>NC_053391.1:480944324-481566407 GCF_905171765.1 Bufo bufo | reverse complement strand
CAAGGAACCGATGCCCCTTCCAAAAAGACAGGATCTCCTGTCGCAGGGGCCGCTTTTACATCCCAATCTGGACAGACTGAATTTAACAGCCTGGATCCTTAGAGGCAAACCTTAAGAAACAGAGGTCTTTCGGATAAGGTAATCTCAACGCTACAAGGGTGCCGCAAACCTGTCACAAAAGCAATATATAATAAAATATGGAAGAAATTTTCTGCCTGGTTATCGCAAAATCAGGCGAATACCAGGTCTCCTTCGGTGGGTTGCATATTAGAATTCCTTCAGGAGGGGTTTGATGCAGGGCTAAAACCTAGCACGCTTAGAGTCCAGGTCTCGGCACTCAGCTGTATTTTAGATACACCCTTAGTGGTGGATTAGGAGTTTCCTAAAGGCAGTATCTAGGATGAGACCCATTTTGAGACAATCTATTCCTCCTTGGAGTCTAAATATAGTCTTGGAAAGTTTGTGATCCCCCATTTGAGCCAATCGAACATATATCTGAAAAATTTCACTCCTTCAAGGCAGTATTCCTCTTGGCTATAACCACAGCTCGCAGGATAGGAGAAATTCAGGCATTATCTAATAAAGAACCATACTTGAGGATTTTGGATGATCGCATAATCCTGAAGTTAGATCCAGCAAGTGCTAACACACCCTTCGTTTTGTGCCTCTCCCAAAAATATACAGGAGGAAAGATTCCAGTGCCTGGATGTTAGAATAACGATTCTAGCCTATCTTGACAGAACAAGTACCTGGAGAAAATCAAATAATCTATTTATCCAGTTTGGTGGGAAAAATAAAGGCATGAAAGCTTCAAAACAGATGTTGGCACGGTGGATTAAAGAAACTATTAAAGAAGCGTACAGACTTCAGGAGAAGACCTGTCCTTTAAATCTGAAGGTGCATTCTACTAGAGCCATGGCAACTTCCTGGGCAGAGAAGGCAGATGCCACGGTTGATCAGATTTGCAAGGCTGCAACCTGGTCTAGCTTCCGGACTTTTGCCAGACATTACAGACTAGATTTGATGGCCAGCCAGGACTTGGCCTTCGGGCGGAAAGTCCTGCAGGCAGTGGTCCCCGTCCCCCCCCCCCCCCCCCTCCCCTAGAAAATTAAGTTGTTAGTTCTCCATGGGTGCTGTCATGGAGGAACGTCCTGGAAATACTGGTTTAGTTTACCGGTAAATCCTTTTCCAGGAGTCCAACATGACAGCACCCCATATTACCCTACCTGGTATATTGGTTCCAACCTTGATGGCAATGTGAATGTAACATTGTTATTAATTAAAAGAGTTGGATCCTATCCGGTGTAGTAATTTGGATAAACACTGGAGAGTGGGGTGGGGAGGTGCCTTTTAATCTCTCTCGCTTCCTGTCCCTACAGAGACCAATAGGACAACCTCCATGGGTGCTGTCATGTCGGACTCCTGGAAAAGGATTAACGGTAAACTAAACCAGTATTTTTTAGTGTCAAGTTTGAGAGCCATAATTTTTTTTTTTTTTGGGCGATTGTCTTAGGTAGGATATAATTTTTTTGCAGGTGATGGTTATATTGGTACTATTTTGGGGGGCATACGCATTTTTGATCGCTTGGTGTTGCACTTTGTGGTGTAAGGTGACCCCAAAAAAAATTGTAGCTTTTTAAATTTTATGGTGTTCATTTGAAGGGTTGTCATGTGATATTTTTATAGAGCCGGTCGATAGGGACGCGGCGATACCTAAAAATGTCTACTTTTCTTCCTCCCCCCCCCCCCCCTATTTTTAAATTTTATTTTTATTTTACTTTTATTTTGGGGAAAAGGACCCTTTTTTGACTTTTGGGGGTCTGATCACCTTTACAATGCATCACAATACTTCTGTCTTGTGATGCATTGGCTGTAAGTGTATTACAGACTGTAATACACTTAGGCTGGGTTCACACTTGAGCGTATTTGATATGCGCGTTTAACGCACGTTTTTGTCCATAGTCAACGCGCGTATTACGCGCGTTTGCGGCCATAGGACACTGCTGTCAATCACACAAACACGCGACAAAACGCTCCAAAGAAGCTCAAGAACTTTTTTGAGCGTAGGGCGTTTTTCAGCGCGTTCAAACGCGCTGTAAAACGCTCAAGTGAGAGCCAGAGCCATAGGGAAGCATTGGTTTTCATGTGTTGAGCGTTTTACAGCGCGTTTGAACGCGCTGTAAAACGCTCAAGTGTGAACCCAGCCTGTTTGCCTGTGAGATCCAGGGGGCTGGATCTCACAGGCTCTCCCGGAAGGCAGCCACGATGCCTAAGGAAGGCACCGGGCTGCCTTCTCCGTCATCTGGTCCCCGTCACAGCAGCGCGGGGACCCGATGGAAGCTCCGATCCCCTCAGGGACATCGCACATGTCACGGTCAGCGATGACCGCGGCACATCAAGGGTTAATACGCCGGCATCGGTGATTTCACCGATGACGACGCATGCAGCAGTGGTCCGGCTATCAGTGACTGCCAGACCCATGCCGCGGGTGCTGGTCCTTAAGTCACGGGCATCTGCGCCATACATTTACGGCGCAGGTCCTTAAGGGGTTAAGGCACATCTTATGACACTGTATTTGTGAAGAAACTGACAAAACTATGTTGTTATGGTTTGAAATACTTAGAGAAAACCATAAGTAAAATATTGATCTGAGATTGATAGAAGTCCCCAAATATAATGGAATAAGCAGAAAATTTTATACTAAAGACCCTTTCACACAGGTAGATTATTGGGTCAGTTATCAAAAACAAGTAATTGTTCCTGATAATTGGCAGACATGTTCGTGCTGGCAATCAGCTGACAGGGGAATGTGCTACCTTCATAATGCAAGGGTACTGACTTCCCATTGGCCTTTATAAAGTTCTTTAACCCTTAGGATACTGGAGGTTTTTATGTTTTTGCGTCTTCATTTTTCTTACTTGCGCCATAACCTTTTTATTTTTCCGTTAACATAGCTGTATGAGAGCTTATTTTTTGCTGGATGAGTTGCACTTTCTATTGCCACCATTTAATATAGCATGCAATGTAGTGGAAAGTGGGGAAAAAAAAGTATTGCCGCAAAGGGAACACCATGACCTATGCCCTTCATTCTCTGAGTCAGTACAATTACAACGATACCACATATGTATAGTTTTTTATGTATGTCTAAATAGCGTAAAAATAAATGTAAACTTTGAAAAAATATTTTGACCCCCATAACTTTATTATTATTATTTTTTTGTTGTATCTACTGAGCTGTGCGGGGGCTTATTTTTTGCGGGACAATCTGTAGTTATTATTGATACCATTTTGGAGTGTGTGTGACTTTTTGATCACCTTTTACTACATTTTTTTTTGGGGGGGGGGGGGTTTTGGTCATTTTGACCTTTTTTTCCATTAGCCATATTGAAAAAATATTTTTATATTTTAATAGTACGGACATTTTCGGATACTGTGATGGCCATGTTGTTTTTATTTATTTGTGTATTTCTTTATTCTACGGAAAGGGCGGTGATTTTAAATTTATATATTTATATTTTTTTTAATGATTTTGAAGCTCTTATTTTAGCCTCTTTTAGACCCATTATTTGTACAGAATTGCTCATTTCTTATGTTGGCCTGCCACCTGCTGGCCAAAATAAGTATTGCAGCTTTAATTCCCTGGGTCTCTTCAGAGAGACCCAGCGTATTGAAATCAATTACCGGCATCCTCATTGGCCACATAGGATGCATCTAAAGGCTTTAATGACTGTGATTGGCATTATTGCCAGTTGCGGCCATTAACCGTGGGTCTGTTTGAAACAGCGGAGACCCGCCGGCCATGATGCCCACTGTATGTGCGAGCGGGCGTCATATTTGCACGTTGCTCCACTGATTTTAGCTCTTTTGAGCACCTTAACAATTCTCTATGGCAGTGTTTCCCAACCAGTGTGCCTCCAGCTGTTGCAAAACTACAACTCCCAGCATGCCCGGACAGCCTTTGGCTGTGCGGGCATGCTGGGAGTTGTAGTTTTGCAACAGCTGGAGGCACACTGGTTGGGAAACACTGCTCTATGGCACAGTGGATGCCAGTTATGATGTCAGCTGTGTTATCAAACTGCAGAGTCCAGAATAGGGGATGACTCAGATCCCAGAAGTGTAACCCCTCTGATGCCATGGTCAATAGTAGCTGCAGCATATGAATAGTTAGACAGAGGGAGGGGGTTCCCTTTCTCCCAAGAGCCCTACCCCCATGTGTGGAGTATTTTTATATATATATATATATTTTTTTTTTTATTAACTTTTCTGATGTTCCTGCAGATTTAAAAAAATAATCTTAGGTAATCTCTTTGAATAGATGCAAAAGTACTACAACACAAATCTACTAAGTATTAGCCTCTACAGGCTCTTATAAAGTGGGTCCACAGACATACAAAGTATAAACCAACAAACAGATGAGTTTTCATTGTGGTTAACTTTTTGGCATTCTATGTATATAAAATATTCTTCAATATTCTCTCTTCTTGTTTGATTCCAGTATGCAGATTTAAACCGACATATGGATGCGCTGAATGCTTGGAGAAATGCCACCTTTCTAAAGCCTCAGCACAGTTTAGCTTGGAATAACATGATCATACTTCTTGATAATATAGGTGAGCTATTTGGGTAATGCTAAAACAGTGGATTCCAAGAGATCCAACAAGCCAGTAACGGTGAGCAAGTACAGCCAACAAGTAATCTTTAGGGATGGATAAAAGGAATAAACAGAAAAGGAGGCAATTTGGACAAATGGACTATATTGTTAAAGGGGTTGTCAGGGTTCAGAGCTGAACCCGGACATACCCTTATTTTCACCCAGGCAGTCCCCCTGAGGCTAGCTTCGGAGCATCTCGTGCTCCGATGCGCTCCCTTGCCCTGCGCTAGATCGCGCAGGGCAAGGGCTCTTTTGTTTATCATAACACACTGCCGGGCGGAAACTTCCACCCGGCAGTGTGTTCGGTGACGTCACCGGCTCTGATGGGCAGGCTTCAGCGCTGTCCTAGCCGTTTTACTGGCTAGGGCAGCGCGAAATCCCGCCCATCAGTGCCGGTGACATCGCCGGGCTTCCTGGCAACCCCACGGTACGTCACTGGATCTCCCAAAAAAAATGCCTTTGCCCTGTGCGATTTAGCGCTGGGCAAATGAGAGCATCGGAGCATGAACTGCTCCAATGCTAAAGTCAGGGGGACTGCCTGGGTGAAAATGGAGGTATGTCCGGGTTCAGCTCTGAACCCGGACAACCCCTTTAAGTAACATATTGATGTCTTAACCAATATTAGGTCCATTTGATGAGGTGAGACAACCGCTTTAAATGTATTTGTGCTATGGTTTTTCAGGGTTTAGCTTTCATTAAAATGTCTGCAAAAAAAAAAACACAAGCATGGAACAAGTAGAAAGACCTTCTGTAATCTTGTTAAGGTGGTTCAGATTCTGTTTACAGTCATGCACCACCATGGATTAGCATTGGTTATGTTTTCAGTAAATGTATAATTCAGCACCTTGCTTTCCTTACTGTTATTTTATATTAGGTTTCAGTTTATTTTTACTTGGTGCATTGTAGATAGATCCTTGTTCAAATGTGGCGACCTGCAGGGGTACTAATGTGTTGACGAGCCAATCGGACCTACAACCTTGTAGCAGTACATCAATGTGCACTTAAAGGGGTGTGCAGGGGGTTTATATTGATGACCTATCCTCAGGATTAATCATTAATATCAGATCTGCGGGGGCCCGACTCCAGTAACACCCCCCCCCCCATCAACTATTTGAAAAGTAGGCGGCACTTGTGCAGATGCTGCTTCCTTTTTAAGATTACACTGCATGTTGTCTCACTTGCAGTGGCTGCACGGCGTAATTACCTATTCATTTCAGTGGGACCAGCAAGCGAGCGTAATCTGGCAGCACTGATTGGATAGTGTCAGGCTGTACAGGGACACCCCCCAAACTGCTAACACCCATCTGGTCCTTTATTACAAACTTCTAGTAATTAATTCATAACTTCTAGAAGGAATAATAAAGGAATGGCACAACATAGTCTTAAAGGGGTTGTCTCACTTTAGCAAATGGCATTTATCATATAGATAAAGTTAATAAAAGGTACGCATGTATTGTGATTGTCCATTTTGCCTCCTTTGCTGGCTAGACTCATTTTTCCATCACATTATACACTTCTTGTTTTCATGGTTACGACCACCCTGCAATCCACAGTAAATAAATTCCACTAAATAATGTTAATGTTTTTATTTTATCTTTCCCCCTAAAAATAAAATAAGTTATTTAATACAATATATATATATATATATATATATATATATATACCCCAAAATGGTTCCTGAAAAACCTACAACGAATCCCGCAAAATAAAAAAATAAAATTAAAAAGTTATGACTGCTGGAACTCGAAGGCGAAAATGTTACTGTTCCTTAAGGCTAAAATTAATTGTCAATAAGGGGTTAAAAATGCAATTGTCTCCCCTGAGGTGTGCGCCAACAAGATTTACTTTAGACGCATATTAAAAATCTACAATAAAAAAGTAACATTTTCCAACTTTAATGTGTCTGATAGGAGGTTAAACTGTTATCAATGGAGCAGAACATTCAGGCAAAATTGCTCTCCCCATAATCATGTACAGTAAATAAAACAAAAAAAATCTATCGGACTAAAAAATACATAGGTGAGAGATTTACTTTAAGGAAAAAGACAAACTGATTGAGCCCATAATAAATGACAAACTCCATTAGCACAGCATCTAATTACACCACCCGTTTCCTGCATAGAGAAAATATGCATTTGTGGCATTTTCATAAGTATTAAATTTATTTTCATTTTATCTGGGGTCTTGAAACCTGTTTTAACACCAGTTTTCATGTTCTCTACTTTTCTCCTAGGCAATTTAGCTCAAGCGGAAGCTATTGGAAGGGAGGCATTAAAACTGTTACCACAAGATCATTCGATTTCATTTTCACTTGCCAATGTGCTTGGAAAAGCACAAAAATACAAGGTTTGTCTGTAAAATATTGTGCCCTGAATACTCCTGGCTGCATACTGATGTGTCTATAAGTAGTCAATAAGTTGTGAGTTTCTTGTACATATTTTGTGATCTGTTTTATGGTATGAAGTGCACTGCACGGATTTCTCTTTATCTCTGTCTGACACTTTGACCACATGAGGGCAGTGTTCTTTTGTTGTCCGTCGGGTATGGTTTCATTGTGTGTATCCACTGATTACTAAATCTATATTAGATATCTACGTAAATGCTCATGCAGCATTTCACACCTTCTCTTTCTGCTGGGATAGACATTGCTCACAATCTATATTTAGCAGAAACTGTAGATTTGCCTCCATCATCAAAGTTTATTAAAAAAAAATTATTTCTTTTTGTCTGACAAACTGTTCAGGTTTTCCATTGTTTTATTTCAGGAGTCTGAAGGTCTGTTCCTTCGAGCCATTGAAGCCAACCCCTCATCGGCAAGTTATCACGGCAATTTGGGTAAGAGCTTTTCCGAGTCGGTCATTTACATTTTAAAACGGAATAAACTGTCACACTGTCCACCCATATACAGTGAGATATTTTCCTATTGACGGAGTGGAAAATTAATTATCAAACAATGTCAAGAATGAAACGTCAAAAGGCATATGTTTAACAGTCTATTCTCACTGTGTAGTAATTGAAAAGGGTAAAATCAATTTCAATCAAAAATACGTGTGGACAAAAGGCCCACCTATCGGAGTGAAGCCTTTCCATTATGAGGAGATGACTGTTAGCACTGTAAAGGCCTCCTTGTGCAGGCTCTTTGTTTAGGAACTGCATGAATAGAATTAAAAAATGTAAAGAGCCCCTTTGAGTCCTGCTCTTTCTTACAGCACAATTCTGTCAAAGTTTTCAGGACACGCTGAGTTAAAATGCTCATGAAAGGCAAGAGCATTGTGGAGCAAGTGGACCTGGCTAAACACAGATGCTCCTTAGGTCAATCAAATGATTTTTTTGAGCCGTTGATGAGATGATTAACTCTGCTTATTACATATTTCATGTATTTTTCTATGGTAGAATATACACTGCTTTGTATTACTAAAGCAGTAGTGTGAACTGGGTGCATATTCTGCATACTTCATACAGATACCGTATATCAAACATATTGATTTCTAAGTTATTTACCACTTTTGGACATTTTCTAATAATAATACCTTTTTCTTCAGTAGCTGTTTATTTAATTCATTAATAACATTTCCTTTAGCTGCACTGATAACGCAGGACAGTGAAAGAATATCCAGCTAGGATTAGAGGGGCTAAAGACCATTATTATATCCAGATAAGTGTCAGAATTATGGATATGATAAGCATGTGATGAGACTGCACATCCAAAATCCTTTCATAGTGGTAAGAATTGATTTCTTTCCAAATTCTTGTATAGCATATAGAGAGATTATTCCTAAAAGCAGTGTGCCCATCCAGGTCGGTGTCTGCTCCAGGTAGAATGAGATCATGTCTGATGCGGCCTACAGTATAACATACAGGAGGAGGGCGGCTGACTACAGATCTGCACTGCAGCTGTGTTTGAATAGCACTCTTAATTGAAGCTGTCTAGCACAGCAGTCCATGTAGTACATCTCATTAGACTACATACACACTGGGCTTCTCAGCATTCATCATACCTTGATTTCAGCATTGTATCAGGGAACTTGAATATCACAGATCATTCCACTGAAAATAAAATTGGACCAAATGCCATTTGTGACAAGAATAAATAAAAATAAAAAAAACAGACAGTGTTCATTCTTTTTTTTCTGGTTCATTCATTTTAGTTATTTTCTGTTTATTCAAATTTATGTCAGTTTGTCTTTTTTTTTGTTTTAATTTTTGTGGTATATTTTCATACACAGTTTAAAAAATTTTAAGCTTGTAGACAAAAAAAAAAGCAAAAACTTGCTTGTTTACAGTCTGGTTAATTTTTCTCATAATTATGTAGTGTTACATAAAAATAGACTTTTGTGTCCATCATTGTAAACCATAATTTTAGTAACATAGTACAAAGGCCGAAAAAAGACATTTGTCCATAATACAATATTATGTCTATTGGGGGTATCTTATGTGTTAATTTTATTTATTTTTTTATATTTCTAGTCGGTTCCTCATAGATCAAAAAAAGATATACACTGCGTGCAGAATTATTAGGCAAATGAGTATTTTGACCACATAATCCTCTTTATGCATGTTGTCTTACTCCAAGCTGTATAGGCTCGAAAGCCTACTACCAATTAAGCATATTAGGTGATGTGCATCTCTGTAATGAGAAGGGGTGTGGTCTAATGACATCAACACCCTATATTAGGTGTGCATAATTATTAGGCAACTTCCTTTCCTTTGGCAAAATGGGTCAAAAGAAGGACTTGACAGGCTCAGAAAAGTCAAAAATAGTGAGATATCTTGCAGAGGGATGCAGCACTCTTAAAATTGCAAAGTTTCTGAAGCGTGATCATCGAACAATCAAGCGTTTCATTCAAAATAGTCAACGGGGTCGCAAGAAGCGTGTGGAAAAACCAAGGCGCAAAATAACTGCCCATGAACTGAGAAAAGTCAAGCGTGCTGCTGCCAAGATGCCACTTGCCACCAGTTTGGCATTATTTCAGAGCTGCAACATCACTGGAGTGCCCAAAAGCACAAGGTGTGCAATACTCAGAGACATGGCCAAGGTAAGAAAGGCTGAAAGACGACCACCACTGAACAAGACACATAAGCTGAAACGTCAAGACTGGGCCAAGAAATATCTCAAGACTGATGAAATGAGAGTGAGTCTTGATGGGCCAGATGGATGGGCCCGTGGCTGGATTGGTAAAGGGCAGAGAGCTCCAGTCCGACTCAGACGCCAGCAAGGTGGAGGTGGAGTACTGGTTTGGGCTGGTATCATCAAAGATGAGCTTGTGGGGCCTTTTTCGGGTTGAGGATGGAGTCAAGCTCAACTCCCAGTCCTACTGCCAGTTTCTGGAAGACACCTTCTTCAAGCAGTGGTACAGGAAGAAGTCTGCATCCTTCAAGAAAAACATGATTTTCATGCAGGACAATGCTCCATCACACGCGTCCAAGTACTCCACAGCGTGTCTGGCAAGAAAGGGTATAAAAGAAGAAAATCTAATGACATGGCCTCCTTGTTCACCTGATCTGAACCCCATTGAGAACCTGTGGTCCATCATCAAATGTGAGATTTACAAGGAGGGAAAACAGTACACCTCTCTGAACAGTGTCTGGGAGGCTGTGGTTGCTGCTGCACGCAATGTTGATGGTGAACCGATCAAAACACTGACAGAATCCATGGATGGCAGGCTTTTGAGTGTCCTTGCAAAGAAAGGTGGCTATATTGGTCACTGATTTGTTTTTGTTTTGTTTTTGAATGTCAGAAATGTATATTTGTGAATGTTGAGATGTTATATTGGTTTCACTGGTAAAAATAAATAATTGAAATGGGTATATATTTGTTTTTTGTTAAGTTGCCTAATAATTATGCACAGTAATAGTCACCTGCACACACAGATATCCCCCTAAAATAGCTAAAACTAAAAACAAACAAAAAACTACTTCCAAAAATATTCAGCTTTGATATTAATGAGTTTTTTGGGTTCATTGAGAACATGGTTGTTGTTCAATAATAAAATTAATCCTCAAAAATACAACTTGCCTAATAATTCTGCACTCCCTGTAGTAATGCCAAATGCTCCATTTTAATCTCTGCTCCACCGTGTTCCATCAGTGCCATAGACTTTGAATGGATCAGCAGCGCATATATTTGGGCCACCTTGCCATTCAAATTCCAACTAGACACAGCCGGTGTCCCCCTCATTCTAGTGATCAGTGGGGTCTCGTGGTCAGACCCCAAACCCGTCTTAAGTTTTATGACCTATAGAGTGGATAGGCGATTTACACATTAGACTACTTTCACACTTGTGTTTGGGGCGGATCCGTCATGGATCTGCAAAAACGGATCCGTTACAATAATACAACCGTATGCATCCGTCGTCATAGCCAAGACGGATCCGTCATGAACTCCATTGAAAGTCAATGGGAGACGGATCCGTTTTCTATTGTGTCAGAGAAAACGGATCCGTCCCCATTGAATTACATTGTGTGCCAGGACGAATCCGTTTGGCTCATTTTCGTCAGGCGAACAGGAAAACACTGCAGACAGCGTTTTGGTGTCCGCCTCCAGAGCGGAATGGAGACTGATCTGAGGCAAACTGATGCATTCTGAGCGGATCCTTTTCCATTCAGAATGCATTAAAGCAAAACTGCTCCGTTTTGGACCGCTTGTGAGAGCCCTGAATAGATCTCACAAACGGAAACCAAAACGCTAGTGTGAAAGTAGCCTACCTTACCTTGCCAGCCCCCTTAGCGCCCCCCCCCCCCCCCCCCCCCCCAACCCAGTGCTGCCACTCCTTCCTCTTCCCTTTTGGCTGCAGTGGTGATGTCCTGTACACCCCCTCGACCGTTTCCATAAATAAAAAAAAAATAAGATGGAAAAGCACTTTAAAGGGGTTGTCCGGGTTCAGAGCCCAGACATACCCATATTTTCACCCAGGCAGCACACCTGATGCAAGTATAAGATCATCTCATACTGCGATGCACTCCCTTGCCCTGCGCTTGATCACGCAGGGCAAGGGCTGTTTTGTTCACAATATACGATGCTCAAGTCAGGGGGGCTGCCTGGGTGAAAATGGAGGTATGTCCAGGTTCAGCTCTGAACCCGGACAACCCCTTTAAGGCTGGAATAGCCATTCAATGAGTGAAATTTTGCCATTTGATTTTAGTTTTGCATTCACTCTTTCTAATACATTGACTATTGTACCCTGTATATATTTTAGCTGTGCTATACCATCGCTGGGGACGTCTCGACTTGGCCAAGAAATACTATGAAATTTCCATGAAGTTAGATCCTTCTGCCTCTGGAACCAAGGAGAACTATAATCTGCTGAAACGAAAACTGGATCAGCAGCCCAAAAGGAGGCACATATAACAGCTGACAAAGATATAATGTGATGTCTATGGACTGTTAGCAAACCTCTACCCTGATGATACTATGTACATCTGCTGTCTTTTCATGCAGGAAATATTTTCTAGCTAGTGTACAATAAGTAAACGATTTCCAGATGGAGGTGGTAGTTCTCAGGTGACCATCCTTACTTTGACTATTATGTGAATCCTAGCAGTCAGAGGTGAACGTCTTGTTCTGATGAACTTTCTGTATGATATGCACTTCTTTCTATCTTTTTACTACAATGTTTTACACTAGTCAGGACTGTTAAGAGTTGCTACACTCTTGTAGCTTTAGAACACAACTGAATGGATTTCTTAATTATAGTATTTATTTCCTCTGTATGCAAGTGACTTTTTTTAATTTTTTTCTTGTGAGCACTTTTTTCAGGAGAATCTTAAGCTTTAATTTGTGTCAAGAACACAGACATGGTCTATATTTCACATGCACCCAGCCTTATGTATGATGTTATAGTGAATTGTGTATTTATTTAGCTACAGAGCGAACTTGCACAGGTCAGTTTGATAATGTGTATTTTATTAATGTATAAAAAGTGCTATTGATATGAACGATAAAATACTACAACATATACTGTTTCTAGGAGCCTTGCTTCCAAGCCAGTGCATGTGAGGTACTGCAAACACTGCATTGGTTTCCTGTAACAGGTTTTAGAATTTCCAGTTAACTGCAAGACTCTCTATTGAGGATTAAAATTTTGTTCTATTCCCCAAGCAAATGTGTCTGTGTGTATAATATTGGGCAATTGCTTTGCAAAACACATGGTAATAAAATCTGTCACTCACTTTAGTAGTGACTGTTTGATTGTGCATATTGATACATGGCACAAGTAATGGCTGCCAGTCTCTACCACTTCAGCATGGTTTCCATGTGAGCTTTTTTTAAAGACTGTTTTGGGGCTGTCATGGCACTTGACTCTCTGTAGAAACCCTTTTTAACTTGACGGGTGCATTCGTTTTATCCTGGTATACATATATGTATGTAGTAATACAGTAGCTTTGTAGCCAAGCAGTAATTCCTTCGCTTGTTTGGTGACAATAGCTAATTCCATAGGAATCAGGAAAATAGATCTGATTATTGGGAATGAATGTTCATTCATGTGATGATTGGCCCATTTAAACATCCAACAAACACTTGTTTGGCAGCTGATCGGATCTTTTATAAAATATATTAATCGATATAAACAGGGGATATGCTGTAACTGTATGAGGAGTCAACACTCATGTCTGCAATTGTTTTTCCCCATGTAGTTTGCATCAGCCTTTGTAAAGGCTGATCAATTTGTTGGCAGTTGTTATGGCCTCACATTGGGTTGTGTAAAAAGGCCCTAATTCTGCATTATTTGTGTAGATGATTTTAGCATTGCACCATGAACCTTACAGTTTTATGGATAAACTGTAGGTCGGTGCATGTCTGTATTGGGTGCATTTTAAAACATTGTGTGAACCTGTGGTTTGTCATTTTCCTATTGATGTCTATTACATTGTTTGCCATTAATTTGTCACTATTTTTCCATCTGTAGTCGTGCATTTCAAACAAATAAAATATGGAATTGTTTTGCCATTTTTTTTTATGGAAATATTTGTTTACTAAAAAAGAAAAATACACTATCAATAGAAATGTAATAGTATACAGTATACTAAAATTTTGTTCTCATCAGTACAGCTCTCATTTTAACTTAATCTTATGAAGCACTATTATATTTCCTTCCTTTATTTATAACACAAACAATCAAGCCATAAATCTATGTGGACGGGGTTATTATTATTATAATACACACTTATATAGCGCTGACATATTCCACAGCGCTTTACAGACATTAGCATCACTTTGTCCCCAATGGGGCTCACAATCTAAGTCTCCAACAGTATGTCTTTGGAGTGTGGCAGGAAACTGGAGTACTCAGAGGAAACCCACGCAAACACGGGGAGAACATACAAACTCCACGCAGATGTTGTCCTTGGTCGGTTTCTAACCCAGGGCCACTGAGCCACCGTGCTGCCCGTTAAGAATAGTAATTGTGTTTGTGCCTCAGTGGAAACAGCTTGCCCAAGTTTCTTATATTTACAGCACTAATTTGGGAACTTCTGCATAAAAGGATAAGTCTTGTGAATGTAGGATCTAAAACACAGTTTTGTGCCAAATTTATTAACGTGTAACTGTCATTCTTTTATTTTTGTAATGTGTAGGGGCAGTGATACTGACCATTTTTGTAATATACTTTATCCAACCCCTATAATGCCTCCCCACAACCCCCTGTTTTCATCCACGTGATAGGGAGATGCAGCGGAGGCTGTGTGGGCATCAGGATTGACACGGGTGCCAGGGAGTGAGGCAAGTACAATCTGTGTGAAGGGCCTGAGCATTTACGGAGGCATTATAGGGGTTGGATAACCCCTATAACTATGGAGACATGCTCCACACTGACTGCTGCTGATGTCACTGCATTTCTCCACATATATCTATATATGAGTATGTAGAGAGAGGCAGTGAGAGCAGCAGCAGTCAGTGTGAGCACGTTTCCACAGTTAAGTAAACAGAAGACAGAGGAGCATTATAAAGTATATTACAAAAATGGTCGGTATCACTGCCGCTATACATAACAATTTTTTTTTTAAAATGACAGATTTTAAAGGTGCAGGCCCCTTAGTAAGTCTGGGCCATTTTCATTTGTTTGACAGTAAGGATTTGAAACAAACTATGAGAAAATGTAGATTTGCCACCTAGTCTACTTAACCGCCTCTGGACCGCCTAACGCAGGATTGCGGGCCGGAGGCGGCAGCCCTGCGCTCAGCGACGCATGTACGCGTCATCTCGCGTGAGCCGAGATTTCCTGTGAACGCGCGCACGCAGGATCGGAAGGTAAGAGAGTGGATCTCCAGCCTGCCAGCGGCGATCGTTCGCTGGCAGGCTGGAGATGTGATTTTTTTTTTAACCCCTAACAGGTATATTAGACGCTGTTTTGATAACAGCGTCTAATATACCTGCTACCTGGTGGTCCCTTTTGTTTGGATCGACCACCAGAGGACACAGGTAGCTCAGTAAAGTAGCACCAAACACCACTACACTACACCCCCCCCCCTGTCACTTATTAACCCCTTATGAACCACTGATCACCCCTGATCACCCCCCTGTCAGGCTCCATTCGGACGTCCGTATGATTTTTACGGATCCACTGATACATGGATCGGATCCGCAAAACACATAGACGTCTGAATGGAGGCTTACAGGGGGGTGATCAATGACAGGGGGGGTGATCACCCCATATAGACTCCCTGATCACCCCCTTGTCATTGATCACCCCCCTGTAAGGCTCCATTCAGACATTTTTTTGGCCCAAGTTAGCGGAAATTTATATTTTTTTCATACAAAGTCTCATATTCCACTAACTTGTGTCAAAAAATAAAATCTCACATGAACTCACCATACCCCTCACGGAATCCAAATGCGTAAAATTTTTTAGACATTTATATTCCAGACTTCTTCTCACGCTTTAGGGCCCCTAGAATGCCAGGGCAGTATAAATACCCCACATGTGACCCCATTTCGGAAAGAAGACACCCCAAGGTATTCGCTGAGGGGAATATTGAGTCCATGAAAGATTGAAATTTTTGTCCCAAGTTAGCGGAAAGGTAGACTTTGTGAGAAAAAAAAAAATCAATTTCCGCTACCTTGTGCCAAAAAAAAATATTTTCTATGAACTCGCCATCCCCCTCATTGAATACCTTGGGGTGTCTTCTTTCCAAAATGGGGTCACATGTGGACTATTTATACTGCCCTGGCATTTTAGGGGCCCTAAAGCGTGAGAAGAAGTCTGGGATCCAAATGTCTAAAAATGCCCTCATAAAAGGAATGTGGGCCCCTTTGCGCATCTAGGCTGCAAAAAAGTGTCTCACATCTGGTATCGCCGTACTCAGGAGAAGTTGGGCAATGTGTTTTGGGGTGTCATTTTACATATACCCATGCTGGGTGAGATAAATATCTTGGTCAAATGCCAACTTTGTATAAAAAATGGGAAAAGTTGTCTTTTGCCAAGATATTTCTCTCACCCAGCATGGATATATGTAAAAAACACATTGCCCAACTTCTCCTGAGTACGGAGATACCAGATGTGTGACACTTTTTTGCAGCCTAGGTGGGCAAAGGTGCCCACATTCCAAAGAGCACCTTTCGGATTTCACAGGTCATTTACCTACTTACCACACATTAGGGCCCCTAGAATGCCAGGGCAGTATAACTACCCCACAAGTGACCCCATTTTTGAAAGAGAAGACACCCCAAGGTATTCCGTGAGGGGCATGGCGAGTTCCTAGAATTTTTTATTTTTTGTCACAAGTTTGTAAGAAAAAAAATAAAAAAATCATCATTTTTCTTACAAAGTCTCATATTCCACTAACTTGTGACAAAAAATAAAAACTTCTATGAACTCACTATGCCCATCAGCGAATACCTTGGGGTGTCTTTTTTCCAAAATGGGGTCACTTGTGGGGTAGTTATACTGCCCTGGCATTCTAGGGCCCCAAATGTGTGGTAAGTAGTTTGAAATCGAAATGTGTAAAAAATGGCCGGTGAAATCCGAAAGGTGCTCTTTGGAATGTGGGCCCCTTTGCCCACCTAGGCTGCCCCTTTGCCCACATTCCAAAGAGCACCTTTCGGATTTCACAGGTCATTTACCTACTTAGCACACATTTGGGCCCCTAGAATGCCAGGGCAGTATAACTACCCCACAAGTGACCCCATTTTGGAAAGAAGACACCCCAAGGTATTCGCTGATGGGCATAGTGAGTTCATAGAAGTTTTTATTTTTTGTCACAAGTTAGTGGAATATGAGACTTTGTAAGAAAAAAAAAAAATCATCATTTTCCACTAACTTGTGACAAAAAATAAAAAGTTCTATGAACTCACTATGCCCATCAGCGAATACCTTAGGGTGTCTACTTTCCGAAATGGGGTCATTTGTGGGGTGTTTGTACTGTCTGGGCATTGTAGAACCTCAGGAAACATGACAGGTGCTCAGAAAGTCAGAGCTGCTTCAAAAAGCGGAAATTCACATTTTTGTACCATAGTTTGTAAACGCTATAACTTTTACCCAAACATTGTTTTTTTTATCAAAGACATGTAGAACAATAAATTTAGAGAAAAATTTATATATGGATGTTGTTTTTTTTGTTGTTTAGTGAGAAGAAAAGGAGGTAAAATTCATTTGGGTGGTAAGTTGCATGACCAAGCAATAAACGGTGAAAATACTGTAGGTCAGAAGTGTAAAAAGTGGCCTGGTCATTAAGGGTGTTTAAGCTATAGGGGCTGAGGTGGTTAATAAACATGGCCAAATATGTCTCCTTGGAAACCATGCCCACTTTAATAGTTAATTTCCAAATTTGGGAGGGATAAGAAAAGCCACAATTTTTTTCATTAAAACATTACATATCATGATTTGTGACATTTTAGCTGCACAGTTTACGCCAAACTCTGCAAATGACTACTAAACTACTCTTTGACCAAGGACAACATCTGCATGGAGTTTGTATGCTCTCCACGTGTTTGCGTGGGTTTCCACCCAAAGACATACTGATAGGGAACATAGATTGTGAGCCCCTCTGCGGACAGAGCGATAACGTGTGTAAAGTGCCGCAGAATATGTCAGCGTTCTATAAGGCCTCCTGCACACGAACGTGTGCGCCCCGTGGTCGTGCTGCGGCCCGCAAATTGCGGTCCCCAACGCACGAACACTATCCGTGGGGCAGCCGCAGCGGATCGCAGACCCGTTCATTTGAACGAGTCCGCGAATATGGTGTTCCGCAAAAAGATAGGACATGTATCTTTTTGCAGAACGGAAGTACAGGATGAAAGCCCATAGGGTTCCGTTCCGTGCTTCCGTCCCGCACCATTCCGCATCTCCGATTTGCGGACCCGTTGAAGTGAATGGGTCCGCAGCAGATCTGCAATACGGCAACAGGGCGCACACGTTCGTGTGCAGGAGGCCTAAGGGAGTATAATAAATGAATATATGTATATATACTGTAAGTATGGCTCATGAAACTTTCAGGGGGGCTAGGAATTGAGTCTGTAATATGGATGCTAAAATATGCCAGAAAACACCACGTTCATGCTGGATCCAATTCTGACATCGGTCTTCCAACAATTTCCAAAGCAGTGATGTACACAATGTTAGCACAAGTACTATTCTTTAAGGGTCTCATAAAGCAGCGGAACACAAACCTAAAATCATTTGTAGTGTGTGCACAATAAAAGACTAAAGAGATGTAAAATACACTTTTGACTCAGGAACAGTGAAAAAATGTTCTGTGGAGCTTTTAAAGGGGTATTCCCATCTCAGACAATGGGGGCATATTGCTAGGATATGACCCCATTTTCTGATAGTTGTGGGTCCCACCTCTGAGAGACCACACCTATCTCTAAAATTAAGCCTAACACGAGGCCGCACTTGGCTAATTTTGGAATCTCCATAGAAATGAATGAAGGGCGGCAGCGCATGCGTGGTGCACCCTCTGGGACTTTGACAGCTCCATTTTCAAGATAGGTGCAGGTTCCAGAGGTGGGACCCACACCTATCAGACAATGGGAGCATATCCTAACAATATGCCCCCACTGTCTGAGATGCCACGACCCCTTTAATATTTCCCAGGAGTATCTGGGTCAGATACTTCCTGCCCAAGCGTGTACACCTACTGTAAATTTTACTGGAAAATGCAGAATTGGCAGGGTGGTTTAGGGCTCTTTCACACCTGCGTTATTGTCTTCCGGCATAGAGTTCCGTCGTCGGGGCTCTATGCCGGAAGAATCCTGATCAGGATTATCCTAATGCATTCTGAATGGAGAGTAATCCGTTCAGGATGCATCAGGATGTCTTCAGTTCCGGTACGGAACGTTTGTTGGCCGGAGAAAATACTGCAGCATGCTGCGCTTTTTGCTCCGGCTAAAAATCCGGAACACTTGCCGCAAGGCCGGATCCGGAATTAATGCCCATTGGAAGGCATTGATCCGGATCCGGCCTTAAGCTAAACGTCGTTTCGGCGCATTGCCGGAGCCGACATTTAGCTTTTTCAGAGTGGTTACCATGGCTGCCGGGACGCTAAAGTCCTGACAGCCATGGTAAGTGTAGTGGGGAGCGGGGGAGCAGTGTACTTACCGTCCGTGCGGCTCCCCGGGCGCTCCAGAGTGACGTCAGGGCGCCCCAAGAGCATGGATCACGTGATCGCATGGATCACGTCATCCATGCGCATGGGGCGCTCTGACGTCATTCTGGAGCGCCCGGGGAGCCGCACGGACTGTAAGTATACCGCTCCCCGCTCCTACTATGGCAACCAGGACTTTAATAGCGTCCTGGGTGCCATAGTAACACTGAAAGCATTTGGAAGACTGTTCCGTCTTCAAATGCTTTCAGTACACTTGCGTTTTTCCGGATCCGGCAGGCACCTCCGGCAACGGAAGTGCATGCCGGATCCCAACAACGCAAGTGTGAAAGAGGCCTTACCTGTGGTTCTTAGACCTAATTAAAGAGAAACTTATTTTTTTCGGTATAAGTTTTTCTTTATCAGTTATGTGATTCCATTTTTTGTGCTCACAGTTTAAGGCTGCTACCATACTATGTGTGTTTGTTTTTCTGCAAGGAGGTATGTACCCTCTCTCAGGTCACTTCCTCTGTAAATAATTATGAAAAAGCTAGTGTAACAAACACACCATTGAAAAAAACTAAATCCATTACCGTTTGTGTTTTTTTTAATTACTGCAAAAAAAAAAAAAAATGGAAGTCTATAGGTCAAAAACACCAGAAAAGGAGAGAAAAAAACCTCTACATCCAGTCCATTGACTAAAAAAAAAAGCCACTGAAAAATGCATGTTTGTACTGTTTCATAATTCCCACAGACTTCAATCAAACCTCTGGTGCTTTTTTTATATTTATTTTTTTTTGCATAAAAAAACCAAACGCCTGAAAAAAATTAATCGCCAAAAGGACTGTGTGAGACCCAAAGGAAGGTTCGGTGAGGAAGAATTTGACTGGCATGGACCTTTTAGTATGAGTAATGTTGGCTGTGGCGCAGCCTTTTGAGTTGAATTAATATCCGAACGCTGATATAATGTTATTGGAAGCCCTCTCTATAGAAGCATAAAGTGATCTTATAACCGTGCTCTTCCTGCAAAAGCCATCAGCACTATACAAGCTGTTTATAGCAATCTCTGTTTACTAAAAATACTGTGCATCTCTATGGTCCATCATGAATTATTGCAGATAATAATTTTTTTTTTTGTATTGTAGCACTGGAGATACTAAGAGACAGGTTTTTGCCAGAAAGTGTGATAATCTGGATGTTTTTTTGTGGTCCCAAATAGATGTATGGAGTAGCAGCGCACATGTGTGACTGTTGCTCTATTCTCTTGGGGGACTTAATACCCCCCATTCTCTTTCCCCGTGATCAAATACTTATCACCTATCCTGTGGACAGATATGAAGGTATGGTGAAAGAACAGGGGGTGTCGGCCTACTGGATCGCGCAGGGCTTTTTAATTAGATACGGTGACGTACCAGGTCTCTGCTAGGTGGAGGCTTCTGCCTAGCAGTGACCCCAGTAAGTCACCGACACTAATGGGTAGGCAGCACTAAAGCTCGCCCATTAGTGCCGGTGAAGTCACCGGGAACACTGCTAGGCAGAAGCCTCTGCCTAGCAGTGTAAAAATGTAAACAAAAAAGCCTTTGCCCTGTGCGATATAGCGCATGGCAAGGGAGAGCACTGGAGCATGAAATGCTCCAAAGCTCATATCCCCCTGGGTGAAATAGGGGGATATGTCCGGATTCAGCGCTGAACCCAGACAACCCCTTTAAAATTTTCACGACCAATAATGGAAATCTTAACGCTAACTTGGCATACTTATCAAATGAGATATTCTTATGACAGGAAGGAATTATTAGGGAAAACTACAGGCAAAACATATATACACTGCATTATGTGTATTGCTTGGCCTAAAGGGGGAGGTACATGACACAGGGAATCTAAGTGAAAATCCTCCCTGTGTCATATACTGCCCTTCAGGGCGCTTCATTAGAGACATCGGTGTTTTGTAAAACTCACAGATTTTCTTATAAAGCAAATAGTTAAAGGGGATGGTTACTGTTGACCAATGTATTTGTGAGATGACACTAATATAGCCTTAGTTAAAATTCTGCATCATTTTCTATATTTCATAAGCTATTCTCCTTTGTTTACAAAATCTTTTGTGTTGTCCACAAAATGGCTGCTGATAGAGGGTCATGTGACCAGGCAAATCATTTCTATGTGATTCCTCCTCCATTCAAATCCACTGCACCTGCCATCTGCGCTTGTTCTGTTGGGGGTTTAGTGCAGGTGCAGTGGATTTGAATGGAGGAGACATCACATGGAGGTAATTTGCCTGGTCACATGACCCTCCATCATCGGCCACTTTATGGACAGGAGCTCTGTGTGGACAGCACAAGGGGGCATACTTTATAAAATACTAGCAGAAGGACCTGGCTTTGCATGTGTATATTTCATTTAATGTTTGTGTGTGTGTGTGTGTGTGTGTGTGTGTGTGTGTGTGTCTTTAAAAGATATTGACAGTATCCACCATAACAGTGACATCTACAGCACCCCACCCCTTTAACAGTGAACTACATAGTACCCCGCCACTTTAAAATGGGACCTCCACAGCAGCCCATCCCCTTAAAGGGGTGCTCCAGGCTTAACCTTTTTTGGCTAATACCTGCTAACCTGTGGAGGAAAGATTATTGGTCCCATACTTACCCTCCAGAGTGCAGCCGTTCTTGAGATCTGCCTCCCGGTCACGTGGTCCCTCCAGATGGCTTTTCACTGATTCCGGCCGAAGTCAGTCTTCTTATCTTCCTGTCTTCTCTTCCTTTCTCCAGCAGAAGATGGATTTTTTCTGCGACTGTCAGTCGCAGCATGTCACATATCGCAGTGCAACACCATAGACTATCATTATATAAATGGTCGTGCAACATCAATGTCGCGCGACACATGTAGCAGTGTGCAACTTATTGTCATTGTGTAGCCCTAGCCTAAAGCTGACCTACAGCAGTGAAGAAAAATGGATGGGTTGTTATGGAAACCTGGAGTAAAACTGTGTGTATGTGGAGACTAAGGGCCTGCAAGCTTCTATTGGCTGATCAGGGACATGTGACCGTGTGTATGGCAGTTGGGATGTGAAGAGAACGACTTGCAGGCTTGTATTGGCTAATGCAGGTCATTTTTTGAGAATATCTCAGGAACGGTACGTCCTAGAGAGCTGGGACGACCCACCCCCATCCACAAGATTTATTTCCAGGTAGCAAGGGCTGTGTATACCAAGTTTCATTAAAATCGATGGTTGTGTTTTTGAGTGATCGTGGAACATACATACATTCGTACTTTGTACTGTATATATAGAAAGATAGATGATAGGACATGGTGCAGAATTTCAGCTAAGGCTACATTGGTAAATGCCATATAATCATCTCACAATCAGGTCAATAATAACCAGAAAGTGGCTAACCCCTTTAATACTGCATTGAACTGTGCAGTATTATCACCCTGACTGAGTGCACTGTACTCTCCAGCAAATGGTGTAAATCATTAACTCCTGGGCATTTCACAGTAGTAGGAGAAGCACCCATACTGCACTGTAGTTGGTGCTACAGACAGGATATGCACACGCTGATCAGGGGCCAGAAGTAATTGCAGCCAAGAGTGAGTAAAGGGCAATGGCAGGTGAGTGTCAGCGCTGCCTATGAATGGCACAGTGCTTAGCCTACTTTCACACTAGCTGCAGACTTCTCCAGCAGGCTGTTTCAGCGGGGGAACAGCCTGCCGGATCCATGCTGCCGCTAGTGCACAGTGCCGCCAGAAGTCCGCTCTGGCCCCATTGACTATAATGTTGTAGTAATGTCCTACATGTCGTAGTTTTATTCCGGTCGCCTCTCTGCATGTTTGCCGCGCTGCAGCCGGTTCTCCAGCCCACCCCCATTATAGTCAATGGGGCCGGAGCGGACTTCCGGCAGCACGGATCCTGCCGGAGAAGGCTGCCGATAATACTGTATAAGGCTACTTTCGCACTATTTATTGCTACACAAATTGTTTAGGCTTAGACGTTAAAGGGGTTCTCCAGGCTTAACTTTTTTTTTGCTATTACAAGCTAACCTGTGGAGGAAAGATTAGTGCTCACATACTTGCCTTCCACAGTGCAGCCGTTCTTGAGATCTGCCTCCCGGTCACGTGGTCCCTCCAGATGGCTTTTCTGTGCTTCCGGCTGAAGTCTGTCGTCTTCTCTTCCTTTCTCCAGCAGGAGACTGATCGTCACGAGTGACGTCACCGCCTCCTGCTGGAGAAAACGCCAGCCGGCAGTCTTCACAGCGCACTAGGCTGAATGCTAGTGTGCATGTTCAGGACCGCCGGCCGCTCTCTGTATCGTACAGGCTTCTATGTGATGCCTGTACTGTGTATGGCACAAGGGGGCAATGGTTGGCACAATAGGGGAACTGGATGGCACATAGGGGCAATGGATGGCACTGTTATGGGGGCACTGTGGATAGCACGGTTATGGCTGCACTGTGGACGTCACTTATACTCAGCACCCATAAGTGATAGGGCTCGTACACAGAATCGTATCTGTTTTGCGGTCTGCAAGTCGCAGATCCACTAAATAAGGTTACTCTCTGTGTGCGATTTCACATTTTTTTGCAGTCCTATTGGTTTTAGATCTGCATTATGAGGACCAGAATAGGACATGGTCTATCTTTCGCAGAACTGACATACAGATGTGGAAAGCACAGGGACGTCATCGGTGTGTTTCCGTATGTCAGTTCCAGTAAAGACAGAACATGTCCTATTCTAGTTTTCAAAATGAGGACCTCAAATCCATAGAACTCAATGAGACTGCAAAAAAATGTGGATTGCAAAATGGATATCGTTGTGTGCATAAGGGTTTATATACACTGCTCCGCAGACAGTATCATACAAGACAGGATTAGATACACCACTCAGCAGGCTGTGTAACACAAAATGGGATTAGAGACACCGCGCAGCCGGAAGCATCATAGAAGATGGGATTAGATACACAGTTTAGCAGGCTGTATCGTTGAAGATGGGATTGGATATACACTTCAGTAGGCTGTATCGCACACAGGATGTGTATCAGACACACATACAGGATAGGATTAGATACAGATGTGTTTGGATACACTTGCTGATTCAAGCTGTTTTTCACACTCTGGAGATGGTGAGGGAAGAGCCTGTGGACTGTCAGTGATGGGATTAGATACACAGCTCAGCAGGCTGTATCACACAGGATAGGATTAGATACAGATGTGTTTGGATACACTTGCTGATTCAAGCTGTTTTTCACACTCTGGAGATGGTGAGGGAAGAGCCTGTGGACTGTCAGTGATGGGATTAGATACACAGCTCAGCAGGCTGTATCACACAGGATAGGATTAGATACAGATGTGAGGGCAGAGCCTATGGGCAGTCAGTAATGGGCTTTAGACACTGGGTGAGAAGCAGATTTATGTCGGTGTAAAACACAGGAGTTGTAGTGGGTGTGGCTGCTGCAGGCAGAGCAGAGTGGGGGGCGTGTCAAGCCTGTGACTCATCACTCTGCAGTGTAGCCAGGATTGTGCATCAATAAAGTTATGTATTCAACAAAACAAGAAGGAAAGAAAGTAAACAGATCTGCCAGGATAATGTGATGTCTTCCAGGGGGGAAGGAAAGCTCAGACATCAAAAACAGGTATTGGGGGCATATGTATGCATGGTGAGGGGTGTTTTGAGCACATGAAAATAATTTGGGGACCGGACAACCTCTTTAACCCCTTAAGGACTCAGCCCTATTTCACCTTAAGAACTTGGCATTTTTTGCAAATCTGACCAGTGTCACTTTAAGTGCTGATAACTTTAAAACGCTTTGACTTATCCAGGCCGTTCTTAGATTGTTTTTTCGTCACATATTGTACTTCATGACACTGCTAAAATTGGGTCAAAAAAGTTATTTTTTTTGCATAAAAAAATACCATATTTACCAAAAATTTTGAAAAATTTGCAAATGTCAAAGTTTCAGTTTCTCTACTTCTGTAATACATAGTAATACCCCCAAAAATTGTGATGACTTTACATTCCCCATATGTCTACTTCATGTTTGTAGCATTTTGGGAATGATATTTTATTTTTTGGGGATGTTACAAGGCTTAGAAGTTTAGAAGCAAATCTTGAAATTTTTCTGAAATTTACAAAAACCCAATTTTTAGGGACCACTACAGGTCTGAAGTCACTTTGCGAGGCTTACATAATAGAAACCGCCCAAAAATGACCCCATTCTATAAACTACACCCCTCAAGGTATTCAAAACTGATTTTACAAACTTCGTTAACCCTTTAGGTGTTGCACAAGAGTTATTGGCAAATGGGGATTAAATTTGAGAATTTCATTTTTTTGCCTAATTTTCAATTTTAACCCATTTTTTACACTAACAAAGCAAGGGTTAACAGCCAAACAAGACTGTATCTTTATTGCCCTGACTCTGCCGTTTACAGAAACACCCCATATGTGGCCGTAAACTACTGTACGGGCACACAGTAGGGCGTAGGGAAAGGTGTGCCGTATGGTTTTTGGAAGCCAGATTTTGCTGGACTGGTTTATTTACACCATAACCATTTGAAGCCCCCCTGATGCACCCCTAGAGTAGAAACTCCATAAAAGTGACCCCATCTAAGAAACTACACCCCTCAAGGTATTTAAAACTGATTTTACAAACTTTGTTAACCTTTTAGGTGTTGCACAAGATTTAATGGAAAATAGATACAATTTCAAAATGTCACTTTTTTGGCAGATTTTCCATTTTAATATTTTTTTTCCAGTTACAAAGCAAGGGTTAACAGCCAAACAAAACTCATTATTTATGGCCTTGATTCAGTAGTTTACAGAAACACCCCATATGTGGTCGTAAACCGCTGTACAGGCACACGGCAGGGCGCAGAAGGAAAGGAATGCCATACGGTTTTTGGAAGGCAGATTTTGCTGGACTGGTTTTTTTGACACCATGTCCCATTTGAAGCCCCCCTGATGCACCCCTAGAGTAGAAACTCCAAAAAAGTGACCCCATTTTAGAAACTACGGGATAGGGTGGCAGTTTTGTTGGTACAAGTTTAGGGTACATATGATTTTTGGTTGCGGAGATCCGAAACTGCAGAAAGCGCAGCAAACCGCAGGTCTGAATTGACCTGCGGTTTGCGGCGATCGCCGATACAGGGGGGTCACATGACCCCCCCCTGGCGTTGTGACAGGATGCCGGCTGAATGATTTCAGCCGGCATCCCGTTCCGATTAACCCCCGCGGCGCCAGAATAACGATTTAAAGTTAGGACGTACCGGTACGCCCTGAGTCCTTAAGGACTCGGTAAATAGGGCGTACCGGTACGCCCTGCATCCTTAAGGGCTTAACCACCTCAGCTCCCCTAGCTTAAAGGGATCCTGTCACCAGGATTTTGGGTATAGAGCTGAGGTCATGGGCTGCTAGATGGCCGCTAGCACATCCACAATACCCAATCCCCAATCCCCATAGCTCTGTGTGCTTTTATTGTGTAAAAAAAACAATTTGATACATATGCAAATTAACATAAAAGAGTCATATCTTACTTGTGTGACCAGAGAAGAGTCATATTTTTCAAGCTCTGACTCATCTCAGGTTAATTTGCATATGTATCAAATCATATTTTATACACCATAAAAGCACACAGAGCTATGGGGACTGGGTATTGCGGATGTTCTAGCGGCCATCTAGCAGCCCATGTCCTCAGCTCTATACCCAAAATCCAGGTGACAGGTTCCCTTTAAACACCCTTAATGACCAGACCAGTCATGCAACTTACCACCCAAATGAATTTTACCTCCTTTTCTTCTCACTAATAAAGATTTCATTTGGTGGTATTTCATTGCTGCTGACATTTTTACTTTTTTTGTTATTAACCACCTCCGGACCGCTGTACGCACAGACGCGTCCTGGAGGTGGTTGATTCATTCCGAGTGGACGCATATACGCGTCATCTCGCGAGACGCGAGATTTCCTGTGAACGCGCGCACACAGGCACGGAAGGTAAGAGAGTTGATCTCCAGCCTGCCAGCGGCGATCGTTCGCTGGCAGGCTGGAGATGTGTTTTTTTTAACCCCTAACAGGTATATTAGACGCTGTTTTGATAACAGCGTCTAATATACCTGCTACCTGGTCCTCTGGTGGTCCCCTTTGTTTGGATCGACCACCAGAGGACACAGGTAGCTCAGTAAAGTAGCACCAAGCACCACTACACTACACTACACCCCCCCCCCCGTCACTTATTAACCCCTTATTAGCCCCTGATCACCCCTAATCACCCCTGATCACCCCATATAGACTCCCTGATCACCCCCCTGTCATTGATTACCCCCCTGTCATTGATCAACCCCCTGTAAAGCTCCATTCAGATGTCCGCATGATTTTTACGGATCCACTGATAGATGGATCGGATCCGCAAAACGCATCCGGACGTCTGAATGAAGCCTTACAGGGGCATGATCAATGACTGTGGTTATCACCCCATATAGACTCCCTGATCACCCCCCTGTCATTGATTACCCCCCTGTCATTGATCAACCCCCTGTAAAGCTCCATTCAGATGTCCGCATGATTTTTACGGATCCACTGATAGATGGATCGGATCCGCAAAACGCATCCGGACGTCTGAATGAAGCCTTACAGGGGCATGATCAATGACTGTGGTGATCACCCCATATAGACTCCCTGATCACCCCCCTGTAAAGCTCCATTCAGATGTCCGCATGATTTTTACGGATCCACTGATAGATGGATCGGATCCGCAAAACGCATCCGGACGTCTGAATGAAGCCTTACAGGGGCATGATCAATGACTGTGGTTATCACCCCATATAGACTCCCTGATCACCCCCCTGTCATTGATCACCCCCCTGTCATTGATTACCCCCCTGTAAAGCTCCATTCAGACGTCCGCATGATTTTTACGGATCCACTGATAGATGGATCGGATCCGCAAAACGCATCCGGACGTCTGAATGAAGCCTTACAGGGGCATGATCAATGACTGTGGTTATCACCCCATATAGACTCCCTGATCACCCCCCTGTCATTGATTACCCCCCTGTAAAGCTCCATTCAGACGTCCGCATGATTTTTACGGATCCACTGATAGATGGATCGGATCCGCAAAACAATCCGGACGTCTGAATGAAGCCTTACACGGGCGTGATCAATGACTGTGGTTATCACCCCATATAGACTCCCTGATCACCCCCCTGTCATTGATCACCCCCCTGTCATTGATCACCCCCCTGTCATTGATCACCCACCTGTCATTGATCACCCCCCTGTCATTGATCAACTCCCTGTCATTGATCAACCCCCCTGTCATTGATCACCCCCCTGTCATTGATCACCCCCCTGTAAGGCTCCATTCAGACATTTTTTTGGCCCAAGTTAGCGGAATTATTATTTTTTTTTCTTACAAAGTCTCATATTCCACTAACTTGTGACAAAAAATAAAATCTCACATGAACTCACCATACCCCTCACGGAATCCAAATGCGTAAAATTTTTTAGACATTTATATTCCAGACTTCTTCTCACGCTTTAGGGCCCCTAGAATGCCAGGGCAGTATAAATACCCCACATGTGACCCCATTTCGGAAAGAAGACACCCCCAGGTATTCCGTGAGGGGCATATTGAGTCCATGAAAGATTGAAATTTTTGTCCCAAGTTAGCGGAACGGGAGACTTTGTGAGAAAAAAATAAAAAATATCAATTTCCGCTAACTTGTGCCAAAAAAAAATAATTTCTATGAACTCGCCATGCCCCTCATTGAATACCTTGGGGTGTCTTCTTTCCAAAATGGGGTCACATGTGGGGTATTTATACTGCCCTGGCATTCTAGGGGCCCCAAAGCGTGAGAAGAAGTCTGGTATCCAAATGTCTAAAAATGCCCTCCTAAAAGGAATTTGGGCCCCTTTGCGCATCTAGGCTGCAAAAAAGTGTCACACATCTGGTATCGCCGTACTCAGGAGAAGTTGGGGAATGTGTTTTGGGGTGTCATTTTACATATACCCATGCTGGGTGAGATAAATATCTTGGTCAAATGCCAACTTTGTATAAAAAAATGGGAAAAGTTGTCTTTTGCCAAGATATTTCTCTCACCCAGCATGGGTATATGTAAAAAGACACCCCAAAACACATTCCCCAACTTCTCCCGAGTACGGAGATACCACATGTGTGGCACTTTTTTGCAGCCTAGGTGGGCAAAGGGGCCCATATTCCAAAGAGCACCTTTCGGATTTCACTGGTCATTTACCTACTTACCACACATTAGGGCCCCTGGAAAATGCCAGGGCAGTATAACTACCCCACAAGTGACCCCATTTTGGAAAGAAGACACCCCAAGGTATTCCGTGAGGGGCATGGCGAGTTCCTAGAATTTTTTATTTTTTGTCACAAGTTAGTGGAAAATGATGATTTTTTTTTTTTTTTTTCATACAAAGTCTCATATTCCACTAACTTGTGACAAAAAATAAAAACTTCCATGAACTCACTATGCCCATCAGCGAATACCTTGGGGTCTATTCTTTCCAAAATGGGGTCACTTGTGGGGTAGGTATAATGCCCTGGTATTTTAGGGGCCCAAATGTGTGGTAAGGAGTTTGAAATCAAATTCTGTAAAAAATGACGAGTGAAATCCGAAAGGTGCTCTTTGGAATATGGGCCCCTTTGCCTACCTAGGCTGCAAAAAAGTGTCACACATCTGGTATCTCCGTACTCAGGAGAAGGTGGGGAATGTGTTTTGGGGTGTCATTTTACATATACCCATGCTGGGTGAGATAAATATCTTGGTCAAATGCCAACTTTGTATAAAAAAATGGGAAAAGTTGTCTTTTGCCAAGATATTTCTCTCACCCAGCATGGGTATATGTAAAAAGACACCCCAAAACACATTCCCCAACTTCTCCTGAGTACGGAGATACCACATGTGTGGCACTTTTTTGCAGCCTAGGTGGGCAAAGGGGCCCATATTCCAAAGAGCACCTTTTGGATTTCACTGGTCATTTACCTACTTACCACACATTAGGGCCCCTGGAAAATGCCAGGGCAGTATAACTACCCCACAAGTGACCCCATTTTGGAAAGAAGACACCCCAAGGTATTCCGTGAGGGGCATGGCGAGTTCCTAGAATTTTTTATTTTTTGTCACAAGTAAGTGGAAAATGATGATTTTTTTTTTTTTTTTTTCATACAAAGTCTCATATTCCACTAACTTGTGACAAAAAATAAAAACTTCCATGAACTCACTATGCCCATCAGCGAATACCTTGGGGTCTCTTCTTTCCAAAATGGGGTCACTTGTGGGGTAGTTATACTGCCCTGGCATTCTAGGGGCCCAAATGTGTGGTAAGGAGTTTGAAATCAAATTCTGTAAAAAATGACGAGTGAAATCCGAAAGGTGCTCTTTGGAATATGGGCCCCTTTGCCCACCTAGGCTGCAAAAAAGTGTCACACATCTGGTATCTCCGTATTCAGGAGAAGTTGAGGAATGTGTTTTGGGGTGTCTTTTTACATATACCCATGCTGGGTGAGAGAAATATCTTGGCAAAAGACAACTTTTCCCATTTTTTTATACAAAGTTGGCATTTGACCAAGATATTTATCTCACCCAGCATGGGTATATGTAAAATGACACCCCAAAACACATTCCCCAACTTCTACTGAATACGGAGATACCAGATGTGTGACACTTTTTTGCAGCCTAGGTGGGCAAAGGGGCCCACATTCCAAAGAGCACCTTTCGGATTTCACTCGTCATTTTTTACAGAATTTGATTTCAAACTCCTTACCACACATTTGGGCCCCTAGAATGCCAGGGCAGTATAACTACCCCACAAGTGACCCCATTTTGGAAAGAAGAGACCCCAAGGTATTTCGTGATGGGCATAGTGAGTTCATGGAAGTTTTTATTTTTTGTCACAAGTTAGTGGAATATGAGACTTTGTAAGAAAAAAAAAAAAAAAAAATCATCATTTTCCGCTAACTTGTGACAAAAAATAAAAAGTTCTATGAACTCACTATGCCCATCAGCGAATACCTTAGGGTGTGTACTTTCCGAAATGGGGTCATTTGTGGGGTGTTTGTACTGTCTGGGCATTGTAGAACCTCAGGAAACATGACAGGTGCTCAGAAAGTCAGAGCTGCTTCAAAAAGCGGAAATTCACATTTTTGTACCATAGTTTGTAAACGCTATAACTTTTACCCAAACCATTTTTTTTTTACCCAAACATTTTTTTTTTATCAAAGACATGTAGAACAATAAATTTAGAGCAAAATTTATATATGGATGTCGTTTTTTTTGCAAAATTTTACAACTGAAAGTGAAAAATGTCATTTTTTTGCAAAAAAATCGTTAAATTTCGATTAATAACAAAAAAAGTAAAAATGTCAGCAGCAATGAAATACCACCAAATAATAGCTCTATTAGTGAGAAGAAAAGGAGGTAAAATTCATTTGGGTGGTAAGTTGCATGACCGAGCAATAAATGGTGAAAGTAGTGTAGGTCAGAAGTGTAAAAAGTGGCCTGGTCTTTCAGGGTGTTTAAGCACTGGGGGCTGAGGTGGTTAATCGAAATTTACCGAAATTTTTGCAAAAAAATGAAATTTTTCACTTTCAGTTGTAAAATTTTTCAAAAAAAACTACATTTCTATATAAATTTGTCTCTAAATTTATTGTTCTACATGTCTTTGATAAAAAAAATGTTTGGGTAAAAAGAAATGGTTTAGGTAAAAGTTTACATTCCAAAGAGCACCTTTAGGATTTCACAGGGCATTTTTTACACATTTTGATTTCAAACTACTTCTCACGCATTAGGGCCCCTAAAATACCAGGGCAGTATAACTACCCCACAAGTGACCCCATTTTGGAAAGAAGACACCCCAAGGTATTTTGTGATGGGCATAGTGAGTTCATGGAAGTTTTTATTTTTTGTCACAAGTTAGTGGAATATGAGACTTTGTAAGAAAAAAAAAAATCATAATTTTCCGCTAACTTGTGACAAAAATAAAAAATTCTAGGAACTCGCCATGCCCCTCACGGAATACCTTGGGGTGTCTTCTTTCCAAAATGGGGTCACTTGTGGGGTATTTATACTGCCCTGGCATTTTAGGGGACCTAATGCGTGAGAAGTAGTTTGAAATCAAAATGTGTAAAAAATGCCCTGTGAAATCCTAAAGGTGCTCTTTGGAATGTGGGCCCCTTTGCCCACCTAGGCTGCAAAAAAGTGTCACACATGTGGTATCACCGTACTCGGGAGAAGTTGGGAAATGTGTTTTGGGGTGTCTTTTTACATATACCCATGCTGGGTGAGAGAAATATCTCTCTAAAAGACAACTTTTCCCATTTTTTTTATACAAAGTTGGCATTTGACCGAGATATTTATCACACCCAGCATGGGTATATGTAAAATGACACCCCAAAACACATTGCCCAACTTCTCCTGAGTATGGCGATACCACATGTGTGACACTTTCTTGCAGCCTAGATGCGCAAAGGGGCCCAAATTCCTTTTAGGAGGGCATTTTTAGACATTTGGATCCCAGACTTCTTCTCACGCTTTAGGGCCCCTAAAATGCCAGGGCAGTATAAATACCCCACACGTGACCCCATTTTGGAAAGAAGACACCCCAAGGTATTCAATGATGTGCCCATAGCGAGTTCATAGAAGATTTATTTTTTTTGGCACAAGTTAGCGAAAATTGATTTTTTATATTTTTTTCTCACAAAGTCTCCCTTTCCGCTAACTTGGGACAAAAAGTTCAATCTTTCATGGACTCAATATGCCCCTCAGCGAATACCTTGGGGTGTCTTCTTTCCGAAATGGGGTCACATGTGGGGTATTTATACTGCCCTGGCATTTTAGGGGCCCTAAAGCGTGAGAAGAAGTCTGGAATATAAATGTCTAAAAAATTTTACGCATTTGGATTCCGCGAGGGGTATGGTGAGTTCATGTGAGATTTTATTTTTTGTCACAAGTTAGTGGAATATGAGACTTTGTAAGAAAAATAAAAATCAATTTCCACTAACTTGTGCCACAAAAATGTCTGAATGGAGCCTTACAGGGGGGTGATCAATGACAGGGAGGTGATCACCCCATATAGACTCCCTGATCACCCCCCTGTAAGGCTCCATTCAGACATTTTTGTGGCACAAGTTAGTGGAAATAGATTTTTATTTTTTTTTCTTACAATTTCCACTAACTTGTGCCACAAAAATGTCTGAATGGAGCCTTACAGGGGGGTGATCAGGGAGTCTATATGGGGTGATCACCTCCCTGTCATTGATCACCCCCCTGTAAGGCTCCATTCAGACGTCCGTATGTGTTTTACGGATCCATGGATCGGATCCGCAAAACACATACGGACGTCTGAATGGAGCCTTACAGGGGGGTGATCAGTGACAGGGGGGGTGATCAGGGAGTCTATATGGGGTGATCACCCCCCTGTCATTGATCACCCACCTGTAAGGCTCCATTCAGACGTCCGTATGTGTTTTGTGGATCCGATCCATGTATCCGTGGATCCGTAAAACACATACGGATGTCTGAAGGGAGCCTTACAGGGGGGTGATCAGGGAGTCTATATGGGGTGATCAGGGGTTAATAAGTGACAGGTGTAGTGTAGTGTAGTGTGGTGCTTGGTGCTACTTATTACAGAGCTGCCTGTGTCCTCTGGTGGTCGATCCAAGCAAAAGGGACCACCAGAGGACCAGGTAGCAGGTATATTAGACGCTGTTATCAAAACAGCGTCTAATATACCTGTTAGGGGTTAAAAAAAATCGCATCTACAGCCTGCCAGCGAACGATCGCCGCTGGCAGGCTGTAGATCCACTCGCTTACCTGCAGTTCCTGTGAACGCGCGCGCCTTCACAGGAAATCTCGCGTCTCGCGAGATGACGCGTATATGCGTGACTCTGCCTGAGTGAGCCGCCTCCGGAACACGATCCTGCGTTAGGCGGTCCGGAGGCGGTTAATATCATCATACATGTACAGTCAGGTCCATAAATATTGGGACATCGACACAATTCTAACATTTTTGGCTCTATATACTACAATAATGGATTTGAAATGAAACAAACAAGATGTGCTTTAACTGCAGACTGTCAGCTTTAATTTGAGGGTATCCAAAATCAGGTGAACGGTGTAGGAATTACAACAGTTTTCATATGTGCCTCCCACTTGTTAAGGGACCAAAAGTAATGGGACAGAATAATAATCATAACTCAAACTTTCACTTTTTAATACTTGGTTGCAAATCCTTTGCAGTCAATTACAGCCTGAAGTCTGGAACGCATCGACATCACCAGACGCTGGGTTTCATCCCTGGCGATGCCTCTACTGCAACCGTCATCACTGCAACCATCATTCAGCGGGCATCCTGTCACAATGCCGGGGGGGTCATGTGAACCCCCGTATCGGCGATCGCCGCAAACCGCGGGTCAATTCAGACCTGCGGTTTGTGGCTTTACCTGCAGTTGTGGCGGCGATCGGGCGGTGCCATTGGGTCCCCATGCGGCTGTGGGGGGGACCCGATGGCATGGAAGGCAGCGCGATATCTAAGGAAGGCATCGCGCTGCCTTCCGGTGAAGAGCCTGTGAGATCCACCCCCCTGGATCTCACAGGCCCCGGAAGCTGTATGAGTAATAAATTGATTGCTGACTTTGACACACATAAACCTACCTCATGGAGAGTGTTCTTGATCTGGCCAACTGTTGTCAAGGGTGTTTGCTTCACAAGGGAAAGAATTCTTTGGTCATCCACCACAGTTGTTTTCCGTGGTCTTCCGGGTCTTGCTGAGCTCACTGGTGCGTTCCTTCTTTTTAAGAATGTTCCAAACAGTTGTTTTGGCCACTCCTAATGTTTTTGCTATCTCTCTGATGGGTTTGTTTTGTTTTTTCAGCCTAATGATGGCTTGCTTCACTGATAGTGACAGCTCTTTGGATCTCATCTTGAGAGTTGACAGCAACAGATTCCAAATGCAAATAGCACACTTGAAATGAACTCTGACCTTTTATCTGCTCATTGTAATTGGGATAATGAGGGAATAACACACACCTGGCCATGGAACAGCTAAGAAGCCAATTGTCCCATTACGTTTGGTCCCTTAACAAGTGGGAGGCACATATGCAAACTGTTGTAATCCCTACACCGTTCACCTGATTTGGATATAAATACCGTCAAATTAGAGCTGACAGTCTGCAGTTAAAGCACATCTTGTTCGTTTCATTTCAAATCCATTGTGGTGTTGTATAGAGCCAAAAATGTTATAATTGTGTCGATGTCCCAATATTTATGGACCTGACTGTATATTACTCACCATGCGCACTTGTAATCCATGAGAAAGCATTCAGCTGCAACTTTCTACTGGATTTAGCTTTATACTGTTCTTCTGTATTAACATGAGCCAGCATGGCCAACATGTCAGTTATGAGATCTGCTTAGAGGTGTTACATAAGAGCTCGGCTGTCATACTTCACACCCCAGGAATGTCCATGAAGCAATCCGTGATGAGACTTGCCTTGGAACTGATTAGATCTAGCATGTTAGCAGACAAGCACACATTTACCAGTGTTAGACCGAATGCACACGGCCGTGTTCCGTGGTCAGAGAGCGGTCCGTGGTATGCCGGGCTGGATTCCTGTTCAGAGCAGGAGCGCACAGTGTCATTGGTTGCTATGACGCCGTGCGCTTCATGCCGCCGCTGCACTAAAGTAATACACTATACGAGTGAATTACTGTAGTGCAGCAGCGGCATGAAGCGCGTGGCGTCATAGCAACCAATGACGCCGTGCGCTCCTTCTCTGAACAGGAATCCAGCCCGGCATACCACGGACCACTCTCGGCCACGGAACGCGGCCGTGTGCATTCGGCCTTAAAGGGGTATTCCTATCATCAGTTTTCATACTTACCTGCGGCCAGCGCGACGTTTACTTCCTGGATTCGGCTGGGCTTGATTGACGTCTTCGCCGGGCCGCGCTTGCGCAGAAGACTGAAGTTTTTCTCCCGGCTGGGCCGCGCAATGTCCTGAACGCCGGCTCTGTACTATACAGGCCAGGAATAAGCCACCATGGCGCATGCGCGGCGGCGTGCGCGTTCAGGACATTGCGCAGCCCTGCCGGGAGAAAATCTTCAGTCTTCTGCGCAAGCGCGGCCCGGCCGGATTCGACAGGCGAGATGTGGCCGTAACCAGGGGAGACGAAAGACAACAATCAGGTAAGAGGAGACTTATTTTCTCAAAAAGGGTGGGAATTGGGTAATAAAATGTACAAAAATGATCACTGTCAAATCATTAACAGACTTAACAGTGATCACTGTGATGGGAATACCCCTTTAAGCCTCATTCACACATCAGTGACTGTGAGACAAAGCCAGGATTGGGCCCTCAACAGACATAAGATACAGTTGCAAGAAAAAGTATGTGAACCCTTTGGAATGATATGGATTTCTGCACAAATTGGTCTTAAAATGTGATCTGATCTTCATCTAAGTCACAACAATAGACAATCACAGTCTGCTTAAACTAATAACACACAAAGAATTAAATGTTACCATGTTTTTATTGAACACACCATGTAAACATTCACAGTGCAGGTGGAAAAAGTATGTGAACCCCTAGACTAATGACATCTCCAAGAGCTAATTGGAGTGAGGTGTCAGCCAACTGGAGTCCAATCAATGAGATGAGATTGGAGGTGTTGGTTACAGCTGCCCTGCCCTATAAAAAACACACACCAGTTCTGGGTTTGCTTTTCACAAGAAGCATTGCCTGATGTGAATGATGCCTCGCACAAAAGAGCTCTCAGAAGACCTACGATTAAGAATTGTTGACTTGCATAAAGCCGGAAAGGGTTATAAAAGTATCTCCAAAAGCCTTGCTGTTCATCAGTCCATGGTAAGACCAATTGTCTATAAATGGAGAACGTTCAGCACTGCTGCTACTCTCCCTAGGAGTGGCCGTCCTGTAAAGATGACTGCAAGAGCACAGCGCAGACTGCTCAATGAGGTGAAGAAGAATCCTAGAGTGTCAGCTAAAGACTTACAAAAGTCTCTGGCATATGCTAACATCCCTGTTAGCGAATCTACGATACGTAAAACACTAAACAAGAATGGATTTCATGGGAGGATACCACAGAGGAAGGCACTGCTGTCCCCAAAAAAAATATTGCTGCACGTTTACAATTTGCACAAGAGCACCTGGATGTTCCACCGCAGTACTGGCAAAATATTCTGTGGACAGATGAAACCAAAAAGTTGAGTTGTTTGGAAGAAACACACAACACTATGTGTGGAGAAAAAGAGGCACAGCACACCAACATCAAAACCTCATCCCAATTATGAAGTATGGTGGTGGGGGCATCACGGTTTGGGGCTGCTTTGCTGCGTCAGGGTTTGGACGGATTGCTATCATCGAAGGAAAAATAAATTCCCAAGTTTATCAAGACATTTTGCAGGAGAACTTAAGGCCATCTGTCCACCAGCTGAAACTCAAAAGAAGATGGGTGTTGCAACAGGACAACGACCCAAAGCATAGAAGTAAATCAACAACAGAATGGCTTAAACCAAAGAAAATACGCCTTCTGGAGTGGCCCAGTCAGAGTCCTGACCTCAACCCGATTAAGATACTGTGGCATGACCTCAAGAAAGCGATTCACACCAGACATCCCTAGAATATTGCTCAACTGAAACAGTTCTGTAAAGAGGAATGGTCAAGAATTACACCTGACCGTTATGCACGTCTGATCTGCAACTACAGGAAACGTTTATTTGAAGTTATTGCTGACAAAGGAGGTTCAACCAGTTATTAAATCCAAGGGTTCACATACTTTTTCCACCTGCACTGTGAATGTTTACATGGTGTGTTCAATAAAAACATGGTAACATTTAATTCTTTGTGTGTTATTAGTTTAAGCAGACTGTGATTGTCTATTGTTGTGACTTAGATGAAGATCAGATCACATTTTATGACCAATTTGTGCAGAAATCCATATCATTCCAAAGGGTTCACATACTTTTTCTTGCAACTGTATAAGGGAGAGATCTGCTCCTGTCCTGTGTTTTGAGCTCGCACCTGGTTTTGGCTCAAAATCACTGATGGAAATCACTGACGTTGTGAGGCATTAAATGTGTACTCTCTCTCTGGAGTTAAAGTCGACACAGAAACACACATCCTTTGCAAATCTTAAAGGGACTCTTCCATCAAAAATTTTTTTTTTATCATATTTAAAACTTAGATTTGAATAATTTATTTTTTTAAATAAAAGAACTGGGTGGATGGTTTTGTTGATATTTTTAGGTCACTCCATGTAACTGCTTTGCTTCCTGGCTTGTTAACTTCCTCTTTCTTCGTTTGGACTTTTAGCACAGAAAACAAACAGTCTAAGGCCTCTTGCACATGACCGTATGGCTTTTTCAGTGTGATTTGCGGTCCGTTTTTCACGGATCCGTTGTTCCATTTTTTGTTTCAGTTTCTGTTCTGTTTTTCCGTATGGCATATACAGTATACAGTAATTACATAGAAAAAATTGGGCCGGGCACAAAATGTTCAATAGATGGTTCCGCAAAAATGGAATGGAAACGGATGCATATCCGTATGTGTTCAGTTTTTTTGCGGACCCATTGACTTGAATGGAGTCACGGAACGTGATTTGCGGGCAATAATAGGACATGTTCTATCTTTCAACGGAACGGAAATATGGAAACGGAATGCATACGGAGTACATTCCGTTTTTTTTTGCGGAACCATTGAAATGAATGGTTCCATATACGGACCGCAAAAAACAGCCCATAAACGGAAAAAAAAAAAAAACGGTCGTGTGAAAGAGGCCTAACTTAGACCATCCCTGTGGCCCACAGTCCCTACTGAGTCAGATAATTCATCCGGAGGCTGCGCCTAGTTTATGATGAGGGGTACGCCTCATCATAAATTAAGCGCAGCATCCGGCAATCTGAGCACCTATACTGATATCTACGCTAGTCTCTGGTTGTCATCAGAAAAATCGTTATGTAGCTGGCTGACATTAGCAATGTGCTAATGTCAGAACATAACTGTATGACTTATATCTCCCTGCCTGCCGCCATTCGCGCTAAATAATGACTTTTATAATATGCAAATGAGCCTCTAGGTGCTAGTGGGGCATTACTGCAGCACCTAGAGGCTCCGTCCTCTCACCGTTTGGCACGCCCTTGTAAAGGTAGTTGACATCTTCGGTCTCCTCCGTGCCCCGCAAATCCCGCACTTGCGCCGTCCATTTTAGTATCAGGCGCAGAGAGTGAAGGACGGCATCAGGGAGCCCAAGGGGCTGTATAACCGTTCTGGAGCCCAGCCATGCCCCCCCTGTATCCAGGAATCTCCTCCTTGCTCAGAAAGTCAGATCCCCGTAATCTCAAGGTGCGTGAGCTTGCGCATGCGCAGTTCCTTCCCTGAGGCCGATGCCAGTACAGGGAAGGAACACTATGCTGGCACTGCGCATGCGTGACCTCACACATCGCGAGATTACGGTGATCTGACTTTCTGAGCAAGGAGGAGACTCCTGGTTACAGGCGGTGCTGGGCTCCTTCACAGGGGGCGTGGCTGGGCTCCAAAACGGTTAGTGCCGCCCCTTGGGCTCCTTACCAGGCTGATTTACATATATATAAAATTATTTTTTACACTCAATAAAACCACACAGAGCTATGGGACAGGTATATTGAGGGCATGCTAGCGGCGATCTAGCCGTGCATGTCCGCATCTCTATAGGGTAAAAAGAGGTGACAGAATTAGGGATCGACCGATATTGATTTTTTAGGGCCGATACCGATAATTTGTGAACTTTCAGGCCGATAGCCGATAATTTATACCGATATTCTGGGAATTTTCATTTTTGAGAAAAAATAAAAATTCCTACACAAATCTGCTGAAAATTAATATGTTTATTGTTAATGTGTATTTTTTTTTTATAAGTCTTTTTCATTTATACTTAATATTTTTGTGTTTTTTTTTTTTTACTAACTTTTAGCCCCCTTAGGGACTAGAACCCTTGTCCTATTCCCCCTGATAGATCTCTATCAGGGTGAATAGGATCTCACACTGTCCCTGCTGCTCTGTGCTTTGTGCACACAGCAGCATGGAGCTTACCATGGCAGCCAGGGCTTCAATAGCGTCCTGGCTGCCATGGTAACCGATCGGAGCCCCAGGCTTACACAGCTGGGGCTCCGATCGGAGGAGCAGGGGAGAGGGGATCCTGTGGCCACTGCCACCAATGAGTAATACTGGGTGGGGGGGCGCACAGCGCCACCAATGTTTTTACTATTGGCCGGGATTGGGGTGGGGGCGCACTACGCCACCAATGATTAATACTGGGGGGCTTGGGGGGGGGGGCGCACTGCGCCACCAATGAAGATAAGTCTCTCATTCATATACAGGACGCAGAATCCCATAGCCGGCTCCCGACCTCTATGAGCGGTAGCTGCGATCCGCGGCACCTGAGGAGTTAACTACCGCGGATCGCGGCTATCGCTCATAGAGGCCGGGAGCCAGCTATGTGATTCTGCAGCCAGCTCCCGCCTCCTGTATATGAATGAAAGGCTTATCTTCATTGGTGGCGCAGCGGCCACAGCCCCTCCCCTCCTCTTGTCTTCTCTTCTGTCATTGGCGGCAGCGGCAGCAGCAGCAGCAGCAGCACAGGGGGAGGAGACACTGCTTCCTTCTCCCCTGTGCTGCGGAGGGAACACAGAACGCGCTGAGAGCAGCGCGTTCTGTGTTCCCCATACGTTATCGGTATATCGGCAAAATAGATGCCGATACCGATAACGTTCAAAATCCTCAATATCGGCCGATAATATCGGCCAAACCGATAATCGGTCGATCCCTAGACAGAATCCCTTTAAAAATAAAAAGTCAATACTGACTTTACTGCCGCTCCTGGTCTGACACTTCCTGGTCCCTCCCAACACACAGGAAACGACTGCTCTGCACATATTTACCTGCAGCCAGTGATTTGCTTAGAGTCAGTTTTTGCATATTAAGGCGGACCAGGAAGTGTCAAAAATAGAACAGTGGTTGGATCAGTGATGTGGGCATTAACCTATTTTATACCAGGGGTAGCCTTTAAAAAAAGAAATGGTCAAACAACTCCTTTTAAGGAGTTTTGACATTTCAGCAAGTCACATTTATCATGTAGAGAAAGATACTTCAAGCCACTTACTAATGTATTGTGATTGTCCATACTGCTTCCTTTGCTGGCTGGATTCATTTTTCTATCACATTATACATTCCTTGTATCCATGGTTACGACCACCCTGCAATTCCATCAGTGGTGCTCATGTTTGTACAATATAGAAAAAGTTCCGACCTCTCTGGTGAGCGGGATTGTGGGAGCACACATAGGCTGGTGCATTTTTTTTTTATAGTGTACAAGCACAGCCACTGCTGATGAATTGCAGGGTGGTCGTAACCGTGGGAACACTCACTGTATAATGTGATGGAAAAATGAATCCAGCCAGCAAAGGGGGCAATATGGACAATCACAATACATTAGTAAGTGCCTTGTATTAACTTTCTCTACATGATAAATGCTATTTGCTGAAGTGACACAACCCCTTAAAGGCTCTCTTCATATTTTAACTTTCCTTCGAGGCTATATGTAGAAAGAATTTCCAGATGTTGACCTCTGATGGAAAACTGTAATGTATGCCACTATTTAGGCATACATCACCAATAGTCAACTATGATAAAGGCATGTCGACTTACTATGGCCCGATGGAAGCCAAAAGGCCGCTGTTTGACATTTATCAGATGACTGTAGACCTGTGGGTATATTTGCTATAGTTCCCCTGGACTTTCCTAGTGCATACAATCCAACTAACATAGGAGAAGATTTATCAAACTGGTGTAAAGTAGAACTGGCTTAGTTGCCCATAGCAACCAATCAGATTCCACCATTTATTTTTCACTGTTCCTCTGGAAAATGAAAGGTTGAATCTAATTGGTTGCTGTGGGCAACTAGGCCAGTTCTACTTTACACCCGTTTGATAAATCCCCATAACGCTCAAACTTAACATGAGCAGGACCTAGCACATATTTTGGTTTTGAGGTTCTTTTTGCAGTAGGGGTGCAGGTTTGTGTCACGCTATTACCCCCAACTTTAACTTTGCCATAACTACCGTATATAACAGCTCTTGTGTGTTAAACTATACAAGGAAGAGCAGCTATCAGAAAAGTGGCATCAACGGCACTGAGGGAACAGTCATGCAGAGTGTGACATCCCAACGCCTACTATCTGGACTTCACCCCTGTTCAGCCTCTATATTAGGGAATTATTGATAGCGTGAAATATAACACCCCCCTCCAGTGTGAGAGTCTGATGCTTGTCTCCTGTTGTCTTTTAGGAGATTGTCTTTGGTTGGCGAGTAAGTCCAATTTTTGGGTAAAAGAATGGCTATAATAATAAATAAGAGTAGAACTATGCTGCCCGGTAAATAAAGGCAATGTGTCCTTTTAATGATAATTTCCGTTTAAGTATTTCCTGTGGTGCTGTGAGCAATTGTTCAGCAACTTCTATTTCATGGTGTTTAAGAAGAAACATTTTAAAGGGATTATACTTTTAAGAAAACTCTTTTCATTTATGCGTTAAAAATACCATCAAAAGAGTAATTTTGTAGAAGCCTACAAGCAATTTACTCTGTGATGCTCTTGTTTGTTTTTACAGACCAGAGTTCATAGTTTCTGAGAGAGCCACTGCTGAGAAGGGAGCATAACCCTTCGATTTCAAAGCAAGACTTCATTCCTTGGCTGCAGCTTGGGAAGGTGGCTCGCCATTAACTTTTGAGAGACCCAGTAAGGTTTTGTAAGGGTCATTCAAAGCAGGAAACTCTTGTCTGTGACATAAAAAACTGTACATAACAAGACGAAAACTTTAAAAGACCAACAGGATACGATTCCAAGAGTGTGTTTTTGCACGTTGGCTAGTATTAACTCTTAGCTCCCTGTGGGATCCGGTTGTACATTACATAACAATACAGGAAGGCCTTGTGGTCAGCATATGGTTAAAGGGTAAACTAAAAGAACAAGTGGCCCTAGAAATAACTTCATTCAGACAGGCAGCACTGAAGTTTTGAATTCAGTGTTCTTGTTTTTTCACCTGCATCCTTATAAGAGACTTCTAAAGGATGAATACGTAAGTATAGTACATGTGGTCGCGGAGCCAAAACTAAACATTTTTTTGTCTCAAGAGAAAATTCAAGACTTGGAAAGAAAAAAAAGAAAAAAATCTAACAAACAATGTGTATAGAAGACCATGCCTTTATCTTGAATATTCTGAAACATGAATTCCTACAAAAAGGTACAAATACATTTGTAAGGAACATATATGACAAAAAAATGAATGGGACATAGTTTGCAGTACATTTCCTGAGCATTGCATAGTGCAGGGATGCCCAACCTGCGGCCCTTCCGCTGTTGCAAAACTACAACTCCCAGCATGCCTGGACAGCCTACAGTTATTAGGGCATGCTGGGAGTTGTAGTTTTGCAACAGCTGGAGGGCCGCAGGTTGAACATCCCTGGCATAGTGTATGGAACTGTGCTAGCCTCAATGTGCCACAGCTCCTTCCATCTGCAGATCGGTTGGGCATCGAATCCTCACTGATCTGATATTATTGACCCATCTTGAAAAACAACGGTAAAAGGTTAAAAAAAACGAATCAAAACACTACTAGGCAAAAAAAAAAAACACTTGTGCAGTGTACTCAAGTTGTGCGTAGTAGGTGTTTCTGAGTGTAGTAGTGCAATATACACTAACCTGGTACAGCTGACTCTCTGCAAGGGCAGGTATAGGTAGGGATAGTTCGTGACGCCAGTGCCAAGTAAACGGTGGCACGCCGTTTGCGGATGCAGGAATAATTTGAGGAAACGTGGTGTTAAAACAGAACTTCAACTTTAGTAGTTTGCAGGCAGAGACAATATTGGAAACGCAGTTCCTCAGCATACAGTCGATTTTGCAATTCGGTCGATGCAGGCAATTCAGTACAGCAGGGTAATTACAGAGTGTTGAACACAGGATTCGCAGCAAAGGAGCTTGCACTCTAACTCTGTCTGATCCTGGAATGTAGCAATTCTTCACCAAGGCCCATTAACCTAAGTCTGGCTTTATATCCTTGATTATGGCTTAAATAAGTACCTCCTCTGTTTCTCTCAGTACCTCTGGCTTTCCTGATCTTTGCCTCTGTCTCTCTCAGCTTCTGGAAACTTCCTCAGGCTCTAGAAACTTCTGAGCTGTGGTCTAGACTGCTTCTGCACTCCACACTAGATCAGGTTACACTGACTTTCCCTTCCTTGTCTGTGCCTTATATAAACTAGGGCTCTCTAGCTCCCTCTATTGACTGGAAGCTGGAATGACACCCCTAGCAGGCCTCTGCATGCAAGTTTCAGTAAGGGAAATACATACATTACATTACATGACATTTTATAAAACTGACATATACCAACTTCTCCATAATTAAGGAGGGACGACAGCACACCAAGTGACACTTTGGTAGTGACGGGTATTACAACTCCCGTACACTACATACCCCACTGCTTTAAGCTGAGTACGACCTCGTACTCCATCATGGGTCGCCCAACTGGAATCTCTACCTGAAATAGAAAATAGAGACATGCAGGCATACATACATGTAATTCATCTGCATTTACATTTGCATCAGGTCCAATTGGCAAAGGTGCAGGGTAGTGACAAGGGGCGTCGTTCTCTTCTCTCAGGATAGTGAATGGAACGGGGGCGCTGACCTGGCACAGCGTAACATTAGAACCAGGATAGTCCATGACAATGAATAAGTCCATGATAAAACAATAGAAAACGGTATAAAAGTTCTTGGAGGCTCAAATAACAAACATGAGTCCGTACCCAGGTTATTTCTTATTAAATCACAGAGGCTCTCATGCGGTGGAGTCCATCTCTGGGCACAATACTTTAGTATGAAGTTGCACAATAAAATGACAGCATAAAAACGGAACTACCCAGGGGTTTCCTGTGGGTGTAGCACAGGCAAGGGCTCACGTGGGGGAGTCCATTCTTGCGCACAAATGTCCAACAAGGTATTCCCAGTAACAACGGTTTGGGAGGAGACGCCACCAGAATAGTCAAAGTCTCCTAAACGGACTGGCGGGCGTCCCCTGGTCATCCGGGTAGACCTTCTCAGTACAGGGGTCTCCTCTTCCCTTAGCAACGAAGTAGAAGGGACAGGAGCAACAGGAGGGTCTCCATCAGCGAGACCCTGGTCAGGAACAACTGGAACAACAATATCCACAAGAGGGGAAACTGGATTCGGGGCATCTTGAACCGGCTCTGCTGGAGGTGAAGCTACAGTAGGTGCCGGAGCAGGCACCAGCAAGTTCAACCAAGGTGTCAGAAGCCAATGCATGGGATCAGCGTCATACCTCAGATTACTAACAGCCTGCATAGGATCCTCGGGCTGTATGGCTGACTCTGACACAGGATATTCTGATCCAGAACTCTCGGCACTAGGTTCTGGTGTCAGGCAGAGTTTCAACCGGTTTCGGTGTACAATTTGGGATCCCTTGTCTTCCCGGGTGATCTCATAAGTATGAGCTCCAACATTTGGGATTGCAGTGACAACATAAGGACTTCGCTCCCACTTACTGTCCAATTTGCTGGTACGACGGTTATTCTTTAACCATACCACGGCCCCTATGGTCAAGGGTTCTGCCTGGGCTGCCTGATCATAGTCTCTCTGCTGTCGGTCTCTAGCAAAGTCCATACGTTCCTGAACAATGGCCTTGGCTGCATCCAATCGCCTTTGATGTTCAGCAACCCAGTCGGTGTTAGGTAATGGGTTAATGCAGTCAGGCACATGTACATCCAATGAATGATCAGCAGGCAATGTCCCTTGGCGCCCAAACATCAGGTAAAAAGGGGTATACCCGGTGGAACAATGTATGGTATGATTGTATGTGAACATGAGCTGTGGCAACAGACTGGGCCAATCTCCTCTGTTTTCAGGAGGCACGGCCCTCAGCATCTCTATCAAGGTCTGATTCATTTTTTCACATAATCCGTTACCTTGAGGATGGTAGGCCGTTGTCCGGATCTTCTTACAGTTGTGTAAGCGGCACAGTTCATGGAACAGATGGGACTCAAAAGCAGGCCCTTGATCGGTGAGGATCTTTTCTGGACATCCATAGGGCAGGAGGAAGTGCTTCCAGAACATTTCGGCTGTAGTCTTGGCTGTCTGGTCTCTCACAGGCACTGCTACAACAAACTTTGTGAAATGGTCAATAATAGTCATGGCATAAACATACCCTGAGCGACTAGGCTCCAGTTTTACATGGTCGATGGCGACAAGTTCAAGAGGACGGGTACTTACAATGGGTCTCAGTGGTGCCCTCTGATCATGGTGCTCACTTCGTTTCAAGGCACAGGCTACACACTCTCGACACCACTTCTCCATGTCTTCTCTCATGCCCACCCAGTAAAACCGCTGGCGGATAGTAGCCTCAGTCTTTTGGACCCCAAAGTGACCGGATTGATTGTGGTACATCTCCAACACCATACCTGCATCTCGTCGGGGTATGAGAATCTGGTGTACTCTTTCGTTGGACACTGGGTCTAGGCTCCTCCGTAGCAACAGGCCCTTTTGTATGAAGAGTTGGTGGCGCTGTCTCCATAGTTTGATGAGCTCAGGATCTGCACTCTTACGCCGAATCCTCTCAGGGGCTCTGCCACTAGTAATGAAGTCCAACAGCTCACCCAGCACTCTACTTTCAGACTGCAGTCTCACCCACCTTTCTTCTTTAGGTTCAGGCCTATTGGAGGATGAAGGAACTGCAGCTCTGTTATTGGTAGCTCGAGCCTGATCCTGTTGAGCAAATTTGTTATAGAAAGCCGGCATCTCTACATCTTCCCAAGCATCTCGCACATCATCAGGAGCTGTCTCTGTGGGAAGCCTGGATAAAGCATCAGCGTTATCATTAGTACGTCCAGCACGATACTTTACAGAGAAATTATAGTTGGCAAGGCGAGAGGCCCATCTCTGCTCCAAGGCCCCCAATCTAGCTGTATTTAGATGTGCCAGAGGGTTATTGTCAGTGAATGCAATGAACGGGGTGGCGGCTAGATAATCCTTGAATTTTTCTGTCACCGCCCACACTAATGCCAGGAACTCTAGTTTAAAGGAACTATAATTCTGGTCATTTTTCTCAGCTCCTTTCAGGGAGCGGCTTGCATATGCTATCACTCTCTCTTTTCCCTCTTGGATTTGGGCTAACACAGCTCCCAGGCCTTGCTTGCTAGCGTCAGTATAGAGATGGAAGGGCTTGCTATAATCTGGATAACCTAACACTGGAGGCTCGGTCAGTTTCTTTTTTAGCAATTGGAACGCTATCTCCCTTTCCTCATTCCACTCTATGGGCACAGGAGTTCTAGGACTCTTTTTGGGTTGCCCCCTCAAGAGCTCCTGGATAGGATCAGCTATTTGAGCAAAATGGGGGATAAAACGTCTATAGTAGCCGGCAAAACCCAGGAAACTCCTCACCTCTTTGACAGTAGTAGGAACCGGCCAATTACGGACAGCTGCTAATTTATCAGGGTCAGGCTGCACTCCCTCTCCGCTTACTATATGCCCCAGGTATCTTACTGCAGGTTTGAGCAGGTGGCACTTGGATGGCTTTACCTTCAAGCCATACTTGATAAGGATTTCAAATACTTCTGCCAAATGTTTCAGATGGTCTTCATATGTTTTTGAGTACACAATGACATCATCTAGATACAGCAGCACTGTTTCGAAGTTTTTGTGACCCAAACACCGCTCCATTAGTCTCTGGAAAGTCCCTGGGGCATTACATAGCCCGAACGGCATACAATTGAACTCAAACAGGCCCATGGGAGTAGTGAAAGCAGTCTTTTCCCTATCTGCAGGGGCCATGGGTACCTGCCAGTAGCCACTGGTCAAGTCCAACGTGGAGAAATAGGCAGAGGAGCCCAGAGCAGTTAGTGACTCCTCAATGCGGGGCAATGGGTATGCATCTTTGTGGGTTATTTGATTGATTTTCCTATAATCCACACAGAAACGGATACCGCCGTCCTTCTTCTTTACAAGGACTAGGGGTGCCGCCCACGGGCTACGGCTGTCCCGGATTACATTAGAGTCTTTCATCTCTTGGATCATTTCCTTTACAGTCTGATATGAAGTAGGCGGTAAAGGTCTGTACCTCTCCTTGATAGGAGGATGAGAGCCAGTAGGTATAGTGTGTTGTATGGCACTCACCTCTCCATAATCAGTGGCATGCTTACTGAAGGCCTGGTGGTGCTCTTTGACAAGCTGTATAATCCCTTCTTGTTGCCGTTGGGGGGTATTCTCGTCCCCGACATGGAGCTCTTCCCACCAGGGCACTTGTGGCTGGGTCATCGGCGAACATCCGCGGCCTGCAGCTGACGGCTTTTCTGTCACTGGAAGACGAATGATGTCTTGGAAGGACACCTGGGACAGCTGGGCAACAGGGCAATGCTTAGTAAGCGCAACAGGATGATTACTCAGATTAATCAGACGGACAGGTACTTTACCTTGGGAGACGTTCACCAGGCACTTGGCAGCTCTCACATAAGGATAATCCTCCATCTGGATCGGTTCCACCAGGGCTGGATAATCTCGGCCTTCGACTCCCAGGACAGCACGACACCACAAAAGAGTTTGAGAATTAGGAGGCAAAGTCACAGGCTTAATATCACGGATCCTGGCAGTACAAATTTCTCCTTTCTCATTAGCAAACCTCTGCTGGGCACTTAACACAGTAATAGTCTTTTGAATCACCCTCCTGGATGCAGAGGAAGCAGTGGGCAAAGTCTGATGTAATACAGCAAGTATTTCTGAATAACAGTTTTTGAAGACATTGGTGCCTAGAATGACAGGATGTCCTCCTCTGTCACCGGCTTGTACTACGATCACTCCCTGTTGAGGCAGGGTTACTTCTCCCACCTGCAGGGTGGGTTCCCAGTATCCATGAACCTTTACTGGTTTGCCATTGCTGGCGATAATCTCCACCCAGGATTCAGGCGGCTGGGTCAATTGGTTGGTGTCCCAGAACCTTTCAAAGGCGGGCAGCTGAATAGTAGTGACTTGAGACCCAGTATCTAATAAGGCTTCAAAGGGGACCCCGTTGATCTCTATATTGATTTTAGGATGGGATCCTACATACCGTGGCATCCAATTTGGATCTTCTGGACCTAGTGTTCTACCTCCCGAGGGGTGGTCCTCAGCCTCAGGGGTTGCCCTGTTTAACTGCCAGCACGTGGATTCTGTGTGTCCCAGCTTTTTGCAGTATGTACACACGGGCTTCTTGCGACCTCTATTACGCCTCCCAGGATCCCTGGGGTGAGTCTCTTGGTATGGAGGTGAGAACGGCCTAGGAGGTGACAGGAATTCTTCTTCTGTCATTATGGGTTTTTCCCATTCCTCTATTTTTCTGCACACTTTCTCTAAACTTTTAGTGAGGTGATTTACTTGCTCTGTCAGCATGGCAATAGTATCGGTAGCTGACACTTGAACAGCTTGGCCGGCCTCAGCTCGGTTAGTGATAAGCGGTTTTGGCCTGCAGGCTGATGACTCAGATAGGGCGCTCAACTCAGGAGATACGGTGGACCCCAGGATCTTTATAGCCAGTTCTTTAAAGTCTAGAAAGGCACTGTTAGGGTGCTGGGCAGACAGCATCTTTAACTGGGTCCTTATTTGTTCACTAGACACCCCGTTGATAAATTGTTCCCTCAGGGTTTGGTCCTGGTTATCAGTCTCTTTGGGATCTATCTGAATTACAGCCCCTAAAGCCTCCTGAAGTGATAGGGCATAGTCACGGAGGGACTCACCGGGTTTCTGTCTCTTGCCAAAGAAGTGCATCTTTATCTCTGAGGCAGTCCTAGTTTCAAAAGTGGCTCTGAGGCGGGTGAAGATCTGTCCTAGAGTACTCCGCTCAGTAGCAGGCCATGATAACACTTCCCTGCGGGCAGCCCCCTCCAGTTGCGCCAGCATGATTTCCATTTGCTGGTCGGCATTTATAGGGTATAATCGGAATAGTGCCAGCAACTTTTCTTCAAAGTCCCGTAGGGTATGGGTCTCTCCCCTGTAGCGGGGGAACCATGGGGCCCCGAAATAGTAGGGCATGGTAAAGGGCATCATGCTGGGGGCCGCCGGATGACCAGGAGCCACAAGCTCTCCTGGGGCCGGCTGTTCAGGCACTCCTGGCTCTGACATGGTAGTCTATTGAGAGGTGGCCGCTGGCGACTAAAGAGGCCGGTACACTCCCCTTCCCTCCGGTTCCAAGTGCTTACCGGTATCGTCGGGCCTGCGCAGGCCCAGTCTCGCGAGGTTCCGGACGTCCTGAGCACCCGATGACGCAGGAGAAGCAGGGCCGCGGCGGTGCGATGATCAAGAGGGGCGGGACTCTCTGTGTCTTTGCAGGGATCCGCCCACGAATGTCCTCAGCGGCGCGGGAAACTTTACTCCAGGCAGCCGGTGGCCATCTTTAGCAAAACGCTGTCCATTCACTGACAGCAAGCAGGATTGTAAAAAGTCTATAAATCCACACTCCAATGCGGCGATTTTCTTCCTCTGTATAGCGCAATACTGCACAGCGCTTTTTAGAAGTTTTTGGTATACTTTGGGTATAATTTTCAGTCCACAAAGTCCACTTGAAATAAACAGGCAAATTGTCACTTTGGTCACAGGGCAACTGTATAAGGCACAAAGTTCACGCTTCTTGCACTATAAAGCGTGCGTATCCGTGTTCGTGACGCCAAAAGAGAAGGGCAGGGTACTCAAGTTGTGCGTAGTAGGTGTTTCTGAGTGTAGTAGTGCAATATACACTAACCTGGTACAGCTGACTCTCTGCAAGGGCAGGTATAGGTAGGGATAGTTCGTGACGCCAGTGCCAAGTAAACGGTGGCACGCCGTTTGCGGATGCAGGAATAATTTGAGGAAACGTGGTGTTAAAACAGAACTTCAACTTTAGTAGTTTGCAGGCAGAGACAATATTGGAAACGCAGTTCCTCAGCATACAGTCGATTTTGCAATTCGGTCGATGCAGGCAATTCAGTACAGCAGGGTAATTACAGAGTGTTGAACACAGGATTCGCAGCAAAGGAGCTTGCACTCTAACTCTGTCTGATCCTGGAATGTAGCAATTCTTCACCAAGGCCCATTAACCTAAGTCTGGCTTTATATCCTTGATTATGGCTTAAATAAGTACCTCCTCTGTTTCTCTCAGTACCTCTGGCTTTCCTGATCTTTGCCTCTGTCTCTCTCAGCTTCTGGAAACTTCCTCAGGCTCTAGAAACTTCTGAGCTGTGGTCTAGACTGCTTCTGCACTCCACACTAGATCAGGTTACACTGACTTTCCCTTCCTTGTCTGTGCCTTATATAAACTAGGGCTCTCTAGCTCCCTCTATTGACTGGAAGCTGGAATGACACCCCTAGCAGGCCTCTGCATGCAAGTTTCAGTAAGGGAAATACATACATTACATTACATGACATTTTATAAAACTGACATATACCAACTTCTCCATAATTAAGGAGGGACGACAGCACACCAAGTGACACTTTGGTAGTGACGGGTATTACAACTCCCGTACACTACACTTGTCTTCCTGCATTTGCTATTTCCCCTAGATTTTCAGCGCTCATCTAGAGCTAGAGTTTTTACCTCCAAAAACCGCTACCAAAACCACAAAAGTACAATGTACTTTCACACGAACAATACGGATTGTGTCAGGGTGCGTTCAGTGAAACTTGCACCATTTCTCAACCAAGTTCAGTCAGTTTTGTCTGCGATTGCGTTCAGTGTTTCAGTTTTTTCTGTGCAGGTGCAATCAGTTTTGATGCGTTGTTCCCAAGTGTGGAAAAAAGCTGAAGGTTTACAAACAACATCTCCTAGCAACCATCAGTGAAAAACGCATTGCATCTGGACGCAATGCATTTTTCACTGAAGCCCCATTCACTTCTATGGGGCCAGGGCTGCGTGAAAAACGCTGAATATAGAACATGCTGCGATTCTCACGCAACACAGAAATAGGGTTGGGCGATATCAAAAATATTCAGACGATAACGATATTAAGAAATCAATCGTGATAACGATATATATCGTGCTAAATACCCGTTTAAAAGAAAAACAAAACCACAAGGAGACGTTATACTGTATGGGGGCAGCCACAAGGAGACATTATACTGTATGGGGGCAGCCACAAGGAGACACTATACTGTATGGGGGCAGCCACAAGGAGACGTTATACTGTATGGGGGCAGCCACAAGGAGACATTATACTGTATGGGGGCAGCCACAAGGAGACACTATACTGTATGGGGGCAGCCACAAGGAGACGTTATACTGTATGGGGGCAGCCACAAGGAGACGTTATACTGTATGGGGGCAGCCACAAGGAGACGTTATACTGTATGGGGGCAGCCACAAGGAGACATTATACTGTATGGGGGCAGCCACAAGGAGACGTTATACTGTGTATGGGAGCCACAAGGAGACATTATACTGTATAGGGGCAGCCACAAGGAGACGTTATACTGTATAGGGGCAGCCACAAGGAAACGTTATACTGTATAGGGGCAGCCACAAGGAGACGTTATACTGTATGGGGGCAGCCACAAGGAGACGTTATACTGTATGGGGGCAGCCACAAGGAGACGTTATACTGTATGGGAGCAGCCACAAGGAGACGTTATACTTTATGGGGGCAGCCACAAGGAGACATTATACTGTATGGGGGCAGCCACAAGGAGACGTTATACTGTATGGGGGCAGCCACAAGGAGACATTATACTGTATGGGAACAGCCACAAGGAGACGTTATACTGTATAGGGGCAGCCACAAGGAGACATTATACTGTATGGGGGCAGCCACAAGGAGACATTATACTGTATGGGGCAGCCACAAGGAGATGGGGGCAGCCACAAGGAGACGTTATACTGTGTATGGGAGCCACAAGGAGACGTTATACTGTATAGGGGCAGCCACAAGGAGATGTTATACTGTATAGGGGCAGCCACAAGGAAACGTTGTACTGTATGGGGGCAGCCACAAGGAGACGTTATACTGTATGGGGGCAGCCACAAGGAGACGTTATACTGTGTATGGGAGCCACAAGGAGACGTTATACTGTATAGGGGCAGCCACAAGGAGATGTTATACTGTATAGGGGCAGCCACAAGGAAACGTTATACTGTATGGGGGCAGCCACAAGGAGACGTTATACTGTATGGGGGCAGCCACAAGGAGACGTTATACTGTATGGGGGCAGCCACAAGGAGACATTATACTGTATGGGGACAGCCACAAGGAGACGTTATACTGTATGGGGGCAGCCACAAGGAGACGTTATACTGTATGGGGGCAGCCACAAGGAGACGTTATACTGTATGGGGGCAGCCAGAAGGAGACGTTATACTGTATGGGGGCAGCCAGAAGGAGACACTATACTGTATGGGGGCCACAAGGAGACGTTATACTGTATGGGGGCCACAAGGAGACGTTATACTGTATGGGGGCAGCCACAAGGAGACGTTATACTGTATGGGGGCAGCCACAAGGAGACACTATACTGTATGGGGGCAGCCACAAGGAGACATTATACTGTATGGGGGCTACAAGGAGACGTTATACTGTATGGGGGCCACAAGGAGACATTATACTGTATGGGGGGCCACAAGGAGACGTTACACTGTATGGGGGCCACAAGGAGATGTTACACTGTATGGGGGCCACAAGGAGACGTTACACTGTATGGGGGCCACAAGGAGACGTTACACTGTATGGGGGCCACAAGGAGACGTTACACTGTATTGGGGCCACAAGGAGACATTATACTGTATGGGGGGCCACAAGGAGACGTTACACTGTATGGGGGCCACAAGGAGACGTTACACTGTATGGGGGCCACAAGGAGATGTTACACTGTATGGGGGCCACAAGGAGACGTTATACTGTATGGGGGCCACAAGGAGACATTATACTGTATAGGGGCCACAAGGAGACGTTATACTGTATGGGAGCAGCCACAAGGAGACGTTATACTGTATGGGAGCAGCCACAAGGAGACGTTATACTGTATGGGGGCAGCCACAAGGAGACGATATACTGTATGGGGGCAGCCACAAGGAGACGATATACTGTATGGGGGCAGCCACAAGGAGACATTATACTGTATGGGAACAGCCACAAGGAGACGTTATACTGTATAGGGGCAGCCACAAGGAGACATTATACTGTATGGGGGCAGCCACAAGGAGACATTATACTGTATGGGGGCAGCCACAAGGAGATGGGGGCAGCCACAAGGAGACATTATACTGTATGGGAACAGCCACAAGGAGACGTTATACTGTGTATGGGAGCCACAAGGAGACATTATACTGTATAGGGGCAGCCACAAGGAGACGTTATACTGTATAGGGGCAGCCACAAGGAAACGTTATACTGTATAGGGGCAGCCACAAGGAGACGTTATACTGTATGGGGGCAGCCACAAGGAGACGTTATACTGTATGGGGGCAGCCACAAGGAGACGTTATACTGTATGGGAGCAGCCACAAGGAGACGTTATACTATATGGGGGCAGCCACAAGGAGACTTTATACTGTATGGGGGCAGCCACAAGGAGACGTTATACTGTATGGGGGCAGCCACAAGGAGACATTATACTGTATGGGAACAGCCACAAGGAGACGTTATACTGTATAGGGGCAGCCACAAGGAGACATTATACTGTATGGGGGCAGCCACAAGGAGACATTATACTGTATGGGGCAGCCACAAGGAGATGGGGGCAGCCACAAGGAGACGTTATACTGTGTATGGGAGCCACAAGGAGACGTTATACTGTATAGGGGCAGCCACAAGGAGATGTTATACTGTATAGGGGCAGCCACAAGGAAACGTTATACTGTATGGGGGCAGCCACAAGGAGACGTTCTACTGTATGGGGGCAGCCACAAGGAGACGTTATACTGTGTATGGGAGCCACAAGGAGACGTTATACTGTATAGGGGCAGCCACAAGGAGATGTTATACTGTATAGGGGCAGCCACAAGGAAACGTTATACTGTATGGGGGCAGCCACAAGGAGACGTTATACTGTATGGGGGCAGCCACAAGGAGACGTTATACTGTATGGGGGCAGCCACAAGGAGACATTATACTGTATGGGGACAGCCACAAGGAGACGTTATACTGTATGGGGGCAGCCACAAGGAGACGTTATACTGTATGGGGGCAGCCCCAAGGAGACGTTATACTGTATGGGGGCAGCCACAAGGAGACACTATACTGTATGGGGGCCACAAGGAGACGTTATACTGTATGGGGGCCACAAGGAGACGTTATACTGTATGGGGGCCACATGGAGACGTTATACTGTATGGGGGCAGCCACAAGGAGACGTTATACTGTATGGGGGCAGCCACAAGGAGACACTATACTGTATGGGGGCAGCCACAAGGAGACATTATACTGTATGGGGGCTACAAGGAGACGTTATACTGTATGGGGGCCACAAGGAGACATTATACTGTATGGGGGGCCACAAGGAGACGTTACACTGTATGGGGGCCACAAGGAGATGTTACACTGTATGGGGGCCACAAGGAGACGTTACACTGTATGGGGGCCACAAGGAGACGTTACACTGTATGGGGGCCACAAGGAGACGTTACACTGTATTGGGGCCACAAGGAGACATTATACTGTATGGGGGGCCACAAGGAGACGTTACACTGTATGGGGGCCACAAGGAGACGTTACACTGTATGGGGGCCACAAGGAGACGTTACACTGTATGGGGGCCACAAGGAGACGTTATACTGTATGGGGCCACAAGGAGACGTTATACTGTATGGGGGCCACAAGGAGACATTATACTGTATGGGGGCCACAAGGAGACGTTATACTGTATGGGGGCCACAAGGAGACGTTATACTGTATGGGGGCCACAAGGAGACGTTATACTGTATGGGGGCCACAAGGAGACGTTACACTGTATGGGGGGCCACAAGGAGACATTACACTGTATGGGGGCCACAAGGAGATGTTACACTGTATGGGGGCCACAAGGAGACGTTACACTGTATGGGGGCCACAAGGAGACGTTATACTGTATGGGGGCCACAAGGAGACGTTCTAGTGTATGGGGGCCACAAGGAGACGTTCTAGTGTATGGGGGCCACAAGGAGATTGTATGGGGGCTACAAGGAGACGTTATACTGTATGGGGGCTACAAGGAGACATTATACTGTATGGGGGGCCACAAGGAGACGTTACACTGTATGGGGGCCACAAGGAGACGTTACACTGTAAGGGGCGGGGCCACAAGGAGATGTTATAATAAAGTCTTGTGGCCACAGGCCACCATACATACAATAATACTTTACGATATACTTTTCCCGCGGCTGACTCGCTTGTGTGCTCCGATTCTGACATCAGATGTTGGTGGGCGGAGATTTGAATATGGGAGCAAGGAGGAGGAAGAGCCGGGTGGCGGCCCGCTGCGGGAAGTAATACGTTTCTAAATTCGTCATCAGAGCACACGAGCGAGGCAGCCGCAGGAAAAGTCTCTTCAGAGACACCCAGTACTCACACAGAGTTCACCACATACAATAGAACCGGCATGGGTGGGTGACGGACGGTGATGTCAGATGGTGGGTGGAGCCTGGAGACTTGAATAAGGGAGGCGGAGCAAGAAGGAGCCAGGAGCAAGTGGAAGTATTGTGTTTGTACTCAGCGCTATGCAAGGTGCAGGGGCGGGCGGACGCAGATTTAGAAGCGGTCAGCACACATGACCGCTTCGATGATGTCACAAAATACTGCGGTAATTAGAAAACAGCGATATCGCCATATAGCCTTTTTTTTAATACCGCGGTATATCGTGAACACTGGTATATCGCCCAACCCTACACAGAACTGATGCTCATGTGCCCAGACCCATCGAAATGAATGGGTCACGATTCAGTGCGGGTGCTATGCGTTCACGCTTGCTCGTGTGAAAGGGGCCTTAGGGTACGTTCACGGTAGAGGCAAAATCAGCTGCCAGTTCTGACTTGGAATGCCGCAGACCCGTTCACCGTTTAGCCCAATTGAATAGAGCTAAACTGGAGACTGGACACCTGTGGGGGCTTCCAGCAGCGTCTGTCCAGACTCCATGACTATCATCGCCCCCCTTCCTGTGATATAGGGTTTCATCAGCATAGGGCACTATAATTGTGTCCCTGGTACATAGAGATAGGCTCCTGGTACGGTTTACAATACAGTTAGTGTCCATTCACACGTCTGTGTGTGTTTTGTGGATCCGTAAAACACGGACATCAGCGATGTGCGTTCCGCATTTTGCGGACCGCACATTGCCAGCACTTAATAGAAAATGCCTATTCTTGTCCGGACAAGAATAGGACATGTTCTACTTTTTAAGGGATCGGAATTGCGGACCCGGAGGTGCAGATCCGCAATTTGCGGAACGGCACGGACAGCCTTTAATATAACTGCCTATTCTTGTCTGCAATGTGCGGACAAGAATGGGAAATGTTATATATTTTTTGCGGGGCCACAGAACGGAGCAACGGTTGCGGACAGAACACGGAGTGCTGTCCGCATCTTTTGCGGCCCCATTCACTTCACGCCAAAATTGCGGCTCGGATGCGGACCAAAACAACGGCCTTGTGCATGAGGCCTAAATCATAGTCTCCCTCTAATTTTCTCCTGCTATCAGGGTTGGTGAGGTTACCATATTCACCACTATGCATACATTAGTACAATGTGCCTGTATCATGGTGACAGCGCACACCTCAGGAGACCTGTCTCCTTGGCACACGCCTAGCTGTGTGCCAGGGCGCTCCAGCCAAACCACATCCCCAGCAGGAAAGGGAGCGCAGCCTCGCCTTGTCACGTGGTGCTAAGTCGCTGCCAGGCTGAGGGAGGAAGCCGGCACTGCTTGAGGAGACTTGAGCCCAGCTTGAGACGGGTAACAAGCTGTGTGTAGTAATGGAATATCCCCTAAACCTGGCACAGTAAGAAAGTAACGTCATACTGTGGAGCAGTCCCCGCAATGGTTACCTCACACCACAGCTAATCCCATTACCTACTGCTGAGCGCTGGTGAGAGGCATATGTGAGAAGCTGCAGGCTGACAGATGTAGATACACCCTGAGGAATACAGCATGCCTCCCAACTTTGTGGAGGTCAAAGAGGGACAATTAGGGTTCATTGTGTGAACGATCCATTGTTCCTGCATATCTATGCACTTCAGTCGTTTTCTCTTACAAAATAGCGCAGAAATTATCTTAAATAGAGAAATTTATAAAATCCCAACTGCATTAAATAATATAATAATATAAAAGATGGCCTCTAATATACAGAGATGAACCAGACAAGCACTTTCTGAGTCAATATTGTGAATGTAATAATGCAAATCTATATGTCACATTTAACCCCTTGGATACTGGAGCTTTTTTTTTTTTTTGCGTTTTCATTTTTCTTCCCCATCTTCATTGAGCCTTAACTTTTTTAGTTTTCCGTTCACTTATCCATATGAGGGCTTATTTTTTCGGGGACAAGTAGTACTTTCTAATGCCACCATTTAATATGTCATTCCAATTCCACACCAATTCCAAATGGGGTGGAATTGGAAGTAAAATGCAATTAGTAACATAGTACATAAGGCCAAAAAAAGACATTTGTCCATCCAGTTCGGCCTGTCATCCTGCAAGTTGATCCAGAGAAAGGCAAAAAAAAAACTGTGAGGTAGAAGCCAATTTTCCCCACTTTAGGGGAATAAAAAATTCCTTCCCGACTCCAATCAGGCAATCAGAATAACTCCCTGGATCAACGACCCCTCTCTAGTAGCTATAGCCTGTAATATTATTACACTCCAGAAACACATCCAGGCCCCTCTTAAACTCTTTTAGTGAACTCACCATCACCACCTCCTCAGGCAGAGAGTTCCATAGTCTCACTGCTCTTACCGTAAAGAATCCTCTTCTATGTTTGTGTACAAACCTTCTTTCCTCCAGACGCAGAGGATGTCCCCTCGTCACAGTCACAGTCCTGGGGATAAATAGATGATGGGATAGATCTCTGTACTGACCCCTGATATATTTATACATATTAATTAGATCTCCCCTCAGTCGTCTTTTTTCTAAAGTGAATAACCCTAATTTTGATAATCTTTCAGGGTACTGTAGTTGCCCCATTCCAGTTATTACTTTAGTTGCCCTCCTCTGGACCCTCTCCAGCTCTGCTATGTCTGCCTTGTTCACAGGAGCCCAGAACTGTACACAGTACTCCATGTGTGGTCTGACTAGCAATTTGTAAAGTGGTAGGACTATGTTCTCATCACAGGCATCTATGCCCCTTTTGATGCAACCCATTATCTTATTGGCCTTGGCAGCAGCTGCCTGACACTGGTTTTTGCAGCTTAGTTTCCTGTTTATTAAAATTCCTAGATCCTTTTCCATGTCAGTGTTACCGAGTGTTTTACCATTTAGTATGTACGGGTGACTTGCATTATTCCTTCCCATGTGCATAACTTTACATTTGTCAGTGTTAAACCTCATCTGCCACTTATCTGCCCAAGCCTGCAATCTATCCAGATCGCTCTGTAGTAGTATACTGTCCTCTTCAGTGTTAATTACTTTACACAGTTTAGTGTCATCTGCGAAAATTTTTATTTTACTATGCAAGCCTTCTACAAGATCATTAATAAATATATTGAAGAGAATTGGGCCCAATACTGACCCCTGTGGTACCCCACTAGTGACAGTGACCCAATCTGAGTGTGTACCGTTAATAACCACCCTCTGTTTTCTATCATTGAGCCAGTTACTTACCCACATACAGACGTTTTCTCCCAGTCCGAGCATGTGGTACAGTGTCAAATGCTTTGGAGAAGTCCAGATATACGACATCCATTGATTCGCCGCTGTCAAGTCTAGAACTTACCTCATCATAGAAACTGATTAAATTAGTTTGGCATGACTGATCCCTCATGAAGCCATGCTGATATGGCGTTATTTGCTTATTTCCGTTGAGATGCTCTAACATTGCATCTCTCAGAAAACCTTAAAACAGTTTACCCACAACTTACCGGCCTATAGTTTCCAGGCTCTGTTTTTGGACCCTTTTTGAATATTGGCACCACATTTGCTATGCGCCAATCCTGTGGGACATTCCCTGTGAGTATAGAGTCTGCAAATATCAGAAATAAGGGTCTAGCTATGACATTACTTAATTCCCTTAGGATACGGGGTGTATGCCATCTGGTCCTGGTGATTTGTCTATTTTAATCTTTTTAAGTCGCTGTTGTACTTCTTCCTGGGTCAGACAGGACACTTTTAATGGGGAATTAATTTTTACATTCAGCATTTCATCTGACAGTTTATTTTCCTCAGTGAATACATTCCTCCACCGTTTTACGGGTTTTGTCCCTACAGCATTCCCTTTGCGGAAAACTTACCAGTGCTCTTCATTCTCGGGGTCAGTACGATTACAACAATATCACATATGTATATATTTTTTTCATGTGTAAATAGTGTAAAGATAGATTAAAACTTTTAAAAAAAATGTTTTTTTTATATCAACACATTCTGACCCCCATAAATTTTTTATAGTTATATCTAGTGAGCTGTGTGGGGGATCATTTTTTGCGGGATAATCTTTAGTTTTTATTGATACCATTTTGGAGTCTGTGTGACTTTTTGATCACATTTTATTCCATTTTTGGGGGTTAAGAGAAGAAATGAGGAAATTTTGAAATGGCCATTTTTACCCATTGTTCCGTTATGCCATTCGCCGTATTGGAAACATATTTTTATATTTTAATAGTTAGCAGTGTTTTCGGACGTGGTGAGGCCCAGGATGATTATAAGTTTGTTATTTATGTTTTGTTTTTTTTATTCTCCGAAAAGGGGGGCAATTTAAATTTGTCTGTATTTTTTTATTTTTTATATATATATTTTTTTTACTTTTTTTTTAATGCTTTTGTAGCCTGTGTTCGAGGCTACAAAACTGACTTTTTTTTCCCTTCAATATTACCACACTAGCTGGAAAAAAAAAACAAGTGAGGTGGAAGTGGAAAAAAAACCCCACAATTCCGCCACAGTTTTAAGGGTTTTAGGGGTCATTTACTATTCTGAAATACGCCTAAATTAGGCATATTTCAGGCTGCGACTTCGCCCTGCTCACGCCAGGTCTAAAATTGTGGGCAGTGACCGACCTATCTCATTTGCCATTTTCTATGCCTGTTTTAGGAGTGAAAAATGGTCTAAATTTAAGACAGCTCGGAAGCTGACTTACATTTAGAACTGGCGCTGGATGCGCCGAAGTTATGGAGAGGCCCAAAAGTGGTCTCTTTACATATTGTGCTGCCCAGTAAATAATGGACCAACCCCTCCCCCGATGTGTCCCCAGTAGTGATCACAAACCCAAAATAAAAAAAGAACTAAATACCTGCCTCCAGCTGTCTCCCAACCTGCTGCTCTGGCTGTCTGTGTTACGGTACAGGTGGTCACTAATGTAATTGCGACCTCCTGCGCCAGGTCTCTGGTGGCATGATGATGTAGAGGAGGTTGCGATAATGTCATCACGACCATCCTGCACCTTACCACTGCCTCATAGGCCTATGAGGCTAAATGGTGGGTCACAGGAGCCAATAATTCCTGTCCCTGCCGTTCAACTCAGGGGCTCTACGTGGACCAGTACAAGATGATCCACGGCCCGGTGGTTTAGGACCTCTGCAATCATCAGGTTGAATTTCCTATACAGTAACGTAATTTAATACATTAGTTGATAGGAAAACGAGATTTTTGTATAACTTACCAGTAAAATCTCTTTCTCGCTCTTCCTTGGGGGACACAGGAAACCTTGGGTATAGCTCATCTCCATAGGAGGCGTGACACTAAGTGAAAGACTGTTAAGCCCCTCCTCCAGCAGCTATACCCTCAGCCTGGAGCGAGCGACTACCAGTTATGTGCCCAAGTAGTTAAAACAAAGGCAAGGATCAACCAAATTAACACCAACAAGTCAAAACTCCCGTCAGGGCAACCAAAACTGGGTGGATGCTGTGTCCCCCAAGGAAGAGCGAGAAAGAGATTTTACTGGTAAGTTATACAAAAATCTCGTTTTCTCGCCCAATTCCTTGGGGGACACAGGAAACCTTGGGACGTTCAAAAGCAGTCCACAAATAGGGAGGGACCACAACCCAAGAAGAATTAAAGCACCATAGGCATTAAGTCACCACCGCCTGCAAGACCAGGCGGCCCAAAGCAGCATCCGCCGATGCATAAGTGTTCACCTTGTAGAACTTGGTGAAGGTGTGCAAAGAAGACCAGGTGGCCGCCTTACACAATTGTTCAGCCGAAGCTCGATTTCGCTGAGCCCAGGAAGCCCCGACCGCTCTGGTAGAATGAGCGGTAACACCAAAGGGCGGTTCCCTGCCCTTAGCACGGTAAGCCTCTGCAATAGCCATCTTGATGAAGCGGGCAATAACCACTTTAGATGCCGCCAGCCCCTGCGCGGACCCTCCGGAACCACAAATAGAGAATCCGAGCGCCGAAAGGGTCTAGTTACATCCAAGTAGATCCTCAGAGCCCTAACAACATCCAGACGGTGAAGATCCTGTTCCCGAGGATGAGACGGGGACGGGCACAGAGAAGGAAGGACAATATCTTCATTCAGGTGAAAAGCGGACACCTCCTTCGGAAGGAAATCCGGAACCGGGCGGAGAACCACCTTGTCCTGGTGAAAAACCAAGAGGGGTTCTACGCAAGAAAGTGCCGCCAATTCAGACACACGCCAAAGAGACGTGATGGCAACGAGGAAAAAAACTTTGCAAGACAACAAGCGAAGGGAAACCCTGCGCAGAGGCTCGAAAGGAGAAGATTGGAGAGCCGTCAGCACAACATTAAGATCCCAAGATGGAACGGGAGCGCGATACGGGGGAGCATAGTGAGCAACCCCCTGAAGAAAAGTCTTAACTGGACCGAGCGGAGCCAGAGGTCGCTGAAAAAGGATCGAAAGCGCTGAGATCTGACCCTTTAGGGTACTGAGACCCAAACCCAAGTCCAGACCAGACTGCAAGAAGGATAAAATCGTGGGGAGAGAAAACCGAAGGGGATGAACATCTAAGGTCTCGCAGAAATTCAAATAGGCCCGCCAGGTTCGGTAATAAATCCTGGACGATGCCGGTTTACGCGCACGAATCATGGTACGGACCACGTCAGCAGAAAACCCCCGCCGCGTTAGGACCGCGGTTTCAATAGCCACGCCGCTAAACGTAGCGACCCTAAATGCTGATGGAAGATCGGCCCTTGAGAGAGGAGGTCTTCTCTTAGAGGCAGAGGCAAGGGGGCGTCTGCCAGGAGCAACATAAGGTCGGCGTACCAAGGACGACGAGGCCAATCCGGGGCTATTAGGATCGCAGGCGTGCCCTCCGCCGCGATCTTCCGAAGGACTCGTGGAAGAAGAGGCAGGGGCGGAAAAACGTAGAGGAGAGAGAAAACTCCGTCCAGGGAAGGACGAGCGCGTCCGCGCCGTAAGCGTCCGGATCCTTGGTTCTGGCCATGAAGGTGGGGAGCTTGTGGTTGAATCTGGAGGCCATGAGATCCACGTCCGGACGACCCCAACGGAGGCAAAGAGACTCGAAGACGTCGGGGTGCAGAGACCACTCGCCCGGGTCGATCGTCGTCTGGCTGAGGAGATCCGCCGCCCAATTGTCCACTCCCGGGATGTAAATGGCCGAAATGGTTGGAACAGGAACTTCCGCCCAGCGAAGGATTAGAGACACCTCCCTCATTGCCGCCGCGCTGCGAGTGCCCCCTTGATGATTTATGTATGCCACAGCCGTGGCATTGTCCGATTGGACACGAACAGGGTGACCCTGAAGCAGCGAAGTCCAATGCCGGAGTGAGAGGAGAACCGCCCTCAGCTCCAGAACGTTGATCGGCAGTTTGGACTCCGATGGAGACCAAGTGCCTTGTACGGACCGAGGAGGAAACCCCCCCCCCACTTCGCAGACTGGCATCGGTGGTAATCACCAACCAAGTTATTGGTAGGAAGGACTTCCCTTGGAGAGGGGTCCGTAACCACCAGAGTAGAGAGGAGCGAACCTGGGGGGGAAGGGGAAAGTGCTGATCCAGACTTTCCTGGGACTTGTCCCATGCGGACAGAATGGCAGTCTGAAAGGTGCGGGAGTGATACTGCGCGTAGGGGATTTCTTCGAAACAGGACACCATCTGTCCCAAGACCCGCATGCTGAACCGGAAGGAAGGACGGCGGTGGTTCAGAAGGCTCCGAACCGACCGATGAAGGAGCTGGCGCTTCTCTGACGGAAGCCGAACCTCCGCTGCATCTGTATCCAGCAGCATCCCCAGAAAGATCAGTTGCCTGGATGGAACAAGAGCGGATTTGGGAAGATTGATAATCCAACCGAACCGGCGTAAGGTTTGTAGCGAGAGGTCCACACTGGCAGATGTCATTGACAGAGAGGGTGCCTTGATAAGGAGATCGTCCAAATATGGAAGAAGAAAAACTCCCCTGGAACGAAGTAAGGCGAGGACAGGGGCTAGGACCTTTGTGAAAACGCGAGGGGCCGTCGCCAGCCCGAAGGGGAGGGCAACGAACTGGTAGTGGTCGGACCCCACTGCAAAGCGCAGAAAGCACTGATGACACCGAGCGATTGGAATATTAAGGTAGGCGTCCTGGATGTCGATAGAGGCCAGGAACTCCCCTTTTTCCAGAGACGCCACCACCAACCTGAGAGACTCCATCCGGAATCGCTCAAGACGAAGGAAACGGTTTAACCGTTTTAGATCCAGAATGGGACGAACCGAGCCTTCTTTTTTGGGGACCACAAAAAGGTTCGAATAGAACCCCTTGAATCTTTCTTCCATGGGAACCGGAGCGATGACCCCTTTGTCCAGAAGGGTGCGAGTGGCAGTAAAGAAATCGGCCGCCCCTTGGGGATCCCGGGGAACCCGGGAGCGAAAGAACCGAACTGGGGGGAGGGACGTAAACTCGAGTTTGTACCCGGAAGAGACAACTTCGAGAGCCCAGGCGTCGGAGACGTGCGCCTGCCAGAAGTCCCTGAACAGGAAGAGACGTCCCCCCACCCGGCCGGGTGGGGGCGCACCTTCAGGTAGTGTTCTGCTTGGTCGCGGGAGGACGAGCAGGCTGTGACTTGCGCCAGGAGGGCTGGGTCCGAAAAAAAGGTTTCTTACGTCTGTCTTGGACAGAGCTAGAGGATGGACCTGAAGAGGTGCGAGGTGCGGGAGCCCTGCGGGAAGACCTGAAGCGAGAAAAAGTGGGACGGCCTCGAGTGGTGGTCCTAGTCCTAGATTGAGGAAGATGTGTACTCTTCCCCCCCGTGGCTTCGGATATGATTTCATCCAAGCGGGTCCCGAACAATCGAGAACCAGTAAAGGGAAGGCCAGTAAGAGACCGCTTTGACGTGGAGTCCGCCGTCCAAACCTTTAACCAAAGCTCCCTCCTGGCCGAAACGGCCAGGGCAGACGAACGGGCTATGAGAGCCCCCGCATCAAGGGATGCTTCACAGACGAATTTGCCGGCTTGAACGATAAGTTGGGCTAGAGCACGGAGGTCCTGAATAGGGACGTCGGATTCAAGCTCCTGATCCAGCTGAGAAGCCCACTCTGAAACCGCTTTTCCAGCGGAAGCAAAGACCGGCCGGAGGGCGGAACCGGAGGCTGCAAAGATACCTTTGGTAATGGCCTCTATACGGCGATCCTCAGTGGATTGTAAGGAAGAGCCATCAGCAACGGGAATAGCCGTGCTTTTTGCCAAACGGGCTACCAGGGGGTCGACTTTGGGTGGTGACGCCCAGTTTGTAATGCAATCCGCCGGGAATGGATAACAGATATCCAACTTCTTAGGCGGGGTAAAACGGGCATCAGGGCGGGCCCAGGCCTTGGAAACCACCGACGAGAAGTCAGTGTGGAGGGGAAAAACTGCAGACGTCTGTTTTTGGCGAAAAAAGGAAACACTGTTTTTTTCAGAATTAGGAGGATCATCGTGAATCTTAAAGGTATCACGAATATTGTTAATAAGATGGCCCACAGCAGAAGCCAGTTTTGAAGGCAAGGCCGAGTCCATATCACAATCTGAATCAACTAGTTCCCCTTCAGAGGGCATATCCTGTATCGAGGAAGGGCCCGACTGAGAGCGCACCCTTGGGGGTGATACTGAAGCATCCGAGGATGATAGGCGCTCCGCCCTAGACCGCTTCTGGGGTTGACGGGCTCTGGAGGTGTCGCCTGGAGAGAGGGACTCAGACGGGTCTGCTAGGATAGCGGACCCGGAGGGCCCAGCAGGGGAAATATCCGGCTGCGATAAGGGAAATACCTCTGCAAGGCGGCCCACAACGTTAGAGAGGCTGACCACAGCCTGGGAAAGGGATCTAGCCCAGTCAGGGGGATCCAATAGGCCAGGGGGTGACACAACAGATGGCGGACCCTGTAATGGGGCTTTGCAAGCCGAGCAATGCGGGTCAGGCTGCCCTTGAGGGAGGGGCGCCTTACATGCGGTGCAGGTGTGATACCAAGGACCGGCCGGCGCTGAGGGGTCAGGCATGTTGGCTGAAGTAATATAAAAGCGTCCAGGCCAGAGGGCTGCAGAGCTAGAAAGGGTCAACAGTCCTACCAGGTCACAGTGGGAGCGGACGACAACAGCAGCGGCAACAGCAGCAACACCTGAGGTAAAACCTGAGGTAAAACCTGAGGTAAAAACGATCCGTCCTGAGAGCAGGCACGAAGAGGAGGCGGGGCCAGCGAGGAGCGGGAAGAAAGACGACCGCCCCCCGACTGAATGTCTAACATGTACAGGAGTTCAAACAAATATGCCGCCGAGAAAATATTGCCCCCCGACCACCTCCTTATACACCGGCGGCGAATGACACACCGGTAGCCGGCAAGAGAAGTCAGCCGGCAGCTGAACACAGCGGCAGCACTGGCCGAGATAACAAAAGGCGGCCCCACAAGGCCGCAGCACCTGAGGTAAACTTGTGCAGTAAACCCTCCCCCACGAGCACCGTTCCGTCCTGCTCCTCACACAAGGGGGGGGGGAGCCGACAGTAAGCCTTGTAATGTGACAAGGCTAGGCAGAGGGAACACAGAAGTTAAAACCCTAACGGGGGGGGGGGGGTTGGAACGGCTGCATAGCCACCTCACCAGTCGACGTTTTCACCCTCAGTCCATCCAGCAGGGACGCCCCTTCAGCCACTGGCACCGAAGTGGCAGGAAGCTGGAGAGGGGCTTGCAGGCGGGCGACCCTTGTGCTGGCGGGATGCAGGCGAGCTGGGCTGCCCTGGTCCTCCTTTTCTTCTGTGGGGGAGGCAGCAGTGCGGATAGCCGGCACTGGCGCAGCTCAACCCCGGGAAAACAGAGAGGTCTTTGCGACTCTGTTGTCCCTGTTGAAAAAAGGAAAAAAGTTGAAAATAATAAAAAGAGAAAAAATAAAATCTTTAGCAAAGACAGCTCTGCAGTGCAGAGAGTGTCTTGCCTCCTTGACACTAAGCAAAAAACTGGTAGTCGCTCGCTCCAGGCTGAGGGTATAGCTGCTGGAGGAGGGGCTTAACAGTCTTTCACTTAGTGTCACGCCTCCTATGGAGATGAGCTATACCCAAGGTTTCCTGTGTCCCCCAAGGAATTGGGCGAGAAATTCTGTATATTCCAATGCAGTGTTGTCACCTGCAGGCCTACATTAGAATATACCTGTGATAGGCCTGGTAACCTCCTACAGGTTCCGGCCTGTCACCACCAAGAAACAGCTTCATTGATCTCAGCACTACACTCCATGGGAAAGCTGCCTCAGATGCCATGGTCACAATTGACCATGGCATCTGAGGGTCTAAATTTCTGCAGTCGGCATTATTGGCAATCTCACATTATCCCTGAGTAAAACAGAAACCCAGGGACTATGGTGCCCAATGTACTCATGAGCGGGCACCATTTTTAAAGCCATTACTTTTGTTCATATATTGTACATTTAACCCCTTAACGCCAAGTGCCGTACATGTATGGCGCTGGCGGGGTCTTTAACCCCCTCAGCCCCCATAGCTTAAACACCCTTAATGACCAGGCCACTTTTTACACTTCTGACCTACCCTACTTTCACCGTTTATTGCTCGGTCATGCAACTTACCACCCAAATGAATTTTACCTCCTTTTCTTCTCACTAATAGAGCTTTCATTTGGTGGTATTTCATTGCTGCTGGCATTTTTACTTTTTTTGTTATTAATCGAAATTTAACGATTTTTTTGCAAAAAAATGACATTTTTCACTTTCAGTTGTAAAATTTTGCAAAAAAAACGACATCCATATATAAATTTTTCTCTAAATTTATTGTTCTACATGTCTTTGATAAAAAAAAAATGTTTGGGTAAAAAAAAAAAATGGTTTGGGGTGTCATTTTACATATACCCATGCTGGGTGAGATAAATATCTCGGTCAAATGCCAACTTTGTATAAAAAAATGGGAAAAGTTGTCTTTTGCCAAGATATTTCTCTTACCCAGCATGGGTATATGTAAAAAGACACCCCAAAACATATTGCCCAACTTCTCCTGAGTACGGGGATACCAGATGTGTGACACTTTTTTGCAGCCTAGGTGGGCAAAGGGGCCCACATTCCAAAGAGCACCTTTCGGATTTCACCGGCCATTTTTTACAGATTTTGATTTCAAACCACTTCTCACGCATTCGGCTCCTAAAATGCCAGGGCAGTATAACTACCCCACAAATGACCCCATTTTGGAAAGAAGACACCCCAAGTTATTTCGTGATGGGCATAGTGAGTTCATGGAAGTTTTTATTTTTTGTCACAAGTTAGTGGAATATGAGACTTTGTAAGGAAAGGAAAAAAAAATCATAATTTTCCGCTAACTTGTGACAAAAAAAATAAATTCTAGGAACTCGCCATGCCCCTCACGGAATACCTTGGGGTGTCTTCTTTCCAAAATGGGGTCACTTGTGGGGTAGTTATACTGCCCTGGAATTCTAGGGGCCCTAATGTGTGGTAAGTAGGTAAATGACCTGTGAAATCCGAAAGGTGCTCTTTGGAATGTGGGCCCCTTTGCCCACCTAGGCTGCAAAAAAGTGTCACACATGTGGTATCGCCGTATTCAGGAGAAGTTGGGCAATGTGTTTTGAGGTGTCTTTTTACATATACTCATGCTGGGTGAGAGAAATATCTCGGCAAAAGACAACTTTTCCCATTTTTTATACAAAGTTGGCATTTGACCAAGATATTTATCTCACCCAGCATGGGTATATGTAAAATGACACCCCAAAACACATTGCCCAACTTCTCCTGAGTACGGCGATACCAGATGTGTGACACTTTTTTGCAGCCTAGGTGTGCAAAGGGGCCCACATTCCTTTTATGAGGGCATTTTTAGACATTTGGATCCCAGACTTCTTCTCACGCTTTAGGGCCCCTAAAAAGCCAGGGCAGTATAAATATCCCACATGTGACCCCATTTTGGAAAGAAGACACCCCAAGGTATTCAATAAGGGGCATGGCGAGTTCATCAAATTTTTTTTTTTTTGGCACAAGTTAGCGGAAATTGATTTTTTATTTTTTTTTCTCACAAAGTCTCCCTTTCCGCTAACTTGGGACAAAAATTTCAATCTTTCATGGACTCAATATGCCCCTCAGCGAATACCTTGGGGTGTCTTCTTTCCGAAATGGGGTCACATGTGGGGTATTTATACTGCCCTGGCATTACTAGGGGCCCTAAAGCGTGAGAAGAAGTCTGGAATATAAATGTCTAAAAATTTTTATGCATTTGGATTCCGTGAGGGGTATGGTGAGTTCATGTGAGATTTTATTTTTTGACACAAGTTAGTGGAATATGAGACTTTGTAAGAATAAAAAAAAAAATTTCCGCTAACTTGGGCCAAAAAAATGTCTGAATGGAGCCTTACAGGGGGGTGATCAATGACAGGGGGTGATCAATGACAGGGGGTGATCAATGACAGGGGGTGATCAATGACAGGGGGGTGATCAATGACAGGGGGGTGATCAAGGAGTCTATATGGGGTGATCACCCCCCTGTCATTGATCACCCCCCTATAAGGCTCCATTCAGATGTCCGTATGTATTTTGCGGATCCGATCCATGTATCAGTGGATCCGTAAAAATCATACGGACATCTGAATGCAGCCTTACAGGGGGGTGATCAGGGAGTCTATATGGGGTGATCACCCCCCTGTCATTGATCACCCCCCTATAAGGCTCCATTCAGATGTCCGTATGTGTTTTGCGGATCCGATCCATGTATCAGTGGATCCGTAAAAATCATACGGACGTCTGAATGGAGCCTTACAAGGGGGTGATCAATGACGGGGGTGATCAGGGAGTCTATATGGGGTGATCACCCCCCTGTAAGGCTCCATTCAGACGCCTGTATGTGTTTTGCGGATCCGATCCATGTATCCGTGGATCCGTAAAAAAAATACGGACATCTGAATGCAGCCTTACAGGGGGGTGATCAATGACAGGGGGGTGATCAGGGAGTCTATATGGGGTGATCACCCCCGTCAATGATCACCCCCCTGTAAGGCTCCATTCAGACGTCCGTATGTGTTTTGCGGATCCGATCCATGTATCAGTGGATCCGTAAAAATCATACGGACGTCTGAATGGAGCCTTACAAGGGGATGATCAATGACGGGGGTGATCAGGGAGTCTATATGGGGTGATCACCCCCCTGTAAGGCTCCATTCAGACGCCTGTATGTGTTTTGCGGATCCGATCCATGTATCCATGGATCCGTAAAAAACATACGGACATCTGAATGCAGCCCTACAGGGGGGTGATCAATGACAGGGGGGTGATCAATGACAGGGGGGTGATCAGGGAGTCTATATGGGGTGATCACCCCCCTGTCATTGATCACCCCCCTATAAGGCTCCATTCAGATGTCCGTATGTATTTTGCGGATCCGATCCATGTATCAGTGGATCCGTAAAAATCATACGGACATCTGAATGCAGCCTTACAGGGGGGTGATCAGGGAGTCTATATGGGGTGATCACCCCCCTGTCATTGATCACCCCCCTATAAGGCTCCATTCAGATGTCCGTATGTGTTTTGCGGATCCGATCCATGTATCAGTGGATCCGTAAAAATCATACGGACGTCTGAATGGAGCCTTACAAGGGGGTGATCAATGACGGGGGTGATCAGGGAGTCTATATGGGGTGATCACCCCCCTGTAAGGCTCCATTCAGACGCCTGTATGTGTTTTGCGGATCCGATCCATGTATCCGTGGATCCGTAAAAAAAATACGGACATCTGAATGCAGCCTTACAGGGGGGTGATCAATGACAGGGGGGTGATCAGGGAGTCTATATGGGGTGATCACCCCCGTCAATGATCACCCCCCTGTAAGGCTCCATTCAGACGTCCGTATGTGTTTTGCGGATCCGATCCATGTATCAGTGGATCCGTAAAAATCATACGGACGTCTGAATGGAGCCTTACAAGGGGATGATCAATGACGGGGGTGATCAGGGAGTCTATATGGGGTGATCACCCCCCTGTAAGGCTCCATTCAGACGCCTGTATGTGTTTTGCGGATCCGATCCATGTATCCATGGATCCGTAAAAAACATACGGACATCTGAATGCAGCCCTACAGGGGGGTGATCAATGACAGGGGGGTGATCAATGACAGGGGGGTGATCAGGGAGTCTATATGGGGTGATCACCCCCGTCATTGATCACCCCCCTGTAAGGCTCCATTCAGACGTCCGTATGCGTTTTGCGGATCCGATCCATGTATCAGTGGATCCGTAAAAATCATACGGACGTCTGAATGGAGCCTTACAGGGGGGTGATCAATGACAGGGGGGTGATCAATGACAGGGGGGTGATCAGGGAGTCTATATGGGGTGATCAGGGGTTCATAAGGGGTTAATAAGTGACAGGGGGGGGTGTAGTGCAGTGTAGTGGTGTTTGGTGCTACTTTACTGAGCTACCTGTGTCCTCTGGTGGTCGATCCAAACAAAAGGGACCACCAGAGGACCATGTAGCAGGTATATTAGACGCTGTTATCAAAACAGCGTCTAATATACCTGTTAGGGGTTAAAAAAATCGCATCTCCAGCCTGCCAGCGAACGATCGCCGCTGGCAGGCTGGAGATCCACTCGTTTACCTTCCGATCCTGTGAACGCGCGCGCCCGTGTGTGCGCGTTCACAGGAAATCTTGCGTCTCGCGAGATGACGCATATATGCGTGACTCTGCGCAGGGCTGCCGCCTCCGGAACGCGTTCCTGCGTTAGGCGGTCCGGAGGCGGTTAAAGATGGTGCGCGCTCCTGAGCGCCATAGATGTGGGTGGCCGTCTGCTTCTTATAGCAGACACCCGCGGCTAATGTCGGCAACCGGCAGTAATGCCGATTGGGGACATTTAAACCCTCAGATGCCGTGGTCAATCCTGACCACTGTATCTGTGCGCGTGAAACACGCATGCTTCCGGTGGTGCTCCGGCTCCCCCGTGTGGCGATCGGAGGAGCCGGAGCGTGTATGCAGCAGCCCCTTTCTTTGTGAATAACAGGAGGCTGCTGCATAGTATTTCCTATGGAGACCTTGCCTGTAATAGGGCTCCATAGGAAACTAGTAAAATCATCATAGATTCCAATCCAAGTGCATTGTAGTCTATGATAATAGCAATCTAATGATTGCATGTTATAGTTCTATAGAACTATCAAAAAGTGTAAAAATAAAAACGAAATAAATTTTAAAATACATATCCTGGGTGTCGCGATGTGCGAAAACTCCAATAGTTTAAAAATATTAAAATATATTCCCCATACGGCAAACAGCAAAATGGAAAAAAGCGTCCTAATGGCCGATTCTGCGTTTTTGGTCGCTTCATTTTCTACAAAAAAAATAAAATAAAAAGTGATCAAAAAGTCATACACACCCCAGAATGGTATCAATAAAAAGTTCAGATCGCCCAGCAAAAAATGCGCCCACATACAGCTCCGTAGACATAATTGCAAAAAAGCTATAGGGGTCAAAATATGACGACCCAAAAAATAAAACAGATTTTTTTTCCCACTATCAAAACGTAAGAAAAACTATACATATAAGGTATCGCCGGATTCGTACTGACCTGTAGAATAAAAGTAACCGGTCAGTTTTATGGTACATCGTAAATAAGAACTGTGGTGGAATTGCTTTTTGTTTTTTTGCAATTTCACCCCATTTAGAACTTGTACTGCAAAAAACAAGCCCTTATATGGCTATGTGAACAGACAAATAAAAAAAGTTATGGCTCTGGGAAGGCAGGAGCGCAAAACGAAAACACAAAAAACAACAACCTCCGGACCTAAAAGGGTTAAAGAGGCTAAGTTAACAAAATCAGTCCAGATGGAATTTGTCATAAAATAATAAAATAATTTATGATCACCTGTTTCATCCCCTGCCGCTTCTAGTACTGCCACCCTGATTCTTCGCACTCTGCCACTGTGATTTGCTCGTATGCTGCCTATCACTGGCATCAGTATATGGCACGACTGGCTGCAGTTGTCATGTCGGGTATACAGAGATGTAAATGCTGCAGCCAAGAACAGCCCAACGGGGAGGACTAGAGCCGCAATGCTGTAAGCTGTTTTGTTATATTACAGCCATAAGTTCAATGTTTTGTTAATCTGAATTTTATGTGATGGATCAGAACACAACAGTCTAAGTTGCTGAAGTGAAATAAGAAAAATATATAAATAAAACTTTTAGGGAATGTAGGATTAAATGGATCCCGCGCCGTTAGAAGAGACACTACCCTTGGACACTACAATAGATGCATGCTGCCCTATTAAATGCAAGCTATATGTGCAGCGTTTTCACCTGCAATGATATGCTGCCAGTTGCCTCCAAGTTCCCGGTGAATATTGTTAGTATGATGCGTGTAACAATCCCAAGTCCTTTTTTCCTTCTTTTTTTCTATTCGAGGTAGTTTACTTTGTCCTCTGGCTTCCCCTTTCCTGTGCGCGCCGCACAGTAGCGGCAGCGCAGGAGTACCCACCTTAACTTTGTTAAATAAAACTATTGTTTAGAAATAGAAAACAGAAAATTGGCATGTGCGTATGTATTCACCCCTTTGGTTAGGAAGCCCATAAAAAGCTCTGGTGTAACCAATTACCTTCAGAAGTCACAAAATTAGTGAATTGATGTCCACCAGTTTGCAATCTAAGTGTCACATGATCTGTCATTACATATACACACCTTTTTTGAAATGTCCAAAGGCTGCAACACCTAAGCATAAGGCATAACTAAACAAACCCTGCCATGAAGATCAAGGAACTCTCCAAACAAGTAAGAAACAATGTTGTTGAGAAGTACAAGTCAGGGTTAGGTTATAAAAAAATATCCAAATCTTTGATGATCCCCAGAAGCACCATCAAATCTATCATAACCAAATGGAAAGAACATGAAACAACAGCAAACCTGCCAAGAGACGGCCCCCCACAAAAACTCACGGACCGGGCAAGGAGGGCATTAATCAGAGAGGCAGCACAGAGACCTAAGGTAACCATGGAGGAGCTGCAGAGTTCCACAGCAGAGACTGGAGTATCTGTACATAGAACGACAATAAGCCATATGCTCCATAGAGTTGAGCTTTATGGCAGAGTGGCCAGAAGAAAGCCATTACTTTCAGCTAAAAATAAGGCACTTTGCGAGTTTGCGAAAAGGCATGTGGGAGACTCCCAAAATGTATGGAGGAAGGTGCTCTGGTCTGATGAGAATAAAATTGAACTTCTCGGCCAAAGAAAAAGCCATGTTTGGTGCAAACCCAACACATCACATCACCAAAGAACACCATCCCCACATAGTGGTGGCAGCATCATGCTGTGGGGATGTTTTTCAGCAGCTGGGACTGGGAAACTGGTCAGAGTTGAGGGACAGATGTATGGTGCTAAATACAGCGATATTCTTGAGCAAAACCTGTACCACTCTGTGCGTGATCTGAGGCTAGGACGGAGGTTCACCTTCCAGCAGGACAATGACCCCAAGCACACTGCTAAAGCAACACTTGAGTGGTTTAAGGGGAAACATGTAAATGTGTTGGAATGGCCATGTCAAAGCCCAGATCTCAATCCAATAGAAAATCTGTGGTCAGACTTACAAATTGCTGTTCACAAGCGCAAACTTGAAGGAGCTGGAGCAGTTTTGCAAGGAGGAATGGGCAAAAATCCCAGTGGTAAGATGTGGCAAGCTCATAGAGACTTCTCCAAAGCGAATTGGAGCTGTGATTGCCGCAAAAAACGGCTCTACAAAGTATTGAATTCAGGGTGGTGAATAGTTATGCACATTGATTTTTTCTGTTATTTTGTCTTATTAGTTGTTTGCTTCACAATAAAAAAAATAAATAAAAAAAATCTTCAAAGTTGTGAGCATGTCCTGTAAATTAAATGATTGCAAATACTCAAACAATCCATGTTAATTCCAGGTTGTGAGGCACCAAAATACGAAAAAAGTCAAGGGGGGGGGGGGGGGTAATACTTTTGCAAGGCACTGTATATATACGCTAAACGTAGTGCTCAGACATGTACATGAAGACTAAGCAAGGTAAAACAGCCCCCTTTGGGGACATTGTACATGGAGCAGCTCTACTCTGGGTGCACACAGGAAATGGCATTGAGCGTTCTGTACCGAACAAATAAACCGCTTCTGTGTCCTCCTTGGGATCCTCAGCAGTAGCAGGAGCTTTAATCCCACACCGTACATGTACAATGCTCGGATTAAAGGCCAACAGCAAGCACGGTCCGGATTCAAGACCAAGCACTATACATGTACGGCACCTGGTCATTATGGACAAGGGTATAACTATAGCCATAGCATTTCCTCTGGGAACCATTGTATTTTTTGTGGGCAATAACAATATGATGGTGTTTTGCTATAACATGGGCTTTCTGATATCTGGTGCTATTATAAATACTGCTTCTTAGGCCTCCTGCACACGAACGTGTGCTGCCCATTGCCGTATTGCGGACCCGCAATACAAGGGCGCCGTTCCGTGGGCATTCCGTTTTACGGATGCGACCCATTCACAATTTTTATTTCTCTATTGGGGATACTCCTGTGTACGTTTACATATGCTTAACCCCTTCCCGCTATGTACGTCATATGTTGGGTCTTTAAAGATGGCACCTGCTCCAGAATGGAGCAGAATGTTTCACACAGCAGGCACCCGTGGCTAATGTCCGTGATGGGTGGTAATGCCGATCGCAGACATTTAACCTCTCAGATGCCATGGTCAAACCTGACCAGGGCATCTAAGGGTCTATTCACACGTCCGTTGTTTCTTTCCTGATCTGTTCTGTTTTTTGCGGAACAGATCTGGACCAGTTCTGTACCCATTCATTTTAAATGGGTCCTGAAAAAAAATCAGACATTGAGCTGTCCGATTTTTTTCAGGACCCATTGAAAATGAATGGGTACAGAACTGGTCCAGATCTGTGTCGCAAAAAACGGAACAGATCAGGAAAGAAACAACGGACGTGTGAATGGACCCTAAGAGTGTAATACTGGAAGCACAGGCTTCCTGTAATGCTCTCCCCGTGTGGCGATTGGATGAACCGGAGCGTGTATAGAACCATGTTAGAGATTGTTATGTACCATAAGATCTCTGATTTTCATTTTTACATTAATCATGGGATAGCCCCTTTAACAATGAAATTACTAAACCTAATATAATGCATTTACTAAGGCCGCATTACGCAGCTATATTATGTGTGCTTTATTATCTGCAGTTGTCAGCCAGTGCTGTATAAATTGCCAAACTAAGCCTCAAATGCTCATGGTTCTCTTTCTTGTCTGAACCCTGCGGTGTGCCCAAACAGCAGTTTATGACCACATAGGGGATATTATTGTACTCAGAAAAAAATATTTCTCATATTACCATTTGTTAAAATGAAAAATCTGGGGCTAAAGCAACATTTTATGGGAAGAAATTAAATTTTACATTTTCACAGCCAAGTAATTCTTAGAAATGGCAGTGGGGTCAAAGCACTCAATACAGCTATCGATAAACTCCTTGAGCGGTGTAGTTTCCAAAATGTCACTTCTTGGGGATTTCCACTGTAGGGATACCTCAGGGTCTCTTTAAATGTGACAGGTCTTCAGAAAACCATTCCAACAAAATCTGCCCTTCAAAAACCACATGGCATTCCTTCACTTCTGAACCCTGCCTGTGCCCAAGTTTTTGGTAATCTTAAACAAGCCCTTTAATGGATCATGCTACATGGTTTGGTAGCACTTGCTAATAAATTCATAAAGTATTGTTTACAGTCATATACCTGTATGATGGGCAAATTGAACTGCTCAGCAACTTTCAATGTGTCATAACAGGCCAACATACAAGCTTGTCAGTTTGTCAGACTGCACACCAGTCTAGAATTATCATAATGCAAAGTGGCAGCTAAAGTAGTGTAAAGCCTACCCCAGAAGACTGTGTTATCAGTATGCAGTGATTAGTACCGAACAGAAGTGATCCAAAGAAGGGCAACTGATGACAACATCATGGGTGCCCAAAGCTCATCGATGCATTAACGGAGCTAGCCTGTTTGGTCCGATCCCACTAAAGAGCTATTGTAGCACAAATTGCTAAAATAAAAAATATATATATATGTTAAAGGGTTACTGAGCTTTCATAGAACTTTTGATTTGTCATAGTGACCTAATAAAAGTATTGATTGGTGTGGGTCTGAATGCTAAGACCCCCACCGATCGCTAGGAGGAGGAAAGAGAAGCACTTGCATGCTGCGCTCTCTTTGTTGCAGGACATAGAATTGAGATAGGTCCATAGACTTTCTATTGAGTCCGTCTCATTTCCTCTACTACAGGTAATTGGTACAAGTTGGTGGACAGGGACTGATTGGGAACTTAAAGTGGCCCTTGAAAAAATACTAAAAGTGGCCCTGTTTTGCAGTTGGGTCCAAATTGATGGAAGGCAGGGCCAACAATACCATATTGTATCACATTATACCACCCCCAACAGAGCCAAATACCACAGTCCATCACAAAATACTGCCAGCAGCACAAAATACATCCCCAAAAACTTCCACTGGCCGGTGGTGAGGAGGGCTCAGGCGTCCCCCTGGGTATCGGCCCACCGGGAAATTTCCCTGTAAGCTCTATGGCCAATATGCCCCTGTTGGTGGATACCTGGAGATTGGTAGTGTGACCAGTGATTGTGAAGCTGTTCTGTAACGTATATAACTCTGCCTCCCTCTTCTTTAGGGTCTGTCCTTGCTGTAAAGCACAATGGGTGTACTACAGTGAGACAGTTGTATGTGATGTCACCGGGCTTTTATGTTTCTTAATTGGACACATTAATGTTCATCAGTACGGTCTCGGATGTAATACCTTTTTTGTGCCTTCTCTCACTTAATTTTCTAAGAGCTTGCTTCATCCATTTCACATTTATTAGTCTTGACATCTAAACTCTTAGATTCAAACCATTTTATTCACAATTCATTTTTCTGATTCAGAGTGAACATGAGTGCCCTAATCCTCTTACGAGAATTAATTGCATGTTTTAGTGCTCACCTTTGACCCCTCTGTAGTCCTTCTAGGGCAGGTTTCTTCCTAAAGCAGTCTCGTTGGTTACTGAAAACATGGCTATAAAGGTAATGATTCCTATAATAAAAGACGAGACACAGCTCTTTGTTATCAGAATAATGGACCTCGTGACTGCAAGATTTGAAGGAAATTGTTGTAATGAAAAGAAAATTATATTCCTGGCTTTTATTCAGTAGCCATTGACTAAGAATACTTATATGAATGCCTATAGCTAAGGGGGAATTTACATCAGCATTCGCAATTCCGTTTTTGCTTTCCATTATAACGGAAAATAACGGAATTATAAGACTGAATTCAAAACGAAAACCTTTAGAGACATTCCGTTTTGATCTGTCATAATAGATGTCTATAGGCAAGCATGACAAATATGTCTGGTTTCTGTTATCCAGGACAGAAAAGAAAGTCCTGTCCCGTAGCGCTTTACAGACATTGGCTTCAAGCTGTCCCCAATGGGGCTCACAATCTAAGTTCCTTACAAAATTAGCTTTAAGCTGTTCCCATTGGGGCTCACAATCTAAGGTCCCTATCAGTATGTCTCTGGAGTGTGGAAGGAAACCGGAGTACCCAGAGGAAACTCACCCAAACACAGGGAGAATTTACAAACTCCACGCAGATGTTGTCCTTGGTCAAATTTGAACCTAGGACCCCAGCATTGCACAATACCAGTGCTAACCACTGAGCCACTGTGCTGGCCATAGCTTAGTATTTTATGGTGGTATCACTTCATATGGAGATTTCATTCAGGATGCTCCATCAACCACAATGGGGGACATTTATCAAGCCCTATATGCCACAATTGTGGCATAAAAATGTTGCAAATTAAGGCACACAGCAGCTGTGCACCATAATTTGCGGCTTTTTGAGGTTCTCTGCACTTTTCTGTGCCGAGAAAAGGGGTATGGCTTTGCATCGCCGCTGCATTTACTATAACTTTCGCCAGAAAGTGGCGGAAGTTATAGCTGAAGTCTACGCTGGTCTGTAGCTGGCGTAAACTTCAGTTTCTAGCGCACAGCAGGGCAGAGGTGCGCCTGATTTATTAAGCGGCTTCTGTCTCTTAACAAATCAGGCGCATCTCACACCAGCGCAGGGATAGATCCACCAGTCTTGATATATCTCCCCCTATGATGATGTTGTAATTAATGTTATGTAGCCTTTAACTCCTGGACTGTCAAAATAAAATTAAGCCTGACTGAATTTAAGTTCCATGGCTGCTAACCATGGCAGCTATAAGTTAGCTTCTTCTTGTCCAAGGTACAAGAGGAAAAAGCCTTTCAAAATGACCTCTAACATCATAAAAAAAACAATATCCTCTTCCTTCTCTATATTGATGTCTTTGGATGCAGGCTGGACAATTGGATTTTACACTTCCTTTTGGACGTGGACACGATTGGGCAATAATTTGTTACTTTGGCAGACAGTGTTCTGAAATTATTATATTTTTTTTTAGTGACCAAAATAAGGGTTCAGCTACACAACGACATTTGTTGCATGACAAAAAGTCACGCAACAAAATGTCACAACTACACTGCGACGTGTTGCACAACACAAACTTGGATGGATTTTTGGGCAACTGTAGTGCCGCAGTCGCTGGATGTCACATGTCACAGTTCAACACAATAGACTATTATTACAAAAAATGTTGTGTAACATTACTGTGACAAATAGTCACGCAACAAATGTCATCATGTAGCTCTAGCCTTAGGCCTCATGCACACGGCCGTGGCCGTATTGCGGCCCGCAAACGGCGGGTCGGCAATCCACGGCCGCCGGCCGCGTGCACCCCGCATCACGAATGCAGACCCATTCACTTGAATGGGTCCGCAATTCCGGAGTTGTGGAACGGAGTCATGGAACGGAACACCGGAAGCACTATGGAGTGCTTCCGTGGTGTTTCTTTCCGTTATTCCGCACCGCAAAAAAATATGACATGTCATAATCAAGTTGAATGGGTCCGGCCCACTGCATGTATAATTGCTGGGCACAATGCACATAACAATTTATATACCAGCACACATTTAAAGGGGATAGCCAGGAAATGATCATGAGTTGACCTCTCCTCAGGATTGTATTCAAATCAAAGTTGACGGCAGCATGTCCATTAGAAGATCTTTATTCATAATGGGTCCATAGAAAAATGTACCAAAAAGCCAAAGAAAGTGCAATGTTTTGACTACATAGTAGTATTTTTTAAGCATAATGTAGAGTGAACATTGGAAGTTTATAAAGTATATATAGCATCTCCCCCAATATTCCTATGCCAATAAAACATGCCAATTCATCACTATAACACCCACTTATTAAAAAAATACCAATACAACGCATTCACTAGGTAATTGTCATCACTACTGACCAACCTTAATTGGTGCATAAAGTGTTACCTCATGGAGGACAGCAACAAATGGATCCATCACATCATGCACATGGGGATGGCGTCTCTTCCAAGCCACTGTCCATGTCCATTCACAGTTCCTACCTCCTATATCACGTTCATCCCTAGCGAGTGACGTATCAACGTCACCTAACTTCCAGTCATATGGCCAGATAGCTCACGTCCACCTGACCTTACCAAACACACCCAGCACAGGGAGCGTCGCCATTGCCATGGAGATGATCCCAGCCGAGCGGCGCAGCAGTAAAACAGACCACCAATGGTAGGCCGATCCACCGTGCGAGCTGGCATCTCGGTCATCACAAGACAGCTACGGATTTCCTCTGGGGTATACAGTCAAAAGCAAACCTTTGTTAGATTAATTGGAGATTACCCGTTATGTCGCTCACAGATGACCATCTGACACAACATTCCCGTGCACGATGGAGATCCAATGCAGTCCGTCCTCCACCTATCAATAAAAATAAAAACAGTATATTAAAAACAACTCCATACATAAATCCTTGGCTATATACTGATAAGACATATCTACATTATTCAATACCACTTACATTAAATTCAATATTCATCCCATGGGGCTGTATTCAGGCAATTATCTTATGTAGGGGCTCAGTGTTTGTGGCATGAGGTGACTGTTTGATTGGTACTATTTTGGAGTACATACTACTTTTTGATCGTTTGGTAGTACACTTTTTGTGATGTATGGTGACAAACAAATTGATTATTTGGCACGGTTTTTATTTTTTTATGGTTTTCACCTGACCGGGTAAATCATGTGATATTTTTATAGAGCAGGTTGTAACGGATGCGGCAATACCTAATTTTTTTATATTTATTTTGGTTTTACACAATAAAAGCATTTTTGAAAGAAAAACAATCAAGTTTTAATGTCTCCATTTTCTGAAAGCCATATCTTTTTTATTTTTGGGCGATTGTCTTAGGTAGGGTCTAATTTTTTGCGGGATGAGATAACGGTTTGATTGGTACTATTTTGGGGTACATACTACTTTTTGATCATTTAGTATTACACTTTTTGTGATGTAAGGTGACAAAAAATGGATTTTTTGGCACGGTTTTTATTTTTTTCACAGTGTTCACCAGACAGGTTAGCGTTCATGTGATTCATCAGCTGATGAAGGCTGGACGGGCCGATACGCGTCCTCAATATGTATCTGCATTGATGTAATAAAGAAAGAGATGTTTTAAAGACAAAGAGTGTCTGCTGGGATATTTTGATTGGCTTGGGGCTGCCATGGCAACCATCGGGTCCTCGCCACCGCGGCGCGAGGACCTGATGGATGAGGAGAGTGAGCGCAAACCTCCCATATGACCGCGGCACCGCATGTGGGGGAAGAGAAGGACCGCAGGACGAGAATGCTCGTCCTGGGGCACAAAGTACGAGCCATTTAGGACGAGCATTCTCGTCTTGGGTTCTTAAGGGGTTATGGCTGTATTAAGACTGACTAACTGTACAAGGTATTCAGGATGTAACATCCAAGTTCCTTTTGGTTTTATTAAATTAAGGATGTGCATTAAGTTCAGTAGAACCATAGATCATCTAGGAGCAAATGCTTAAATGGGTTGTCCTATCTCATACATTGCGGGCATATCGCTAGGATATGCCCCCAACGTCTGATAGGTGTGGGTCCCACCTCTAGGACCCACATCCATCTCTAGAATGGAGCCCATTCGCGCAGTTATTTTCAGAAGTCCTTTTGCAATGAAGTGCACTTCTATGGGGCTGACGGAAATAGCACCGTTCTAAAGATAGGGGTGGGTCCTAGAGTTGGGAACCGCTCCTATTAGATATTGGGGGTACATCCTATGGATATGCACCCAATGTATGAGATGTGACAACCCCTTTAAGACTGAAGTCAGACTTGGCTTTCGAAAAGCAAAAGTGAAGACTTAGGGTATCATTTATTAACCTGAACTACACCTATATTAGGGTAGGGGGATGGGCTGATAGGCCAGTCTCATTCATCGTTTTCTACCCTGGGTTTAGAAGTAGAAAATGGTCTAAGTATAAGCCAGCTAGAAGCTTTCTTCCATTTAGAAGCGGAGCTGGATGCGCCAAAGTTATGTAGAGGCTGGCGACTCTTCATAACTTCAGAGATCCAGTACAGGGCTTTATTAAGACCGGCATCTAAAACTCCAGTCTTAATAAATGACTCCCTTAGTATTTAATAATTAGCATTTGTAGATCTGTTAAATCGGTATAAAAAAAAAACTTGGAGACTCATCTAACTTGAAAAATGTTTTTATCGTATTTTCAATATAGGAGAGAAAATGAATTACATCTTTGTATATGGAACTCTTAAGAAGGGGCAACCAAACTATCACCAGATGACTGATCCAAACAATGGAAAAGCAGTATTTAAAGGCACAGGAAGAACAGTTGACAAGTATCCACTGGTGATAGCTCAAAATGGCAATATACCATTTCTCATGAATGTTCCAGGAACCGGCCACCGTATTGCTGGAGAGATATATTCGGTTGATGACCAGATGCTACAATTCCTGGATGAATTTGAAGACTGTCCAGACATGTACCAACGCACTATTAAGAGGATTGAAATATTGAAGTGGGGAGGTAAAGATGATTCACCTGAGGGGAGAGCAGCTGCTAACACCATAGAGTGTTTTGTCTACAGCACTACAAGCTACCAGCCGGAGTGGCTCAGTCTACCTTACCTCGACTGCTATGATTCCTATGGGACACATGGCCTTCCTTATATTAATCATCAGTAGAGATAATAGGTTTGATCACGTAACTACAGTAGTCACTGTTTAAATTTGATTGTACTACCTCTTGATGGAAATCTAAATTATTTCACTTTAAATGATAAAATGTATTTTTACAATTACACTTCTTTTCAATAAATTACCGTATATAAATCAAGTATTGTATGTCATCTTACTGAAGCGAATGAAAATCACATGTCATCACAGCCATTAATCACATGTACATAATAGTTTATCCTTGAAGTCCATTTTGGTTCACTGGAAAATGGTTTATTGAGGAATTTCAATGAATAAGGCCTCATGCACACGACCGTGGTGTGTTTTGCGGTCTGCAAATCGCGGATCCGCAAAACACGGATGGCGTCCGTGCGCGTTCCGCAATATGCGGTACAGCACGGACAGCCTTCAATATAAATGCCTATTCTTGTCGCGGACAAGAATAGGACATGTTATATTTTTTTAGCGGGGCCACGGAACGGAGCAACGGATGCGGACAGCACACGGAGTGCTGTCCGCACCTTTTGCGTCCCCATTGAAGTGAATGGGTCCGTATCCGAGCCGCCATTTTGGCGGCTCGGGTGCGGACCAAAACAACAGCCGTGTGCATGAGGCCTAATGCTGTGTTAAAGGGATTTTCCGAGACTTTATAACTGATTACCTACTCTCACTATAGGTCATCAGTATATGATTGATGGGGGTCGGACACCTGGGACCCGCGCTGATCAGCTGTTTGAGAAGGCCACGCACACATCCGCACTACAGGGCTGTAGGCACTTCACATGAAGCAATGACTGCTCTGTGGGACCATATATTATACAGTATGTCTACCCATTCCACCGAATGAGTGCAATGTGCTGCTGCATTTCTCCTCATGTGCCCTTCTCAGCAGCTTCCCCTGGAGAAACAGATGATCAGAAGCAGTGGCAGCAACCACTTTTTGCGCCAATTAAAGGAGCAGATGAAAAAAAAAAGAGAAAAGTATTTCAGTTTCTTGTGGCAATACTCTTGTGTTTGGTTCAAAACACTGAATTTGTGATTCCAGCCTTAGCATCCATTCACACAGTTGTATTTTCGGTCCACATCTGATCCGAATATATTGCGGGTCGGATGTGGAACCATTAATTTTAACGGGGCCACAAATTGTCCGCATTTGTATGTCCATTCTGTAGCCCTGCAAAAAAAAAAAAAAAATAGAACATGTCCTATTCTCGTCCGTTTTGCAGACAAGAATAGGCATTTGTTGCATAGTGCGGGACCTGCAGAAAGGAAAAACTCGGAATGCATGCAGCTGGTATACATGTTTTGCGTAGCCGCAATTTGCAGACTGCAAAAACGGATACGGTCGTGTGACTAGCCCCTTAAAGAGTTGTCCACTTGGGATACCCCGTTTAACCAGTTCAGGAACAATATTTAGTCCGGATGCTATGCGTTTGCTTCACGCATTGCACCCTGACAGAAAACTTGCTTGTGTCAAAGAGGCCTAATAGTGGCTTGTTGCCACTGTAGTAACGTCTGTCACAATGTAGGGGGAGGGGAGGAACAATCTAATAACAAGGACAGGTGCACTCTGCGATCTTCCTAAGCCCTCAAACTGATGTTAAAATTGAGAGATTAGCAAACATGTCCTACCAGGAGGACATGTCTGAGCCCGAGCACCGCGCCAAGGTTTCTCAAGTAGCTCGGGTCCTAACACTCACCTATCTGAGCTGTATGGGCAATACCAGGGGTCAGTGGGTGAATTATAGGAGTGTGAGGACCGACTCACAGACAACTCACCAGTTAACTCCAGCATCTACCATGCTAGCAATGAGAGGAGGGAGGAGTCTGCGAGTCCCACTTAAGACTGGCTAGTATGGCCCAGGCTTCACAAGTGAACCTAAATGTAGCCTGTGGATGGAAAACAGGCACATTTAAATTGGAGTTTATACACCTCCATATACAAGCAAACTAACAAGAATAGCGTGGTGTTAAACAGGCAGGAAGTGCTCAAACCTTTATGCAGTTGTGCATATACACTCACCTAAAGAATTATTAGGAACACCATACTAATACAGTGTTGGACCCTCTTTTGCCTTCAGAACTGCCTTAATTCTACGTGGCATTGATTCAACAAGGTGCTGATAGCATTCTTTAGAAATGTTGGCCCATATTGATAGGATAGCATCTTGCAGTTGATGGAGATTTGAGGGATGCACATCCAGGGCACGAAGCTCCCGTTCCACCACATCCCAAAGATGCTCTATTGGGTTGAGATCTGGTGACTGTGGGGGCCATTTTAGTACAGTGAACTCATTGTCATGTTCAAGAAACCAATTTGAAATGATTTGAGCTTTGTGACATGGTGCATTATCCTGCTGGAAGTAGCCATCAGAGGATGGGTACATGGTGGTCATGAAGGGATGGACATGGTCATTAACAATGCTCAGGTAGCCTGTGGCATTTAAACGATGCCCAATTGGCACTGAGGGGCCTAAAGTGTGCCCAGAAAACATCCCCCACACCATTACACCACCACCGCCAGCCTGCACCGTGTTAACAAGGCATGATGGATACATGTTCTCATTCTGTTTACGTCAAATTCGGACTCTACCATTTGAATGTCTCAACAGAAATCGAGACTCATCAGACCAGGCAGCATTTTTCCAGTCTTCAACAGTCCAATTTTGGTGAGCTCGTGCAAATTGTAGCCTCTTTTTCCTATTTGTAGTGGAGATGAGTGGTAGCCGGTGGGGTCTGTTGCTGTTGTAGCCCATCCGCCTCAAGGTTGTGCGTGTTGTGGCTTCACAAATGCTTTGCTGCATACCTCGGTTGTAACGAGTGGTTATTTCAGTCAACGTTGCTCTTCTATCAGCTTGAATCAGTTGGCCCATTCTCCTCTGACCTCTAGCATCAACAAGGCATTTTCGCCCACAGGACTGCCGCATAGGGGATGTTTTTCCCTTTTCCCACCATTCTTTGTAAACCCTAGAAATGGTTGTGCGTGAAAATCCCAGTAACTGAGCAGATTGTGAAATACTCAGACCGGCCTGTCTGGCACTAACAACCATGCCACGCTCAAAATTGCTTAAATCACCTTTCTTTCCCATTCTGACATTCAGTTTGGAGTTCAGGAGATTGTCTTGACCAGGACCACACCCCTAAATGCATTGAAGCAACTGCCATGTGATTGCTTGACTAGATAATTGCAATAATGAGAAATAGAACAAGTGTTCCTAATAATTCTTTAGGTGAGTGTATATACAGGGGAGCAAATCCTGCACTTGTGGCCCGTTGCTAATGGCAATCCCCAGAAAAAATGCATACAGTGGAGGATGCCCGCAGCGGACCACAAGTACCACAAAAAACATCCTACACAAGATAGCAATTATGTGGATGTGATAACCAATATAACAATCTAATAACAACAAGGACAGGTGCACTCTGCGGTCTTACTAAGCCCTCAAACTGATGTTAAAATTGAGAGATTAGCAAACATGTCCTACCAGGAGGACATGTCTGAGCCCGAACCGTGCGCCAAGGTTTCTCAAGTAGCTCGGGTCCTTACACTCACCTACCTGAGCCGTATGGGCAATACCAGGGGTCAGTGGGCGAATTACAGGAGTGTGAGGACCGACTCACAGACACATCGCACTCTAAAAGAAAACTTGATTGTGTCAAAGAGGCCTAATAGTGGCTTGTTGCCACTGTAGTAACGTCTGTCACAATGTAGGAGGAGGGGAGGAACACCAGAATGACAACAGAAGGAAAATGACCAGGAACTATGCCTCAAGGCTAGGGAAATGGAAACAGTAACCACCTTTAGATACCCTAAACCTAGCCCTGACTCCTGTCAGTATAAATAAACCCTGAAGGTGGGAATATTCATACACCGGAAACCTAGGCCCTAGTAACCATAAAAATCCCTTGGAGTAGTGGCATGGTCTGAGACTACTGGTTCCTTCCCAGATGAACAAATTAGCATCTCCCTGAGGCCTAGTAAACAACAAGAAAATGGGAGCAACAAAATACCAAGAGAAGTACACTTATCTTCAATAGAAAATGGATGAGCAGAAACTCAGATGAGAACCACACACCAGCTCTTCCAACTCCAGGCAGAGAATATTAACCGCATGGTAGGAAGCGTGAGTCCAGACTAAATAGAGGAGCAGTAATGGACACAAGCTACAAGAGGTGTGGTCATTACCAACAACAAGTTCAACAAGTGGAAACAGATAGGCTGTCAGATAACTTAACGTGCAGCCAGTCACGGGAGGGACCGTGACAACGGCAGCAGTAGCAGCACAGCATGGAACAAACAAGGCAGTAGATGTGTGCGCAGCTATTTAGGGGTGGTGGTGGTAGTAGTAGTAGTGAAAATAAAACTCACTGAAAAAAGTGGCCTAAACGGGTGAAAATGCTCCAAACCCAGACACTGTAGCGTGTCTATAACCGGGTGAGCAATTCCTCAGCATGCGGTCCGCAGACAACGGCAATCCCCAGCAAAAAATGCGTACAATGGAGGATGCCGGTGCGGACCGCATGCACCACAAGAACATCTTACACAAAATGATACATTGTGCAGATGAAAAAATATACATACACAATTCACTGCAAAAAATGCACCAAAGTGATACGCAACTGACAATACTAGCTAATTCCTCAGGCCGATGTTAAAAGCTGAGAACTTTGCCAATATCTTCCAGTCAGGAACATATTGGAGCCCCTCATGCACCACGTCAAGGTGTCTCAGCACCAATGGGGTCCTAACACTAAACTGCCCGTGGTGTGTGAACAGAGTCTGAATCAGTGCTAGAGACCAACTCACCGCCAGGCTCTCACATGCCTCCATAGTAGTATCACAAATGCACTGTGAGGTAAAGTAAAGCTGTGAGCCGCACCCACAACAGACCATGTGACACAGAAGCTACCAGGTGCAAAAGAATGTTACCAACAATATAAAGTGGCACATTCCATACACATAAGGACAAAAACTCACTGAAAAAAGTGGCCTAAACGGGTGAAAATGCTCCAAACCCAGACACTGTAGCGTGTCTATAACCGGGGGAGCAATTCCTCCGCATGCGGTCCGCAGACAACGGCAATCCCCAGCAGTAGTAGTAGTGGCAGTAGGGATAAAGAAAGTGGCAGAAAGGGGGATTAGCAGCTGTGGCAGCAGCCATATGGTACAGAAAACAATGGTAAACAGGCAGCAGCAGTGGCACGATGGGAGTGGCAGCCATACGGTATAGAACATGATGATAGGTAGGTCGACAGCAGCAGTGGCATCATGTTGGTAGCAACAGCTATACCATATGGAACATGATGGTAGGCAGGCAGACAGTGGCATGATGGCAGCAGCAGCCATATGGTAAGGCGCATCATGGTAGACAGGCAGGCAGTGGCATGTGGGAACACCGTCAGCAACGGCAGATCTGTTCAACAAGTTTGTCCATTTCGGTATCGCAATGCCCCCTGCCTCGCTGAAAACCCTTTCTGACATTACGCTGCAGGATGGACAAGACAGAACAGATAGACCATACTGGACCAACCTACCTACCTAGAAATCCATGGGGTCAGGGAGCATGGTCGGAGAAAGGCTAGAGTCCAGTTAAGACTGAACCTGGGTGTTGAGGTGGTACATCTCCATTGGCTGATTACAGAAATCAGCCTGGCGCAGGCACATAAAAAAATTGTTCCATCATGTTGATAATACTGGCTACAGATTCTGCTACTTGTGGTAGTGATCCCAGACACGTAGGCAGCAGAAGTTTGTTCGAACACAGTGGGTGACATTTATCAATATTTACGTAATTTGCACCAAAAAAATACTAACATTACAAATCAAAAGTGGGGATTTGTTTCACCTTCTATATCAAAAGGAGCACACCACTTTTAAAATGTGACTTTTTTTTATATAAATCTGATTATCTGCCTATTTTTCTCTCCATTTTTGACATTTTAACACCGATGGCACTAAAATGCGACTTTTGCAAACTAAAACGCGCCATTTCAGCCACCACTTGAGACATTAAAATATATTTGTGACTTTTGAAGCATATTTGCTACATTTACAGTGGTAAATTGCAACTTTTGTCTCAGACTTGGGACGTTTATGTTATTGTTTTGTTTTTGTTGGGTGTCAATTTACTGACAAAACCCTGCTGTTTAGCTCATTTCTATTAGAAAAAAATATGTCTCCTTTTTAATACTTGCCTATCACTTGTTCCCACGAGTTGGTTTTCCTTTCATAAATGAGACTTTTTTGACAAAATTGCATCTTTCTGACATAAATGCGACTTTTTACAGAAGACATCACCACATAAGCTGGCTTAATTGTCCTCAACAACAGAGGATGTTAAATGAGGTGTAATATGCGCCAATTTGATAGCCCCGCCCACTTTAACATTTAGAATTCATTTCTCGCATGAAGCATTCTTTTGTTGAAAATTCTGGAGAAAACAGTTGATATATTTGGCCATTCTTTTTGGCGCATTTTACACCTGTGGGGGTCAGCTCAATAGTGGGAGGCACAGCAGTCAGAGACAGTGACACAATGGCACAGTTCACACAGGGATTTGCCTGTTTTCTTTATTCTCATCCATAAGCAAAATATAAGGCATTTACATTCAGGCAAAACACAAAATAAATTCCTGCTCGGCTGAGCACTAACTAAATATAAAATCACCCTTTTCTATACGGGGGGCCTACTAACAGCCACACAATTCAAAATAATCTCACAGTGTCCTTTTTATTGTTTGAGCTGACCTCAGCAGCAATGGTGAATGCCAGTCAGTTCAACCAGTCCCCCACCCAGACATTCTCATAGTTCAAACCTTTATAGCCCAGAAATGAGCTGAGCTCCATCACCTGGCTGAGAGCTCTTTAGGAAACCTGTTCTGGACAGAAAGGGTATGAGGAACCCCGCTACCAACCTGCATCCTCATTCCATTAAAATCCAGGCCTGACAACACAATTTACCAAAGTCCTCAGCAAACTATGTTTTGCTAAGGCAACCCATCTTTCCTGGATTTATGATATCTCACCCAGCTTTCTTAGTTGAGATATATACTTCCTGTAGCCTAGTACATGGTATATGAAAGAAACCTAGGCGAAATCTAACGATTCTCTACTACTTTTCCAGTCACTGTCTCACACACCATAATTCGGATGCAACATGCTTAGTAAATGTCCCCCAGTGTTTCCTGGTAATAAAGCAGTTTGGCCTCCCTATTGGCAGCAGGAAAACATTCCTTTATTTTACTTTGATAGCAAGGGTCTAAAAGCATGGCTATCCAGTAATTAGACTGCTTGATGGTAATGATACAGCTGTAATTATGAAAGTAAGCATACAGCTTGCCATTCTGGCCAACGTGCCCAAGTAACCAGTTCTTTCTGGCTCCGCCCCCCACTGAGATTATTGAGTGTTGTGATCGTCATCATGTTCTTCCTCCACCTCCAGTGGTAGTTCTTCATCCTCCTCCATGGGACTTTGTCCGCGTGGGTCCCGAACAGCTACAGAGCGGCCAGCAAACTGCGCAAGCTGTTCTTCCACCATCCTTTGTTGCATCATTGTGAGCGTCTACTCTAAGATAAATATCAGGGGGATGACATTGTTATTTCCACAGTTGTCCCTCCAAACTAATCAGGCGGCCTCTGCAAAGGGCCTCAATATATGATGGGGATCTCTGATGAGCTGCCAATGCCTGACCTCAAAACAACACATGCTCCCTGTTGAGGTCATCTGGCGTTGCATGCCACAAAAGAATGGCTGAAATGCAAAGACAGTCTACTGGACATGGCCAGCACCCTCTCCAACCAGTGTTCCGTGACTAAATTGATCATGTGCCAATGCAGGGAGCAAGTGTTATTTCCCCCAAATGCAGTGCGGCCACAATATTCCGGCCTTTGTCTCTTGCCCAGTTGGAGTTGGAGGGAAGACAGCATGCGACAGCACAATGTAATTTAAAACCTTAAATTTGTTAACAAATTCAACCATGCATTTAGCTACAGTCATGGCCACAAGTGTTGGCACCCCTAAAATTTTTCCTGAAATTTAAGTATTTCTCCCAGAAAGCTATTGCAATTACACGCTTTGTTATACACATTTTTATTTCCTTTGTGTGTATTGGAACTACAAAAAAATTAAATAAAATCCTGAGATTATATGATTTCACGGAAGACTCCAAAAACGGGCTAGACAAATTTACCCTGTTTTGACCCCTGAGGAAGCTGGTTTGACCCGGTGATACGCGTGGGGCGTATTACCTGCACACCATGGCCGCCTACTTCTATTTTTGATAAGTATTTAACATTGTCTTTGATGCCATATGAATTGTATATCTCCTTGGCGGCATACAAATGTTCTTTTGTTGAACCTGGTGTGTGTGTGTTGGATTTATTCTTGATCCAAACACAATGTTGTTATTGTATACAATGGTTTTAACCTGTTTGGGCTTTGTGTCTATCAATAAACTACTACTTTTATAATAAGATGTGCAGCCATTGTATGCAGCGTTTCTTCTTCTTTTCTTATATGGTCTCTTGTTGATGCCGTGGTTTGCACTCTGTTACTTAATTTGATGTGCCCCCTTACGTTATAGTTTTTGTACTATTAAAATACACTGCTCAAAAAAATAAAGGGAACACAAAAATAACACATCCTAGATCTGAGTTAATTAAATATTCTTCTGAAATACTTTGTTCTTTACATAGTTGAATGTGCTGACAACAAAATCACACAAAAAAAAAAAATGGAAATCAAATTTTTTAACCCATGGAGGTCTGGATTTGGAGTCACACTCAAAATTAAAGTGGAAAAACACACTACAGGCTGATCCAACTTTGATGTAATATCCTTAAAACAAGTAGTGTGTGTGGCCTCCACGTGCCTGTATGACCTCCCTACAACGCCTGTGCATGCTCCTGATGAGGTGGCGGACGGTCTCCTGAGGGATCTCCTCCCAGACCTGGACTAAAGCATCTGCCAACTCCTGGACAGTCTGTGGTGCAATGTGACGTTGGTGGATAGAGCGAGACATGATGTCCCAGATGTGCTCAATTGGATTCAGGTCTGGGGAACGGGCGGGCCAGTCCATAGCATCAATGCCTTCGTCTTGCAGGAACTGCTGACACACTCCAGCCACATGAGGTCTAGCATTGTCTTGCATTAGGAGGAACCCAGGGCCAACCGCACCAGCATATGGTCTCACAAGGGGTCTGAGGATCTCATCTCGGTACTTAATGGCAGTCAGGCTACCTCTGGCGAGCACATGGAGGGCTGTGCGGCCCTCCAAAGAAATGCCACCCCACACCATTACTGACCCAATGCCAAACCGGTCATGCTGGAGGATGTTGCAGGCAGCAGAACGTTCTCCACGGCGTCTCCAGACTCTGTCACGTCTGTCACATGTGCTCAGTGTGAACCTGCTTTCATCTGTAAAGAGCACAGGGCGCCAGTGGCGAATTTGCCAATCTTGGTGTTCTCTGGCAAATGCCAAACGTCCTGCACGGTATCAGGCTGTAAGCACAACCCCCACCTGTGGACGTCGGGCCCTCATATCACCCTCATGGAGTCTGTTTCTGACCGTTTGAGCAGACACATGCACATTTGTGGCCTGCTGGAGGTCATTTTGCAGGGCTCTGGCAGTGCTCCTCCTGTTCCTCCTTGCACAAAGGCAGAGGTAGCAGTCCTGCTGCTGGGTTGTTGCCCTCCTACGGCCTCCTCCACGTCTCCTGATGTACTGGCCTGTCTTCTGGTAGCGCCTCCATGCTCTGGACACTACGCTGACAGACACAGCAAACCTTCTTGCCATCCTGGATAAGCTGCACTACCTGAGCCACTTGTGTGGGTTGTAGACTCCGTCTCATGCTACCACTAGAGTGAAAGCACCGCCAGCATTCAAAAGTGACCAAAACATCAGCCAGGAAGCATAGGAACTGAGAAGTGGTCTGTGGTCACCGCCTGCAGAACCACTCCTTTATTGGGGGTGTCTTGCTAATTGCCTATAATTTCCACCTGTTGTCTATCCCATTTGCACAACAGCATGTGAAATTGATTGTCACTCAGTGTTGCTTCCTAAGTGAACAGTTTGATTTCACAAAAGTGTGATTGACTTGGAGTTACATTGTGTTGTTTAAGTGTTCCCTTTATTTTTTTGAGCAGTGTATATATATATATATATATATATATATATATATTTTACACACACAGTACCCCAGACCTGACTGTATCTACTGGAGGGGAACTGAAGCCAGTTTTCTATGGGATTGTTCGCATACATCTGGCAACTCAATGTCAAATAGCGTTGAACAGAAAACACTGCATTCTACATTTTTCTGTCCGGCACTATCAGTGTATAGACACCGGACCTATGCATTGAATTGCAGTACACATATATCAGTTGTGTCCAACTCCTGGCCTAAAATAGCTAGCTGGACAAAACTGATATATGTGAAGGGGGCCACACTAAAGTTGTGTGCCATTGTTTACCACAATTCCTTTTAGGTTCCCAAAAAACTGGGTGACATAGCATGTGGAGCTGTAATAGGAACATCTGGATACTAAATGTACCTAACTGAGTCCCCATTTTTGCTCCCAATTTATGCAATTGTGTCTCATTTCCCTTACAGGGTTGCAGGAAAGCTGGGTAATATAGCATGCAGCGCTCTATTATGGACTGCTGTAAGCATAATGTACCTAACTAAATCTCCATTTTTGCTCCCAAGTTATGTGATACTTGCCTTCAGGATCCCTGGAACAATAGGTAATGTAGCATGTGCAGCTGTCATAGGGACTGCTGAATACTAAATGTACCTAAATAAATCTCCTTTTTAGCTGTGAAAGCATATTTGCTATCAGGATCTCAGGAAAGCTGGGTAGTTTGCACGAAGTAAAAGTACTACTAACAGCATTTTCTTCGCAATTTCATTGAAGATAATTTTTTTCCTGCAATTTTTACACTACAATTCTAAAAGATCTGACCACAAAGTATATGCCAACAACAAACATACAATACTCACCTAGCTTTGTTGTAATTGTTGCCTTGAAGCGACTCTGATCCCCTCCTGCAGATCCTTCAGCACAATACAGGCTATGGACTCCAGTCAGTGGGGACTAAACCCATCCCCTTTCTGATTTTATGATGTCAAGTTACTGTTCACAGTCAAAGATGGTGGAAATAGGGAGAAAATGGCTTGGCTGCAAAACTGCTTGCTGTTGCAACTTGCTAACAGTCTTGCAGACATATGCAAGACAGAATTTTTTATACATGTATTTATTGTTTTAGGTGTTTAGAGGTTTGGTGTTCCCTTAATGCAAAATACATGCAAATCTTGGCTACTGTTGTTAAGCACCAGCATACCTTTTTGTGTTAGGAAATAACTTAGAGGTAGGCTATTCTATAACAAATATATGATAGTGAGTGGTTCACCTGTCAAACCAGTGATAAAATTGGTGTGCACCACCTCAGACTCACCCTATGCCTGTACCACCACGATCTAAAAATATATATAAAGCACGGGAGGCACTCACTATTTGGCCAAATGGACAATAAATCAGTTTATTCTAACACAAAATTTTAAAAATTAATAAATCCAATAAGAACCTGGGTAAAATAGCGGTTGTAATAAGGACCTGGGCTAAAATGCGGTTGCAATATAGTGCATTATAGTTTACTGGTAGTTTTGTGATTAACCACTTAATCTTCTTTCCTTTATTTCATTTCCAGCTTCTATTCACAGTCTGAATGTTCACCCAATCACAATATTCATGCAGTTGATATATAACCAATATTCACTTAGTAGTATGTGTGCAGTCAATATGTTGAGTGCAACATATAGATGTCAGCATAAATGTTACTACTTTACCGCTTCTCTGAGTCTTTGGTCTTATCACCTCCAACCTGATTCATTCTCTCTTGTGGCCTGCCAAGACCTACGCGGCGTCCCACGTGATCCGGCCGTCTCCTTGTGGCGTCCCACGTGATGGATGCAGGTAGCAAAGCGTCTCCTCTCGGTCCTAGAGCTTCTTCATCGCTCCACTGTAATGGTAAGTATAGTTGGTGTGCCGAACTTCTTAATTTCTGAACCTTAACAGACTACCCCTATGTTGGGGCCACCTGCTGTGGTCTCGGTTCTTTTACTGTCTTTACCAAACGCGTTTCGGGGCTACAACATGCCCCTCAGTGGTTAGACAGTAAATAGGCTAATTTCCTTATATAGAGTGAATGTTTGTTGTCGCAATGTTCACTGGGATCGTTAGCTATCCTCAAACCATGGATAACGAATCCAAGTCCTGGTTCCACTATTGCTCCATCTTTCTCTGTATGTTATTCCTCTTAATTAAACCTTATAAATATCATAAAATTCACATAAAATGCTTATGGTTCAATAAAATCATCTTTAGTATATTCCCTATTATCCCCATTTCTATATGGTTGTCAGGGACCAAAAAACGCATGTGTGATATCTGTGCGTTTTTACATATATCCATATATTCACGTTTCTACTTTCCCCTATTGTATATTTAGTAAGTATTAGTTTGTTTTTTAATTATTAAAAAAAATATATATATATTTTTCTAAAAAATAATAATAAAAACTCTCCTGGTAAAATGCCCCAATCCCTATTATATAAAATCCATATGGGGCTATATTTGGGTAAGAAAAATACAATATAGTTCTTAGCCATATCTGGCCTGAAATGCATATGCGTTAACTGTGTGTTTTTCTTGCGTTTTTTCATATATTTTCTTATTCGCACTCTCCCCTTTTCTCAAACCTCATGCTGTCATATGTTTAGTAGGTCTTTATATGATATATGGTCTTTATATGTGATATCGCACATACGTTTTTTGGTCCCTGACAACCATATAGAAATGGGGATAATAGGGAATATACTAAAGATGATTTTATTGAACCATATACATTTTATGTAAATTTTATGATATTTATAAGGTTTAATTAAGAGGAATAACATACAGAGAAAGATGGAGCCATAGTGGAACAAGGACTTGGATTCGTTATCCATGGTTTGAGTATAGCTAACGAACCCAGTGAACATTGCGACAACAAACATTAACCCTATATAAAGAAATTAGCCTATTTACTGTCTAACCACTGAGGAAGGGGCATTTGTAGCCCCGAAACGCGTTTGCTAAAGACAGTAAAAGAACTGAGACCCCACCAGTGTGGCCCCAACATAGGGGTAGTGTGTGGAGGTTCAGAAATTAAGAAGTTCGGCGCACCAACTATACTTACCATTAGAGCGGAGCGATGAAGAAGCTCTAGGACCCAGATGAGACGCTTTGTTACCTGCCTCCATCACGTGGGATGCCACAAGGAGACGGCCGGATCACGTGGGACGCCGCGTAGGTCTTGGCAGGCCACAAGAGATAAAGAATCAGGTTGGAGGTGATAAGACCGAACACTCAGAGAAGCGGTAAAGTACTAATATTTATGCTGACATCTATCTGTTGCACCTAACATATTGACTGCACACATACTACTAAATGAATATTGGTTATATATCAACTGCATGAATATTGCGATTGGGTGAATATTTAGACTGTGAATAGACGCTGGAAATGCAATGAAGGAAAGAAGATTGTGTTGAAGTGGTCAATCACAAGAGTACCAGTAAACTATAATGCACTATATTGCAACCGCATTTTAGCCCAGGTCCTTATTACAACCGCTATTTTACCCAGGTTCTTATTGGATTTATTAATTTTTAAACTTTTGTGTTAGAATAAACAGATTTACTGTCCATTTGGCCAAATAGTATTTGCCCCCCGTGCTTTATATATATTCTATAACAAACAATGGTATATAGTAAAAAAAGATATATATACATAACACTTTTTTACAATAGGAACCAATTTGCAACGTATTTCACTGTAAGTCTACACTGTAGGATATGGTGCTGCCTTCCATCGGAGGTATACGTCAAGAGAATCTCCCAACATACGTTTGAAACAGAAGGCTCTTAACAGATGTGATCAGAGCCTAACTGTGAAGCTTATGGTCTCTAGTTCTTAAATTATCCTCAAGAGACCACACAAAAGCTTGGTTTTGTCTTCCTAGCAACATTATCAGTTTAGAAGTTATCACTTGTCCAGTCTTTTATGTTTATCGAGTTGTATTCTATAACTAAGCACTAACACTTCAATATACTCTTTCATCTTAGAGAAAACTCAAGAACACACTCATAATCAAACTTGTGACAATGAACCAAACATCTTGTGAGACTGAATCTAGAATAGGCCTTTGATCAGGGGTGCCAGAGTTATTTATTGACAGATGTAGGTCAATACATGGATACTGACGCTGTGAAATATAAATGTTGTAAAACCAATATCAGTGTGTCTAGTGGAAAATTTGCATTAGATCCATTTGTAAGTATTTGTTCTGAAACAACCAGCTCCCATGAAATAATAACCTAAACCTACTGTCAGTATATCATGATTAATGTTGAGCAAATCGAAGTATCTGAAGTGGACTTTGATCTGAATTTCAGGAAAAATTGGTCACAAAGCTGAATTTCGTTGCACTTCGTGGTAACAAATCAATTTTTCCTACAATGGTGGCTGAAAGTAAAAAAAAATAAAAAAATATATACCTCGCCCATTTGATTACGGAGAGGCCGTCCGCTCCCGTCTTGATTGAAGAAAACCTACCAAAGGACCTGCGGCGAGCGAGGTGACCAAACCACGTGATCACGCTGGGCGCGTGCAATGGTGTCATCACTGATGATGTCACCACGCTCCCGGGTTATCACGCGGTGATGTCATCATGCTTGCCGCAAGGATATAGGCAGGCTCTTGGTGGAAAGGAGATATCCTTTCTGGCACAGCGTTATATAGAAGCCGGTGCCAGTCCATTGACATTACATCTTCCTTTAGATGTCCCTTAACAGAGTTTGAGAAAATAGCTGTAGCTAAAAACCCTTCCACTAGAAAACTATCATACCTTTTTCCTCACTTTGGTCACGGGTGCACTTTTACTAAACCTAAATTTGTGTGTGCGCGTGGGGGTATTTGACTCAGACTCTGAAATTCAGAGTGCTCCCCAAAAATCTCAGTTTTTTTTTTTGCCCCGAATTTGATTGCAGGAGAACCACTATAAAATACTCACTAGATGGTACCATACTCCTGAATAGCTTCACGCACACCATCTGACTGATGATATTTGCTGGCTGTGCGAGACTGGCTTTCTCTCCTACATATGGTGGAACTATTCCTTAATTAACCCTGATTGGCAGCGCTATCCATTTTGTAGGTCTGCTCAGTGGACTTCTCTCTCTCAGCAGAATTGATTCTCTTAGTGAAATCGGATGATACGTTTTCCCCTACCAAATTTAACCTAGCCCCACACCTAATTGTGATTCCACTGTCTTTTTGAGTGGACAAGGTGTACCAGATCTGTCAGTTTGAAGAAATGTCCAGATGGATTTCTTGAACTCACCACAAGTTTCTATAACTTTGGGCTTCTTGGCTCTCGGCTTTCCCAAAAACCTAAACGTTTTCTCCCCAAATAAAGAAGATACTAAGTAGATATTTCACTTAATGTCTCTCTCTTCCTGTTGGCTGTCCAGCAGGAGCTATGTACAGTGGGGGAAATAATTATTTGACCCCTCACTGATTTTGTAAGTTTGTCCAATGACAAAGAAATGAAAAGTCTCAGAACAGTATTATTTCAATGGTAGGTTTATTGTAACAGTGGCAGATAGCACATCAAAAGGAAAATCGAAAAAAAAACTTTAAATAAAAGATAGCAACTGATTTGCATTTCATTGAGTGAAATAAGTATTTGAACCCCTACCAACCATTAAGAGTTCTGGCTCCCACAGAGTGGTTAGACACTTCTACTCAATTAGTCACCCTCATTAAGGACACCTGTCTTAACTAGTCACCTGTATAAAAGACACCTGTCCACAGAATCAATCAATCAAGCAGACTCCAAACTCTCCAACATGGGAAAGACCAAAGAGCTGTCCAAGGATGTCAGAGACAAAATTGTAGACCTGCACAAGGCTGGAATGGGCTACAAAACCATTAGCAAGAAGCTGGGAGAGAAGGTGACAACTGTTGGTGCGATTGTTCGAAAATGGAAGGAGCACAAAATGACCATCAATCGACCTCGCTCTGGGGCTCCACGCAAGATCTCACCTCGTGGGGTGTCAATGGTTCTGAGAAAGGTGAAAAAGCATCCTAGAACTACACGGGAGGAGTTAGTTAATGACCTCAAATTAGCAGGGACCACAGTCACCAAGAAAACCATTGGAAACACATTACACCGCAATGGATTAAAATCCTGCAGGGCTCGCAAGGTCCCCCTGCTCAGGAAGGCACATGTGCAGGCCCGTCTGAAGTTTGCCAATGAACACCTGAATGATTCAGAGAGTGACTGGGAGAAGGTGCTGTGGTCTGATGAGACCAAAATAGAGCTCTTTGGCATTAACTCAACTCGCTGTGTTTGGAGGAAGAAAAATGCTGCCTATGACCCCCAAAACACCGTCCCCACCGTCAAGCATGGGGGTGGAAACATTTTGCTTTGGGGGTGTTTTTCTGCTAAGGGCACAGGACAACTTATTCGCATAAACGGGAAAATGGACGGAGCCATGTATCGTGAAATCCTGAGCGACAACCTCCTTCCCTCTGCCAGGAAACTGAAAATGGGTCGTGGATGGGTGTTCCAGCACGACAATGACCCAAAACATACAGCAAAGGCAACAAAGGAGTGGCTCAAGAAGAAGCACATTAAGGTCATGGAGTGGCCTAGTCAGTCTCCGGACCTTAATCCAATCGAAAACCTATGGAGGGAGCTCAAGCTCAGAGTTGCACAGAGACAGCCTCGAAACCTTAGGGATTTAGAGATGATCTGCAAAGAGGAGTGGACCAACATTCCTCCTAAAATGTGCGCAAACTTGGTCATCAATTACAAGAAACGTTTGACCTCTGTGCTTGCAAACAAGGGTTTTTCCACCAAGTATTAAGTCTTTTTTTGTTAGAGGGTTCAAATACTTATTTCACTCAATGAAATGCAAATCAGTTGCTATCTTTTATTTAAAGTTATTTTTTCGATTTTCCTTTTGATGTGCTATCTGCCACTGTTACAATAAACCTACCATTGAAATGATACTGTTCTGAGACTTTTCATTTCTTTGTCATTGGACAAACTTACAAAATCAGTGAGGGGTCAAATAATTATTTCCCCCACTGTATGCCATTAGCCCTATTCCTTAATTTCCCTTTGTCCTATCTCTTTCTCTTACCATCTCTTGCTATTTTGCAAGATTACAACTTGCAATTTGCATCAAGATTCAAGGCTCTGTCTTCCCCTATTTCCTTTCCGCATCCCCCAATATGTTTATTTACTGCTTTTATGTCATTGGATGTATTTGCATGCACTACAGCAACCTGCTCTATGTCATAATTATATCCGTGTTCTGTTTTTCTTCAGGTCCCATGTGTCGAGGGTGCTAATGCTTATTCTATGTTAAGTACAGTTTCCTTTGTGCATGCTGAATGTCTAGTTTTCAGTTCTTCTGGTGGGTGGACACTAGCGCCCATCCACTGCACACAGAAAGTAGAGGAGAATCGGCTTGCTGACCTTCTCTTACTCAGAAGCAACAGTAGTATCATGAAAGCCATTACATTGAAGTACAGACCTGTATGATTGTGAATAAAGTGCTTAGGAAGTTTATATCTCAGACCATGTAGCTGCAGCAGTCTGTCTGTCATTCAGCTCCTGCTCACTCCTCTCCCTTCCCCTCTCAATAGACTTGTATTGACGTGTAATATGATCCTCCTGTGGAGCTGTAATCCCTAGTACACACGCAGCTATATCTGCAAGATGCTCCCCAAACGACTGCAGTAAGCAGTTTATGAGAGATCTTACAGACAAATGGGTTTCCCCTTTTATGTTTGGCTATGTAAACAAGCTCACACAGTGGGCAGGAAGTTCAGGAGGGGGCATGGTCTGAAGCCTCCATACACTGTTATTCAGTGTGCTGTGTTATGCATGGGCCTTTAAGAAAATGTAGCCTCACCACAAATCTTTCTAAGAATTGATGTTCTCCACCAAAACAACCGTTACTTTAAACCTAACACTAATCCTAACACCCACAAGCAACCACACAGAACATCTAGAAAAAGTCCTACAGCCCCCTATAAAACAGGTGGTGGTGAAAAGTAGCATTTAGCTAATTGTTCTGAGAGTCACATGACCTAAACCTTTTCCCAAGCCCATACATTATAGGCATTACCGTGCTGGTGCTGTGTTAGAAGCCTTCTACAGCAGCGCTGGAGGGCTCGCTGGGGCTGAAGCAGGCCAGGGTTGCCAAGACAACCAAGATGCCCCCACTCCAGTGTGCTCAGCCAGTGCTCCCACAGCATTGATAGAAGGTATTGTAACTGCAGGCTTCTAATAAATCCAGTGTATGATCTGTGAATGCTATCAGCATGGAGTGCTGCTGGGGAGCCACTGGACTGCAGGATGAGAAAACGCAACTTGTCCTGCAAAAAAACAAGCCTTCATTCGGCTATGTGAACCAAAGAATAAAAGTTATGGCCCCAGAAAGGCAGGGAGTGAAAAACAACAATGCAAAAACGAAAAATCCTCTGGTGGTGAAGGGGTTAAAACATTTTTCAAAGTCAAAAGCAATTAGAGAGGGAGGAGGTAAACAGCTAAGACATATTACAACATTTCTTGTGGTGGCCCGCATTATTGATTTATGCAAACTTGTGTGAAAAGTTAGTGATCATGTAAGGACGCAGCCCCAGTTTTGAAATCTGACTTGTCACTTTATCTAATATATAAAGCTGAGTGTATGTGTGTGTATGTATGTCCGCTAAAGGAATCCGCACCGCCTCATTTACAATCACAAAATTTGGCACACAGGTGCATCAGGTGTCCGGGAAGGTTTTAGATGGGGTCTCATAGATGGGGTACGTTCCTGAGATATTACCCCAAAAATTCAAATATGGCATATCACATGACCTACATTAGCTAATAGAAGCCTGCAGGTATTTCTCCTCATATCCCAACTGCCATATACACGGTCACATGACACTTATCAGCCAATAGAAACTCGCAGGCCTTGAGTCTGCACATACACACAGTTTTACACCAGGTTTCCATAACAACCCAGCAATTTTTATTCACTGCTGTAGGTCAGCTTTAAAGGGGCAGGGTGCTGTGGATGACACCATTAAGGGAGCGGAGTGCTGTGGAGGTCAGTTAAGGGGGCAGGTAGGGTGGCCATTTAGCCCACCCTCAAAAGATGAACTTAAAAACCCTCCCCCATGCCCACTAAGCCACGCCCCAACTTGGTTAGGCCACGCCCCATCCCACTCCACAGCCGACGGGCATTGAATAAATGAAGGTAAAAATAAACTTCTGTCAGCTGCAGGGGTGGGAGGGACGGTGACTTTCTCCCTGCAGCTCATGCTCAGACAGCACAGTGCTGCGGTCTCAGAGTGAGCTGTTCAAAAGGACATACCTGTGTCCGTCCAGGCGCTGCGCCGGACGTAGGACAGGGAGTCTCAAAGCCGGACTGTCCAGCCTAAAACCGGACCTCTGGCCACCCTAGGGGCAGGCTGTTGTGGAGGTCCTCTCCTCCTCAGGCTGGCCCTGTCTGCGTTATAAATCTCGCGCCTGCGCCGTACCGGTCTTCAGTCAGCGCAGGCGTACTGAGAGGAGGCCGCTCGCTCGGCCGCTCCTTCCTCAGTGTGCCTGCGCCGGGTGTAGATGTGACGTCATCGGCGCAGGCGCACTGAGGAAGGAGCGGCCAAGCGAGCGTCCTCCTCTCAGTGCGCCTGCGCCGACTGAAGACCGCTACGGCGCAGGCCCGAGATTTAGAACGCAGACAGAGCCAGCCAGAGGAGGAGAGTGCTCGCTGGCCCTGTCAATCAACAGGAGGAGGGGGCGTTTTTTTAAAAGGAGGATGCGGAGGCTACCAGCAAGTAGACGCCCTACTTTCTGGTAGTGAAGTCATTTGCATATTTTAAAAGATCGACTTTTAATGAAACTAAGCCACAGAACAAGGTAACAGCCCTATATAGGGAATAGTCGTCCAATAAGGATTTAATTATGCCCAAAAATGAGTTTTGGGGGTGACAGAAGCCCTTTAAGGGGACTGTAACCTATGGTCAGTGTTAAGGGGCGGGTGATGTAGAAGTCACTGTTAAGGGGGCGGGCCCCTGTGGAGGTTGCTGTCAAGGGGGTGGGGTGCTGTGGAACTCACTGTTAAAGGGGCAGGCTGCTGTGAAGGTCCACGTTAAGGGGGTGGGCTGCTGTGGAGGTCCCATTTTAAGGAGACTGGGCACCTTGGGGGGGTCAGTGTTAAGGGTGGGGGCAGTGGAGGTCACTGTTAAGGGGGCGGGGTACTGTAGATGTCACTGTTATAGTGGATACTGTCGAGATCTTTACTACTCACACATACATTAAATGAAATAGATGAAATATACCCGTGTGAAGCAGGGTCCTTCTGCTAGTGTGGCAATAACTTTGGAATGCTCTTACTCATCCGAGCAATTCTGAGATTTTTTTCATGACATATTGTACTTTGTTAGTGGTAAATTTTGTGTAAGAACAAAAAAAAAAAGTATGAAAATTTAACTAAATTTGAAAGTCTCTGCTTTTCAGTCTTAGCTCTCAAAATAGTTATTAATTAATATTTTCTGCGGGGGGCGTGTCCTGGTCGGGCATGTGAGCGGACGCAGCGTTGAGAGGCTCCCATCCTGTCTGCCGATAATCCTCCTGCATCCTGAGTCTGCTAAGATCTGTTCTGTGTCCCCTCTTTGAGTGATGCGACCCCCTTCTGCGCCGTAATGACGCGCACCGGGAAGAAGGAGAGGGAACAGATGGCAAGATAGCGGCGCCGCCGAGGAGGTGCGGGCCGCAGAGGTCACGGCCCGCCTGGGTACATACGCTACATGATCCTCTGTGCCCCCTCCGTTGTTAGTGAGCAACATCCCTTCAGACCCCTAAGGGGAGGCCATGTCAGGCATCTCAGGAAGATCAGAACAAGCATCCATGACCCCCAAAATGGCGGCCTCACAAGCAGCGGGGGGGGGGGGGGGGATGGGGGGATACAGACAAAACAACTCATCCTGTGCAGAAATAAGTTGTCCCATGGAGTTGGAACACTCAGTCAATAATGGAGATGAGCCTACCATTACAGATGTTTAAGCCGCTGTGCAACACTGCAGCAGCTCACTACTTGCTCTTAATACAAATATCGGGAGTCTGCAAGAAAATATTTCCCTCATCAGACAAGACCTCAGACAGGTGAATGAGAGGATCAAAGAGGTGGAGGATAGAGTGAGCACTATTGAGGATCAGTTACCTCCAGTGAAGAGAGATCTTGGCAGAATTATACATAATGTGTCTTTATTGATGTCCAAAACTGACGACCTAGAAAATAGGAATAATCTTAGGCTAATTGGGGTCCCAGAAAAAGCTGAGGGGTCTGATCCAGTGATGTTTTTTTGAAGATTGGCTGATCACAAAATTTGGCAAGGACTCTGTCTCGTGTGTTTGCCATTGAAAGAACAAATAGGGTGCCATTCCGTGCCCTGCCACCAGGGGCCTCCCCTCATCCAGTATTGAAGCTGCTGCACTTCAGGGACAGGGATACCATTCTCAAAAAGGCAGGAGACCATCCTGATTTATTAATAAATGGAAATAAAGTCTTTATCTTTCTGGACTTTTCCGCTGAGGTTCAACGCAGAAGAGTGAAATTCCATGACTATCGTATTGTCAACTCGTTCACCCTGCCAATACCCCCTTTCCAAATAAGACACAACACAAAATGAGGATTTTATTGGCCACAGCAGCAATTTTGTTAACATAAATATAAAATAACCCCGTACCCAAGGCCTCCCCACCTGAAGGCCTGCCTCCAGAACCTAAACCCAGCCTAAAGCCTGTTACCAATCACGGGGGGAGTCCTTGGAGCCCCGCAAATCTGACAGGTAACTGCCCCGCCCCTCCTTTTAAATTACCTCTAGCCGTTAAACGCCAGCTCAGAGGCCGAATCGGTAACCCTGGGCAACAACGAGGGCAGATACCCGCCATACGCCACTCCATAAACCAATCCCTGGGGAGTCCAGAGCCTCCTTTGGCTCCCTCCCCACCACGCCAAAGCCACCATAACCACTAACTCCAAGGACCCCCCACCGCCCACGACCCAAGGGGGAGACATACCTCACCCCCTTGCGTCCCGCCACACCCGCAAAGCCACCTCAATCCCGTCTTGCAATCCTACACACCACAGATCAATACCTACCGCATTAAGGTGCACCCCATCACTCCTCCAAAACACCCCCTCCCCCGCCTCAAGCTCCCTGTGCCTCAATACAACACCGCCATTCCTCGCCACAAAACGACCCACCGGCCTATTGACCTTAATTCGTGCCTTGTTCAGCCATTCCACCGACCTGGCCTCCCTCCAATGCTTCCTCGGCACAATGTCAGACCAAACTGTCACTATATCTGGGAACTGCGCCCAAAGCCGAAGCAGGTCGAATTTTTTATCTTTTATTAACTCCCTGCAAGGACGCACACCCAAGTCGTTACCTCCCACATGCAACACTAAAAGAGAAGTATCTAATCTCACAAACCTATGGAATGTTGGTAACACCCTACTCCACCGCATGCCCCTCAACCCCAACCACCTAATCACCGCTACCTCCCTCGGAAAACTCAGCTGCCTTCCATCCGGCCTGACATCCGCCGGCAATGCCCCCCAAAAAACATAGGAGTGGCCCATAATCCAGACCAGACAAGCCGCACCACCTGCAAAATCCAGAAAACACAAAGTCAACAACTAGAAGTCCCCCCTCCCCCGACCTGACTCCTCCCCCCAAACCAACTGTATTCATAACAACGCCGGCCTAACGTACGACCGAAATCGAATGGACTCCCAACGACCAATCCGCCGAATAACCATCCCCCAAAGCCCTACGGACCGCCTCAGTAGCCGCCCCAATATGGAATGAATGACTCCCAAAAAGCGAGGGGTCCCTCCCCATTCTTTTCAAACACCCTCTTAAAACAGCCATGAACTGAAAACGCGACAAGAATGATCCATCTTCGCGGGCCGCTACAATCTAAGCATTCAAAGATAAACAGATCAGAACTAGACGCTGCAGAAAGCGCACAACCGGTGGAGATGATGCCGAAAGGTGATTAATGGCCTCCACCACCCCCAGATTGTCGCAATGGAAGCGCACCTTTTTATTCCGGAAAAAATCCCCCAAAATAACCACCGTCACCACAATGGGGAAGAGCTCCAACAACACCAGATTTTTTACCCAACCCTCATCCCTCCATTGGCCCTGCAAACCATACCCCCCCGCCGCGTCCGTAACCAAGTCTAGGTCCGCTGCCCCCATCCCCTCTGCCATCCACAACGAACGCCCATTATATGATTCCAAAAAGGACGCCCACACCCCCAAATCATCCCGCAGCTCACGATGTAGCCGCACGAAATGATGAGGGGCCTGGACTCCCGCTGTTGCCCTAGCCAATCTTCTACAAAAAATTCACCCCATAAGCATGATACGGCATGCAAAATTGAGCTTTCTCAACAACGACTGAACCTCCCGCAACCGCAACTTTTTACGCCCGCATGCCGCTGCCAGCACCTGCCCTAAGTCCTCAACCTTATCCTCGGGCAACCTACACTCCATCCCCACCGTGTCAATAACTATCCCCAAAAAACTCAGCACGGTAGTAGGGCCCTCCGTTTTAGTAGATGCCAAGGAAACCCCAAAACTGCGTGCCATAACCTCAAAAGAGTGTAACATAACTGAACAACCATTCGACTTTGGCGGGCCGATGAACAAAAAATCATCCAAATAATGGATAATGGACCCCCATCCCGACCACTCGCGAACTACCCATTCCAAAAACGTACTGAACGACTCAAAATATGCACACGAAACTGAACAACCCATGGGTAAGCACCTATCAACAAAAAACGCCCCCTCCCAAAAACAACCCAGTAAATTCTGACACTCCGGGTGCACAGGCAAAAGACGAAAAGCCGCCTCAATATCCACCTTAGCTAAAAGAGATCCCCGCCCATACTCTCTAACCCAACGAACTGCCTCGTCGAAGGAAGTGTAAACCACTGAACACAACTCCGGCGCAATCCCGTCATTAACCGAACCACCTTTTGGAAAGGAAAGGTGATGGATAAGACGAAATTTGTTAGGCTGCCTCTTCGGCACCGCCCCCAATGGCGACACCCTTAACTCCGGCATCGGCCGTTCCCTAAAGGGACCTGCCATGCGACCCAACTCCACTTCCTTCTGCAATTTTTCTGACACCACCCCCGGAAACTCTGCCGCCGACCTCAAGTTCCTCCCCCCTTTTTCAACACCGCCCCCCACAAACGGAAGACGAAAACCCTCCCTAAAACCCGGCAGAAGGAACTCGGCCGCCGCCGCATTCGGATATCTATTTAGAAACGGCACCATCTCGGCCACCCGAATTGGCGTCCACCCCTTTTCCCGCTGCATCCCCCCAACTCTTCCCCTGAAGCACCTCTGTGCCCCGTGACTCTCCCCGCATGAGGAACATTCGTGCTTAAACTTGCACCTGTCCTCATATTTGCATCCCCCTTCGTTGAACAAGAAACATAACCCCTTTTGAAAGGCTGCCGAGCGCTCCGATTGCCCGGAACTCCCGGCTCCTCCCTGAAAGGACTGCCCTGCCCTACTCAGAGCCATCACCCGCATCCACAATCTAATGTCCTTGTGGTCCCAACGGATGCTCGTACGTACCGCCTTCCTTTGCCTAAACTGCTCATCATACCGCAGCCATCCCTGGCCCCCGTATACCTGGTACGCCTCCCCCACCGCATCCAGGTAACAAAAAAGCGCAGAACAGTTCTCAGGCGCCTTCTCCCCAATCACACTAGCCAGGATCACAAATGCCTGCAACCAGTTGGAAAACGTCCGTGGAATCAGCCGATGTCGCCGTTTTTCCTCCTCCTTTTTCTCTTCCCTCCGGTCCCTATCCAAATTAAATCTCTCCAGTGGGAGTAACAAGAATATATCCACGTACTCCCCTTTCCAAATCCGCTGAGATTCCACCAGCCGCAACGTGATGCAGTGGAAGTTGACTGGCGCAGACCTCTCCTCTGGACGTCCGTGGTCCTTCAGCACCGACTGTACCCTCACCCACCATTGCAGTCCTCCATGCCTGCAGTACCGCAGCTTCGCCATCAGGGGCCACCACCGCAGGGGCTGGCGACGACTGCAGGCCAGCTACAAGCTGCCCGCCTCTATCCTCCAGCACAGGGCCGCCATCTTGACCCCGCCGTTCCACTAGACTTGCCTGCCGCACCATCCCATGCCGGGCACGTTCACCCCCGCCTGGGGCAGCTGCCGATCCTGGTCCTGCATCGCTGCCGCCTGCTGCTAAAGAGGAGACGTCCGGCCTCCCCTTCTCCGGGTCCCGCCTTGCAGTAGGATTTCTCCCGACACGCGCACGCCGGGCCACGGAGCTCCGACCCGTGGCGCGTGCCGGAGGGTCCCTGGAGGGGCTCCTGATCCGACGCCAAACCCGCGGGGTCTCTTCTGGGCTGAGGCGCGCCGGAGGCCTGGTCCTCCACGGCCGGCAACGGGGGGAAGCTGTGGCACCTGACTCCCCCGACCCTGCTGAAATCCCTGGATGGTTTCCTCCAACCAGTCCGCCCCTCTGCTCACCGCTGCAGCCCGAAGCTGCGCCAACAGCGCTTCACCGTCCGACATCGGGACCGCCACAAACAGGTACCGGGAACTGACACTGGGGTTTTCAGCGAGCTGGCTGCTCGCTTCTCTGTCTCCCCAAAATGGCACCTTTTCCCGCCCCAACGACCCCTATATAAAACCTAAACCCCCTCCCCTAAAATGCCGCCCCTTCCTGCCCCCCTATTAACTCTATGCTCGCCTACCCTCACTATCACTCCCTCCAAACATAGTCATGCCTGGCCTTCCCCCAGGCTTTCAGCCCCAGGTCCGGCCAGCACTGGATGTGAAACGATGTCTCCGGGATTATATGATGTACTCGGCTAAGATGCGAGTGGTGGCATATGGAGAAGTCTGCATATTTGAAACACCGTTGGATGCGGCACAACGGTTGGATACCTGTGAACGCTCCCTCAAAGCTTTAGCGAACACAGGCTAAATACAGCTCTTGCAACTTCGTGGGACTGTGGTGGATTCCGATCGGGTCAAAGGACGTGTATGATAAATGCAATACACGGTCTACCTTTTTGCACCTTATTATTGTGATTTTTTTTTTGTACTAGACCTCTTAGTCTTGATAGAATTGTAACAACACTTACTATTAGAGCATGAGAGGTAGTCTTCTCTTATGAGAATGTATGTGTCCATCTTAGACCATTAGGTTGACAGGACGCACATATATATAGTATATGAGTCATTTCTTTGCTACACACTGCAGACTGTACTGTATTAGGCAGGTTAGAGAAGCCCTCTTTGTTTAATGTTTAGACAACTTATTTTTTTGATAGTTTTTTCATTATGCTGATGTAACAGCATGGTCTTGGATGAGGCACTGGTCAAAATACCGGGGTTCAAGTGATATCTATTCTGGCCTAACATTTTATCATGCAGAGTATGGCTAATAAACTTAAAATTGTGGGATGGAATGTTAGGGGACTAGGAGAGGCAGCAAAAAGAGCGGCAGTGTTTCTTGCACTGCAGCAATACCAGCCCTCAGTAATGTGTCTATCAGAGATGCATATGGTTCCCAACACTACTCACTTGTTGCGCAAGGCGTGGGTTGGCCACTCATATCACTCTACACTTTCCACACATTTAGGGGTGTGAGTGAGCTTATACACAAATCTTTGCCATTTGTCGTCATGTATAGATCCTAAGGGTAGGTGACTTCAACACTTGCCCATATGTAGGGCTAGACAGGATGGGGGCATTAGGCGCAGATAGGGATACTAAGTTTGCCACAGTATTACGTGAGCTGGATCTGCATGATATCTGGCGAGTGAGAAACCCGGACATACGCAGATTTTCCTGTTTCTCCAGCTCTCACCACACACTATCTAGATTAGACTTAGCCATAGGATCCCCGGACAAGCTGTCTTTGGTAGTGGAGGCTACTTATTTGTCGAGAGGTCTATCTGACCACTCCCCTATTCATGTGGTGCTTAAATTGTGGGGTAGGTACATGAAATCTCAATCCTTTTTGGCTGCAGCTGGTGGGGAGGTTATTGTGGGATTGCTGCGGGAATTTTTTGCTACTAATGAGGGGTCAGCACCTGTAGGAGTGGTATGGGACACTTGTAAGGCGTTTATCCGTGAACTTTACATTCAGCGGATTAGTCGACATAAAACGAAGTCTGGAGACACTCTGAAAAAGCTCCAGGACCTGGTTATGGAAAGGGAACAGAGATATGTTGAATACCCCTCACATGTGCATGAGAGAGCGTCGGCGACGGCGTAGATAGACCTTAAAAATGATTTACTCCAAAACGCTGATAATAGGCGCTTTTTTCGCAAGCAAAAATATTTTAAGGCTCGGGAGAGTTCTGGCAAGTTGCTGGCTAGAAATGTTCAGGCGCAAGATGGCCCATCAAAAATACTGTCTATGCAAAATGCTGATGGCTATTTGGTCACAGCAGACTCTGATATTCTGGCGGTATTCTATGAGTTTTACTAAATCCTGTATGAATCTAAGCTAACAGTGGGCCCAAATAAAATTGCAGATTATCTGGATAGGATCTCTACCCCACGGCTCTCAGTGGAGTGCGCGGCCTATGTATATCAACCATTGACGGGATTGGAGGCGGCGCTCAAATCATTCCCGGGTAAGATGGACTTCCGGCGGAGTTTTTAAAAAAATATATAGTACCCTCTTATTACCCCAATTGTTGTGGGTGTTTAATGATTCCCTTCAAAAAGGCGAGCTCCCTTCTTCCATGAAGGAGGCAATAATAGTTGTTCTGCCAAAGCCAGGAAAAGACCCGACCCAAGCCATAATCTCGAACATCATACGTAGTGACCAATCTGGTTTCATGTCGGACAAATCTACCTCAATTAACCTTAGACGACTGTTCCTCAATATCCAGAGGCGGTCGGAATCGGCAGGAAGGCGGGCTATAATATCCCTAGATGCCGCCAAAGCCTTCAACAGCGTTGAATGGTGTTATCTATGGGAGGTGATGAGAGTCATGGGATTCGGGGATACTTTTATTTCTTGAGTTCAACTATTATACAGTGGTCCCACAGCAAGGATTAGGGCTAACGGAGGTACATAGGACGCCTTTAAGTTGGGGAGAGGTACTCGACAAGGATTCCCTTATCTCCTCTCTTATTTCCCATTGCAATTGAGCCACTGGCATGCCTGCTTCGTTCATCTAACAGAATTGCGAGGTTCCCAATGGGAGCCAGGGAGGAACACGTCTCATTGTATGCGGACGACATGCTCATATATATGGGGGATGTGCAAAGGTCGCTGGGACCACTAATGTCCCTTATACAGGAATTTGGGGATAGGTCCGGTCTTCGTATAAATTGGGACAAGTCCATCTCGTTTTCGCTGGACCCAGTCCCTGATAGTCTCTTCCCTGCTTCCACCTGTCTGCAGGTTGCTCACAGATTGAAGTATCTGGGGATTGTGGTTTCGGCAAATATTGGGCACTACGTGAAAAATAATGTGGAGCCACTCCTAGACCGCTTGTTTGAAAAGATGAGTGCGTGGTGTAAACTTCCAATGTCTGAAATAGGGAGAAGTGACCTCCTTAAGATGATAATTATGCCGAAACGTATGTATGTTATACATAACTCCCCCGTTTGGATCCCACAACAGATTTTTTTTAGAATACAAAAGTTATTCAGAAGCCTGATTTGGCACAAAAAAAAGGGCCAGGATTGGGTTGGATACTTTACAAAGAGGGAAGGATTAAGGGGGTCTCTCTATTCCTAATCCATGGCTGTATTTCATTTCCTCCCAGCTGCAGCATTTGAGAGGTTGGGGGGGGGGGGCCCTGGGGGAAAGTGCATCTGCAAGACTGATAGCCCACGTTATAGGAAATGAATCCCCTATATCCCGATTACAAAATAGTGGTCTCTCTGGTAAGGTGGTGGGACACCCTACACTTAACTTGATATGTAAGGTATGGCGCAGGTCTCGGGACCTGCTGTCTGTGCGGGGCTTTACCCAGGTCACTCTTATATGGAGGAATCCCCAGTTACCCGAACTGATTCACCTAGTGGGGTTTTCCCCATGGGAGCGGAATGGTGTGATGTTCCTGCATCAGCTGTACAGTGATAGTGTATTTAAATCCTTTGAGCAATTCAGGAATGAGTTTGCACTTCCTAATAAAGCTTTATTTCAATTCTTGCAGTTAAGGCATGCAGTCCAGGTACAGGCAAAATGTCGCTTCAGTGTACGTCAGTACCATTGCTGCAACAAATTATTACATGTGTCTCCTCAAGTGGACTGATATCATCCATATACAGGAATCTATTTGCAAAATCCGTGAAACATGATTCCTTGGTAGTCAAACAAAAATGGGAGGAAGAGGTTGGGAATATATCAGACGATACGTTGAAAGCCGTTCTGGCACTAACGCCAACGCTATCAGTATGTGAAAGCCAACGTATGTCCCAACTACTTCTTGGTCACCATGTATACCAGACTCCATACTTTCTGTTCTGGATCAGGGTTAGGAATGATGCTTCCTGCCCTAGATGTGGGGAGGGTCCGGCATCCCTGATACACATATTTTGGGAATGTTCTGAGCCTCAGAATTTTTGGACAGGCATGCTAACCTGTATTAAAGAAGCTTATCATATTATGGTCCCGTCTGGTCCAAGGACGTGTGTGTTGGGAATATTGGACATTTCAAACAGGAATTTTCGCCTGGGGGTGCAGCGTCTGCTCTTCCAGGCCAGAAAATTAATAGCTAAATACTGGCTTAGACCACAACCACCTAAGGTCGAATTCTTGACCAGAATGGATGGGATCCTTCACCTGGAAAAGGGAGTTTATATTAAAAGGCAATGTCTGGCTAGTTCAATAAGATCTGAGATAAATGGGTATCGTATAGGAATAATGAGGTATAGTTTGGCATATGACTGCCCTGGAGATGTTGGGCTAGGTTACATGTACAAGTGAATGGGAATGTCAATTTTGTGGGTGACCTGGGATGGTGGAGTAATGTGATAAATTCATGGTGGAACAGGCAAGGGATAAGGTCATATCTAGGGTGTGGGTCCTAGTTCTTTTGCACTCTTACACAGGACATTTATGTTAGATTTGCGGTGACCGTCTCATCGCTGGGTGGAGGGGTGGGGGTTTATTATTGTATGTTGAGATACATCTGAAAGGGGTATATTCTTGCTTCTCAAGTATCCACTATTGTAACCTAGAGACCTATATATTAGAACTCCCCATATATCATCCCATTTAAAAAAACTGTACCCCTCAAAGTACTCAAAATTTCAGAAGTTTGTTAACCATTTAGGAGTTTCACAGGAATGAATGCAAAATGGAGGTGAAATTTAAAAATATCATTCTTTTGCAGATTGTCAATTTGAATCCATTTTTGAAATACAGCAGGTAATAACAGCTAATACTTGAAATGCATTACCCTGATTCTGCAGTTTTTAGAAATATCCTAAATGTGGCCCTAGTGCTATTTGACTCAAATACTGACCTCAGAATTAAAGGAGCTCCGTGTGGATTTTGGGTTCCCCGTTTTTAGTAAAAAAAATGAAGTACCATTTCAGGTTGTACAGGTCGTAACATGCTAAAACGTAACAAACCAGCCAAAAGGTCTCAAGGAAATAAATAATAGATTTAGCTCAAAAATTTTCATAGGCTTGATACACTTCGGTACACCAGTGGCCTTTGTAAGGCTTTCAGCTACCATACCATCCAGTTGGACCCTGCAATTGCGTCGTGGGAAGGAAGGGGGGGGGGGAAACGATTGGGTAGAAGAGGAGCCCTCACCCTTTGTAAACCAATTAAATGCAGCAGTTGCTACTGAATGTGAAATCTAAGAGGCAAACTGAGGGGATTGGCGTTATCACCGATCTTGACCGTTGGAGCAGTGACTTTCGATCACTGGTAAATATATACAGTATCAGACTGGGGTACTTAGGGCCCACCAGTGTAACCGATACTGGGGGTGCACCTTAGGGCTCCTGCACACAAACTTATTTTTTTTCTGAGTCCGTACCATTTTTCTATTTTTTTTGTGGCCTGTATGTGAAGCCATTCACTTCAATGGGGCCGCAAAAAAACGGAAATTACTAAGCATTCTGTGTCTGTATGTCCACATGTCCGTTCCACAAAATTAGAGAACATGTCCTATTATTGTCGGCATTACAGACAAGCAGGGGTGTACATAGAATTCATTGGGCCCCATAGCAGGAATCTGAATTAGGCCCCCATGGTCCTTTCCAAGCCCCGCTGACTACCCATCCCTGGTCCCTCCAAACTTCTACCCCAGCCCCTCCCCTCCCTCACCCATGAACTGTCGGTACATTGGTGCTACATTACTACTGTTTTTGATAACCTGGGGGGTGCTTATGAAACAACACACAATGTACACAAGGGGTGACATTAGTAGGTATAATGTACTACATAGCACTACCGTCCAAGCCCGCATTCACATTACTGTTAGTTTTCCGTTTTTCTGATCCGTCAGAAGAAAAAAAAACAATAAAACAGATCCTGTATTTTAAGCATCCGTTATGCTCATTTATGCATAGTTTGAATCCATTTTAGCCATTTCCGTCTGAGATACGTTATTTAAGACGGTAAGAAAAAAATTTCTTTGTGCAGAACTTTTTTTTGCATAAAAAAAATTATATCAGACGGAAATCGCTAAAGAGGATGCAAAATGTGCGTAACTGAGCATAACGGACGCTTAAAATACAGGATCTGTGTTTTGTTTATTTATCTCTTCTCTTGACAGATCAGAACGAAAAACGGAACAGTGATGTGAACCCGGCCTAAGGCTTCATTCATATCTCAAGTGACTGTATCTGACAGGCTGTTCCGACAGAGAACATCCTGCCAGAGTTCACTGGATCCAGCATAGATAGATTCTGCCGTTCACCAGGGATGCTGAACCAGCACCCTCCAGCTGTTGCAAAACTACAACTCCCAGCATGCCTGGACAACCTAAAGCTTTCCTGCTATAGACTATGGCAGACTACCAGCAGGGTTTCAGCCTGACAAAAACTGTTCTACTTGTGAAGGGCAGAAACCAGCAGTGGTGGATTAGTGAACTCTGGCAGGATGTTCTCTACCACAGGGACCAAGAACCTCCGGCACTCCAGCTGTTGTGAAACTACAACTCCCAGCATGCTCCACTCACTTCAATGGGAGTTCTGAGAACAGCCAAGCAAGTGTGCATGCTGGGAGTTGCAGTTTCACCACACCTTGAGTGCCGAAGGTTGCTGACCCCTGCTCTACCAGATGCCAATCACCAGAGATGTGAGCGAAGACTAATACGGCATCAAAGTGCAGCGATCAGATGGCTTTATTTTGTCCAGGTTCAGAGCTGAACCCCGGATATATCCCCTTCTTCCCCCACTCTGCTCGTATCCATGGTTTTGACCACTCTGCAATCCAGCAGTGGTGGTCATGCTTGCACACTATAAGTAAAGGTGTTGGCCTATGCGCACTTCCAGCCTTTCCCTATAGTGTGTAAGCACGGCCACCGCTGCTGGATTACACGGTGGTCGTAACCCCGGATACGTGCTGTGTATAATGTGATAGAAAGGAGGCAATATGGAGAATCACAATACATTAGTAAGTGCCTTGTATCAACTGCATGATAAGTGCCATTTACGGAAGTGAGAAAACCCCTTTAACCCCCTTTATGCATAAATGTCTGGCATGAAATTTACCAAATCATAAACTCCTCAGATCGTCTGTGAAGGTTCTCATTTATCCAGGTCATGGTATATCTGTAAAGAATAAATCAAGGCAACTGGACTTACTGTAGATTTCTTGAAAACGTTTCACTCATTCTTCCAACGAGCTTTCTCAATTCTGAGTGACTGTACAAGAATTCTCTCTCCTCAGATTGCACATAATCTACAGTATATTTAAAAGGGATGTCCTACCATAATGATATATCGCCTATTTACAGGATAGGTGATATATCAGATTTCTGGGGGTCTGACTGCTGGAACACTCACTGATCATGAAAAAAGGGGTCCTGAGACATTCAATTACATTACCGCCAATCTATGTGCACAAGGGTCTTAAGACCACGTTCCCTTGATCTTGGGGGTCCCAGCATTCAGACCCCCACCAATCAGACACTTATCAACTGTCGTGTCATAGCTGTTTCACCTTTTCACATTCCCTATCCTTAAAGGTTTTTATTTGGGTGTAAAAAATAAAATAAAAATAAAAAATCTGGCCCAAAATATATGTGTCAAACTAAAATAGAAATGCACTTTTATAGTTATCCTCTATCCACAGGATCCGGGATTACTAAGTGATTCGTGGGGGTCTGAACGCAGGAGCCCCCACTGATCCCCCTTCTTAACCGAGTGGCAGGTCGCGCATATGCCCTGCCTCTCCATCCATTCTCTATGGGGTCGCCGGAGATGGCAGAGTATAGTGCTGGCTAATTCCAGTGGTCCCAAAGAGAATGAATGGAGCAGCAGGGCGTATGTGTAGCCTGTCACACCATAAAAAGGGGGAACAGGACCCGTTCCTGGGATTAGTGGGGGTTGCAGAATCGGACCCAACTATTCATATAGTTATGCCATATGGTGTGACGAGGATAACTTGAACAACCCCTTCAAATCCTCCACCACCAGTATCTCTTTACATGCCAGCAGTGATGCCTGTAAATATGGAATATCATCATTGCCGCCATACATGTAAATACTGAAGAATGTGACGCACTGTGCAGAATTTCGGGCATAAGTCCAACCCCCTTTGGAGGTTGCAAACTTTAACAAAGCCCAAGCAAAGGCACTAGAGGAGCAACGCGCTAGAGGAGCAACGTGAGCAAAGGGCACAAACGGAGGGCACATAACTGAAGCAGAGGCATTAGGGTCACCTGAGGCAGGGTAATAGTGGGTATCCTGGAGCAGGGGTAACTGGAGAAGAGGCAATATTAGTGGTGCATTTAGAGTGGGGGCATCTGTAGCTGGGGCACTGATGTGGGTGCACCTAAAGCAGAGGTATTGGGAGGACCTAGGACAGAGTACCCCCAATGCCACTCTGAACTCTGCAGAGAGCAGCACACATACACAAATCTGAGTTTGCTATAAACAAATCCCCTATTTCCCCCTTACAGTCTCCTATAGAACACTACTGTCACACACCTGAGAAATAAGCCCAGCGCCGCAAAGGAGTCCTACTCTCCAGCAGCCACAGTTTTCTGACAGTAGGGAGGGAGGGATGGATGACATGTTCTCTCCTGAGTCCTCGTTCACTGCCAGCATCCCTGGAGGTTTAGAAGTACAATTTGTACAATTTACACCAGTAGGAGGCTCGATCATTGCCACCTAGTGGCTACAATAATTATCTCTCCTGATAAAGGGGAAATAATTACTCCTCCATCTTATCTCAGGGCGCAGGAGACTGGGGGCCCACCGAGGAACCCCCCTCTCCCCGGTGGGCCAGTCCGAGCCTGAATATATACATATAAATTACAGTGTATTCTGCCTGTTCTGAAATAGACACACATCCTATTAGGCTTTGCTTTTAGCAGGGCTTAATAAGAGTGCCAAGATGGCAGACACAGGGGGCATTGTTAGGCCTCCTGGGTGCCATAGCAACCATCCCACAATCGCATCATGGGGAGCTGATAGGATAGTGAGTTAACCTCACAAATTCTGTGATGGCTATCGATCATGGCATCTAATGAGTTAAACAGTCAAGATCGAAGTCATCTCCGATCTCATCCAATGCAGCTGGCACCTGCTGCAGGCACAGCTACTGTTCTCATGCCACCCCCATGGATGTATCTGCATGTCCATTTATGGGAACACATAGCAAAAATGGATGTAAAGTTACTTCCAATTGCAGCAAGGGATTAAACTCTAGATAAATGTTGAAATCTTCATTCCATGATTTATTTCCTGACCCCCTGATATTAAGTTTGCATTCTAAGCATAGTTCCAGACATTTGTTGCAGGATAATATGTTATTAGTTTGCATATTTGTGTATCTGTCTTTCGGTCTCTCTGCTTTCCTTCTCTTGAAAGACAGCCAACCTCTCTGTCCACTATCATTTCTAGCGTCACTAAACTAGTGCCTCATTCACACTAGCCCCCAGTATTAGCAACTTACCTGCCTTAGGGTCCATTCACACGTCCGTTGTTTCTTTCCTGATCTTTTCCGTTTTTTGCGGAACAGATCTGGACCCATTCATTTTCAATGGGTCCTGAAAGAAATCAGACATTGAGCTGTCCGTTTTTTTTCAGGACCCATTGAAAATGAATGGGTCCAGATCTGGTCCGCAAAAAACGGAACAGATCAGGAAAGAAATAACGGACGTGTGAATAAGGCCTTAGGGTCCATTCACACGTCCGTTTTTTCTTTCCTGATCTGTTCCGTTTTTTCAGGAACAGATCTGGACCAGATCTGGACCCATTCATTTTCAATGGGTCCTGGAAAAAATCAGACATTGAGCTGTCCGTTTTTTTCCAGGACCCATTGAAAATGAATGGGTCCAGATCTGTTCCTGAAAAAACGGAACAGATCAGGAAAGAAAAAACGGACGTGTGAATAGACCCTTTTAGGGAGTGTAAGAAGCATGCAGCCGATTAACCCCTTCTACCACGGAGGTTTTTTTGTTTTTGCGTTTTTTTACCCCTATAACATTTTGGTAATTATGTGTACGAAGCTTAGTGGGGGCTCATTTTTTGCAGGGCGATCTGTAATTTTCATTGATACCACTTTGGGGTGTGTATTACTTTTTGATCACCTTTTAAAAAATTTTATTGTAGAAAATGAAGCGACCAAAACGGCGAATTGTCCATTTTGACCCTTTTTTCAGTTTCACTTTTTGCTGTATGGCAAAGATATTTTTATACTGTGGGCGTTTTCGCACATGGTGATACCCATAATGTGTATTTTTTCTTATTTTTTTTTTTAGTTCTTTTATTTTTAAGAGGGATGATTTAAATGTTTTTTTTTAAACTGAATTTTTTTTTTTACACTTTTTTGTAGTTCCCATAGGGAATTACAAGAAGCAATCATTAGACTGCTATTCTCGTAGACCCCAATGCATTAGAAAATTACTAGTTTCCTATGGAACCCTATTACAGGCAAGGGCTCCATAGGAAACACTATGCAGCAGCCTCCTGTCATTTACTAAGACAGGGGCTGCTGCACACAAGGTCTGGCTCCTCCATTCACTGCACGGGGGAGCAGGAGACTCACTAGAAGTGTGTGGTTTCAGTATTTCGCGTGCTCAGATGCCGTGGTCAAGATTAACCACAGCATCTGCAGGGTAAAATATCCACGACCGCATTACCGCCGGTTGCGGACATTAGCCACAGGTATCTGCTGTATGAGACAGCAAGCTGCCGGCGGCTATGGCGTTCACTTCGCTCAGGTGTGGGCGCTATCTTTAAAGACCCAACCAGCGCCGTACTAGTCGGGAAGGGGTTAAGGGCTCATGCACATGACCATTGGCTGTTTTACAGTCTGCAAATTGCGGATCCACAAAACACAGATACCGGCCAATTACGCATTTTACGAAGCGGAACAGCTGGTCCCTAATAGAATAGTCCTATCCTTGTCCGTAATGCAGACAAGAATAGGACATGTTCTACAATTTTGCTGATGGCACGGAACAGACATGCGGATAGCACATGGAGTGCTGTCTGCAACTTTTCCGGCCCTACTGTAGTGAATGGATCTGCATCGGACCCACAAAAAATGCAGATGGGATGCAGACCAAAAATACGTTCATGCGCATGAGTATTATCCCGTTTCTTTGGTATAACTTTGCTATTTCATAATATGCATGTGATGTAAACTGTAAGCTCTTCTTTATGTCTCATTCACATGACCATATGGTTGCCGTGCCCCTGCTGCAGACTGCAAATAGTGGTGGATTCACTGACTTCAATGGGTTTACAATCCACAAATAAGCCAAAAAATAGGACATGTACTATCTTTTGTACTATCCGATCTGTGCCTCCACTCCACAAAAGATAGGACATATGCTATCTTTTATGGATCGCGGACCCATTCAAGTCAGTGGATCCACATCCGCAGCGCGGAGTTCACACGGCCGGTTCCTGTGTATTGCGGACCTGCTGTTTGCGGACCACAACATGGGCACGCTGGCCATACAGTCGTGTGACTGAACCCTCAATGAGCTATTATGATTCATTTGTTACATTTAGGTTTTGGAAACTTTAACCCCTTAAGGACTTGGCCATTTTTTTGCAAATCTGACCAGTGTCACTTTAAGTGCTGATAACTTTAAAACGCTTTGACTTATCCAGGCCATTCTGAGATTGTTTTTTCGTCACATATTGTACTTCAGGACACTGGTAAAATGAAGTAAAAAATTATTTATAAAAAAATACCAAATTTACCATAAATTTGTAAAAAATTGCAAATTTCAAAGTTTCAATTTCTCTACTGCTATAATACATAGTAATACCTCAAAAAATAGTTATTACTTTACATTCCCCATATGTCTACTTCATGTTTGGGTCATTTTGGGAATGATATTTTATTTTTTGGGGATGTTACAAGGATTAGAAGTTTAGACGAAAATCTTGAAATTTTTCAGAAATTTTCAAAAAACCAATTTTTAGGGACCAGTTCAGGTCTGAAGTCACTTTGCGAGGCTTACATAATGGAAACCACGCAAAAATGACCCCATTCCATAAACTACACCCCTCAAGGTATTCAAAACTGATTTTTACAAACACTGTTAACCCTTTAGGTGTTTCACAAGAATTATTGGAAAATAGAGATACAATTTTAAAATTTCACTTTTTTGGCAGATTTTCCATTTTAATATTTTTTTTTACTTTTACAAAGCAAGGGTTAACAGCCAAACAAAACTCAATATTTATGGCCCCGATTCTGTAGTTTACAGAAACACCCCATATGTGGTCGTAAACTACTGTACGGGCACACGGCAGGGGGCAGAAGGAAAGGAATGCCATACGGTTTTTGGAAGGCAGATTTTGCTGGACTGTTTTTTTTTGACACCATGTCCCATTTGAAGCCCCCCTGATGCAACCCTAGAGTAGAAACTCCATAAAGTGACCCCATCTAAGAAACTACACCCCTCAAGGTATTCAAAACAGATTTTAAAAACGTTGTTAACCCTTTAGGTGTTCCACAAGAGTTATTGGCAAATGGAGATGAAATTTCAATTTTTTGGCAATTTTCCATTTTAATCCATTTTTCCCAGTAACAAAGAAAGGGTTAACAGCCAAACAAAACTCAATATTTATGGCCCCGATTCTGTACTTTACAGAAACACCCCATATGTGGTCGTAAACAGCTATACGGGCACACGGCAGGGCGTGGAAAGGAAAGGAATGCCATACAATTTTTGGAAGGCAGATTTTGCTGGACTGTTTTTTTTGACACCATGTCCCATTCGAAGCCCCCCTGACGCACCCCTAGAGTAGAAACTCCAAAAAAGTGGCCCCATTTTAGAAACTACGGGGTAGGGTGGCAGTATTGTTGGTACTAGTTTAGGGTACATATGATTTTTGGTTGCTCTATATTACACTTTTTGTGAGGCAAGATAACAAGAAATAGCTGTTTTGGCACCATTATTTTTTTTTTTGTTATTTACAACATTCATCTGACAGGTTAGATCATGTGATATTTTTATAGACCAGGTTGTCACGGATGCGGCGATACCTAATATGTATACTTTTTTTTTATTTATGTAAGTTTTACACAATGATTTCTTTTTTGAAGCAAACAAAAATCATGTTTTAGTGTCTGAGAGCCATAATTTTTTCAGTTTTTGGGCGATTACCTTGGGTAGGGTATGATTTTTGCGGGATGATATGACTGTTTTATTGGCACTATTTTGAGGTGCGTATGACTTTTTGATCGCTTGATATTACACTTTTTGTGATGTAAGGTGACAAAAAATGGTTTATTTAGCACAGTTTTTATTTTTTACGGTGTTCATCTGAGGGGTTAGGTCATGTGATATGTTTATAGAGCCGGTCGATACAGACGCGGCGATACCCAATATGTATACTCCCCCCCCCTATTTTTTTTTAACTTTATTTGGGGAAAATGACGTTTTTGTTTATTTTTACTTTAAAAAATTAAACTAAAGTGGTGTATTAAGTATACGCCTATATGTACAATCAAGCAAATAATGTGTGGATAGGCGCTAAAACAAAATAATAATGTCTTTATTATATGTCCGATTAAAAAAGGGGGTATCACCCGTCAGTGTAACAGTCAGCACTGACTAATATTGAGTATGTGAGAAAGCAATGATGTCTCCAATCAGCGCCACCATCTGGAGCACCAGAACAGTCTCACAGACTAACCAACACGTAAGGGGGCTCAATACACCACAGGGTACAAGGTGTGTAACCCAGGGTGAGGACTATGATCAAGGGGATGTCTGGTATGGGGAATTCACCAAACACCACTCCAAACAGCGACAGCCGGCGCGCAGACTCTCACTGCACTAATAATCACAGGTGCAGGACTATGGCAGAGCATGAACCGTCACTCCAACGTGGATTAGTGGAGCAAGGATTGCCCTGACATACCCCTGAGTGGTAACAGCTCAACGCGTTTTCATGCATTGAGAATGCATTTCATCAGGAGCTATATGCACAAAACTTAGAGCAGAGCCCAACGCCTCAGTTATGATTTTTAGACCGAGGTAGTGGACGGCCAGACAGCAGTAGAAATACCTGCCTAACGCCGCATTTCTCTAGTGTGAGGTACGGAGCTGTAACTAACAGGCTACTGTCCTGCCTGAGCTAGCAGCCTCTAGGTTGAGGCGCTGCGTGCTAGTATGCATGTGAATCGGCACTGTGATGGCCGCAAAGCGGCCCACAGAACGCCGAGCTATACGGGGTGAAGCCCCGCCCTGCTAGACACGCCTCTGTCACACAGCCAATCCGGCCAGGAGGCTCGGTACAAGGTGAACCAATGGCTGACAGAGGGAGGAACTCAGTGGGTCTCAGGGAGAGCGCAAAAGCGCCGCATTAATGTATAAGGAAATTAACAAGGCGGCTTTAACCACCTCCGGACCGCCTAACGCAGGATCGCGTTCCGGAGGTGGCAGCCCTGCGCAGAGTCACGCATATATGCGTCATCTCGCGATGGCCGAGATTTCCTGTGAACGCGCGCACACAGGCGCGCGCGCTCACAGGAACGGAAGGTAAGAGAGTTGATCTCCAGCCTGCCAGCGGCGATCGTTAGCTGGCAGGCTGGAGATGTGTTTTTTTTAACCCCTAACAGGTATATTAGACGCTGTTTTGATAACAGCGTCTAATATACCTCCTACCTGGTCCTCTGGTGGTCCCCTTTGTTTGGATCGACCACCAGAGGACACAGGTAGCTCAGTAAAATAGCACCAAGCACCACTACACCCCCCCCCGTCACTTATTAACCCCTTATTAGCCCCTGATCACCCCATATAGACTCCCTGATCACCCCCCTGTCATTGATTACCCCCCTGTCATTGATCAACCCCCTGTAAAGCTCCATTCAGACGTCCGCATGATTTTTACGGATCCACTGATAGATGGATCGGATCCGCAAAACGCATCCGGACGTCTGAATGAAGCCTTACAGGGGCGTGATCAATGACTGTGGTGATCACCCCATATAGACTCCCTGATCACCCCCCTGTCATTGATTACCCCCCTGTCATTGATCACCCCCCTGTAAAGCTCCATTCAGACGTCCGCATGATTTTTACGGATCCACTGATAGATGGATCGGATCCGCAAAACGCATCCGGACGTCTGAATGAAGCCTTACAGGGGCATGATCAATGACTGTGGTGATCACCCCATATAGACTCCCTGATCACCCCCCTGTAAAGCTCCATTCAGATGTCCGCATGATTTTTACGGATGCACTGATAGATGGATCGGATCCGCAAAACGCATCCGGACGTCTGAATGAAGCCTTACAGGGGCATGATCAATGACTGTGGTGATCACCCCATACAGACTCCCTGATCACCCCCCTGTAAAGCTCCATTCAGATGTTCGCATGATTTTTACGGATGCACTGATAGATGGATCGGATCCGCAAAACGCATCCGGACGTCTGAATGAAGCCTTACAGGGGCGTGATCAATGACTGTGGTGATCACCCCATATAGACTCCCTGATCACCCCCCTGTAAAGCTCCATTCAGATGTCCGCATGATTTTTACGGATGCACTGATAGATGGATCCGATCCGCAAAACGCATCCGGACGTCTGAATGAAGCCTTACAGGGGCATGATCAATGACTGTGGTGATCACCCCCCTGTCATTGATTACCCCCCTGTAAAGCTCCATTCAGATGTCCACATGATTTTTACGGATGCACTGATAGATGGATCGGATCCGCAAAACGCATCCGGACGTCTGAATGAAGCCTTACAGGGGCGTGATCAATGACTGTGGTGATCACCCCATATAGACTCCCTGATCACCCCCCTGTCATTGATTACCCCCCTGTCATTGATTACCCCCCTGTAAAGCTCCATTCAGACGTCCGCATGATTTTTACGGATCCACTGATAGATGGATCGGATCCGCAAAACGCATCCGGACGTCTGAATGAAGCCTTACAGGGGCGTGATCAATGACTGTGGTTATCACCCCATATAGACTCCCTGATCACCCCCCTGTCATTGATCACCCCCCTGTCATTGATCAACCCCCTGTCATTGATCACCCCCCTGTCATTGATCACCCTCTGTAAGGCTCCATTCAGACATTTTTTTGGCCCAAGTTAGCGGAATTTTTTTTTTTTTTCTTACAAAGTCTCATATTCCACTAACTTGTGTCAAAAAATAAAATCTCACATGAACTCACCATACCCCTCACGGAAACCAAATGCGTAAAATTTTTTAGACATTTATATTCCAGACTTCTTCTCACGCTTTAGGGCCCCTAGAATGCCAGGGCAGTATAAATACCCCACATGTGACCCCATTTCGGAAAGAAGACACCCCCAGGTATTCCGTGAGGGGCATATTGAGTCCATGAAAGATTGAAATCTTTGTCCCAAGTTAGCGGAACGGGAGACTTTGTGAGAAAAAAATTTAAAATATCAATTTCCGCTAACTTGTGCCAAAAATTATTTTTTTCTATGAACTCGCCATGCCCCTCATTGAATACCTTGGGGTGTCTTCTTTCCAAAATGGGGTCACATGTGGGGTATTTGTACTGCCCTGGCATTCTAGGGGCCCCAAAGCGTGAGAAGAAGTCTGGTATCCAAATGTCTAAAAATGCCCTCATAAAAGGAATTTGGGCACCTTTGCGCATCTAGGCTGCAAAAAAGTGTCACACATCTGGTATCTCCGTACTCAGGAGAAGTTGGGGAATGTGTTTTGGGGTGTCATTTTACATATACCCATGCTGGGTGAGAGAAATATCTTGGTCAAATGCCAACTTTGTATAAAAAAATGGGAAAAGTTGTCTTTTGCCAAGATATTTCTCTCACCCAGCAAGGGTATATGTAAAATGACACCCCAAAACACATTCCCCAACTTCTCCTGAATACGGCGATACCACTTGTGTGACACTTTTTTGCAGCCTAGGTGGGCAAAGGGGCCCATATTCCAAAGAGCACCTTTAGGATTTCACAGGTCATTTACCTACTTACCACACATTAGGGCCCCTGGAAAATGCCAGGGCAGTATAACTACCCCACAAGTGACCCCATTTTGGAAAGAAGACACCCCAAGGTATTCCGTGAGGGGCATGGCGAGTTCCTAGAATTTTTTATTTTTTGTCACAAGTTAGTGGAAAATGCTGATTTTTTTTTTTTTTTTCATACAAAGTCTCATATTCCACTAACTTGTGACAAAAAATAAAAACTTCCATGAACTCACTATGCCCATCAGCGAATACCTTGGGGTGTTTTCTTTCCAAAATGGGGTCACTTGTGGGGTAGTTATACTGCCCTGGCATTCTAGGGGCCCAAATGTGTGGTAAGGAGTTTGAAATCAAATTCTGTAAAAAATGACCTGTGAAATCCGAAAGGTGCTCTTTGGAATATGGGCCCCTTTGCCCACCTAGGCTGCAAAAAAGTGTCACACATCTGGTATTGCCGTACTCAGGAGAAGGTAGGGAATGTGTTTTGGGGTGTCATTTTACATATACCCATGCTGGGTGAGAGAAATATCTTGGCAAAAGACAACTTTTCCCATTTTTTTATACAAAGTTGGCATTTGACCAAGATATTTATCTCACCCAGCATGGGTATATGTAAAAAGACACCCCAAAACACATTCCCCAACTTCTCCTGAGTACGGAGATACCAGATGTGTGACACTTTTTTGCAGCCTAGGTGGGCAAAGGGGCCCATATTCCAAAGAGCACCTTTCGGATTTCACAGGTCATTTTTTACAGAATTTGATTTCAAACTCCTTACCACACATTTGGGCCCCTAGAATGCCAGGGCAGTATAACTACCCCACAAGTGACCCCATTTTGGAAAGAAGAGACCCCAAGGTATTTCGTGATGGGCATAGTGAGTTCATAGAAGTTTTTTTTTTTTGTCACAAGTTAGTGGAATATGAGACTTTGTAAGAAAAAAAAAAAAAAATCATAATTTTCCGCTAACTTGTGACAAAAAATAAAAAGTTCTATGAACTCACTATGCCCATCAGCGAATACCTTAGGGTGTGTACTTTACGAAATGGGGTCATTTGTGGGGTGTTTGTACTGTCTGGCCATTGTAGAACCTCAGGAAACATGACAGGTGCTCAGAAAGTCAGAGCTGCTTCAAAAAGCGGAAATTCACATTTTTGTACCATAGTTTGTAAACGCTATAACTTTTACCCAAACCATTTTTTTTTTACCCAAACATTTTTTTTTTATCAAAGACATGTAGAACTATAAATTTAGAGCAAAATTTCTATATGGATCTCGTTTTTTTTGCAAAATTTTACAACTGAAAGTGAAAAATTTCATTTTTTTGCAAAAAAATCGTTAAATTTCGATTAATAACAAAAAAAGTAAAAATGTCAGCAGCAATGAAATACCACCAAATGAAAGCTCTATTAGTGAGAAGAAAAGGAGGTAAAATTCATTTGGGTGGTAAGTTGCATGACCGAGCAATAAACGGTGAAAGTAGTGTAGTGCAGAAGTGTAAAAAGTGGCCTGGTCTTTCAGGGTGTTTAAGCACTGGGGGCTGAAGTGGTTAAATACTGTCACCGCAGCAAGGACACCTTTTCGATAGTATACAGTGGATCAAGATCACACAAAAGAGATGTATATGAACGAGCAGCCGCATATGCTCACATACACAGGAGGACCCATATGAATCTATTATTACAATACTTTGCACGAAATGGAAACACCAGTCTCGTCATTATATAAAGGGGACAAATGAGATCGCATCATTGAGGCCGGATGGTTTAATGGTGTTTAGAGAAAAGATCCATCTCGCCTCTTTTTGTAGCAACATGCGATCACAGTCACCACCCCTAGATGATAACTTCACAGAGTCGATCACTTGAAACTTGACCGATGATGTATTCCCTCTGTGATAATCAAGAACATGGCGTGCAATTGGAGTATCTTTGAGATTCGTGATGTCAAGAATGTGCTCCCCGATCCGTCTTCTTAGCTCTCTAATGGTTTTGCCCACGTATTTGATGTTGCATACACATGTCATTAAATACACAACACCAACCGACTTGCAATTATAGAAAGACTTGGTGAAAAACGTTTTGTCCGCAGTACTGTTGGTGAAGCTTTTAGATTTATTAATGAAACCACCAAATTTACAGGATCCACAGGGAAATGTACCTGTAAGTGGGTTTCGTAGCCATGATTGCGGACGGGGGCTGGTGTATAAGCTATGCGTCAACATGTCACGCAAGTTGTTGCTGCGCCGATATGTGACTGAGGGTTTGGCTGGAATCAAACACCCAATATCTGGGTCAGATTTGAGTATGTCCCAATGTTCAGCAAGAACATGGCGCACCCTCTCATGGGCACTATCAAATGTCCCGATAATCCTCACGATGTTGTCACCAGTGTCTTTCTGTCTAGCAGCATTGACACCGCTCAGTGGATGGGAGATCCTAGTGAGGTGTTTTCTGAACGAGACATATCCTTTTCCTCCCAGACTATTACCATCTCATCTGCTTTCAAACAAGTGACCAGGATCTATAAAAATTTTGTTAGATCTTGGTGGGAGGTGCAGTCTTTAGAAACATACATTGGGAACAAAATTGTCCCACGTGGTCTGAGGAATCCCATTACACCAGCAGTCCGACTGAGATCTACGGATTTTCTCAAAAAGTGGGAGAGGGAATCCATAGATTCATCTCTGAGACTAATGAAACTCCTATTGGAGGAGGAAAAGAGTCTTGTGGCATCTCTGGAAAGTGAATTGAAGGAAGCGATTGAGGCAACCAAAAAATTCAGTAGTCATACTGACTTTAATAAAAAAGAGTCGCTCCTTCAGATCTCCATAGAGAAATATACTGCCCAGTTGAAAGAAAAGAAACACTCCCTCTTTAATAGGGATATTAGAGACTTCAAAGAGGGAAAAATTTTTGATTATAGTATCAAACACTCAGATGCCCTTGAGTTAGATACAGAAGTCTCTTCCTCAGAGGGTGAACCAGACTCAGAAGCTACTGGTGGGAAACGAACAGGGCCCCAATCTGTAAGAAGACCATATGGTGGTAGGAATAGGGGTCAGGGTAGTAGAAGGGGATGAGGGGGTAGAGGTCAATACGGTAGGGGGGGGTTTTTAGACGATACCCCGCCGATGTCCCAATACCTACTGAGGAACAAACAATGACATCCCCCCGTTGTTCCCAAACAGCATTCTAATTCTCACCTAGATCAGGGATGAGTTACAAGTCATTAACTTGTCCTCTCGCATTCTCACCACCATGGAGACTCAAGTGCTACAAAAGGGCCTCTCCTTTGTCCCGATGCGTAGATTTGATTGCTTTGGGTGGGTGAAAGACTTAAATCTATTTGCGCGCAAACTCAAATAGCGCAAATTTTTTGTCACCCATGACCGCAGGAAATGCGAGGAACTGGGAATTGATTTGTCAGATGTTCAAATTTTATCAGATCTTTTTGCTGAGGGACAAAGAAATCCAGGTGATGGTCCTTTTACAAAGCTCAGATTACCCTCAACCAAAATGCTGCCCATTGGTGACTGCACCCCTATCGACACGTTTGTGTCCATAGTGTCTAACAAGCTGAGTCAAATTGATGCGTATGGACTTAGCAGTGACAATTTGAATGAACAAGAAAGAGGGGCTCTCTGGTTGTTGCAGCAGGATAAGGAGTTGGTGATTAAATCATCAGATAAGGGCGGGAATATTGTTATTCTTGGGCACGAACAATACCGGAATATGTGTATGAGCGTGCTCAGGGATAAACTCACATATGAACTACTCCCGTCTAATCCCACTCCAGCCTACAGGATGGAATTGTCCTGTATTCTGAACCAAGCCCTAGAGAAGAAACTCATCGACAAGACTGAACTGGCCTTTCTGTTACTTGCACACCCAGTCACTGCGGCCTTCTATTGTCTCCCCAAAGTTCATAAGGGGTATGAGCCTTTAAAGGGGAGGCCAATAGTGTCTGGGAATAATTGTCTGACAGCCAATATCAGTACTTATGTGGACACCATCCTGCGTCCATTCGTCAATAGTTTGCCCTCACATGTTAGGGATACTATGGATGTATTGGCACCTTTCTAGCCAGCTTGGACGTGGAGGCGCTCTACAGCTCAATTCCTCATGAGTTGGGCTGTGGAGCGATCCTAACGTTCCTCCAGCAGAGAGGTGAACAATACAGGGATCATAATACCTTTGTCATGGAATTGTTGAGTTTCATACTCAGACACAACGTGTTTTTGTTTGATGGCTGCATTTTCCACCAGCTCAGGGGGGTCGCAATGGGCAGTCCCTGTGCCCCGACTTTTGCGAACCTTTACCTGGGCTGGTGGGAAAGAGAGGTGGTGTTCTGTGAGGACATGGAGCGGTTCACGGATGTTGTCCCCCTCTGGATCAGATACATCGATGATGTGCTGATCCTGTGTGTGTGTGTGGGGGGGGGGTGACAGTGAGCTGTTCCTAGAATTTGTTGCGGTCCTTAACAGGAATACTCTGGGATTGTTCTTCACCTCAGAGATTGATATGAACACTATTTCCTTCCTGGACCTCTCCATTTCATTGTCTGCTGATGGGCATATTAGTACCAACGTTTTTAGAAAGCCCACAGCTACGAATAATCTTTTGAAATGGGAGAGTGGGCACCCTTTGGCCCTTAAGAGAGGCATTCCCAAGGGCCAATATTTGAGGGTGAGGAGGAACTGTTCTCATCTTGGTGACTTCAGGGTGGCTGCTAAAGATCTTCAGCAGAGGTTTCAATGTCGTGGTTATCCTCAGCGGTGTCTAAAACAGGCTTATCAGCACTCAATGAGCACCAACAGGGATCTGTTGTTGTCTCCGAAAAAGAGAGACACTGGTGACAACATCGTGAGGATTATCGGGACATTTGATAGTGCCCATGAGAGGGTGCGCCATGTTCTTGCTGAACATTGGGACATACTTAAATCTGACCCAGATATTGGGTGTTTGATTCCAGCCAAACCCTCAGTCACATATCGGCGCAGCAACAACTTGCGTGACATGTTGACGTATAGCTTATACACCAGCCCCCGTCCGCAATCATGGCTACGAAACCCACTTACAGGTACATTTCCCTGTGGATCCTGTAAATTTGGTGGTTTCATTAATAAATCTAAAAGCTTCACCAACAGTACTGCGGACAAAACGTTTTTCACCAAGTCTTTCTATAATTGCAAGTCGGTTGGTGTTGTGTATTTAATGACATGTGTATGCAACATCAAATACGTGGGCAAAACCATTAGAGAGCTAAGAAGACGGATCGGGAGCACATTCTTGACATCACGAATCTCAAAGATACTCCAATTGCACGCCATGTTCTTGATTATCACAGAGGGAATACATCATCGGTCAAGTTTCAAGTGATCGACTCTGTGAAGTTATCATCTAGGGGTGGTGACTGTGATCGCATGTTGCTACAAAAAGAGGCGAGATGGATCTTTTCTCTAAACACCATTAAACCATCCGGCCTCAATGATGCGATCTCATTTGTCCCCTTTATATAATGACGAGACTGGTGTTTCCATTTCGTGCAAAGTATTGTAATAATAGATTCATATGGGTCCTCCTGTGTATGTGAGCATATGCGGCTGCTCGTTCATATACATCGCTTTTGTGTGATCTTGATCCACTGTATACTAATGAAAAGGTGTCCTTGCTGCGGTGACAGTATTTAAAGCCGCCTTGTTAATTTCCTTATACATTAATGCGGCGCTTTTGCGCTCTCCCTGAGACCCACTGAGTTCCTCCCACTGTCAGCCATTGGTTCACCTTGTACCGAGCCTCCTGGCCGGATTGGCTGTGTGACGGAGGCGTGTCTAGCAGGGCGGGGCTTCACCCCGTATAGCTCGGCGTTCTGTGGGCCGCTTTGCGGCCATCACAGTGCCGATTCACATGCATACTAGCATGCAGCGCCTCAACCTAGAGGCTGCTAGCTCAGGCAGGACAGTAGCCTGTTAGTTACAGCTCCGTACCTCACACTAAAGGAATGCGGCGTTAGGCAGGTATTTCTACTGCTGTCTGGCCGTCCACTACCTCGGTCTAAAAATCATAACTGAGGCGTTGGGCTCTGCTCTAAGTTTGGTGCATATAGCTCCTGATGAAATGCATTCTCAATGCATTGAAACGCTTTGAGCTGTTACCACTCAGGGGTATGTCAGGGCAATCCTTGCTCCACTAATCCACGTTGGAGTGACGGTTCATGCTCTGCCATAGTCCTGCACCTGTGATTATTAGTGCAGTGAGAGTCTGCGCGCCGGCTGTCGCTGTTTGGAGTGGTGTTTGGTGAATTCCCCATACCAGACATCCCCTTGATCATAGTCCTCACCCTGGGTTACACACCTTGTACCCTGTGGTGTATTGAGCCCCCTTACGTGTTGGTTAGTCTGTGAGACTGTTCTGGTGCTCCAGATGGTGGCGCTGATTGGAGACATCATTGCTTTCTCACATACTCAATATTAGTCAGTGCTGACTGTTTCACTGACGGGTGATACCCCCTTTTTTAATCGGACATATAATAAAGACATTATTATTTTGTTTTAGCGCCTATCCACACATTATTTGCTTTATTTTTACTTTAAACTTAAAAAAATTGGGGGAAAACTTTATTTTTTAAACTTTTTTTTTCACTTAATTTTTTGTCCCACTTTGGGACTTGAACTTTTGGGAGTTTAATCCTTTACAATCCCTTCCATGCCATCGGGTCCCCCCTACAGCCCCATGGGGACCCGATGGCACCACCGCCGCACCAGGTAAAAGCCGCAAACCGCAGGTCTGAATTGACCTGCGGTTTGCGGCGATCGCCGACGCGGGGGCGTTTAGCCAAGGTACCTGATCAATGATTTGAGCAGGCACCGGGTTCCGATCACCGCCCACTGGGCGGCGGTGATCGGAACTATACATGATGTACCGGTACGTCATTGGTCCTTAAGGACTCGGGAACCATGCCGTACCGGTACGTCATGGGTCGCTAAGGGGTTAAATATGTTTGTCTGTAAGACTTTATGATCCTGGGTTTTGTGTATTTAAGGGCACCTGTGGAATATGCTGAGGGTTCAACTTCAGTTCAGAGTGTGAGCTGGACACCGGGGGAGCTACCTGCTACCAAGGTAGCTGTAACTTAGAACTGCCCCTGAGAATTGTTTGTTTTGCTTTTATTTATTTTTATAAAAAATACATGTGTCTGTTTTGCTAAAAACTCAGTGAAGACTACTCAGTTTTTGGCAAATCTTCACCCTCACCAACATCTCAACATAGTAATGCATCTTGTTTGTAAGGTCTGTGCGCCCATGATGCTGCTGTCTTCACTAGCTCTCATGTACTTTATCAGCACAGCTTCTTTTCTGTACTATTTTCCCTTAGAGAGAGGGATTCCACTAAGCCAATAGATTAGGTCAGTTCTGAGCAAACAGCAGTCAGGTACTTATCAGGCTGGGTTTGCATGCTGTAGCTGCAGCATGTGATTGGAATCCTGTGCATCGATTTTAAGGCATCAAAATCATGTGGCTATTGGCTATTCCAGTTGGGTGGGGTTTCAGCAATATGTGGCAGCCACAGCATGTAAACCATACCTTAGTCAATAGTTAAAATCAATTAGTAGTACCAAAAAAAGCCTCTTGTAGGCCTGGCCTAATCGATATTAATTAGGCTAGTTTCACAATAGCGGCAGGAGTCCTGCCGGTGTCCCCTGCCGCTAATGTGAAAGTACCCTTAGAAAGTTACTTAATTTAGCATTCAGGAAACAAATTGACCCCAAAAAATTTTTCATCATTAATTCCATTACTCTTCGTGAGTTACTGTGCCATATGTATTACATATTAAAGAATTAGAATATTGGGGACCTATGCTCAGGATAGGTCATCAATAGCTATTCAGTGGGGGTCTGGCACCCAGCACCACCATCGATCTGATGTCTGGGGAGACTACATATCTTTGGTGAGACCTGCGAGTTTCTCACAGCATACCAAGCAAAGCGCTGTACTTCGTATTGCAGCCCAGAGCAGATGACCAATGAACGTGGTGTCACAGCAGTCTCTTCAAACAGCTGATCTGTGGGGGTGCTGGGAGTCAGAACCAATCCTGAAGATAAGTAATCAGTATTCTGCTCCTGAAAAACTCTTAAATTAGCATTAACATTTGTGCCCCACTTAGGCTACTTTCACACCTGCGTTAGGTGCGGATCCGTCTGGTATCTGCACCTATAATGTAAACGATTGTATCCGTTCAGAATGGATCCGTTTGCATTACCATGAAAAAATAAAATAAAATGCAAAACGGATCAGTTTTGACTTACACTGAAAGTCAATGTGAGGCGGATCCGTTTTCAATTGCACCATATTGTGTCAGTGAAAACGGATCCGTCCCCATTGACTTACATTGTAAGTCAGGACCGATCCGTTTGGCTCCGCATCGTCAGGCGGACATCAAAACGCTGCAAGCAGCGTTTTGGTGTCCGCCTCCATAGCGGAATGGAGGCTGAACGGAGGCAAACTGATGCATTCTGAATGGATCCTTATCCATTCAGAATGCATTGGGGCTAAACTGATCCGTTTGGGGCCGCTTGTGAGAGCCCTGAAACAGATCTCACAGGCGGACCCAGAAACGCCAGTGTGAAAGTAGCCCAAGCAGATTTTGCAGAAATATGTAGGGAGATTTATCAAAACTGGTGTAAAGGGAAACTGCCTCAGTTGTCCATAGCAATCAGATTCCACCTTTAATTTTTTTAAAGCTTCTTTGTAAGATCAAAGGTAGAATCTGATTGGTTGCTATGGGCAACTAAACCAGTTTTTCTTTGCACCAGTTTGATGGTGTGTAAAACTTCAGACTGTCTGCTTTCTGGGGAATCTAAAATCAGTGCATGAACACAGAACACACTTAATGGGGGAGGATTTATTAATCAAAGTGTGCCACAATTTTGGCGTAAATTTCCCCCCCAAAAAACAAAAAACTGGCGTACAAGCTTTGCACAACATTTTTACAAGGGAAATTAAAACAGAAGCAGCTCTTCTAGTGTATTACTGCTAAATATAAATGTCATTTTGCTGCTATATTAATGAATGCTCACCTTTTGCTGTTGTGAGCGAGTCACAACAACTTGTAAAAGTATATGGTAGGTGGACTTCGGCCACATCTCATTTTCCCTGCTGCTTGGCTGCCTCGTCCTCACGACGTCCGGTCCATCAATATGAGTAGATATAAGAGAGAAGAAAAGGACTTCAAAGTCTGCATTCAGCAGATGCAGGAGATGGTCAATTGTATTTTCAGTATACGAGTTTCTTTTTTGAGATTGCAGACGTGTTTCGGAGGAAAAAAAACTCCTTCGTCAGGTCAATAGCACACGTTGTCTGCAATCTCAATAAAGAAACTTGTATATTTAAAATACAATTGACCATCTCCTGCATCTGCTCCAGCACTGATTTCAAAGTCCTTTTCTTTGCACCTATATCTATTTATACTGCACAACATTTAGGCATTATAGACACTTTGCTAATCTGAAAAAGGAGTGTAGGCTTAGCGGGCAAGGGTCATGGCTTCTTATTCAACAATGTGTGCTAAAAAAAATGCACTAATTTGGTGCACATTTCTGGCATAATGTAAGGCAGCTAATAGGTGGTGTTAACTTACACTAGGCAGTGTAAAGGTGTGCTAGATTTTTCATCCAGCATCAATCATTGTGATAAATCTGAATTAAGGTGTTCATACACAATAGATAGAAGCTGGTTGATGGTTGAACAGCAGTTGAACAAATGATCATCTGGTGAACGTTCGTTTCACAGACATGAGCAAATACATTTTAGTCCATAAATAAGGCCTCAAGCACACGACCGTGCCGTTTGTTTGCGGTCCGCAAACCGTGGATCCGCAAAAAACGGAAGCCGCCAGTGTGCCTTCCGCAATTTGCGGAACGGGCGGCCCATTGTAGAAATGCCTATTCTTGTCCGCAAAATGGACAAGAATAGGACATGCTATTTTTTTTTGCGGGGCCTCGGAACAGAGCAATGGATGCGGACAGCACACTGAGTGCTGTCCGCATCTTTTGCGGCCCCATTGAAGTGAATGGGTCCGCATCCGAGCTGCAAAAACTGCGGCTCGGATGCAGACCATAACTACGGTCGTGTGCATGAGGCCTAAATGAAAGTAAGTTGCACTCTGATGTTTAGTCACCCATTGTCAGATATCTTCAGTTGCTCTTGGTAGATTTTGTACCATATTGGCCATTGTAGCATTAGAGTCCATTCACACGTCTGCAATTTCGTTCCGCATTTTGCGGAACGGAATTGCGGACCCATTCATTTCTATGGAGCAGCACGATGTCTGCAATTGCGGACAAGATTAGGCATTTTCTATTAAGTGCCGGCGATGTGCGGAACGCATATCGCCGATGTCCGTGTTTTGCGGATCCGCAAAACACACACTGACGTGTGAATAAACCCTTAGTAGATATTTCTGGGAATGTTCTTTTAAAAAAAATAAAATCTTTTGTTCATGAAGACCTTTCTGAATGACAAATCTTTAGTCCATCAGATGAAAATATTGAACAAGGCAAACTTCTTTTCAGATGATAATGTTCTGTCATTGGCAGGGGCGGATTAAGTGCAAGTTAGGCCGGGGCTGTCTACCCAACTTGGGCTCCTCCCTCCCTCCATTTTATTTATTTATTTTTTTGTATGAAGAGGCTGCGGTGCTTCGTTAGCGCCACAGTCTCTTCCTAGGCCATATGACATCTCCAGACTAAAAAAAAATACCCCAAATTGGCTCCTAAACTGAAAAATTTGGTCGCCAAATTTAAAATACATATAATTATAATAAAAAAAGAATAAAGCACCACATACCTCTTACATCCAGGGATATCTCCTTTCATGTAGACCTTCTCTTTTCTCTTCTCCTCTATTTGACCTAGACCGCCATGACAAATTCTTTTCGCCTCATCTCGTCTCTACAGAGTTAGATTTCAAATTTTTCCATCAGCCTCCCCATTCTGGTGTCCCAACAATGTCATCCTGCTGCCCCTCCCAATACTGTGCCTGTTGTGCTCCCCAATGCACCAGGTACTATACTGCTGAAAGAATATTGACCCTAATAGACATAATTTCCCAAAAAGCTGTAAAAAAATGACAGGTGGAATCTGATAGGCTGCTATGGGCAACTAAGCCAGTTCTACTTTACACCAGTTTGATAAATTACCCCAAATGTCCCTATAGTGTCTACAGCAGTAGTGTCCCCTAGAGTGCCCCAGTAATAATAACACCCTATATAGTGCTCCAGGTAATAATCCCTGTATATTGTCCCCAAAAATAATAGAATTGCCCCTACAGTGGGTCCCTAATAGCAACACTCCCCATGCTGCCCCATATAGTAATTTTCCCCACACTGTAATCCCCCCATAGTAATTTGCCCCCCCCCACACAGTAATTTCCCCTGTTCTGCCCCATATAGAAGTTTGCCCCCACACAGTAATTTGCCCCACACTGCCCCATAGAGTAGCTTACCCTACACTTTCCCCGCAGTAATTTCCACCACACTGCCCCATATAGTAATTTTCCCCCACACAGTAATTTCCCCCACACTGCCCCATATAGTAATTTCCCCCACACTGCCCCCATATAGTAATTTGCCACCACACAGTAGTTTCTCCCACACTGCCCCCACAAAGTAATTTCCCCCACACTGCCCCCATATTAGTAATTTCCCCCACACTGCCCCCACAAAGTAATTTCCCCCACACTGCCCCCATATTAGTAATTTCCCCCACACTGCCCCCATATAGTAATTTTCCACCACACAGTAGTTTCTCCCACACTGCCTCATATAGTAATTTCCCCCACACTGCTCCCATATAGTAATTTGCCTCCACATATTAATCCCTCCCATAATAATTTGCCCCCACACAGTAATCCCCTATAATAATTTTCCCCCACACATCCAGCCCCAATATAGTAAATTTCCCCCTGATGTACTGTCTCTTCACTAATATATCCTCCTGTGTGTCCCCCCCATAGTTAGCACATAAAATAAAAAAAATACAAAAAACGAAAAGCTAAATACTCACCTATGTCCAGGCGCGCACACGTCACTGTGCTGCATCCTGGCACAGGCGCGCAATGACGTCATCACGCCCTGCTGCGCCGGGATTTCACTACAGCATAGCCTGAAGCCTATGGCGCTGATCAGCGGCAGGGCAGGGAACTATGTGCTCCCATGCCCCGCTGCAGTATGTGGGCGTTCGGGTCTTCGTTAGCTGCTGACCAAAACGACCCTATTGTAATCCGCTATTGGTCGGCCAAAATGATAATGTTAAAATGTAGTTAAATTTCAACCGACAAATGTTCATTTTGGTTGAAATTGTCTATTCTGCTCAACTTTAGACTAATATGTATGGGCCACATTTAGGTTTAGACTAGCTAATTTAAGGTTATTTTGTCTATTAGACAGTATTATGTGGGCAAATGAGACTAATTTATGTAAACTGTCCAACATGGAAACTGATATCTTGTGTCTATAGAAAGCAATCACAGCCGAGCTTTCATTCTTTCACAGCAGGTTAAATATTGGTACATCGACACAATTCTAACATTTTTGGCTCTATACACCACCCCAATGGATTTTAAATAAAACAAACAAGATGTGCTTTAACTACAGACTGTCAGCTTTAATTTGAGGGTATTTACATCAAAATCAGGTGACTGGTGTAAGAATTACAACAGTTTGCATATGTGCCTCCCACTTGTTAAGGGACCAAAATAAATGGGACAATTGGCTTCTCAGCTGTTCCATTGTCAGGTGTGTGTTATTCCCTCATTATCCCAATTATAGTGAACAGATAAAAGGTCCATAGTTCATTTCAAGTGTGCTATTTGCATTTGGAATCTTTTGCTGTCAACTCTCAAGATGAGATCCAAAGAGCTGTCACTATCAGTGAAGCAAGCCATCATTAGGCTGAAAAAACACAACAAACCCATCAGAGAGATAGCAAAAACATTAGGCGGGGCCAAAACAACTGTTTGGAACATTCTTAAAAAGAAGGAATACACCAGTGAGCTCAGCAACACCAAAAGACCTGGAAGACCAAGGAAAACAACAGTGGTGGATGACGGAAGAATTCTTTCCCTGGTGAAGAAAACACCCTTCACAACAGTTGGCAAGATCAAGAACACTCTCCAGGAGGTAGGTGTCTGTGTGTCAAAGTCAACAATCAAGAGAAGACTTCACCAGAGTGAATACAGAGGGTTCACCACAAGATGTAAACCATTGGTGAGCCTCAAAAACAGGAAGGCCAGATTAGAGTTTGCCAAACGACATCTAAAAAAGCCTTCACAGTTCTGGAACAACATCCTATGGACAGATGAGACCAAGATCAACTTGTACCAGAGTGATGGGAAGAGAAGAGTATGGAGAAAGAAAGGAACTGCTCATGATCCTAAGCATACCACCTCATCAGTGAAGCATGGTGATGGTAGTGTCATGGCGTGGGCATGTATGGCTGCCAATGGAACTGGTTCTCTTGTATTTATTGATAATGTGACTGCTGACAAAAGCTGCAGGATGAATTCTGAAGTGTTTTGGGCAATATTATCTGCTCATATTCAGCCAAATGCTTCAGAACTCATTGGACGGTGCTTCACAGTGCTGATGGACAATGACCCAAAGCATACTGCAAAAGCAACCAAAGAGTTTTTTAAGGGAAAGTAGTGGAATGTTATGCAATGGCCAAGTCAATCACCTGACCTGAATCCGATTGAGCATGCATTTCACTTGCTGAAGACAAAACTGAAGGGAAAATGCCCCAAGAACAAGCAGTGACTGAAGACAGTTGCAGTAGAGGCCTGGCAGAGCATCACCAGGGATGAAACCCAGCGTCTGGTGATGTCTATGCGTTCCAGACTTCAGGCTGTAATTGACTGCAAAGGATTTGCAACCAAGTATTAAAAAGTGAAAGTTTGATTTATGATTATTATTCTGTCCCATTACTTTTGGTCACTTAAGAAGTGGGAGGCACATATGAAAACTGTTGTAATTCCTACACCGTTCACCTGATTTGGATGTAAATACCCTCAAATTAAAGCTGACAGTCTGCAGTTAAAGCACATCTTGTTAGTTTCATTTCAAATCCATTGTGGTGGTGTATAGAGCCAAAAATGTTAGAATTGTGTAGATGTCCCAATATTTATGGACCTGACTGTAAATGAAAGCCGAGCTCTGATTGGCTTATATGGACAACAAAGCCAGTTTTGATTAATGTGGCCCATTGTCTTGAATATGTGTTTCTTTGAGTCTGAAGACTTCCAAAAGCTGCTGCTATGAAGCTGGAGAATTGGATGGGTCTATGTAAAAACAGGGCATAAAGGTGAAAGAAGTACCTGGCACTAGTGTCGGACTAGGGTGCCTAGGGCCCACCAATAAAATGTATTTTGGGGGCCCACCGAACGGATACATGTGTGTCAAAGGGGGGGGGGTCCCTGCAGCAACTTTGAGAAGGTAGGTCCTGGGGAGAAGAGGATACCGGTAGCTTTCCTCTATACCCAGAAGTCATCTCAGCTCTGATCGTGTCTAGAATAATAAACTGGGGAGTTTCTTTAATCTATCAAGTTTTTTATATGAACACAGGCTGGTTGAGGTGGCACATTAAAGGGGTTATCCACTAGTGCAAATTAACCCCACAATGCCCGGGCCCCCTCCTATGGGAGGCTGGTTGCTGTCATGGCCTGCTATTGACTGCTCCCCCGCGACAGTAAGATGCAGTGGTGGCCGTTCAAGGATCTGGAGGTACAAAGCTGTCGGGGACCGGGTAAGTATTGTCTATAGGAGGGGCCCGGGCATTGCGGGTGCTATTTGTACTATTGGAAAACTCTTTTAAACACTCTGGGGGTCATTTATTATAGCTCTACACCAGTTTTCTTCAAGTGCCTGTTTGAAACCAAATTTCTGACACCCTTAACGCTTTTGTTAAAAGTGGGAGGGACCACTCATGTAACATGTGTGCAAGAAAAGTGGCGCTCACTACACCAGTAATTGACTCCTGCTGGAGTAGATTTCAGTTATGATGCACAAACAGCAGAAGATGGGACAAATTTATTAAAGGGGCACTGCTGATCGGCGGGGGTGCCGGGTGTCGGACCCACACCGATCTGAAATTGATGACCTATACTGAGGATAGGTCATCAATAATAAAAGCCCTGACAACCTCTTTACGAGGTGTGTGCCTTTTAAATTAGCCAGATCTTCTTTAAGTGAGCGTTTTTACTAAGACTGGCAAGTCAAAAATACCAGTTTTTTGTGAACTACCCCCTATGATTTTCTTTTTTTCCCATAAACTGTACATCATAGTACCTTACATAGACAACGTTCTGATTTTTTTAAACATAAAAAAAGGGAGCTGATCATTTCTTGAGGATACTAAATGGCCAGGAGTTAACCAATTAGTACAATGCCCCTGGATAATATACTAGATTGCAATGTTTACATAAGTCATTTAAAACACACAATAAATATTTCATAATCATTGGTTTTATTCATCCCGCATGTACCTGTAATAAATATAACTGTATAAAATCTGTATGATAGGAATGTCATGTCAAACATGTATGAGAGAGCTCATCAGAAATCTATAAAGTGTCAAGTAGAGTTATGTAGTGAATGGGATTTATTCAAGTTGCACTAGGAGATCCCCTTCTCCCACGGTTTCACCAGGTTTGCAGTGTACAGATGTTACCTGTAAATTACAAAGTCAGATTTAAACAAATGTAAAATATATAAAAATGGGAGAAACTGAAATGAATAATGCATAAAGAAGGTGGAAATAGATGACAAACTGCCTTAGGCTAGTTTCACATTTGTGCCAGAGAACTCCAGCAGGCTGTTCTAGTAGAGAACAGCCTGCTGGAGTTCTCTGTATCTGTATACTACCACCTTCCCACCCGACCCCACTGACTATAATAGGGTCTGGCAGAAAGCTGGCCTCTACCTGGCAAATATGCCGAGAATTGGCCGGACATGCAGGGTTATTTTTTTTTGTCCAGCCGAAAAACTCAGCCACAGCACAGGTGTGAAAGTAGCCATCTCTAGGTGGGGAATTTATCGTTTCCTCCCACCAGTTTTCTGGTATAAAAAAGTCGGAAACATTGTGTTTTCGACATTATTAAAGGCTACTTGCACAAAATTGTTTGCATGAATGGAGTTTCTCTGCGGTCCTTGCCACTTTCCTGAAAAGGGGGCATGGTGAGGGAGGGGAGGGACCAGCAGACCCAGCATATTTATCTTCTTTTATGTCAGGAAAAGGAGATTGAAATCTATGGCAGCAAGGGGCTGGCCTAGATTTAAGCTTAGGCGCACGGACTGCTGGAGCTGCGTATAATTTATGACGGGCGAGAGCCTCTGCATAAACTAGGAGCAGCCTCTAGCAGCTCGCGAGGATATCATAGACCGCTGCTCCATGATAAATTCCCCCTATACGTACAAGTTCTAATACTGGTTTATTGAACTGAACTTACACTGCTGCTACAAGCAGAAGTGAGGGGCAACACCAGGAAATGTGAAAGCTTAAAATGACTCGGTTTTTCAAATGACAAAAGCTGTATTTCATGGCTGCAAGGGCTTGTTCACATTATAACTTTTTTTTTTTTTTTAAGCAAAGGTACATAGAATGTATGATGTTGTATAAATTGCAACGTAACTGACAGGGCCTTCAAATCAATTCGTTCTTACAGTATATAAATATCAGTGACTATAAAATATAATGCAATAATTCTAATAAGGACAATATTGTACTGTTCAGAAAAGTCAAACTGTGCATACATTAAAAAGAGGAGTTCATACAGTACACTATGCAATCATTTTCCATAATGCAATGCAATAGTATTACAATATCTAGAAACACAGTCGAAAAAGGTGGGTTCACATCACGTTTTTGCCATCCGTTTAAGGCCTCATGCACACGGCCGTTGTTTTGGTCCGCATCCGAGCCGCAGTTTTGGCGGCTTGGATACGGACCTTTTCACTTCAATGGGGCCGCAAAAGATGAGGACAGCACTCCGTTCTATGGCAACGCAAAAAAAATATAACCTGTCCTATTCTTGTCCGCGCTTTGCGGACAAGAATAGGCAGTTATATTAAAGGCTGTCCGTGCCGTTCAGCAAATTGCGGAACGAACACAGACGACATCCGTGTTTTGCGGACCACAAAAAACAGAATGGTCGTGTGCATGTAGCCTAATGTATACGTTGAGAAAAAAGGATTAAAAAGCATAGCACACCACGCTTTTGTATCCTGTAGAGTCCAGTAAAAAAAGTATACATGAACGTATACGTTGTTTTTACAATGGAACTCAATGGTGAACAGATGCAGTTAATGTATACGTTTTTTCAATACGTTAAATGGATGGCAAATGTGATGTGAACCCACCCAAATAATGGCTGAATAAAAATCCAACAGGTGAAGAATTCTGTTACAAATCTGTATTATTTTTCTAATTATGGCAGCATCTGAAAGGCTAGGTCAGTACACGACACATACTCTATATCGCCCTTTCAACTCCAGGTATCACTGCAGTCTATTCATCTTAGACTATATAAAGATATTTATGTATAGATTTAATATAATCAGATGCAACATGTTATAACTGTCCAGTTATGTTGATATATTTGATATGCTTATCATGGTCACTGTCCACTGGTTGTGCAGCCATACAAATGTGAATGAAGAAAGGGAGGCTCTGTACCTTTGCAGTTTTAGCTGCAGTCAGGCTGTTCTGCATCTTCATTGCTTCGATTACACAGATCTCTTGTCCCTCAGAAACCTATCACAATACAATTACAGGTATTTATGAGTGATGAGTAACTTTAATACACATAAAGACCATGTACAAACCAAAGTGTAACAGGACCCTATAAGGTAAAAGATAAGACCCTCAGTAGGTTAGATTACAGTGCACTTTTTGGTCTTCAGTTTAAAGGAAATACTTCCCCAATTTTTTTTTCTGTTAGTTAAAACCAGATCCTTTTTTTCCTAATCTGTTTTTATTTTCTGATTGCAGATGTATTTTCTTTCCTGAACATGATTATGGGGGCGGCCATCTTGCCTGAGCTGTTAAAAAAATTTGCTTTACGGGAGCCACATGGGCCATAGACACAAGGGTCAGGAGGGGTCCTCATTGACTTCTATGGGAGAGTTTTCTAGGCTGCTCTGTGCAGAGGTCATTGTACAAGGAAAGAATAGATAAGCTTTTACAATCGGCTATTGTGAATGGTGGATTCTACCTTATCTCTACATAGAGGCGATATCATTACAGGCAGGATTAGAATGACAGATAAGCAGGTAACTGCAGTAAAGTGTCCTGTACAGACCAAGTGGCACAAATTATTAGGCTTGATGGCCAGTGCTAAAACTGAAGGATTTTATGTTTTGTGTAACTATAGATAGCGACATGGAAGATTGAAAAGCACATCATCAAAAATTCTTAAAAAATATGTTAAACATAAAAACATGATGTAAACAATAGGTAATTTTTTGATGACACACGGTGTTCTGTATTATGGCATCCAGTAGCTGTATGTAGTAAGTAGATCTGTAAGTGGCATTTAATACACAGTTTCGGTGCTGCCCAGTTACACTATCATGCTAATAATATAACAATAGTTCATATAAATGATTCTGAACTCAGGAAAATGGAACTGAGAAAGGATCAGAGCCAAGAAGCGACACATTGAAGAGTTTATGAAAATGTCTGGGGACGAGGCTTTAATTAGCATTTCCTGGGTGTTTGTGATGGAAATGTGAGATATCATGCTGTCCTGGAAGATGGGACTTACTGAACATACGTTAGAGGTGTTGTTTGTCCACACTGCTCTGATCCAAATCTGCTACAGTCATAACCTACGATGCCCCCAACAGTAAAGATGACAGATGCTATCAGCTTCTGATGTAACGCAAAAATATACTTTGCACCCAAGAGCTTACAGTCTATATTTTGCAACTGGAAGTGTACACTGTGTCAGAGATATAGGAAGAGTAATTAACTATACTTGAGTTTTTTTTGTGCCATGATAACAGTCCCACATTTTAGTAAGAAACAAGCTAACAAGAACATAGATCAGGGCTACAAACTGCCACATATATTACAATTCCAAGCCACATCTTATAGGATTTTCATTTTAAAAAGTATAGAGAAATAAGGAGGAAAAAAGCAAAACAAGCCACCTGCCTTTACTTTATGAATAGATTTGTTTGAGCCATATACTACAAAGAAACGTAGATCACTGGACACAACCCAAATCAGTGTGACAGGCTGCTTTCACTGCTACTCCTACTAAATAGTCACAAGTCTCTCTGATAAACCCAATCTGCGCTGATGTACTTCTACACTCCTGGTCTAATTGGAGTAAAGTTTGCGGCCCTCCATCCTGTATCTTTCATCCAGCTTGCACAGTTCTTTCCTTTGACATGGAAGGGCCAGAGGTCACATTCACATCCGATTACCAAAGTAACAGTCATTAAGCAGCAGTTTGCCTTGTACCTAAATGAGTCAGTTTGAAGGAGCCGTCGGTACATATACTGCCGTTTTTTTGCATTTTAAGGAAGTGTGGATGTGACATAGCATTGCCACAATGTGAAGTTTCAGACATCTCAAGCTGATGATTAATTACGGGTGGTGGGAAATAAAATCCAGTAAAGCCAGCTGCTTGCCATGGTCGGCAAAATTGCTATAATGGATATAGGCTGCCAATTTTCCATTTTATTGGCAAGCCTTCCAAATGCAATTAGGGGAGTTATAAATGATATGGAAATCTATCAAACCCCTTTCATTTTCCGAGACACTCTCCCCTAGAGGGTTGTCTTCAAGCTCATCATTGACTTTGTTGTGCTAATGCTGTAAACTTCTTTTTATTTCCAATTACAGCACCTCTCAACTTTTTGAAGAGGTTTCCAAATACACATACCAAAGTGAGAAAGTAAATCACACCTGAACTTCTCATTGACCCAGCATAGGCATATCCGAGATGTCACACAGCAAAGCTGGAAACATGAGGCACAGAATAGAAAAAGCATAGCAGAGAACAGCGAACATTTATCAAGAACTCTGTTGCTCGCCCAGTGCCATTTGCTTTGGAATAAAAGCATGAAAATGAAATGCAAAGGCCAAATTTGCAGACGTGAAGGATGAGTGCACAGTGCTCCATTTCTCAATTTCATCCTTCAGAGCCACAAAATGGGGTGATACAGTTACTGGATGAGATTTACAGTAACAGCTGTGGTCTTCCCACACAGGGGAGGGACTTCTAATGTGCTAAGGTCTGGCCGAAGCAGACGGAGAGCAACAAAGCACAGCTGACCGGGAACACATATATGTGTGTATATATATATATATATATATATACTATATACACACACACACACACATATATATAGTTTAGTTAGTATATTATTCATTCTCACATATATTTGGTACCTTTTTATTGTAAAAATATCAGTGATGTCTTGAAATCCCATACAGATATATAATACAATTCCAATGTATAAATGTAGGTGACTGAAAGAAAGTTACAACCATTTCATTTCTCCCCTAATCTGTTCTGCTGCAACAAACAGATAGGAACCTGTGCCAGTGGCATATGGCTCTCTACTGTGCTAAACATTCGTACTAAAGACAGGTTCATCAGTCATTAGAGTATCTGGGATAAAAATTAGCTCCTGATGGATGGTATTTAGAGCTTACCTGCTGATAATACATTACCAAAGAAACACAAGTTTCCAAACCCACATGGCATTTAAAACTGCAGACCACAAATAAAATACTTGCAAGCACTCATCATGTACGCCAGGTTATACAATATAATAAATAAGTGATTTCAACTCTGCCTAAATTTGGGCCTGCTGCAAGGGACCTTGGGTCAGGCCTGCACAGGCCAATTAATGCATAGCACCTGCTGTATAGAAGCAGCACACGAAGCACTTCCGAATCATTTTAGCAATTAAAACAAAACGGTTTCCTGCCTTTTTCAACAGTAACTCTTTCAATGCAGGAGAAGGCAGTTCACCATTATGAAACAAGTAGATGAAAAAAATAAAATAAAAGAAGCATTTTTGAATAAGGAGGGGTGGTGGAGATGGTTGGGATAAAGCTGCATTATGGAATAAGACCAGCCTTTTGTTCTCTTACTCTCTGAACCTTCTGCCTAATTTGGCAGAAAAACAGAGGGCGAATGGGGGCCTTCCACAGTATCACCTTCTGCTGCACTCTGGCCCCCTAAAAAGATGGATCAATATTATCCCTGCTGATTTCCCTTCATAAGTGGAAATCCTTCAATTAAGTTTTTTTTTTGGGTGGACACAGGTGTGAGAGTTTAATATGCATCTTGGGCTTTTGAATAAAAGCTCTGTTCTTTACCCCCATTTCCAGTTAACTTTTACATTTTCACAGAAGCGTGTTGCATTAAATTTAATTTTGTACAATCCAATCTATTTCCTATACGGGCACTTTGAAATATTCACTTACTTGGTTCAAACTGGAAAAAAGATATACCAATTTTCGAGCAAAGAACAAAATTATTAATACAGACAAAAAGAAAAAACAAATGGGGGAAAAAAGGCACAATAAAAATATTAATGATGGTTCTTATTTCCCATTCCATGAATTTACTATTTTTTCTTTCCTAGAGGTCTGACCCCAACTGCATATCCAGATCACAGGATTGTTCAGAGGAGGATCATAGACTCACATCATTAGGCCACAATTCAGTCCACCATCAACATCTCATGTAGTAAAGATGCAATCCCTCATAATGCCTTCCTTTTATTTCAGTGTCTTTTCAGTTTCTCTATGTTTTACATTGTGAATAAATGACACCAATTACACTGTGCAAACACACATGCTGTATGGATCCTTTATGTACTTAGTATATCTCTTTCCATTAAATATATATACCTACATACATATCTATAATCTGTCAATAAAACTATCTGGAAAGCTAAAGCAGCACTGTACATTTGAAAAAGCCAGAAAGGACATCTGGACACAAACTCCACATCCTTCCCAATCCAAAAAGAAAAAAGAAAAAAGAAGCAAAATGAAAATAATTTCCGTTAAGCTTTTGTGTGAACCGCTTCGGCTCATACAGTGCCTATCTATTTATCCTAGACTAGACAATAGCATTGTTACAAGCCATAAAACTCAAACTGTACTGTTTATATTGGTGTAGAATAGATTATATATATATAATGTACTAATTACATACAGTAAATACTACACTTACATACGTACTCTTAATGTAGTAAAGCACTCACGTATAGATATGAAATCAGCGCATTCATATATTTTCCATATATTTGAGCGTACGTACATACGGTAGTTAAAGAGGTAATTAGTGTGTATCATACATGGCATTAATGTGGTTGCTTGTTGTCTGCACAGTATCTCATCCTTTCTGGCTGTATCCCACGTAATTCTAGCAAAATTGTTTTTCTTCCGAGCTATCACCATGCTTGTAAGATTTTTTTTGTGCTAGATCTAGAATTGAGGCGATATCCTGCAAGGCCTCCTATCTGCATCCACCTGCTCAATCTTTTATGAATTACAGAATGTTGCCTAGAAACAAGCAGCCACAACTAACCAGAGAAGGATCTGCTGTGTCTTTATATTGGAACTACAATTACAACTTCCTCACGCGTTGCAGGGTCCATTACAAATAATAATGTAACAGACTAGTGTCTGTAAATACTAAATCAATGCAAGGTTCTTTCCCCATCTTAAAAATTGTACCAGACTCTAAAACAGAGAATGTTTGTCATGTGCTAAACTACGCAAATCTTCAAATAAATAGGATGTCAATGTCTTCTGAACGCATGTCGTTTCGGTCCCATCTAAATATGTTGCTGCGCCTCATTCTCCAGCTCAAATGTAGTAGGTGGGTGGACAAGATTTGTCATGACATTCTACTGAGAAGGCTGTTAACAGGATTAGAAACCAGCTGTCACTTTGTGTTACTTGGAATGAAGGCCAAATATACAGATTTATAAGATGAAGAGGAAGAAAAAGTTGCACTTTCATAGCATGCAAACGATGCCCCCATAAATTAGGTACAACACTAATAATTCAGTGCAAACATCCACATTTACTCATGCTGTTTAGCATACATGTTGCTATGTTCTAAAACATATATTTCTGGAAACTAAGGAGGGAATTTGTCATCTCCAAACACCAGAAAACTGGCGTTAGCAAGTCACAAACCCGGGTTTGTGACTTTTTAAAGGGGGTTTCTTGAATTCAGGATAGGTCATCAAATACTTATCGGTGGGAGTCCAACTCCTGGCACCCCTGACAATCAGCTAATTGAAGAGATTGCCATGCTCTAGCCTCTTACTAGGCCAGTGATGTCACATTAATTGGTCACATGGCCTTGGTGCTGCTCAGGCCAGTTCAAGTGAGGGGCTGAGCTGGGATACCAAGCACAGTTGCTATCAAATGGATGGTGCTGTGCTTGGTTAGCTGCAAGGTGCTCACCGATGCATTGAAGCCTCCTCAAACAGCTGGGAGGGGTGTCAGGAGTCTGATCCCAATGATCTGATATTCATGACCTATTCCGAAGAAAGGTCATCAATATTAAAAACTGGGAAAAAACCCCTTTAAATGTCCTTTGTGGAAATTGTATTTTACTTCCACCCTTGCCACTTTCCAAAAGGGGTCACGGCGGGGTTTGATGCGGATGGGGCCATCGGCCCCAGCAGATTTATTATAATTTACGCAAGTTTCCTGGCATAGATTTCCTTCTAGGCGCATGGACTGCCCAGGATATGTTTAACCCCTTCAGGACCCTGAGATTTTCCTTTTTTGCGTTTTCCCCTCCCCGCCTTCCCATAGTCCTAACTTTTTTATTTTTCCATTCACATAGCCTTATGAGGGCTTATTTTTTGCGGGACAAGTTGTACTTTATAACGATACCATTTACGATTGCATACCATGTAGTAGGAAGCGGGAAAAAAATTCTAAATGGGGTAGATTTGGGAAAAAAACAATTTTGATAGAGTTTTTTATTTTAATTTTTTTACACTGTACACTATGCGGTAAAATTGACCTGTTATCCTCATTCTCCAAGTCAGTACGGTTACAACGATACCGCACTTGTATAATTTTTCTTGCGTTTTAATACTGAAAAAAAAAGTAAACATTTGAGGAAATTTTATTTTTTATAACCATATTCTGACCCCTATAACTTTTTTGTAGTTGTGTATGGGGTTGTGTGAGGGCTAATTTTTTGAATGACGATCTGTTCTTTTCAGTGATACCAATTTTAAGTCTGTGTGACTTTTTGATCACTTTTTATTAAAAAAATGATTGGGTAGTTGAAGTGACAAAAAATGACAAATTTGCTGTTTTTTTTTTTCCCGTTACGCCATTTGCAGTATGTATTTTTATTTTTAGGAAAGGAAGGGGGGATTTGAACTTTTATGTTCCTTTATTTTATTATATTTTTAAAAACTTTTTTTAAGTGACTTTGGGTGACAATAACTGGCAATCATTAGATTGGCCATTGTGTTCATTGATGGCTGAATAGCCATAATTGAACACTTAAATTTGCAATATAACAATACAATGCTGCCACCTAGTGGCCTGTTTTAGTATATTCCTGAAATAGACACCAAAACCTGCTTGAGGATCGGACTATTCCAGCGATGTAACAGGTTCCCCGATCTCAGTCTGGGAACGCTGTTACCGGAAGGGAATCGCGCGACTTCCACTTCCGGACTGCAAAAATGACGTGGTCATATTTGACCACGGCATCTGAAGGGTAAAATGTATGCGATCAGCCTTATGGCTGATCGCATACATGTACCGCGGATCTCTGCTATTTAAAATAGCAGAAACCTAGTGGCTATTGCGCCCGCTGCACGTGCAAGCGGGCTCCATGTTTAGGGACCGGACTTCCGCCATACATATATGGCAGAGGTACTTAAGGGGAAAATGTATCACAAGGCGTGCACCTTAAGTCAGTGCTGTCTCTAGTGATGTAGGGGATATAAAGACTGAAAATGTTGATCTTGATAAATCTCGCTTTATATTTCAGTCTGCCAAAACCAACATGGCTTGCAAATAAAGAGGTTCATAAAGACTGTGTTCACAATTGCTACACAAAGTGTGTGTGCGTGTGGGATTGAAAGGTCCTGCGCTCTAGGATTCTGGATTTACAAAATTGCAAAATGGGGCTTTTCAATTTTTGTGTTTACTTTGGTAAAAACATCACAGGGTTTTGCATTTTTTCACCATTTCAGTTTTGAAAAGTGGGTGGATGTGGTTAGTTACGTTAATTAACTTCACTCCAGATTCATCACTGGCAACTTTTTAAAAGTTGCAAACTCACTCCAGTAAGAAGAAAGTAAAAAAGGAGTGGCACAAAAGTGTTAGGTTTAAAGATGCGCCAAATTTATCAAATGATGTGTTTGACATTTAATAAATTTGGCACAACTTTCATCAGTATAGCCTCTGCTAGACCTCTAAAAGTCCCCTCAGGATAAATTCCACCAATGAGCCTTCCATCAGTAAAACACAAGTTGCTTCTATCAGGTTCTTCACTTACAATTTTATTAGGAAAATATTTATAATTTAAGCAAAGTTGCACTAAAATAAGGTCCATGTTATGGGCCAAATCCGAGGGTCTACTATGATAAATGGCACAATAATAACAATTGGTTAATAACTATGTGGAAACGTACAGTGAATTAAAAACTGATGTGTTGATGGCAACTTTGCTGCTGCCTATCCAAGCCCTTCTCACAAATTTTAACCTGCTACGATTTTATCTTTTGCCTGATCAGTCAAAACTACTGAACTGAAGACATCCTTAAGCATCCTGAACGGATTACTCTCAATTCAGAATGCATGGGGATATGCCTGAACAGTTCTTTTCTGGTACAGAGCTCCTGTGACGGAACTCTATGCCGGAAAAGAAAAACGCTAGTGTGAAAGTACCCTAACACAGTCAAATTATTGTAATTGCAACCCTCCCAAAAATGTAACTTTTTTAATTGTAGATTTTTAGTATGTGTCTGCATTAAATCTTGTTGGCGCACAACTCAGGGGACACAATTGCATTTTTAACCCCTTAACTACATTTTAGCCTTAAGGACCAGTAACATTTTAACTCTTCGTGTTCCAGCAGTCATAAGTTTTAAAAAAAAAAATTCTACATTTTTTTATTTTGTGGGATTATTTATAGTTTTTTTTAGGAACCATTGGGGTATATACAGTTGTGTTCAAAATAATAGCAGTGTGTTTAAAAAAGTGAATAAAGCTCAAAATCCTTCTAAGGCCCCCTGCACACGACCGTTTTCCCCCCCCCGTTTACTGGCCGTTTTTTGCGTTCCATATACGGTCCGTATACGGAACCATTCATTTCAATGGTTCCGCAAAAAAAACGGAATGTACTCCGTATACATTCCGTTTCTGTATTTCCGTTCCATTTAAAGATAGAACATGTCCTATTATTGCCCGCAAATCACGTTCCGTGGCTCCATTCAAGTCAATGGGTCCGCAAAAAAACTGAACACATACGGAAATGCATCCGTATGTCTTCCGTTTCCGTTCTTTGTGGAACCATCTATTGAAAATGTTATGCCCAGCCCAATTTTATCTATGTAATTACTGTATACTGTATATGCCATACGGAAAAACGGAATGGAAAAACGGAACAGAAACGGAAACACAACGGAAACAAAAAACAGAACAACGGATCCGTGAAAAACGGACCCCAAAATACTGAAAAAGCCATACGGTCGTGTGCAGGAGGCCTAATAGCTTTTATTTCCATACACACAAATGCATTGGGAACACGGCACATTCTATTCCAAATCAAAACATGAAGAAAAATATATCAAATTTGTGTTGTTCCTCTAAAAATAGCAGTGTTTGTATTCTTCTTTACAAACTCAAACATTCACTATATAAACTGAAAAATGTTTGAAGATTTTGCTTTCCTTTGAATCACTTAACTAATATTTAGTTGAATAACCACTGTTTCTGAGAACTGCTGTACATCGGTGTTGCATGAAGTCAACCAACTTCTGGCACCTGTGAACAGGTATTCCAGCCCAGGATGATTGGACTACATTCCACAGTTCTCTATTTCTTGGTTTTGCTTCAGAAACTGCATTTTTTTATGTGACCCCACAAGTTTTCTATTGGATTAAGATCCAGGGATTGGGCTGACCACTTTATAACGTTAATCTTGTTGGTCTGGAACCAAGATGTTGCATGTTTACTGGTGTGTTTGGGGTCGTCTTGTTGGAACACCCATTTCAAGGGCATTTCCTCTTCAGCATAAGGCAGCATGACCTCTTCAAGTATTCAAACTGATCCATGATCCCTCGTATGCGATAAATAGGCCCAACACCGAAGTATGAGAAACATCCCCATATCATGATGCTTACGCCACCATGCTTCACTGTCTTGAATTCAGTGTTTGGGGGTCGTCTGACAAACTTTCTCCGGCCACTAGACCCAAAAAGAACAATCTTACTTTCATCAGTTCACAAAATGTCTCTTTAGGCCAGTCAATGTGCTCTTTGGCAAATTGTAACCTGTTCAGCACATGTCTTTTTTTCAACAGTGGGAATTTGCGGGGGCTTCTTTCAGATAGCTTGGCTTCACATAAGCGTCTTCTAATTGTAACAGTACTCACAGGTAACTTTGGACCTTCTTTGATCTTCCTGGAGCTGATTGTTGGCCGAGTCCTTGCCATTTTGGCTATTCTTCTATCCATTTGAAAGGTAGTTTTTCCGCTTTCTTCCACATTTTTCAGGTTTTGGTTGCCATTTTAAAGCATTTGTGATCATTTTAGCCAAGCAGCCTCATTTTCTGCACTTCTTTATATGTTTTCCCCTCTCCAATCAACTTTTTAATCAAGGTACGCTGTTCTTCTGAACAATGTCCGGAACGACCCATTTTCCTCAGAATTTCAGAGAGAAATGCACTGTAACCAGCATGTACAACATTTCCTGCCTTCCTTCCTTAAATAAGGGCGATAATTGCCACCTGTTTTTAAAGAATGAATGACCTCACTCATTGAACGCCACACTGCTATTATTTTGAACATGCCTCTTTCAATTAGTGATTCAATTACACAGAATCAGCAGCATGCATGTCATGACTGTTGGGTCTGTTGGATTTCTATTACTCTACTACACCTGCTAGTAAATTATTTGCCCTGTAGAAATATAATTTCTACCAAAAACAGTGACTGATCAGGTTAGTGATGTCTGACTGCTATTATTTTGAACACAACTGTATATGGTGCATTAAATAACTTATTATTTTATTTTTAGGGGGAAAGATTTAAAAAACTGCAATTTTAATATTGTGTGGAATTGAATTACAGTGTTCACTGTGTGGCATGCATAACATAATTTTATTATGTGGGTCACTACAATGATGATAATGCTAAATTTATATATTATTTACTATTTTTCCTTTCTCCTGCAGACTGTCAGCTCCTGAACTGCCCCCCTCTCCTCCTCCAGACTGAAGGGGACGGAGCGTCTGCTTTGCCTGCTAATATCTCTGTATAGGTAGCAATTAGAGATATGGGCTTTGTATTGTTTGAAAGCTGACATTCCAGGCTTTCAAACAATACAGCATTATATTCACTACATAGGAAGATATCCCTGTTAGAAATGAGGTCGGGAATTAATGCGGTAAAACCTGCTTTTAATTTCACTTTTAGCTGCATTCACTGCCATCCGGATTTCTAACAGTGATATCTCCTTATGTTTGCTAATGCTGTCATTTTGTATGAAATCAATCAGGAGATATGTGCAGCTAAAGCAACCCCCCCTCCTTCCCCTTCTGCCAGAGCTGGGCACAGGCAGAACAGTTAAGTGCTTTTCCAAGAGCCCGAGCTGAGTTTGGGCAAAATTATTAGGTGGTTAAAGGGGTTTTCCGTGAATAAAGAAAATAAAATTACTGAAAATACCTAAATATTGCTTTATTAAAAATAAATTCCCAAATAAATTTCATTAGTTATAATGGCTCATTTTGTCTAGGAGCAGGGAAAATAAAATGGCCGTCATCCTAATCTAACCTAACCTGTCCTAATCATACAGCAAGACAAGTTACTTCAGAACACTGAGCTTAACAGCTGCCTCATCATCCTCTCTGCTCTACTTGTTAGGGATTATGATAATGGAAATAGGCAAGAAGATCTTCAGCTGGATCTCAGTGGGAATGGATTTTATTAGGAGACAGCTGAAGTAGTGGAGGGTGGCAGTGTGACTAATGAGCAGCAGCAATTGTATGCAGTCAGTTATATTACCACAGCCCCAAATTACCACAGTCTGTCTTGTCCATCCTCTTTTTACTTCAGCTGTCTCCTCATGAACTCCATTCCTACAGAGATCCAGCTGAAGATCTTATCAGCTGCATTCAAAATCATAATCTCTGACAAGCAGAGCAGAGATGAGGCAGCTCTTTAGCTCAGTGTTCTGAAGTAACTTGACCTGCTGTGTATCACTTCTCGACCATTTGGCTAAGATCAAGTGTAGTAACTTGATCTGCTGTGTGACTAAGGCTACTTACACACTAGCGTTAATATTTTCCAATATTGAGATCCGTTATAGGGTCTCAATACCGGAAAAAAACGCTTCAGTTTTGTCCCTATTCATGGTCATTGGGGACAAAACGTAATTGAACAGAACGCTCCAAAATGCATTCCGTTCCATTCTCATACCGGAGAGAAAACTGCAGCATGCTGCAGTTTGCTTTCCGTCCTGGGATGCAGAGCAAGACGGATCAGTCATGACCCACAATGCAAGTCAATGGGGACGGATCTGTTTTCTCCGACACAATCGAAAACGGATCCGTCCCCCATTGACTTTCAATGTAGTTCATGACAGATCCGTCTTGGGTATGTTAAAGATAATACAACTAGATCCGTTCGTAACGGATGCAGATGGTTGTATTATCAGTAACAGAAGCGCTTTTGCTGAACCCTGCCGGATCCAGCAAAAACGCTAGTGTGAAAGTAGCCACGGTGGCCATTTTTTTTCCATGATGATTTCTACCTAGACAAAACAAGCTATTATAACTAGAGAATCTCCGCTCCTGTGCATAACGGAAATGGGACGGATCCGTTTTGCAGCCCATAGACTTCTATTATGAAGGAATGAATAACAGAATGCCTCTAAAGGAATTCCATTATGCATTCCGTCATAGAATTGTGTTATGGTCCGTGGTAACGGAATCCATAACGCAATTCACATTTAACCAACAAATAAAGTGTGAACTAATTTCAAAATATGAAATTCGCTCATCTCTAATTATAACTAATAAATGTATTTGGGAATGTATTCATAATAAAGTAATATTTAAGTATTTTCAGTAATTTTATTAATTCCTGGAGAAAGCCTTTAATGACCACTGACACCACTGAACCAGCAGGAAAGAAAATGCACCCCTCGTCTCACGAGCTTATTGTATTCTAAGGGGTTATTACACAAAGAACAAAATATTTTAAGCTTTCCTTTACAAAGCTGTATCAATCCTGCAGCCTGGTATATTGTGATTGACATAAATTGACTGCAATCAAATATTTTCCCCTTTTCTGCCAGGAGTTTGCTGCCAATTCAGCCAAGCTGGCTAGTTGCTAGAGATATGAGGTTGTTAAACAATCCTAGTAACCAGTCTGTCAGATTTTCTTCTTCAACACAAGGAGGAACTGCACTGAACGGGAAAACAAAGAAGGGAAAGGTGAATGACAGTACTTGGACATGGCTTTCTCATACTGCTATACTGACCATATTTATGTAAGAATATAATTAGGTCAGATGAGGATCCAAAATAAGAGTCCAGCTCATGGGGCTTTACATTCAGTTACCCCTGGCATCATTTTTGTTTGAAGAATGTTGTTTGCTTTTTCAAATATGCTCATTTTAATCTAGTCCCCCCTTTAAATGGTGGCTACCCATGCAAACTACAAGCAGGAGGACTTATGTCACTTTATAAAAGCATTTCACTGCGCATACGTGCCTGCGTGTGCTCCCAGTCTCGGCCACAGGCCAGTGCTTTTTCCTATAGTGTACAAGCACGGCCAATACTGCTGGATTGCAGGGTGGTCATAACCACGGAAATGAGCAGTGCATAATGTGATGGAAAAATGAATCCAGCCAGCGAAGGAGGCAATATGGACAATAACAATACATTAGTAAGTGCCTTGTATTAACTTTCTCTACATGATAAATGCTTTTGCTTTTTAAGTGAGACAACCCCTTTAAGCATCAAAACTTTAGACCAGGAAAATATAAGTGGGACCAATGACAGACAATGGATGGTTATGTTACATAACTGAACCCATAGAAAAATGTAGAATATCAGCAAGTTTATGTTTAGGTATACAGGTGAAACTCGAAAAATTAGAATATGGTGGAGAAGTTCATTGATTTCAGTAATGCAACTTAAAAGGAGTTGCATTAACCCCTTAAGGACTCAGCCCTATTTCACCTTAAGGACTTGGCCATTTTTTGCAAATCTGACCAGTGTCACTTTAAGTGCTGATAACTTTAAAACGCATTGACTTATCCAGGCCGTTCTGAGATTGTTTTTTCGTCACATATTGTACTTCATGACACTGCTAAAATTGGGTCAAAAAAGTTAATTTTTTTGCATAAAAAAATACCATATTTACCCAGAAATTTGAAAAATTAGCAAATTTCAAAGTTTCAGTTTCTCTACTTCTGTAATACATAGTAATACCCCCAAAAATTGTGATGACTTTACATTCCCCATATGTCTACTTCATGTTTGTAGCATTTTGGGAATGATATTTTATTTTTTGGGGATGTTACAAGGCTTAGAAGTTTAGAAGCAAATCTTGAAATTTTTCAGAAATTTACAAAAACCCAATTTTTAGGGACCACTACAGGTCTGAAGTCACTTTGCGAGGCTTACATAATAGAAACCGTCCAAAAATGACCCCATTCTATAAACTACACCCCTCAAGGTATTCAAAACTGATTTTACAAACTTCGTTAACCCTTTAGGTGTTGCACAAGAGTTATTGGCAAATGGGGATGAAATTTGAGAATTTCATTTTTTTGCCTAATTTTCCATTTTAACCCATTTTTTCCACTAACAAAGCAAGGGTTAACAGCCAAACAAGACTGTATCTTTATTGCCCTGACTCTGCCGTTTACAGAAACACCCCATATGTGGCCGTAAACTACTGTACGGGCACACAGTAGGGCGTAGAGGGAAAGGTGCACCGTATGGTTTTTGGAAGCCAGATTTTGCTGGACTGGTTTTTTGACACCATGTCCCATTTGAAGCCCCCCTGATGCACCCCTAGAGTAGAAACTCCATAAAAGTGACCCCATCTAAGAAACTACACCCCTCAAGGTATTCAAAACTGATTTTACAAACTTTAACCCTTTAGGTGTTGCACAAGATTTAAAAATAAAGATACAATTTCAAAATTTCACTTTTTTGGCAGATTTTCCATTTTAATATTTTTTTTCCAGTTACAAAGCAAGGGTTAACAGCCAAACAAAACTCATTATTTATGGCCCTGATTCTGTAGTTTACAGAAACACCCCATATGTGGTCGTAAACCGCTGTACGGGCACACGGCAGGGCGCAGAAGGAAAGGAATGCCATACGGTTTTTGGAAGGCAGATTTTGCTGGACTGTTTTTTTTTACACCATGTCCCATTTGAAGCCCCCCTGATGCACCCCTAGAGTAGAAACTCCAAAAAAGTGACCCCATTTTAGAAACTACGGGATAGGGTGGCAGTTTTGTTGGTACTAGTTTAGGGTACATATGATTTTTGGTTGCTCTATATTACACTTTTTTGTGCGGCAAGGTAACAAGAAATAGATTTTTTGGCACTTTTTTTTGTTGTTATTTACAACATTCATCTGACAGGTTAGATCATGTGGTAATTTTATAGAGCAGGTTGTCACGGACGCGGCGATACCTAATATGTATACAATTTTTTTTATTTATGTAAGTTTTACACAATGATTTCATTTTTAAAACAAAAAAAATGTTTTAGTGTCTCCATAGTCTAAGAGCCATAGTTTTTTAAAGTTTTTGGGCGATTATCTTAAGTAGGGTCTCATTTTTTGCGGGATGAGATGACTGTTTGATTGGCACTATTTTGGGGTGCATATGACTTTTTGATCGCTTGCTATTACACTTTTTGTGACGTAAGATGACCAAAAATTGCTTTTTTTACACCGTTTTTTTTTTTTTTTTACGGTGGTCACCTGAGGGGTTAGGTCATGTGATATTTTTATAGAGCCGGTCGATACGGACGCGGCAATACCTAATATGTATACTTTTTTTTCATTTAAGTTTTACACAATGATTTCATTTTTTAAACAAAAAAAATCATGTTTTAGTGTTTCCATAATCTAAGAGCCATAATTTTTTCAGTTTCTGGGCGATTATTTTGGGTAGGGTATGATTTTTGCGGGATGAGATGACGGTTTGATTGGTACTATTTTGGCGTACATGCGACTTTTTTGATCACTTTTATTACCTTTTTTGGGAAGTAAGGTGGGCAAAATTTCAATTTCCTAATAGTTTTTATTTTTATGGCGTTCACCGTGCGGGGAAAATAACATGACCGTTTTATAGATCAGGTCGTTACGGATGCGGCGATACCAAACATGTGTGATAAATGTGTTTTTTGATTTTTACTTTTTTTTTGACCCAGACCCATTTGGTTCTTGAAGATCCAATGGGTCTGATGTCTGTATAATACAGTACAGTACAATATATAGTGTACTGTACTGTATTTTACTTACACTTTGTCTGAACAGATCTCTGCCTTTAGCACAGATCTGTTCAGCACCATGGACAGCAGGATGCCTGAGACGGCGTCCTGTTGCCATGGGAACCTTCCCCGTCTGCTCAGTACTGGTCAGAACTTCGCAGATGGGGAAGGGTAAGGACGGGGCTGTCGGGGGGCTGTCTGGGAGCTCTCTCCCTCTCCATCGGGGGGCTGCAAAGGCACTGCAGCCCCCCGATGGGAGAGGGAGTTCCATCTTACTCTTAACTTTTTCCATACAGCGGTCCGTACGGACCGCATTATGGAAAGGGTTAAACGGCTGACATCGCATCACCGATGTCAGCCGTTTATACCAGGGTGTCAGCAATGTGCTGGCACCCTGGTATACCCACTGTACACCAACGAATTTTCAAGAGGAGGCGGGCGGGGGATCGCGATCCCGCCTGCCGCACCGCCCGCCTCCCACACCGCCCACAACTCTCCCCCCTGCACCACCCGCCGGCAAAAAATCATGCAGGGGTGCGGGGGGGGGGGGGGGGGGGGTGTAAAATCTATATTTTAGGGACACTAAAGTTTCTGATCCCCGTGGTCAGGGACCGCGGGGATCAGAAACTGCAGAAAGCGCCGCAAACCGCAGGTCCGAATTGACCTGCGGTTTTCTGCGATCACCGATACGGGGGGTCAAATGACCCCCCCCTGCGTTGTTACGGGATGCCGGCTGAATGATTTCAGCCGGCATCCCGTTGCGATTAACCCCCGCGGCGCCGAAATCCCGATTTAAAGCTAGGACGTACCTGTACGCCCTGAGTCCTTAAGGACTCGGGAAATAGGGCGTACCGGTACGCCCTGCGTCCTTAAGGGGTTAATGTAACTTAAAATTTGAATTTTGTGAAAAGGTTCAATATTCTAGGCTCAAAGTGTCACACTCTAGTCAGCTAATTAATCCATACCCCCTCAGCAAAGGGTACCTGAGATTGTGACTTTGGGGTTTCATAAGCTGTAAGCCATAATCATCTAAATTATAACAAATAAAGGCTTGAAATATCTCGCTTTGCATGTAATGAGTCTATCTCACATTTGTTTAATCTTTTAAGTTGCATTACTGAAATAAATGAACTCTGCACGATATTCAAATTTTTTGAGTTTCACCTGTATGTATATTCATTTGAAGGATGGAAAGGTGTCATTTGACAGACACTTGCTGTGGTGACTAGCCTAGTAGAAGACTAAAGACCAGGCCAAAGTCTAGGGTAGATGAAGTGTTAAAGGTGTTCTGCAGTTCTTTTAAACTGATGATCTATCTTCTGAATTGATCATCAGCATCTGATCGAAGAGGGTTCGACACCCGGGACCCCTGCTGATCAGCTGTTTGAGCTCTCGGTTTCCCTCAGGCCCAGTGACGTCATGACTAGTATCACTGGCCTGGGTGGGGCTAAGCTCTGTTCACTTGAATGGAGCTTAGCCGCGCCCAGGCCAATGATACTAGTCGTGATGTCACTGGGCCTGCGGTAAACAGCGAGAAGTGTCGCTGCCTTCTCAAACAGCTGATCGGCAGGGATCCCAGGTGTCGGACCCCCGCCGATCAGATGCTGATCATCTATCCAGAGGATAGATCATCAGTTTAAAAGAACTGCAGAACCCCTTTAAGGCAAGACTCTAATTACTTTGGGTATATTTGCTCCAATTTGGTACATCACTCATGCAGTAATATTTCTTCTCTATTCACATTTGGATTCATTGGTTTACGACAATTGAGTATATAGTAGTAGTAACGGGCAGGCACTCTATGGGGTCATAGAAAAACCATTTGGTAAGGATATATTTCTTAAAAACACATTTATTCAATCAAACCAATAAAAAGAACATAAAATCCCATTAGCTTCGATATTTATATAAGTAGTGCGGCCACTGAGGAAGGAGCAAGTTTATGCTACGAAACATGTCTGGTGAACAAGTATACCACTATTCAAAATAATATCTATGGTAGAGCCCCAAAGAAGAACAAAATTACATTCACAACTACCCGACTCCATTCCCGGCTTACAACACGTGGAATGCCGGCAACACACTGAGGAGGTGAACCCATAAACAACCTGCGAGTTAGCGGAGGAATCCGGAGAAACACGGTGATGCCGCCAGAATATGTGGGACGCCAAGTGTTAATGACATCTGCGATCGGAGGTTCTAAACTTAACGGGCTACGGTAAGTCTGTTCTCTCAAACTGTGTGGGACGCCACACATGGAGACAGACAAACTGTGAGTAAACCAATTTCCATATATATGCGAAATAAGAAAGTAACTATCTCGCAAATCAAGTACAGTTTATATCCCAGCAACAGTGCAGTCACGGAGGAACTGCAATTACCGAGGAACTGCTGTGGTTCTTTTTCCAAACGCCGCCACATATTGAGGATTAAGGAATAATCCCATTGCGGCTATACCAGTGCTGCACTATCCTGCACCTTATTATTACTGCTGCTACTGTTGCAGACATTGCTAAAATATTGTTGCCATTTTTTCAAGACAGTACTGCTAGAATATTGCTGCTATTTGCATAGACACTGCTATTAACATACTGTCGAATTACTGCTGCTATCTTTGCTTATATATTGTTGCTGTTTTATTGCTAAGACATTGCTAGATTACCGGACTGCTAGAATACAGCACTACTTATATTAATATCGAAGCTAATGGGATTTTATGTTCTTTTTATTGGTTTGATTGAATAAATGTGTTCTTAAGAAATATATCCTTACCAAATGGTTTTTCTATGACCCCATAAATAGAGTGCCTGCCCGTTACTACTACTATATACAAAATTCATTTGAAAGGATGAGTCAACTGGGGTAAGAGCACCTGTTTCCAGTAGTAACAGTGGTGAGCCGCCTAAGGCTACTTTCACACTTGCGTTCGGAGCGGATCCGTCTGGTGTCTGTACAGACGGATCCGCTCGTATAATGCAAACGATGGTATCCGTTCAGAACGGATCCGTCTGCATAACTGGTGTTTTCAGATCTGATTTTTCACTTCGTGAAAACTCAGATCCGACAGTATATTCTAACACAGAGGCGTTCCCATGGTGATGGGGACGCTTCAAGTTAGAATATACTAAAAGAACTGTGTACATGACTGCCCCCTGCTGTCTGGCAGGTGCTGCCAGGCAGCAGGGGGCAGACCCCCCCTCCCCTGTATTTAACTCATTGGTGGCCAGTGCGGCCCCCCCTCCCTCCCCTATATTTAACTCATTGGTGGCCAGTGCGGCCGCCCCCCCCCCGTTTTTAACTCATTGGTGGCCAGTCCGATCGGAACTCTCCGCTGCCACCAATGATGGGGGGTCGGTCATTTTACTTAGGAGGGGGGGGGGGAGAGGGGAGGCCGCACTGGCCACCAATGAGTTAAAAACAGGGGGGGAGGGACGGGGGCCCGGCCGCACTGGCCACCAATGAGTTAAAAACGGGGGGGGGGGGGCCGCACTGGCCACCAATGAGTTAAATATAGGGGAGGGAGGGGGGCCTCCGCACTGGCCACCAATGAGTTAAAAACAGGGGGGGGGGGGGGGGCCCGGCCGCACTGGCCACCAATGAGTTAAAAACAGGGGGGGAGGGGGGCCACCAATGAGTTAAATACAGGGGGGGAGGGGGGCCGCACACTGTGCCACCAATGAAAATAATACAATAGAGGGAGGTGGGGGGGCCGCATCACTGTGCCACCAATGAAAATAATACAATAGAGGGAGGGAGGGAGGGAGGGGGGGCCGCACACTGTACCACCAATGAAATTAATACAATAGAGGGAGGGAGGGGGGGCGAGGGGGGTCTGATCTCTTACAGGGGACTATGATACGCACAATTAACCCCCCTCAGGTGCAGCACCTGAGGGGTTAATTGTGCGGATCACAGCCCCCTGTAAGAGATCGGGTGCTGCCAGGCAGCAGGGGGCAGTCATGTACACAGTTCTTTTAGTATACTCTAACTTGAAGCGTCCCCATCACCATGGGAACGCCTCTGTGTTAGAATACACTGTCGGATCTGAGTTTCATGATCTAACTCAAATCCGATGGTATATTCTAACATAGAGGCGTTCCCATGGTGATGGGGACGCTTCAAGTTAAAATATACCATCGGATTGGAGAAAACTCCGATCTGATGGTATATTAATAGGGACGCCTGACTTTACACTGAAAGTTAATGGGGGACGGATCCGTTTGCAATTTCAGCATATTGTGTCAACGTCAAACTTGCATTGTAAGTCAGGACTGATCCGTTTTGGCTCCGCACGGCCAGGCGGACACGAAAACGCTGCAAGCTGCGTTCAGGTGTCCGCCTGCTGAGCGGAACGGAGGCCAAACGGTGCCAAACTGATGCATTCTGAGCGGATCCGCGTCCACTCAGAATGCATTGGGGCTGTACGGATCCGTTCCGGGCCGCTTGTGAGAGCCTTCAAACGGAACTCACAAGCGGAACCCCGAACGCAAGTGTGAAAGTAGCCTTACACATATATTATCCAATTAAGTATATACGGTACTTTTTATTTACAGCAACAAGAAAGAAAATGTAAGTCCAGGCATGCTATAATCACCAGCTAGCCTCTGAAATCACATTAGATGACAGTAATAATGATCTCAGAGAGCAGTCTTATAAAGGACAAGTCAGACAAGTATCAGTCAAGCTTTGCACTGAGGCTAAAACATCTTTTAAATTTCTAGGCACATTGATATGGATTGCAGTGTTTTGGATCTGACATTAAAAATTGTGATTTCTCTCCAGTGGTGGCAACAACTTACTGGATATAGTTGATGCAAATACACAGGTGGCACACATATTGGTCAGACTATAGATGGCAGTGGCTTCCTCCTATGCTCACCGTTTGTGTTCACACTGGCAACGTGACTTCTGTTATTAGAAAAACCATAACTGATACGATTAATTAGTTGTATACTGTATTTTGATGGATTCCATCTTACTATAATTAGGTTTCCATTTTTATTAATTCTGGAAAAAATAGGGCAATAGACAATGCTATTCTAGTTATCATGATGAAACCTAACAGAACGGAAAAACATTCAGTGTGAGCCAGTACCAAACAATCTTGGTAAAGTTAAAAATTATTTGCACTGAAAGCAAGTGTCAAAAAAATTGGGACAAATGATATAGAAGCAAAAATAACAAATGGATATTGTTGAATGGATTAGGCAGTGGCTGAGGGACAGACAACAGAGGGTTGTAGTCAATGGAGTATATTCAGACCAAGGTCTTGTTACCAGTGGAGTACCTCAGGGATCTGTTCTGGGACCCATATTGTTTAATATCTTTATCAGCGAAAATGCAGAAGGCCTCGATGGTAAGGTGTGTCTTTTTGCTGATGAGACAAAGATTTGTAACAGGGTTGATGTTCCTGGAGGGATACACCAAATGGAAAAGGATTTAGGAAAACTAGAGGAATGGTCAAAAATCTGGCAACTAAAATTTAATGTTGATAAGTGCAAGATAATGCACCTGGGGCGTAAAAATCCAAGAGCAGAATATAAAATCAGTGATACAGTCCTAACCTCAGTATCTGAGGAAAGGGATTAGGGGTCATTATTTCAGAAGACTTAAAGGTAGGCAGACAATGTCATAGAGCAGCAGGAAATGTTGGCAGAATGCTTGGGTGTATAGGGAGAGGCATTACCAGTAGAAAGAGGGAGGTGCTCATGCCGCTCTACAGAGCACTAGTGAGACCTAATTTGGAGTATTGTGCGCAGTACTGGAGACCATATCTCCAGAAGGATATTGATACTTTGGAGAGAGTTCAGAGAAGAACTACTAAACTAGTACATGGATTGCAGGATAAAGGACCTTAACATGTGTAGCTTGGAAGAAAGACGAGACAGAGGGGATATGATAGAAACTTTTAAATACATAAAGGGAATCAACAAGGTAAAAGAGGAGAGAATATTTAAAAAGAAAAACTGCTACAAGAGGACAGTTTTAAATTAGAGGGGCAAAGGTTTAAAAGTAATATCAGGAAGTATTACTTTACTGAGAGAGTAGTGGATGCATGGAATAGCCTTCCTGCAGAAGTGGTAGCTGCAAATACAGGGAATGAGTTTAAGCATGCATGGGATAGGCATAAGGCCATCCTTCATATAAGATAGGGCCAGGGTCTATTCATAGTATTCAGTATATTGGGCAGACTAGATGGGCCAAATGGTTCTTATCTGCCGACACATTCTATGTTTCTATAAAGATCAGGAAGTGGATTAAATCCTGCAAATGAGATTTCATATACAGTAGTAAAACCAAATTGGAGAATGCCATTTCTGAGTTTGCTGTTATAAAGTCTGAGCTGTCACACTAATGGCCTTTACGTGATGGAACCAGTATGCCTACTAAAAAAAAAATCTCACGTTTAATACGCTTTTTCATTTTCTAAATGTTTAATTTGTCCCTCGATTAGAGTTTTGTATGATCTGAGCTCATCTCCTGCATCTTATTATGTGGTATTGATAAGTATTAACTTTGATAAATTTTAATATTTAATTGGTTTTAATTAAATCCTCCACTTTACATCATGAGGGGTCATTACAATATGAAATATATGTATATGAGCATGATTGAAAGGTGATGGAGAGGTGCTGTGTACAGACTTGTGCCTCTAATAATTACTATGGCCTTCTCAAATAGTCTATAGACCCTTGCATTGAAACAACAGCATTTATGGACACATCTGTTTTAGCTGAGGGACAATAGAGACTTTTTGGCATGTCTGCTTTCTCAAATATAAAGAACACCTATGCCAACTGCTTTATGCTAAATTGTTCTAGAAACAGCAGAGGAAAAGAACTATCTGAAGATTTCTGACAAACCCCCCACTGCAACTTTCTTACAATGAAAACTGCGCTGAATTGCTTCTGTTGAACAGTAGCACAAAAGTCCGACATGTATGTTTTTCATTCTTGGCCACCATTAGAGATGAACGAATTTCCGGTTATGAAATTCATTCACGCTTCATTTACTGGCAAAAGGTGAATTGCGTTATGGATTCTGTTACCACGGACCATAACGCAATTCCATGACGGAATGTATAATGGAATGCCTTTAGAGGCATTCTGTTATTCATTCCGTCATAAGAGAAGTCTATGGGCTGCAAAACGGATCCGTCCCGTTTCCGTTATGAAGGGGAGGACTCCTCTGCATAACGGAAATGACTTCTATTATAAAGGAATGAATAACGGAATGCCTCCAAAGGCATTCCATCATAGAATTGCGTTATGGTTCGTGGTAACCGAATCCATAATGCAATTCACCTTTTACCAGTAAACGAAGCGTGAACGAATTTCATAACCGGAAATTCGCTCATCTCTAGTCACCATACATACACAAACACACACATACACCCTTCGTTCCCAGCCCAAAGACTGGATGCACTGTGCTCCTTCATTAAATTGATATTAAAGACCATGAACGACTTGGAGTCCACTGCCTTGAATATAATAACAATTCAAAAGGGCTCTGTTCTTCTGCACTCGGGCATGCTGACTGTTGAATCTCCCACTGTCTATAAGCAGAAGAAATGGGTTTCACACAATGTGTGATAAGGTGAATCAATTTTTTACAGTCTGCTTTCGAGTCCCTTCACAGGAAGGATACAGAAGCAGAGTATTTAAATGTAACTTTTTTTTTTTTTTTTTAATCAGCAAAGAACAATACAGATTGCAGTGAAACCCCTCAAAATTGTTAAACTGTATGTTAGGGCTTAAAATACAAAATCTGTGAAATTATGAGCATCCTGCATAAATGGCTAGACTGAATATTAGTGTGCATGGCTCCCTCAAAGGAAAGCCTTCTAATAAAACAAAATGAGGGACATTTACTAATCATTTAGCAACAGAATTATGGTGTAAAATGCGCCAAAAATAATGGCATTTTGATTTACGCCAAATATATCAACAATTTTTCCCTTATTTTTCACTTAAAAGGCTTAAAAGGGCAAAATGTAGCGGAAGATTAAGCTTGCTTCTGTGGTAGTGTAAATGGTTAAAAGGGCACATGGCAGATCAGATAAATGTGACTTTTATTCAAAAAGTCATACTTTTAAAGGAGTCGCACATTCAAAAATCAGTTGAGCACAGATACATTGTCACATACAATTAAATGTAACTTCGGCATAAAATATGTCACATTTGTTTATAAAATAACGGATTATTAACCTACAATTACAACAAAATAACATTTTAAAAATAGCATTCGCCCTTTGATAAATGAAGTGAAACAAAACAGCACTTTTGATTCGTGATGTAAGGATTTTCCTGGCGAAAAATACACCGTTACTGATACAGGCCCCTTAATGTGTTGATCTAAATGGTTTAACACATGTGGGGGAAAGTCTTAGATTTTCTTTTTATTCACAAAAAATAAAATAAAAAAACAGAAGGATGTCGAGGACGACCAGAGTTCTACCTCTTGTACAGTTCTGCACAGTATATTATCTTTATTAAAGCGGTTTTAGGTCTCTATTTCCTTTAGTCAGAAATTTATAACACGTGTACAGTGAAAGAGGTTTTTCTTTTTGCAGTTTCCCAATGCCGTAAAACAACATACTGAATGCAAAAAATGCAGACATGAAATCTGACTTTTTTTCACCATTTAAAATTTCTAAACCTATTTATATGGATTGAGGTACATATATCATTAAGAAGGAAAATTTTTTTAATTTTCACAACTGTGCCAAATGAGTGGTAGTCTTGAGAAATCATTATTTATGTATAAGTCACATATGTTCACTAAAATGGAACTTTCTTACAGTGAATTGACCTTAATATACTTGGCGATATTTTATCTGTGACCTAGAAAAAAAACAGTAAGACAATGCAAAAGTGCAGATGGTGAGAGGCCCACCTAGGCTGCTGTGAAAATTCTGAGCATTTTATATCCTTTGGTTCCTTACCCTTTTAGGCAAGCTTTGTGTCTGTTCTGAGGATATCTGAATTCTCTCACTGTAAATAGCATGAATTCATCACCCTTCCCTTGAAGTACTTCCTCACATTTCCCGAGAGCCTCCCACCCTCTAGTTTCAGAAGGTGACCTCTTGCTTCCCTCCTGTACCTTGTTGAAACCTTTGATATATTTCAACTTTTTATTATTTTTAACATATCCTTTTCCCTTCACTGAAAATGCCTTGGCTCCTTGGTGCATTTTGTCTCTGCATTTAAAGGATTGATCACCACCGACAAAATCTTAAAACGTTAGGGGGGGGGGGAAATCACCCTGACTGACTGGAATCTGAATAGGTAATATCAGAGTTCATAATAAACATATATATATATATATATATATATATATATATATATATATATACACACATACATACATACACACACATCTAAGAGCATTCAGCATACACACAGTATACACATACACTTGGGAACAGTAACAGATGAAAACGGAAAAATGGAATAAAAAGATACTCAAATAACAGTATCGATCCCAAAGCTTCCATCTGTATGAATGGTATTCCTATGGGAGGAGTGAACTAACAATTCATCTGGAGAACATTTTATTATAATAATAAGTCTAGTTGTTATAGATAATTCTGTACGTTCCCATCGACAAAGACCTGGTGCCTAGTGAAGCAGAATGAGCAGATGACAGTAGGGCTTGATCCAACGGAGACTACACACAAGAAACCGAGCCTTACCTTGTGTATCATTTTACTATAACCACACAAAGGGATGAATACATACAGGTTATGTACATTTTTTTTTAAACAGATTGAAAAAAATAACACGAATGTAAAAAAGTTTCATAATTTTGAGATTCAATATAAATTATAAATCAGAGGCACTCACCATATCACCAGGCTTAACGGAAACGGCCACCACTGTCCCTGGCATCGGTGATCTCAGAATACTACTGGTGTCCTCTTCCACCTTCTCTGGCATGTACTTACTAAGCTCTGCCGCAAGCTTCGTCAACACTTGCAGTTTATACTTAAAATTAACAAAAGAAATTTACCAGTTAGTAATGTATACTATGAGATAATGTGTCACACATTCAGCCAGTGAACACATTATGGGATTAACAAAGGTAATGTATTTACTGCTGTTCTATAATTATGTTTACAGCTATTAGCTCACAGCATTGCCGAAATATTATACCAGAATAATACAGTCTGACAGTTTGGACATTTTATTTTAAAGCAATTTACTATGGAATAGTTAATGTGTAATCTATCTATCTGTGGTATCTATCCATCTATCTACCTGTGGTATCTATCTAGCTATCTACCTGTGGTATCTATCCATCTATCTACCTGTGGTATCTATCTAGCTATCTACCTGTGGTATCTATCTAGCTATCTACCTACCTGTGGTATCTATCTAGCTATCTACCTGTGGTATCTATCTAGCTATCTACCTGTGGTATCTATCTACCTGTGGTATCTATCTAGCTATCTACCTGTGGTATCTATCTACCTGTGGTATCTATCTAGCTATCTACCTACCTGTGGTATCTATCTAGCTATCTACCTGTGGTATCTATCTAGCTATCTACCTGTGGTATCTATCTACCTGTGGTATCTATCTAGCTATCTACCTGTGGTATCTATCTACCTGTGGTATCTATCTAGCTATCTACCTACCTGTGGTATCTATCTACCTGTGGTATCTATCTAGCTATCTACCTACCTGTGGTATCTATCTAGCTATCTACCTGTGGTATCTATCTAGCTATCTACCTGTGGTATCTATCTACCTGTGGTATCTATCTACCTGTGGTATCTATCTAGCTATCTACCTGTGGTATCTATCTACCTGTGGTATCTATTAGAGATGAGTGAATTTCAGGTTATGAAATTCGTTCACGCTTCGTTTACTGGTAAAAGGTGAATTGCGTTATGGATTCCGTTACCACGGACCATAATGCAATTCTTATGCCTTTAGAGGCATTCCGTTATTCATTCTGTCATGATAGAAGTCTATGGGCTGCAAAATGGATCCGTCCCGTTTCCGTTGTGCAGGAGAGGATTCCCCTGCATAACTGAAATGGGACGGATCCGTTTTGCAGCCCATAGACTTCTATCATGATGGAATGAATAACGGAATGCCTCTAAAAGGCATTCCGTCATAGAATTGCGTTATGGTCTGTGGTAACGGAATCCATAACGCAATTCACCTTTTACCAGTAAACGAAGCATGAACGAATTTCAAAATATGAAATTCGCTCATCTGTGGTATCTATCTATCTAAATGTGTGTGTATATGCACTTGTTAGCTACACGATTGCAACCTTAACTCAACTTGGCTTTTGCTGTGTTAAATGTCAATTTAAGGTTTGCTGCAACTAAACATACACACATATAATGTTTTGGTGGTTGAGCTCGATATAGAACCATTGTGGTACTAGAATTTACATCCGCTCATCACGAGTCATTAGTAATCAACGGCTCCTTTTTCTTTTCTGCTATATAATTTATTATTACTAATGACAACAATAATAATGGAATTCCTATTAAATCTACTTCATAATATTAGCGAGGATCACGTTGAGATATGCACAGTGAATGTTCCAGTTTTGGGCACTGGTTTCTACTTTTTGGAGCTGGATACATTTTGCATTCCAGGGTGAGATATTCATGTTGTATGTAAGGGGGTCCGTTCATCTTTTTAATTCAAGAACCATGCACTGCACAAAGGGGGAAAAAAATATCAGATCCCTGAGCATAATATACCCTTCCACCAGTAGATGGCAGTAGGTCTCTTTGCGTAGCAACACTGGTTGGCTCAAGATTTGCGGTAGGATTTAAGTCACACACGGTGTAGTTCGCACACGTAACACTGATACACATTTCTGTGGTGTTTAGGTATTTGAACACTGGTCAAGTAATGGAAAGGCTTTGCATTATAGGCTGAAGTATGTGGCGACTGTTGGGAGCAATCATTTATTTTGCCTTGGATTCGTTCTAATGAGATCTACTAAGCAGTAATGGTATAGGCAGTATTGCATTCTTAAGGTTATCTGCTAATAGATTATACTGTCATTACATTACATAGTAGCCCATGTCAAGAGCATGAAATGTTTAACAAAGCCTTCCTATTAATGGAAGGCATCCAATCAAAGCAATGGCTGGTAATTTACATTCTATAATTAAATAAGCTTTACAATGTCATGGAAACATTTTCCATTTGACATAGAAATACGGGCGATCGCTAGTAAAGCTGTTAAGATTTGAGAATGTGTTGCTCGTCCAATTCCCCTAATCTGACAGTCTGAATAATAACATCTTGGGCATGTATTTTTCCCTCTCTCTCTCGAGTGTGTGTTTTGCAATCAAGAAATACAAGTGTCTGCCAGATTCCGAGGGATATGATCCTGAAGTAAAATTACAGTGCAAATAAAAGCTTTTTGCTCCAATTAAAATTTGCCTGACTCATAAGTGGCAGGGAAATAAAGCGCGCCGAGTGCATTTTCCTGTCAATCTAATAAACATTCAGTGCAGAGGGACTATTTATCAAAGATAAATTGTACTTAAAAGTCATTCATTAAACCTATGGGGGGAATATAATTATACAAAATTGCACAGTTTTGGGATCGGTGGATGCCGGCTGAATCCTGCTAATAAAATACTCAGAATACGCAGGGATCACAATGTAACTTTATACTATCTGGAGGCCTTCCGATTACTCCACTACGTAAAGCCCTTGCTCATTTTCATCTTCTTATCGCAGAGTGAAATTCAAACTTGATATTTCCCTATTGTGTAATAATGTCACTTACCACAATGGCAGAATTCATCTTTAGAATTTGTCTGATATTTAGCACATTGTGGGCACAGATATAACACCATGTACAATTAGACTGGATCATACACATGAGATCTATTAGAGAAATATTACACAATATCACAATGAAGGGTGACGTTTGTACTCACAAAGGATTTCCATATTGGTTGGCAATGGCTATTCTGAGAGCAGTTGGACATTAAAGAGGTTTACAGGTTCTATAAAGTTATCCCCTATCCACCAGCGATACAGATTGTGTCAGGATCTATTCATGAAAAAACTGGTGGGCTTTGCATGAAAGTTCGATCAGTTTTTACTGCGATTGTGTTCAGTATGTGCAATTTTTCCCCATCCGGATTTTAGACATTTTTCATGCGCGTGAAGAAATACGAACCACATCTCCGAGCACCCATCAGTGAGATGCAATCCGTTTTTCATGTAAGCCCCATTCACTTCTAAGGAGTTAGGGCTGCATGAAAAACGCACAATATAGAACATGCTGCGAATACTAGTGAACGCAAACATGATGTGTGAAAAACGACAGATCCATTTAAATGAATGGGTCAGGATTCAGTCCGGATGCTATGCGTTCACTACACGCATTGCATCTGGATGGAAAACTCGCTTGTGTGAAAGAGCCCTTAGATCTGTGGGGTCCTACTGCTGGGATCTTCACCAATCATGAAAATGGGGGCCCTGTACCCTGTGGGGTAAAAAATTAATGGAGCGGCCGGTCAGGCATGTGTGCACCTGCTCCATTCATTTCTATGGGAGTTCCAGAGAGATCTGAGCACTGTACTCCGCTATCTCCAGAACTCCCAGAGATATAAATGCAACCACGCACATGCCCAATCGACTGCTCCATTCATTTTGAGGGGCTCTATGGGGGAGGGGTCCTGTTCTCGTGATCGGTGAGGGTCCCAGCAAATGTACAAGCGCATGCAAAATCTACAGCAGAATAAATAGAATGGGTTGGCATACTGAATCTCTCATTACACCGTGCAACAATGATTTTGCTACTGAGAAAAAAACATGTGATTTATACTAAAATGAGCGAGCTGATTCCAAATATGAACTCGGAATTTGCCTGACATGTCTAGATTTTAACCCCTTAAGGACCCTGTGCATTTCCATTTTTGCGTTTTAGTTTTTCACTCCCCGCGTTCCCATAGTCCTAACTTTTTCATTTTTCTATTCACATAGCCTTATGAGGGCTTATTTTTTGCGGGACAAATTGTACTTTCTAATGGCACCATATACGGTTGCATAACATGTAGTGGAAAGCTGGAAAAAAAATTCCAAATGGGGTAGAATTGGGAAAAAAATGCTGTACAATATGCTGTAAAATTGACCTGTTATCCTCATTCTCCAGGTTAGTATGGTTACGATACCACACTTGTATAATTTTTCTTGCATTTTAATACGAAAAAAAAAGTAAACCTTTGAGGATTTTTTTTTTTTTTTATAACCATATTCTGACCGCTATAACTTTCTTGTAGTTATGTGTACGGGGCTGTGTGACGGCTCATTTTTTTGCGGGACGATCTGTTCTTTTCAGTGATACCAATTTGAAGTGTGTTCGACTTTTTGATCACTTTTTATAAAAAAAAATGATTGGGTAAGTGACAAAAAATGGCAAATTGGCAGTTTTTATTTTTCCCCCCCGTTACACCATTTGCTGTATGCCATTAATATTGTTATATTTTAATAGCATGGGCATTTTCGGACACGGCGATGCCTATGATTTTTTTTTTTTTATTGTTTAAGTATTTATATTTTAAGGAAAGGAGGGTGATTTGAAGTTTTTTTTTATATTTTTTAAATCACCTTGGGTGACAATAACTGGCAATCATTAGATTGCCTATTGTATTCATTGATGTCTATAGAGACACCATTTTAACTACACCAGTACAATACTGCCACCTAGTGGCCTGTATTGGTATAGTCATCTAATAGGCACCGAAGCCTACTTGAGGCTTCAGCCTATTAGATCAATATAACAGGTTCACCGATCTCAGCCAGGGAATGCTGTTACCGCTTCCGGACTGCGCAGATGCCATGGTCACATTTGACCACGGCATCTGAAAGGGAAAATGTATGCGATCAGCCTTATGGCTGATTGCATACATGTGCCGCGGGTCTCTGCTATTTAAAATAACAAAAACCCAGCGGCTATGGCGCCCGCTGCACGTGCGAGTGGGCACCATGTTTGGGGACCGGACTTCTGCCGTACATGTACGGCGGAGTTCCTTAAAGGGTTAAGTTATACATGCAAAGCCTATTCAGTTATAATATTAATACATTATATTGGGGATATTCTAATGGACAAGTCCAGACCTGTTCGGACGCACTCAGGCTGATGTCAGCAGTAATTATATAAGGCAAGCTGGACAGATTTTGATAAAGTGATCTGTTATAGTGTTATCAGTTTTGAAACTTAAAGGGAACCTGTCACCGGGATTTTGTGTATAGAGCTGAGGACATGGGTTCCTAGATTGCCGCTAGCACATCCGCAATACCCAGTCCTCATAGCTCTGTGTGCTTTTATTGTGTAAAAAACCCGATTTGATACATATGCAAATTAACCTGAGTCCTGTACGTGACTCATCTCAGGGACAGGACTCATCTCAGGTTAATTTGCATATGTATCAAATCTGTTTTTTTACACAATAAAAGCACACAGAGCTATCGGGACTGGGTATTGCGGATGTGCTAGCGGCCATCTAGCAGCCCATGTCCTCAGCTCTTTACACAAAATCCCGGTGACAGGTTCCCTTTAAGATGGATAAACACAAATGTGTTAACGATCCAGACAATTTCTTCTACATATGTGGCAAATACACTACTTATGATCAGCGCAAGAATCTGACAAAGCGAGTGCGTCTTGCAGCTTGGGATGAATTTGTGCTAGTAGTGCAGAACTTCCTTGGGAACAGACGAGCTGCAAACTATGCTGAATTAGTAGACAGCATGCTTACAGCATATGAACAACTTGGCTGCCGAATGTCATTGATTGTGCATTTCTTACATTCCCATCTTGACTTTTTCCCACCCAATTTGGGACACGTAAGTGACGAACATGGAGAGGGGTTCTATAAAGATATTTCTACAATGGAGAACAGGTATCAAGGCCGCTGGAATTCTAACATGATGGGGGACTACTGCTGATTTTTGCAATAGGAAAATGTGACCGTTCAGAAACGCAAAAGCAGATGCCTGAAGCACTTTTAGCAGTACTGGGCCTTGCTCAAGTAAGACTTTTAAACTGAAAAACAAGACTTTTTGAAATTTTGTTATTCCATTACATTTTCATACACTGTTTATTAAGCAAACTTTGATGTAGATTAGGCAATTGTTGGAGTAAAACTCGTTCTGTTCAAAATTATTTAATGCTTTCCAAGTGCTTAATTCATTTAGGCATACTTATGCATAGCAAAATTTCGTAACGTGTTACAACAATTCTGACTTCGGATTTGTAATCCGCACACTTAATTTAGTATAGGACAAATGTTTTTTGCCCAGTAGCAGACGAAAAGTTTTGTTTTTTTGTTGCGTGGTGTTATGAGCAATGATGTCATTTTGATCATTTTCTAAATATTCCATGATAAAACTGCATAATTAGCAGGGATTTAACAAGATATAAAAAATATAATAAGTGGATAGAAAACATAATTGAAGATGAGCAGTCCCTGTTACAAGTGGCACTCACATAACGGTGCCATGAGTGTTTTGATAGCAAGCATTTTCCTAGCTACTGTTTGTAGTGCTGGGTTGCTCTTGTTGTGACAGGCTGCAGTGACGGGGTAGCAATCCTCCCATCACACGGGGATGAATAAACTCCAGAGATGCTGCATCCAAAATGCTCTAAACTCAATACCTACACCAGACAAGGGAAGACCATTCCTCATCCACTTCAGCCCGCGTCTAGAAGAGACTGTGAGGTCAACAAGGCTGAAATGCACTTATACAGAAGTGGGCATGAAGAGATACATTAAAGGGGTATTCCGTTTAATTTTTTTAAAAATTTGTTTACATATTAGGAAATTATGCCGTTTTCTAATATATATATATATATATATATATATATATACACACACACACACACACACACACAGGAAACTGGACAGCACTCCAGATAAAAAATGTGGTTTATTCACCCATGTGGTGTATATAATATTGGGTAAGCAGCTATACCCTTGGACTTAGCACCCGCCATCTTTTTTCATCCAGTGCCGCCATCGTGTTTCATTGTATGAATATATATATATATATATATATATATATATAAAATTCTGCATACAGGCAGTTGACCCCTATATGCATCAGAATGGTATAGTCCATGTATGAGTCCTATGTAATGCATCCATGGCCTAACTGAAACATTGTATGTCATGTGACACTCTTTACACCCTGATATTCAGTAAGCAGCAGTATTAGATGACCTACATGTGCTAGGTCAGCACACAGGACACATTCATATGATAAGTAAATAGGACTAGTGGTAGAATTGTGATTTTCATTGTGGTTATTGCAATAACTACCTCACCGTGTGCCTGTCTGTAGTGATTTGTAAAATGGCTGCCTGTTGCTAAGTGATGTCATGTTGTTAATAAAGTTTAGTGTAAAGGGAAAAAAAACAGCACACAGAAATCTGCTTCTAAACAGACAGACATGAGGTGCTGCAGCAGGTAGTTAATACTGTATTATACACTGTATATGTTCTGTTCCTCAGTACACTAGTATTCATCTGTTAGATATCAAGGCTGGCTTCACATATATCAGTTGTGTCTGGCCAGTCGTTTAACGCTTGGAGCCAGACACAGCTGATATTTGTGTATGTGCACTTTAAAGGGGCTGTCCCATCTGGGACATTGATGTCATATCACTAGGAACATCTGTAATTCCAGGCCTATCTCCAGAACGCGGCCCTTGAAGTGTAGGAGAGTACACTGCACAATGTACAGCTTGGGAATGACAGAAATATCCAAGCCAACTTGGCTTTTTTTGGAGTTTTCATAGTGGTGAACAGAGGGTAGACGCGAATGCATGGCTGCTCTCTCTTCACTTTGGGGGCCCTGGTCTGGAGATAGGAGTGGGTTGTAGGGGTAGGACCCTCTCCTATCTGACACTGATGGCATATCCTAGCTATATTCCATCAATGTCCCAGACCATAGGCTGAAGGCACTGAAAAGAAAAACTCAGCATGAAGTATTTTTGTCCAGTGCTATTTGACATCTGGCATCGAAACTGATTTGCTGGGTGCCATGAACAATTCCATAAAAATCTATTAGATCAGTTTTCCTCTGGCGTTTCTATACCAATCTACAGGGAAACAGAGCTGGATTGTTGGACATACGGTGTGTAAAAGGTCCTCTAAACAGCACACATCAACCCATACCCATTCAGTTTTTAGAATAGTCCTTTAGCAGACCATCCATGGTGTAGAAGAAGATCTAATAGAATATTCAAAGTTCAAAAGCCAACTATCTAGTCATTGTTTTACAAGACACGATGGCCAGTGGACATCTCACTATATGCTCTATCAACATATCAAAATATCTATCCACTATGTTGGAAAATAATTTCAACTTTCATCTACAGTGTATGTTGTTTGTGAAATTGTGCTGTAATCTTAGAAAAGTCTTTCCACAGATGGTCATCCTAAGCCAACACAACTACTATTTTATCCCAGATTATGTGTTCTTATCAAATTTATGAAACTTATTGAAACTAAAAGAAGTCCTTCTTGTCCTCCTCAGTGCAGCTTTCATTACATATTCTGGTTGCAATGGTTAACAAAGACAGTTTTGGTTTTAGACAGTTTCATAAATCTGCTCCTTTATGTATTCAAATTAAAATTAATGCAAATATGGCAGAACTAGGAAAAATGTGTACAGTTTTCTATTACATACTCATAACTAATGTATTTTTCAACCACTTGATATTCTAAGTATCGAATTACATGACGTACAATACATACTTTGTCTGCTTTACCCCATGTCTGACATGGTAACACCACAGGTGCTCAGTTTAGTTTTAAAGGGTAACTTCTCAGAATAAGATGTGTATGCACATGATGAGTAGCACTATATCTATGACTTGCATCCTGTATGTATGACCAGTTTCTCTGGTCCCCTATATCTGTGTAGCACACCATCAGATGCAGCAACAATATGCAGCACAAAAACTGAGCAATGTAGCTGTGTATCCAGCAATAGGGAGATACATGTAAAAACCTACTGGATGCAGCAACCGTGTCTGTGTGTCTCTGCCTCTGTCTTTCTCATTGAAGAGAGTACGCTGAACCTTAAGTGGAGCGCGTGGACTGCTGAGGGCGCACAAAACAACCGATCAAAGACAGTATTTTAGTTTCAGTAGTGTTCCATTTATTCGTAAGACAACGCGTTTCGGGGTGTTAAAGTCCCCTTTATCAAGTCTGAGGCGGGAGACTAGGAGAGTGTCGCTGCTCGTCTCCAGACGAGCAGCGACACTCTCCTAGTCTCCCGGCTCAGACTTGATAAAGGGGACTTTAACACCCCGAAACGCGTTGTCTTACGAATAAATGGAACACTACTGAAACTAAAATACTGTCTTTGATCGGTTGTTTCGTGCGCCCTCAGCAGTCCACACGCTCCACTTAAGGTTCAGCGTACTCTCTTCAATTTCACTACCCTAGTGGCAGGGTGGCTCCTGCCCAAGGCGTTAGGACGAATCTTGGCTGCACCAACCGTCTCTTATCCACACTCGATCTCCATTGCAGTTGCATCCAATTGATGCAACCGCAATAGGTGAGCAAACCATTTCTTTTATTTGAAATTTGTTTTGTTGAATTTACTTACCCTATGAGCGCCTTCTCTATCCCATTGGCCATTATTTTCTGTCTTTCTCAAGCAGCTCACTTCTTCTTTCCCCCTTCCCTGCACACAGCCTTTTATAAGTAGCATGTAACTAGATCCCTTAAGATGGATCTTACCTGGTTGAAGTTAGGGTGAATGATCAGTGCAGGAGGATGAGGAGTGGTGCACAAACAGAAAAAGAGGCATTCTTCCCTAATAAGATATGTAACAATGTTTCTAATACTCACTTGTACTATTCATTTATGTAAAGTTTGTTGATAGGACAGTGACTATTTAAACATCATTCCTGAAACTGCACCAAACAGTAGTTGGGAGATCAACAGATAAAAACGGGGATTTTTTTTATTGAATAGCATTATGCGTTAATGCCAATGAAAATATTTTGTGTGGATGCCTAAGTCTCTGGCAGATATAACTTTTTTCTTCCCTGTGTGTGTATTAATGTACAATTTCCATTTTTTTCCTAAAGTTTTTTCTGCAGTCACCTAATGTGCAACAATTTGTTTTGGAACGGTCTTTTATCTTTCCATGTATGATAGGTATTAGGATTTACCATGACTGTCCACTAGATACTAAAGTGCCCTTTACACGAGCCGCAAAATGGCCTAGATTATCGTTAATGAGCCGTCATTGTAACGCTCGTTAGAGATTATCTGGAGGTGTAAATGTACGCTCGTTCATCACAAAAATCTCATTTCCGGTGGCAGATCGTGCTGTGTAAACACGTTCTGCTGCAGGGAAATAACGAGTCGTTATGGGGAAGGACGATGGCATTAGTGATCACTCCTCCCCATACTCTGGAGGAGATCGCTGAAAGTAAATGCAGTGGTCACCTCCGCTAGCGACCAGCAGATTGTCGGGAAGGAATGCTTCCCTACTGACAATCTGCTGGTACATTATCCCATGTAAAGAGACCTTAAAATGTGCAAAATGAGAAACCAAGTCCTGTATTTTTCCAGACAATATTTTGAAGGATTATATGATGCCTCAATATGTTATTAAGAGAGGATAATGAAAATTTACTTTAAACTTAAATTATGTATCTTAACCACTTAAGGACCACAGGTTTATACCCCCCTAAAGACCAGGCCCTTTTTTACAAATCGGCACTACACTACTTTCACCGTTTATTGCTCGGTCATGCAACTTACCACCCAAATGAATTTTACCTCCTTTTCTTCTCACTAATAGAGCTTTCATTTGGTGGTATTTCATTGCTGCTGACATTTTTACTTTTTTTGTTATTAATCGAAATTTAACGATTTTTTTGCAAAAAAATGACATTTTTCACTTTCAGTTGTAAAATTTTGCAAAAAAAACGAGATCCATATAGAAATTTTGCTCTAAATTTATAGTTCTACATGTCTTTGATAAAAAAAAAAATGTTTGGGTAAAAAAAAAAATGGTTTGGGTAAAAGTTATAGCGTTTACAAACTATGGTACAAAAATGTGAATTTCCGCTTTTTGAAGCAGCTCTGACTTTCTGAGCACCTGTCATGTTTCCTGAGGTTCTACAATGGCCAGACAGTACAAACACCCCACAAATGACCCCATTTCGGAAAGTACACACCCTAAGGTATTCGCTGATGGGCATAGTGAGTTCATAGAATTTTTTATTTTTTGTCACAAGTTAGCGGAAAATGATGATTTTTTTTTTTTTTTTTTTTTCTTACAAAGTCTCATATTCCACTAACTTGTGACAAAAAATAAAAACTTCTATGAACTCACTATGCCCATCACGAAATACCTTGGGGTCTCTTCTTTCCAAAATGGGGTCACTTGTGGGGTAGTTATACTGCCCTGGCATTCTAGGGGCCCAAATGTGTGGTAAGGAGTTTGAAATCAAATTCTGTAAAAAATGACGAGTGAAATCCGAAAGGTGCTCTTTGGAATATGGGCCCCTTTGCCCACCTAGGCTGCAAAAAAGTGTCACACATCTGGTATCTCTGTATTCAGGAGAAGTTGAGGAATGTGTTTTGGGGTGTCTTTTTACATATACCCATGCTGGGTGGGATAAATATCTTGGTCAAATGCCAACTTTGTATAAAAAAATGGGAAAAGTTGTCTTTTGCCAAGATATTTCTCTCACCCAGCATGGGTATATGTAAAATGACACCCCAAAACACATTCCCCACCTTCTCCTGAGTACGGCAATACCAGATGTGTGACACTTTTTTGCAGCCTAGGTGGGCAAAGGGGCCCATATTCCAAAGAGCACCTTTCGGATTTCACAGGTCATTTGTTACAGAATTTGATTTCAAACTCCTTACCACACATTCGGGCCCCTAGAATGCCAGGGCAGTATAACTACCCCACAAGTGACCCCATTTTGGAAAGAAGACACCCCAAGGTATTCCGTGAGGGGCATGGCAAGTTCCTAGAATTTTTTATTTTTTGTCACAAGTTAGTGGAAAATGATGATTTTTTTTTTTTTTTTTTTTTCATACAAAGTCTCATATTCCACTAACTTGTGACAAAAAATAAAAACTTCCATGAACTCACTATGCCCATCAGCGAATACCTTGGGGTCTCTTCTTTCCAAAATGGGGTCACTTGTGGGGTAGTTATACTGCCCTGGCATTCTAGGGGCCCGAATGTGTGGTAAGGAGTTTGAAATCAAATTCTGCAAAAAATGACCAGTGAAATCCGAAAGGTGCTCTTTGGAATATGGGCCCCTTTGCCCACCTAGGCTGCAAAAACGTGTCACACATCTGGTATCTCTGTATTCAGGAGAAGTTGAGGAATGTGTTTTGGGGTGTCTTTTTACATATACCCATGCTGGGTGAGATAAATATCTTGGTCAAATGCCAACTTTGTATAAAAAAAATGGGAAAAGTTGTCTTTTGCCAAGATATTTCTCTCACCCAGCATGGGTATATGTAAAATGACACCCCAAAACACATTCCCCACCTTCTCCCGAGTACGGGGATACCAGATGTGTGACACGTTTTTGCAGCCTAGGTGGGCAAAGGGGCCCATATTCCAAAGAGCACCTTTCGGATTTCACAGGTCATTTTTTACAGAATTTGATTTCAAACTCCTTACCACACATTTGGGCCCCTAGAATGCCAGGGCAGTATAACTACCCCACAAGTGACCCCATTTTGGAAAGAAGAGACCCCAAGGTATTCGCTGATGGGCATAGTGAGTTCATGGAAGTTTTTATTTTTTGTCACAAGTTAGTGGAATATGAGACTTTGTATGAAAAAAAAAAAAAAAAAAAAATCATCATTTTCCACTAACTTGTGACAAAAAATAAAAAATTCTAGGAACTCGCCATGCCCCTCACGGAATACCTTGGGGTGTCTTCTTTCCAAAATGGGGTCACTTGTTGGGTAGTTATACTGCCCTGGCATTTTCCAGGGGCCCTAATGTGTGGTAAGTAGGTAAATGACCTGTGAAATCCTAAAGGTGCTCTTTGGAATGTGGGCCCCTTTGCCCACCTAGGCTGCAAAAAAGTGTCACACATGTGGTATCGCCGTATTCAGGAGGAGTTGGGGAATGTGTTTTGGGGTGTCATTTTACATATACCCATGCTGGGTGAGAGAAATATCTTGGCAAAAGACAACTTTTCCCATTTTTTTATACAAAGTTGGCATTTGACCAAGATATTTCTCTCACCCAGCATGGGTATATGTAAAATGACACCCCAAAACACATTCCCCAACTTCTCCTGAGTACGGCGATACCAGATGTGTGACACTTTTTTGCAGCCTAGATGCGCAAAGGTGCCCAAATTCCTTTTAGGAGGGCATTTTTAGACATTTGGATACCAGACTTCTTCTCACGCTTTGGGGCCCCTAGAATGCCAGGGCAGTATAAATACCCCACATGTGACCCCATTTTGGAAAGAAGACACCCCAAGGTATTTAATGAGGGGCATGGCGAGTTCATAGAAATTTTTTTTTTTTTGCACAAGTTAGCGGAAATTGATATTTTTAATTTTTTTCTCACAAAGTCTCCCGTTCCGCTAACTTGGGACAAAAATTTCAATCTTTCATGGACTCAATATGCCCCTCACGGAATACCTGGGGGTGTCTTCTTTCCGAAATGGGGTCACATGTGGGGTATTTATACTGCCCTGGCATTCTAGGGGCCCTAAAGCGTGAGAAGAAGTCTGGAATATAAATGTCTAAAAAATTTTACGCATTTGGTTTCCGTGAGGGGTATGGTGAGTTCATGTGAGATTTTATTTTTTGACACAAGTTAGTGGAATATGAGACTTTGTAAGAAAAAAATAATAATAATTCCGCTAACTTGGGCCAAAAAAATGTCTGAATGGAGCCTTACAGGGGGGTGATCAATGACAGGGGGGGTGATCAATGACAGGGGGGTGATCAATGACAGGGGGGGTGATCAATGACAGGGGTGGTGATCAATGACAGGGGGGTGATCAATGACAGGGGGGTGATCAATGACAGGGGGGTGATCAATGACAGGGGGGGGTGCCCCTGTAAGGCTTCATTCAGACGTCCGGATGCGTTTTGCGGATCCGATCCATCTATCAGTGCATCCGTAAAAATCATGCGGACATCTGAATGGAGCTTTACAGGGGGGTAATCAATGACAGGGGGGTGATCAGGGAGTCTATATGGGGTGATAACCACAGTCATTGATCATGCCCCTGTAAGGCTTCATTCAGACGTCCGGATGCGTTTTGCGGATCCGATCCATCTATCAGTGGATCCGTAAAAATCATGCGGACATCTGAATGGAGCCTTACAGGGGGGTAATCAATGACAGGGGGGTAATCAATGACAGGGGGGTGATCAGGGAGTCTATATGGGGTGATCACCACAGTCATTGATCACGCCCCTGTAAGGCTTCATTCAGACGTCTGGATGCGTTTTGCGGATCCGATCCATCTATCAGTGCATCCGTAAAAATCATGCGGACATCTGAATGGAGCTTTACAGGGGGGTAATCAATGACAGGGGGGTGATCAGGGAGTCTATATGGTGTGATCACCACAGTCATTGATCATGCCCCTGTAAGGCTTCATTCAGACGTCCGGATGCGTTTTGCGGATCCGATCCATCTATCAGTGGATCCGTAAAAATCATGCGGACGTCTGAATGGAGCTTTACAGGGGGGTAATCAATGACAGGGGGGTAATCAATGACAGGGGGGTGATCAGGGAGTCTATATGGGGTGATCACCACAGTCATTGATCACGCCCCTGTAAGGCTTCATTCAGACGTCCGGATGCGTTTTGCGGATCCGATCCATCTATCAGTGCATCCGTAAAAATCATGCGGACATCTGAATGGAGCTTTACAGGGGGGTAATCACCACAGTCATTGATCATGCCCCTGTAAGGCTTCATTCAGACGTCCGGATGCGTTTTGCGGATCCGATCCATCTATCAGTGCATCCGTAAAAATCATGCGGACATCTGAATGGAGCTTTACAGGGGGGTGATCAGGGAGTCTATATGGGGTGATCACCACAGTCATTGATCATGCCCCTGTAAGGCTTCATTCAGACGTCCGGATGCGTTTTGCGGATCGGATCCATCTATCAGTGCATCCGTAAAAATCATGCGGACGTCTGAATGGAGCTTTACAGGGGGGTGATCAATGACAGGGGTGTAATCAATGACAGGGGGGTGATCAGGGAGTCTATATGGGGTGATCACCACAGTCATTGATCACGCCCCTGTAAGGCTTCATTCAGACGTCCGGATGCGTTTTGCGGATCCGATCCATCTATCAGTGGATCCGTAAAAATCATGCGGACGTCTGAATGGAGCTTTACAGGGGGGTAATCAATGACAGGGGGGTAATCAATGACAGGGGGGTAATCAGGGAGTCTATATGGGGTGATCAGGGGCTAATAAGGGGTTAATAAGTGACGGGGGGGGGTGTAGTGTAGTGTAGTGGTGCTTGGTGCTACTTTACTGAGCTACCTGTGTCCTCTGGTGGTCGATCCAAACAAATGGGACCACCAGAGGACCAGGTAGCAGGTATATTAGACGCTGTTATCAAAACAGCGTCTAATATACCTGTTAGGGGTTAAAAAAAACACATCTCCAGCCTGCCAGCGAACGATCGCCGCTGGCAGGCTGGAGATCAACTCTCTTACCTTCCGTTCCTGTGAACGCGCGCGCCTGTGTGCGCGCGTTCACAGGAAATCTCGGCTCACGCGAGATGACGCCTATTGGCGTTAGTGTGACCTGGTAGCGCCGCAGAAATGACGCCTTTCGGCGTTAGCGTGGCGGGAAGTGGTTAAGAAATCTCTGTTGCAAATACAGAAATAGTTTAACCCCTTAAGGACTCAGCCCTATTTCACCTTAAGGACTTGGCCATTTTTTGCAAATCTGACCAGTGTCACTTTAAGTGCTGATAACTTTAAAACACTTTGAATTATCCAGGCCATTCTGAGATAGTTTTTTTGTCACATATTGTACTTCAGGACACTGGTAAAATGAAGTAAAAAAAAATAATTTTTTTGCATAAAAAAATACCTAATTTACCCCAAATTTTGAAAAATTAGCAAATTTCAAAGTTTTAGTTTCTCTACTTCTGTAATACATAGTAATACCCCCAAAAATTGTGATGACTTTACATTCCCCATATGTCTACTTCATGTTTGAATTATTTTGGGAATGATATTTTATTTTTTGGGGATGTTACAAGGCTTAGAAGTTTAGAAGCAAATCTTGAAATTTTTCCAAAATTTACAAAAACCAAATTTTTAGGGACCACTACAGGTCTGAAGTCACTTTGCAAGGCTTACATAATAGAAACCTCCCAAAAATGACCCCATTCTATAAACTACACCCCTCAAGGTATTCAAAACTGATTTTTACAAACTTCGTTAACCCTTTAGGTGTTGCACAAGAGTTATTGGCAAATGGGGATGAAATTTGAGAATTTAATTTTTTTGCCTAATTTTCCATTTTAACCCATTTTTTCCACTAACAAAGCAAGGGTTAACAGCCAAACAAGACTGTATCTTTATTGCCCTGACTCTGCCGTTTACAGAAACACCCCAAATGTGTCCGTAAACTACTGTACGGGCACACAGTAGGGCGTAGAGGGAAAGGTGCGCCGTATGGTTTTTGGAAGCCAGATTTTCTGGACTGTTTTTTTGACACCATGTCCCATTTGATGCCCCCCCTGATGCACCCCTAGAGTAGAAACTCCATAAAAGTGACCCCATCTAAGAAACTACACCCCTCAAGGTATTTCAAAACTGATTTTACAAACTTTGTTAACCCTTTAGGTGTTGCACAAGATTTAATGGAAAATAGAGATACAATTTCAAAATTTCACTTTTTTGGCAGATTTTCCATTTTAATATTTTTTTTACCAGTTACAAAGCAAGGGTTAATAGCCAAACAAAACTCATTATTTATGGCCCTGATTCTGTAGTTTACAGAAACACCCCATATGTGGTCGTAAACTGCTGTACGGGCACACGGCACGGCGCAGAAGGAAAGGAATGCCATATGGTTTTTGGAAGGCAGATTTTGCTGGACCGCCATAAAATCATTCAGGGGTGCAGGCGAGGTGAATAAAACTTTATTTGGGGGATTTTAAAGTTTGATCACCGCGGTCAGAGACCGTGGGGATCAGAATCGGCAGAAAGCGCAGCAAACCGCAGGTCTGAATTGACCTGCGTTTTCTGCGATCGCCGATACGGGGGGGTCACATGACCCCCCCCTCGGCATTGACACAGGATGCCGGCTGAATGATTTCAGCCGGCATCCTGTTCGGATTAACCCCCGCAGCGCCGCAATCTCATTTTAAACTCATGACGTACTGGTACGTCATGGGTCCTTAAGGACTCGGGAAACATGCTTTACCGGTACGTCATGCGTCCCTAAGGGGTTAATATATAGATGTCACCCGAACTTGATTATATTGTATCACTATTAGGGCTCATGCACACGACCGTGCCTTTTTTTGTGGTCCACAAATTGCGGATCCACAAAAAACAGATGTCGTCCGTGTGCCTTCCGCAATTTGCGGAACGGAACGGGAGGCCCATTATAGAAATGCCTAACGGAGAAGAATAGGACATGCCTCATAATTTTTGCCGGGCCACGGAACGTAACAACGGATGCGGACAGCACACAGAGTGCTGTCCGCGTCTTTTGCGGACCCATTTAAAATGAATAGTTCAGAATACGAAATCAAAATACGGCCCGTATATGGAACGCAAATAAAACGTTTGTGTGCATGAGCCCTTACTCTGTGGCATATAATCCCTTCACATGGAGATTACGGAGCGTACTGATCATGGCTGTAAAATGTAAGAACCTTACAGAGTGCTGATGTCACTTCTGCTGTATGGGTTATTTAGAAAGTGTTCATGCAAGGAACATTTAACTGTCAGTGTGGGTAAAACACACCTGGATATAAGGATCAGCTCATGCATGAAATTTTCCCTGCCTGAAAATGAAAGCTGTGTATTATGCGGGATAATGTGTTCTTTCACCTGTATAAAACCATGTGCCATTTGGTCTTATGTATTCATATATTGACAGAAGTTCTTGCTTTTAAGGGGTGATTTACACAAGTGTATTTTACCTCAACAGTCCTTTTTCTCTGGCAAAACAGGATTTCATAATTTTTTTTTTTTTGTACAGACCTAATGAATGGGAAACTGAATATTAAACAGCTTATGTTTAACTCTTAGATTGGACCCTTAAGGTACTTTTACACAGGCAGATTATCAGGAATAAACATTTGTACAAATGCTCCTTCCCAATAACTGACGACCCGATGAACGAGCAAATGCTTGGGTGAAAGCATAGCTGAAGTGGCACCCAACATCCTAGTTTCTGGGCAACAGATAGATGAATCCATAGATGACTCGATACGGGTATGAGCGAACGGACGGTGCGTTCCTGATAACTGCCTGCTCAGTCGCCTGTGTAAAGAGGCCTTTATTCAAGAAGAAACCTGCTAAACAAAAACGGTCAATAAAGATGAAACCAGATTGAGTGAATGACCTCACATTTTATTTACAATCTTTACTCAGTATTTACAGTATGCTTTTTGTTTTTCCCTTTTAGGCCCCACTTACACCCAAATACTCCAGCTAAACTATGTATATCAGACGGACACCAATAAAGATGGTCATATTCACCAGAAGATTGTCTGCAGATTGATATGAATCTGTGCTTGGGGACAGCCCGACTATTACCTGGCGTCTGCTCTTGAGGAAAAGAAGGAGCAAACATGTTTGTTGCCCCAGAAATGAGCACAGTGAGAAGTATCTTCAGCCCCTTACATCCTTCTTCCTATTGCTGTAAACATTCAGCTGTTATGGGTATGCATATTTACGCTACACATTATTGCAATGGATCCTCAAGGATTTGTTCTGCTAGTCAGAGGTTTACATATTTATTTTTTAACACTGGAAAGTGTTCTAAAAAAATATTTTCTAATTACTTACAATTGATGTTCTCCATTGTCTCAAATGAGACCTAAATAAATGAAATTTAGTTATTAAAAGGGGTTGTCTCACCAAGGCAACCTTTGTCCACATGCTCCCATCAGGCCATGTGGACATCACAGAGGGATGTTTCCCATGCAGTAACTCCATCTATTAGCAGGAGAAGGAGGTCACTCCCAGTGATAATGGCTAGTCACTTGAGAGGTCAGAAGTCATATTCACATCTATCAGTTTATATTCCGGCAGTTTCCTTTTAAAAATGTCATGTCAAGTTGAGACGGCATTTTTTTTTATTTTTTTATCTTTTATAAATATATTTTTTTTAATTTATACTCCTCATGACAAGTCAAACTATTGATGGTACACTGGCTGGTACCCCAAGCTATCATGAGACTTAACATGTGTTAGTACCAGATTTCAATAAAGAGGTATCTGGAAAAGTTCTATACACTTTATTATTTGTAACTGAAACTCTCACAATTTTAAGATCACTTGGTATCCCAGTTTCTGCTGAAATATATGGCATGCCTGATTGACATGTCCTAAAAGTTAATATATAAGAAACCAACTTTAAAAGGGTTTCCCACCACAAACCCTTATGGCACGTTGATAGGTCGAAGGCCGTTACTTGTTGGTTTTGTATTGTGTAAAGCAAGGTAACCACTGCAAATGGTGAGATGGTGGACACTACAAGGGGATCACTACACACAGTACTCCTAACAACTCAAACCTCGCTGTAGCAAAAAAAAATGTGATGATGATAGAGAACATATAGAACACGTCTGATCAGCCACTATATGGTAGCAAGGAAACAGAACATCACAAATTAGTCATTTTCTTTATCAGCAGCAACATTAGTCTCTTGAAAGCTGACATGCAGAGAGAACAGATTGCTACACCATGTTAGCCTTCAGTAACAGCATAAACCAGTAAAAGACTAATTCAAGATAACAAAAGCACCTAAGGTGTTCGAGGGACTCCACACAATGCAATTAAACATTTAAATGCTTCATAGTTTTACATCTTTAGCACTGAAGGTCATGTCGAGCTTCGGGGAAAAAAAAAAAAAGTGCCTGGGGTAAAACCGATGCAAGAAGCAGCCTTCTGCTCTAGTAGGCACGTTGAACAGCCTAAGCAATAAACACATCCGAACAAAAAACATTTAACGTGAAAGCTTGTAGACGTCCTTCTCTTGGAATAACAAGATGAACAAGGTAAATGAGCAGATAGCTGTTGGGAAGCCGTGTGAGCCGCACGGCGGTGTACATCTGCACTCACTAGACTTGCCTGTTAGCATAATGCTTTGACAACTCCATCAGCGCAGTCTCAAGGTAGCTGTCAATCAGGATGCATCATTTAATTCAACAGTACTCAGAGGACTTTCCCCTGCAACCCACATGACAGCACATCTACAGCTCTATTTATATCCAGAAGCCAGTTGTGTTTGCAGCGCTGCTGTAATTATAGGAAGGAGGGAAAAAACACATGCAACAGGTAGCAATGTTATCTGGATTGTGATTTCCTTTACCATGATCCGTGCAATGTGCGATCTCACTTTACAGTCATGACAAATGAGAAAAGCGCTATTAGTCCCCCCCCCCCCCCTTCACATCCGCCTCTGTTCAGACAGCACTTCATTTGCAGCTATCTATAATTAGATTAATGGTGTAGTGCAGTACAAAGCGGGTCCACTTCACATCAGATAGCATATGAATTAGGACAAACACTTATTTCAATTCCAGGCAGAGAAAGCAGTGACTAGGGTATTTAGCATACCCTTTATGGAAGAATGAGATGTTAATTGTGTACCATTACCACTAAACTGCTTGCTTGTTGTATAAATCACTGTGCTAATTGATGCAGAGATAGAAATGTAGCCACAGGCAAGAAAGCAATGGAATGAGAGTGCTGGAGATGGTGGATAAAGGATTATCGAATGAAACCAGATGGAGATGAGGCTCTTTTGAAACCCTTGCATTCTGCCCAAAAGCTGCACTTCTGAAAAGTACAGAAAAACTGTTGTACTGAGGCTGGAGGACAAAAAAAAGAAATGGCATGGCATTTTAGATCTGAAATACCCTTGTACAGAGGAGAAAAAAAAGAAAAAAAAGAGAGAGAGAACTGCCATGTATGCCGATTGTGTGAAAGAAATGAATGTGCAGCTTCCCTATTACAATAATGCAGTTTAATGGAGCTAAACCACAGAGCTCTTTGTAAACCTTATAACCATCAAATCCACTTGTTAGGTCTGGTCTTTCAGCAGAAATTCTTTAAATACTCTACGTTTTGCAAAGTAGTCACTACAGCGTAACTAATGTTCAAGAACTGAAAATGGAAGCGTCTTGAACAAGAGACCCTATAATATCATCTAGATGAATAGGCAGTACAGGAACCAAAGCGGAAATAACGTTTAAACTGTTCAGTCAATATATTAAGTAGCATGGCCAAGTGGTGACAGCAGATTACTGCACTGGGAACCTGAGAATATAATAACAGCTACACAATTGAGATATTTTAGCACACAACAGAGTAAAAGGAAAAATGAAGTGCTTTAATTATCCCTAAGTGGGCATCAGCAAAAACATACAGGAAGCACTTCAGCATTGACTGCCAGAGACACGAGTGCCCTTTCCTGTTCATGACACTTTTCTGTTTAGTAACTGAATATTTTCACAGTGACAGCTAATAAAATACCACTGGTCACAACATGATCTGTCCCAATGTTCGGGCATTGATAGATAACATCACAGTCTCTACACAGGTGGATGTAAACTTAATGTGGGAGGTGGATTATCGGCAGCACATGCTTGATCACACGGGAAGATGTGCTGCCGATAATCAGGCATCTTTCATCCTGATTAATGCCCATGCATTTGCTCATTTATTGGCTGTTCGATTATAGGGATCGATTATTGGAAACGAGCATCTGTAGTCTAATAATGCCCAAAATGGAAAATTCCTTTAATAATAAAATAATCTAGACTTTACCAAGACCTCAGGACTGAACCATAATAAACAATGATGGGACCTCTGAAACAAAGGGATTATGACAACATTTATTCTGAACTAAATAGGTTGTGATTTGAAAGGTGGCTCCACTATTCAGAAAAAAATGGGTGAGGTGCAAAACTGCTGTATGGATCACCCTATCCAATGGTATAACTAGTTGTAAGTAAAGGTATAGCAGGCACTCTCTATATGGCTGAACACTGTAGTATACTAAATTGATTTATTACAAACAGTAATGTACATAATACACTGCGTGCAGAATTATTAGGCAAATGAGTATTTTGACCACATCATCCTCTTTATGCATGTTGTCTTACTCCAAGCTGTATAGGCTCGAAAGCCTACTACCAATTAAGCATATTAGGTGATGTGCATCTCTGTAATGAGAAGGGGTGTGGTCTAATGACATCAACACCCTATATTAGGTGTGCATAATTATTAGGCAACTTCCTTTCCTTTGGCAAAATGGGTCAAAAGAAGGACTTGACAGGCTCAGAAAAGTCAAAAATAGTGAGATATCTTGCAGAGGGATGCAGCACTCTTAAAATTGCAAAGCTTCTGAAGCGTGATCATCGAACAATCAAGCGTTTCATTCAAAATAGTCAACAGGGTCGCAAGAAGCGTGTGGAAAAACCAAGGCGCAAAATAACTGCCCATGAACTGAGAAAAGTCAAGCGTGCAGCTGCCAAGATGCCACTTGCCACCAGTTTGGCCATATTTCAGAGCTGCAGCATCACTGGAGTGCCCAAAAGCACAAGGTGTGCAATACTCAGAGACATGGCCAAGGTAAGAAAGGCTGAAAGACGACCACCACTGAACAAGACACACAAGCTGAAACGTCAAGACTGGGCCAAGAAATATCTCAAGACTGATTTTTCTAAGGTTTTATGGACTGATGAAATGAGAGTGAGTCTTGATGGGCCAGATGGATGGGCCTGTGGCTGGATTGGTAAAGGGCAGAGAGCTCCAGTCCGACTCAGACGCCAGCAAGGTGGAGGTGGAGTACTGGTTTGGGCTGGTATCATCAAAGATGAGCTTGTGGGGCCTTTTCGGGTTTAGGATGGAGTCAAGCTCAACTCCCAGTCCTACTGCCAGTTTCTGGAAGACACCTTCTTCAAGCAGTGGTACAGGAAGAAGTCTGCATCCTTCAAGAAAAACATGATTTTCATGCAGGACAATGCTCCATCACACGCGTCCAAGTACTCCACAGCGTGGCTGGCAAGAAAGGGTATAAAAGAAGAAAATCTAATGACATGGCCTCCTTGTTCACCTGATCTGAACCCCATTGAGAACCTGTGGTCCATCATCAAATGTGAGATTTACAAGGAGGGAAAACAGTACACCTCTCTGAACAGTGTCTGGGAGGCTGTGGTTGCTGCTGCACGCAATGTTGATGGTGAACAGATCAAAACACTGACAGAATCCATGGATGACAGGCTTTTGAGTGTCCTTGCAAAGAAAGGTGGCTATATTGGTCACTGATTTGTTTTTGTTTTGTTTTTGAATGTCAGAAATGTATATTTGTGAATGTTGAGATGTTATATTGGTTTCACTGGTAAAAATAAATAATTGAAATGGGTATATATTTGTTTTTTGTTAAGTTGCCTAATAATTATGCACAGTAATAGTCACCTGCACACACAGATATCCCCCTAAAATAGCTAAAACTAAAAACAAACTAAAAACTACTTCCAAAAATATTCAGCTTTGATATTAATGAGTTTTTTGGGTTCATTTAGAACATGGTTGTTGTTCAATAATAAAATTAATCCTCAAAAATACAACTTGCCTAATAATTCTGCACTCCCTGTACATACATCTGGTTATATATAATTGGGCGCCCAATATAAAATGGATATAAAAACTGCAATAGTACGGTGATAAGTAATACAATGATAAAAAATAAAGTAAAATGGTTCTCCCAAATCGGACTCGCTGGTGTTGCGCAGTATCTATGCCACTAGGGCAAGTATCGTTAGTAGCGTGATGTCAGTATAGCAGCTGACAGGCTAAAGGAGTGTTGTGCCTGCGCTGTAACTTTGTGTATTATAGGTAATAAATCATATCTTGTAAATACAAGTTGCTTGTGTAGGAAATGGAGCTCCGAAGGGAGTGGAGGATACTGGAAAGTTACAAGACCTATATACAAAGATTGAACCAGATCGAAGTATTACAGATTTCTTCATACAAGCGCTTTTACAGACAATGTGATTCAATTAGCAGCCGGCGAATTTGAGTCCGATCATGTGACCCCTGACGTGAACCTTGTCATACCGACGTCAGGTATCCACGTGGGACGCCGAGAGCCGGAGACCATAGCTGCCATACAGACGGATCGTATACCTCAGCCTACACTGGTAGGGTAAGTGTACTCCAGGCTACTGACAGTGCGGGACGCCGCACCGAGGCCTCGGAGCTCCATTTCCTACACAAGCAACTTGTATTTACAAGATATGATTTATTACCTATAATACACAAAGTTTAAATCTACGCTCTATGTTTGGAAAATACTATTACAACATTGAAACCTTGGAGACATTGTCACTATAGACGATACATTGTTTTCTCATACCAGCGTTCCTAATCTGGACTTTCAATATTAAGTGGACTGAGAACACTGGTACAAGTCCAGTTACAGCGAAGGCACAACGCTCCTTTAGCCTGTCAGCTGCTATACTGACATCACGCTACTAACGATACTTGCCCTAGTGGCATAGATACTGCGCAACACCAGCGAGTCCTATTTGGGAGAACCATTTTATTTATTTTTTTATCATTGTATTACTTATCACCGTACTATTGCAGTTTTTATATCCATTTTATATTGGGCGCCCAATTATATATTACAAGATTTATGTACATTACTGTTTGTAATAAATCAATTTAGTATACTACAGTGTTCAGACATATTCCATATAGAGTGCCTGCTATACCTTTACTTACTACTATTTATTCTGAACTGTCTTCTCTATCCTTACAAGTAAATTTTATGTACTAATCTGTGACTACCAGTCCCCCCCCTGCAAAAAAATTAAATAAATGATCCGACTGTTGCAACATTAAAGGTTGTGGCAAGTTTTTAAGTTAACCTCTACTCACAAGATAAGGGATAACTAGCTGATCCCTGGGGGTATGACTGGTGGGACACCCACCAATCCCGAGACCGAGGGTCTCATACCCTCATTCTGATGGAGAGGTAGGTTGTGCATGTGCACTGCAGCTCCAGCTGGAAATAGCCAAGCCAGTTTTGAGCCCTATAAGTATGGCTAGGCTTTCAAGAAGTCCGAGATTCAGAATTTTACATAGCCACTTGTCTAATAAGGACTGGAAGATAAACCATCATCATAATGATTTTATAATTTGGGGTGGAAAACTGGAAACTTGAATCACTTTTTAACCTGTGGAAAACAGATCATTTAATTAATACTTACTGGTCCCTTGCTCTGCCAATGCCGCCGTTTCCACTGCACACAGGCTACGGGCTCTTTCACACGAGTCCAGACTGGATGTGTGTTCTTCTCTTCTTGTTCAGCTGCATTATAATAAATGGAACTGAACGGAAAGAGAAGGGTAAAGATCCAGTAGGAACTCACGCGGATGAGCCTGCAACCTAAGTACAGCAGACACAATGGCCCCAGCGAAGTGAGGAATGCTGGGGAGTAGCATTAAGGAAGGGGGTGCATAGGTAGCAGTTGCTACTGGGCCCAGGAGCCTGAAGAAGCCCAAAGACCCTCGTGCCATATAAGAAGACCTGTATTATAGAAAGCGCATGCTGGGAGGGCTCTTTCATAGATTTTGCTGTGGGGCCCAGAATTTTCAAGTTACACTTCTGGCTGGAGGAAAGGGGTTAGGTCAAGAAATTAGCATGGGGGCTGGGGGGATGCTGTTTCAATTTCTGCCTCAGGCAGCATAAAGGCTATGTGCTTCCCTGCCCCTGGCCACAAAGCACTAAGAGAAGGGGCTCAAGCTGAACTCTTGCACCAGGGCCCCTGAGCCGTTTGCTACGCCCCTGCTTTGTACTAACTTAACGATTTTTCATCTAACGGATAGTATAAAAAGCAGGGGTGCACCTAGCCTTTCTGCTGCCTGAGGCAAAAACTGAAACAGCCCCCCCCCATGGCAATTTCTTAACCTAACCGCTTTGCCACAATGAAAGTGCTCATTGCCCATGCCCCTACCTGGTGCTGCCTGAGGCGATTGCCTCAACTGGCCTCATTACTAGTGCACCCCTGGTATAAAGGACGGATTACCTAAAATGCCTGGAGTACCCCTTTAATTTGATTGGCAGCAATATAGGTTAGTGCTGAGGAACAGCTCCCTGTAAAGGACATTTTACTACTTCTTACTGTATGACAAGGTAAAATAAACATTTCCTCCACTAAACGTTCATCCCTTATAAAATCTTGACAGTTAAAATGTGACCTATTTGCTTGTGGATTTGAGGATTAAAGCAATTCCCAGCAAGCTCAATGATCTCCTCTTTCATCAGTGTGGCGTGCAAACTCACCCTGATCTGTTTCACAGCATTAATGGACCCCGGTCAGTAGAGAGAAGCACACTATCACGAGTGTTTGATTGACTTCATTGATGACAGAATTACTGACACCTGTAAGTCTCCAGAGGAATGACAGTAACATGCTCCCACAATCAACAGATCTTGTAACCACAGTATGGGCATCAAGCAAAGCACCGGCAGAATGCAAATGACAGCAGGGCTCATTGAATTTAAAATGTGTGCTAATTTCAATGCCTGGCTGCATTAAAGAAACTTGATGCCTGATTGGTTTCACTTAACCCCTCACAGCATTTCTCTACACTTCCATAAAGTGACGAAAGAACGGGATGAAGGTCATACTGTCCCATGAGTCTGGGAAGTCGTGAAAGTTCATCATTTTGGGTTCAGGACAAAGTAATGAGACTTTCAGATAATCCTTTTCAGAAGCCAAGTTGATGATTTTGCCGAGGCTCTGGCTCTAACTGGACAATCAAAGGGACCAATGCAAACACGAGAAGAAGAAGGAGTAACAGCCTCACCCACCACCACAAACGTGCTGCTATTTGTCAGGAAGGAAAAAAAAAAAAAGCCTGCGTTCCAGCTCCAGATCATTAATCACTCTCTAGGCCTTTAAGAAGTAGCCCATTACAGCTAAGAGCTAAAGGCCAACGCTCTCCTCACTTGCATGTCAGCAGTGCCAGTGTTAACAAGGGAAAATATATGGCTTATGCTATTCTACTCCAGTCCCCCATGCCTTTGCTCCCTTTAATTGAAAGAGGCAGTTAAACACAAGGTAAATCATTCAGTTAGCTGAGCTGTTTAATAACATATAATTGATCATGTCAATATGTCACCGAGATGTAATGCATCACTGTCACCACTTTTTAAGAAAGCCAACAACAAGCGCTTAAAAATGGATTTTTATACTTGTCATTTCATCTAAATCCTATGTGATTAGCATAGCCCCAAAGCTTCCTGTGGCGCTGCACTGTTAACTTTCAGATTAGTTATTTTGTCACCTGCTATACATAATACTTAGCAGGTATTAAAATGCATGAAAGGCTGACTTGGCTACAAAAACTAAACATGAGAAAAATTGTAATCAGAATTACAGCACTGGAAGGCTGGGCAATTCAGTCTCTCTGAAATATGTACATCCCAGTAAGAGGAAATATACTTTTCTATTTCCAGATGCTGAAAACTGGTCAAGAACTAATGCTCGTCATAGCTGAGGGATTGCTACAAGCACCTGTAACCTTATATTCACACTGCGTGGTCATGTTGGTTATTTGCTACAATTTTCACAAAAATTACAAAAAGTGCAGCATTTTGGGAAAAAATATGCAAAATACATAGCAAAATACGGTAAGAGCAGTGAGACTATGGAACTCTCTGCCTGAGGAGGTGGTGATGGTGAGTACAATAAAGGAATTCAAGAGGGGCCTGGATGTATTTCTGGAGCGTAATAATATTACAGGCTATAGCTACTAGAGAGGGGTCGTTGATCCAGGGAGTTATTCTGATTGCCTGATTGGAGTCGGGAAGGAATTTTTTATTCCCCTAAAGTGGGGAAAATTGGCTTCTACCTCACAGTTTTTTTTTTTGTCCTTCCTCTGGATCAACTTGCAGGATAACAGGCCGAACTGGATGGACAAATGTCTTTTTTCGGCCTTATATACTATGTTACTATGTATGACTGCAACTGGCAAATATACCCTTACCTGCAATTGCATGCAGACCCATTTATTTCTATGAGAAAGCAAAAAATGTGGACAGCACACGGATCCATCTGTGTGCTGTCCGCATCCGTGCGGCCGTAAATCTGTCCTGCCCAAAAAATAAAAAATTGAAATAAAACGTCCTATTCTTGTCCGTTTTGCAGACAAGAATAGGCATTCTTACAATAGGGCGAGAAAGTAAAGAGTAGGATACACATGGCTGGTCTCTGTGTTTTGAGGATCTGTGATTTGTGGAACACAAAACAGATATGGTCATGTACATGAGGCCTTAGTGAGACGGAAAAAGAGTAAAAGAGACATTTCAGGTAATATTTTTCACTGAAAGTTATAAAAAAGATGACTATGTTGGAACCTGGCCCTGTCAATGAAGGAAGGGCTTACAGAGGAAGCAGGGGGGTAAGGCAAGGGTGCACAGTGTGGCTCGGGCCCACCCTTGTGCACTTGAAGGGGTTGTCTCACTTCAGCCAATTACATTTATCATGTAGAGAAAGTTAATACAATCCATTGACTAATGTACTGTGATTGTCCATATTGCCCCCTTTGCTGGCTTAATTCATTTTTCCATCACCTTATACATTGTGTGTTTCCATGGTTACAGACTACCCTGCAATCCATCAGTGGTGGTTGTGCTTGCACACTATAGCAAAAAGCTCTGGCCTCTCAGGTGGCCAGGACCATGGGAGCACACATAGGCTACTGCTTTTTCCTATAGTGTGCAAGCACGGCCACCGCTGCTGGATAGCAGGGTGGTTGCAACCATGGAAACGAGCAGTGTATAATGTGATGGAAAAATTAATCAAGCCAGCAAAGGAAGCAATATGGATAATAACAATACATTAGTAATGGTTTGTATTAAGTTCCTCTACATAATAAATGCTCCTGGTCCCCGCACCGCTGCTGCTTCTTCCTGTACATGGATGAAAACATCCGGTGTCGGGGGAAGGGGGGAGCAGCCAATGGCAGGCGGGGACGAGCCTCCCTAGCATCGCGGGTGACTCTAGGCAGGCTCGTTCCCGTCCCTGCCTGCCCTTGGCTGCTCCCCCCCAACACCGGATGCTTTCATCCATTTACAGAGAGAAGCAGCAGTGGAGGTGCAGGGAGCGGGGTAAGTATATTCCCTTTGAGGGGCCCGCCACATGGAGGGGCTGTTTATGATATTGGATAACCCCTTTAAATTTGGCATCTTATTCCAGAGGCCTTTTTTTTTTCTCTTAATGCCAGTCTTAATAAAGCTGCCTCACAGCTTCTCATGACATATGTTACAAATGAAAGCCAACAAAAGGAAGCCACACTTTACTCCAAAAGAAAGCAGAAATATGATACAGCCTGATACATGGAACTTCAATGAAGCATAAACCTGAAAGCACCTATGACTTCAAATATCACTAAAATACCACACATGTAGCGTGCTTCCCTTCACTTGTGCCCATAATTACTATATGGTGCAGGTTGATGATAATGATACGTTGGCAGACTGTCATTGTGTTCTTGAAGAGGAAAGTTTGACTTGATGACAACAACTTTGCTTGCCGTCTGTGGCGAGGCCTTGTGCAGGTGTTAAGAGATAAAAGTGGAGGCTGAACCTGACAGGTGACCGCGAGCTGTCTGAGATATAGGTAAATATGACACAGTAGTAATTTGCTGACATAAGTGGCACTTTCGTATCCTCAAAGGCAACCGCAGTGACAATGTACTGTACAGTTCTCACAAAGAAGAACATGTGCCGCATTTGCTATTTGGCTGGCAGCCCTTGTTACCTATCACGGCTGTAATGAGCAAGACAAGAAAAATCCATGACAAGAAGAAGGCTGACAAGTATCAGAGATCTTTTCAAAGCCTACTATTTAATTACACGAGAGAAGCTGCCATCTGCTGGAACTACCGCTTCCTATTCTGCTACCTAGCTCCTTTTTATGTTGTTGGTGTAATTACAAGTTTATAATCTACTTACTAAAATAGCTAAAAGGTACTATTTCAAAGGCCTATATAATTATCAACACCACATTGAGGACTGTTATGGAAATGTGCAGTTAGGCAAGTATGATGTTACATGGCAGGTATGAAGAAATACAGTATAGGGAAACCGATTCCTCTTTGTTGCTATGTTTGCTATACCCTTTATATATACACTTTTACATTTCATTTTTATTTTATTTTCAGCAGGCAATATGGTGGAATAACATATGACTAAATGTAGCTGTATGAATAGGTGGCATAAAAGTTAAATTACCCTTGTGCGTACATCTCTATTGCATTCTTACAGTCAATATGATCAAGAGACATTAATAAGGACTTGTCAGATCTCCTCACATTTACCAAACCGTTGGTAACCCTATCATTTAACAATTCTGGAGCATGTTTCCTTAGAACTCTGAATTGTGCAGTTCCTTTTGATAACTGACTGTTACCAATTGGGTCTATGCACTCTCTGACACTATCCATTTAGTGCTGCCAGTGTCAGACTGTAGGGACACACCCCACTGGTAAATGGGATGGTATCACCCAGTAAGGTGGAATACCAAATGGGCAGCACAATGCATAGTTCTAACAAAGCATACTCCAGAATTGTTATTTCATGGGGAATTTATGCTGACTGTATAAGTAAAACTTGATGTGAACCTACTTTCAGTAGAGTACATACATGCATTCTTTCCTCTAGAGTACTCTTCCTTAAGAATATGCTGCGCAAGTATTTCACTACTCTAAAATATTGTTATGTAAATTAGCTTGTGTTTTCTTCCCATTCCTGGAGCTTTTCCTTCAAGGAGAATATAATGATCCATACAATACACCTAGTTGGATGGCTTTCATACAAAAACAGTAAACTTTGAAGTTGATCCGTATTCAGATTCTAGATGAGGAATGCTGGCTACTCAGAGCAGAAGAGGCACTCAAACCTTCTAACCTCCAAATACTAGTAACCAGCTAACCTTTTTCGCACTGGCATACTGACAAGTGTATATAGTGTTATTGTGGGACAAATGCAGAGAAAAATACCACTTTTAGGCTTCCTTCACAAAATTGTTTTGGCTTGTTTTTTCAGTGCAAAAATACCTGAAAAATCACATGCTTTTTTCTTTGTGGTATGCTGTCACAATCGGGCACACACAACCTGAGAGGCCACAAGAGGACACTATGGCATTCACTGCACCTGTGACCTTGGCTGTGACTGTAAAGGGGAACTCCACTTCCAAATTCACTTAAATCATTAGGCCACCAAAGAGTGAAGCAACCTCCAAACATGTCCACACACAACGCTGCCGCCATCCATTAGTACAGACAAAGGAACATCACGGTTACAGATGCACAGCACTCAAAGGAATGAAAAAAGCATTCTAGCATATGACAGGCAAACCTCTAGCACACTGATTTCCAATGGTAACACAACAAATCGGTACTTAAGAGGGTGTGGGTACATTTAGAGGAGCAAATTTAAGATTTACTACATACAAAAAGGTACAGTGCTAAAAGGGTACAAAAAGATGACAAAAAAGGGACATACAGATATGCAAACTGTCCAGAAGTAAAAAGGATAAAATAATGAATCGCATACCAATTAGATCAATGAGGGATTCATGCTGGGAGAACAGCGGAACGTTGACCAGTCCTACAACTCAGTGCATCTCAGAGATCTGACAGTATGTAACTTTTAAAAAGGACTTAGCAGGCTCCTTTCCCTCTCCTCTTAAGTCATGTGACAGCTGGTATTAAAAGCCAAAAATGGAAGGTTGTATGGTATAAATTTTTAAGCCAAAAACTTGTTGTACGAAATTGACAGGCACTAAATCAAATAGAACCACTAGAATTATGTAGCTGATTAGAATTTATTGTGATAAAATAGGGGGTTGAGTCAGCACAACCTGCCTGTAGGTGCACATCACTATGGCGAAATACATATACAAACAGAAAATGCAAATGTGACGGCCTTGACGCGGTGAGTGGCTTACTATGCTTTGGCCAAAATATAAACCAATGTCTCATCCAGCATGGAGGGCAGAGTGCTGGATGTAGTGTGCGATCACATTTGCATTTTCCGTTTGTGATAAAATAACGTATCCAACTATGCCCTAAAAATAGCGAGGTCAAAAAGTTATGCCAAAAAATAGCCATAAAGATGAATCTGTAATAAAAATAGCAATAGCAATATAATAACATCAACGAGATGGCATTTAAAAATAATAGATGATCAATAAGGAAATAGTCCAATAAGAGATGCAGTCTTTAGGATAAATATATTAAACTCTTGGAATTCTGCCAGTATATTTTGGTAATCAGCCTTCCCTTGATACAGATAACCAATATCTCTTGAGCTTGGTGAAAAAAGAAGGGATAAAACAGTCTCTTAAGATATAGAGGTGAAAATAATGACGATAATGAAGATGTTAAGGATATTAAGGGCATTAATAGATATTAATAGAAGGTCTTCAACTGATAAAATAATTTCTGTTGTATCTCCAAATGGACGTATGATAGTAATATGTAACTAAATAATATTTAGTCCAGGACTAATAGGTGGACATCACATTGAAAGTTAAAAAATTCGTAAGTTCAAATATTGGCAAGGAGAACAGTAATACAATAGTACTATGATAATGTGTCTATCATTGGGTACCCAGAAATATGTCTAATGTGGCGTCCCACACGACATTGGTAGCCCAAATATTTTCTCTGCGTTTTCACCAACCTGTACCGTTTGTTTGAAGGCCGTTCCCTGTCCAAGCTCGGCGTCCCACGTGGATAGGATGTGAACGCTATACCTTGCGTAGTAAGATGTGATCACTAAGGCTCAAGTGGTCTGTGCCGCTCACGTAGTCTGCGCCGCTCTATGTCATGTGCTTATCCATGCAAACATTCATAGGTTGAGAACGGGAAAGCAAGGTCCTGGTGATGGTATTGAAAGTGCTTTCAAAAATTTTTGGAATAAAGTTCAAATCTCAATTAGAACTTAATCTGTGGATCCTGTTTTGTGAGTGCTATTAGGATATTACCAGACGCGTTTCGGAGTGTATACTCACTCCTTCAGTGGTTGCACTCTTTTAGGATTTCTTCCATTTTTATAGGTTACACCCTATAGGACAAAGTGAGATGGATCTTCAAACAATGGAGTGGGTCTTTAAAACATGCAGTGGACCATTATCACTAGGTATCTTATCAGGATTTCCATGAGTTTCCCATGCGTTTTTTTGTGGCTCGGTACGTTTTTTCTTCTATATGTTCATTAGTGATTGTATATCATTAGTAATAGCTTAGTTTTTTTTTATCTCAAGTTGCAAAAATAAAAATATAGCTAAATAGAAAAATATAAATAAATAAAAAAAACTTTATAAAAAAATGGTTAAAACCTTAATAAAATAAATGTATCTGTAGATAGTTGACTCCCATATCCAAAAATATATATATTAGTGGCAATAAAATGCCTTTAAAAAAAAAATATAATGATAAAGGATCATTGCGACCCGCATACTTCATACTCTGAGCTAAATATCTGGGCTTTGTGTATAATAGACATGGACCAATAAATGATCTTCAATAGGCAAGTGGATGTTCATCAAACTTGTTGTAGGCATCTCGGATATTTTTACCAACACAGGCAAACCAAACACGAATATAAAATATTAATCCTTTCAACCAATATTGAATTCAGTAGGCATTCTGGTGCTTGAGACCAAAGAAGCGCCCAAGTTCCCTGATCATAAAAACACAAGTTATTTATTACAAAAACATATGGCTGGCTCACAGTAAAATCAATCTACTTTATTTCAACCACTGAAGAAACTTCTGTTTTGAAACGAGTCTGGTTACATTGTGGTATAACAAATCAAACCCTGAAGCTAAAGTTTTGTCTCTCTGATACTCCATATATTGATTCCAATCCAGTTTGGCGTTCCCATATACAGACAACGCATGCACGAACATAGTGTGCCGGCACACAAGACAACAACAAAGCGCAGCAATATACAGAAACAAATGGTGAGCGGGAGAGGTGGGATCTGTCTGAGGAACACTGATGTTGAGATGCTGAGTCAACATGTGCAGTGAACACCATTGTCTACACCAGGGATGCTCAACCTGCGGCCCTCCAGCTGTTGTAAAACTACAACTCCCATCATGACCTGCTGTAGGCCGATAGCTGTAGGCTGTCCTAGTATTCTGGGAGTTGTAGTTTTGCAACAGCTGGAGGGCCGCAGGTTGGGCACCCCTGGTTTACACCATGAACAAATGTGCTACATAGTATGGACATAGTTACCAATTATAAAAACAACTGATTTTATGTACAAGCATTTTTTATTATTTGGACATTACTATTAAGTGATAAGCTACAGGACTCTTAAGATATAGAAATCATACAGATCTGCACAAACACCTATATATGACATATAAGACATTATTTTTACTGCATCCAATACAGGAAATACCTTCTTTTGCATGAGCTCCACATTTAGGCATTGATAAGCAACCGTGATTGTGAATAGCCTTTTTCAATTTTACATTTTTTTTTTTACTTTATCTACATGTTGGTGTATGTTTTGGGCTACTTTCCGTCATGGATCTGCACAAACTCATCCATTCAGATAATACAACCGTCTGAATCCGTTCAGAATGGATCCGTTTGTATTATCTTAAACATTGCCAAAACTGATCCGTCTTGAACACCATTGAAAGTCAATGGGGAACGGATCCGTTTTCTGCAAGCAGCGTTTTTGGTGTCCGCTTCCAGAGCGGAATGGAGACGGAATGGAGGCAAACTGATGCATTCTGAGTGGATCCTTATCCATTCAGAATGCATTAAGGGCAAAACTGATCCGTTTTGGACCTCTTGTGAGAGCCCTGAACGAATTGAGCGGCCTTAATAAATGGTCTAGATTGATTTTACTGTGAACCAGCCATATGTGTTGAGTATTCGTTCCAGCTAAGTGCTTCCCTTTTCCCCTTTGTTGCACTATTTATTCCAAAACTTGAATTATGACAAAATTATGACAAGGCTGCTTTTAAAGGGTATCTTCTGGTCTATGGATATATACAAAGCAATATTCATTAGCATTGGGTGGGCCGGAAATGTACTGTCTGAGGCATGCATTAATTCCATTAGCACCTCTACGTTACCTGGGAAAACAGCCCAGTTTGGCCTTTTGTCTGCAAACGACTTTTACTGCCTACCCATCTTACAACATCTTGTGTCTATTACGTTCTCCATTGTTCCAGGAAGATGGCATCAGAACTCATAAGATATGCCTTTTTTAGGTGTTTATGGCATTTTATTACAAATAGTGTGCTTTTCTAGATGTGTTTCTTGTGATTTTTTTTTTTTTTAGTAAACCATGTGTATATACACCCTGCAGATCACTCCAGGGCATAGGTCATCAGTATAAAAAGCTCGGAAAACTTTCCCTTTAATCTATTGCTTAATATTGCAGATTTTCAAAATAACCATAGAAAAAAGTCAGACGTACTTTTTATTTATTTTTTTACAGAAAAAAATTTTGTCTTTAAATTATTGTATAGCTTTATATGACTGAGAATGAAGAAAGGGTTTTTTAAATTTCCATTATTTATTGACATGGAATCAATACAATTATCTATCTATTGTGAAGGAGTAATTCTAATTTTATTGACTGAAGCTCGAAAAGTGAATAAGCTTCATGAAAATAGAAATCTATCTGAATGTGTGATGGTGCACACTGTAATCTTCTTTGACAAGTAGAAGTAGTATGCTTTTTAAGGAATATATTCCATAATACATACAATCACTCACTGACACAAACAATAATGCACCAAGGAAGAATTGTTGAAATCTAATGATCCTTTATATGTGTGAATGTAATTATGATATAAGTAATGATAATGTAAGCGCTCACAATATTAGGGCAAAAGGATAGGTTTATTGGGGAAAACTGTACAATTGAAAGGATGTAGGGATAGTACCCTGCTGGGCCACCTCTAGCCTGGATACAAGATGAGATACGGTGGGGCATTGAGCATGCAGGGTGTCCTGCAGGTATCACTGAGCTGTCCCTCGTGTCACAACTATGGATGACCAACTGTCGTATGCGATGGCTCTCCAGATAATCAGACCAGGAGTTGGGGTAGTGTTTCTTGTTCATGACAAAACTGCAAATGAAGGCAAAGGTTGCTGGCTGTCGATGGCAGGACATGTAATTGGCACTCTGACACCAAATTTTCTTCTGCCTGGAAAAGGTTCAGGAAGAGATAGGGGTGAGCATTGAAGGTGCCTCCTGTGTCTGGATAGTAGAGAATGAAACTGTGAGAGCTCATGATATTTGTTGGTGGATGAAAAAAATGCTCTACGGGTGGTCTGCCTTAGCCGTCAAGAGACTGTTTGAGGTGTGTCCCGTCATGTAATCACTACAGCCTAGATCGCGGACAATTCATCAAGACGACCATCCTGCTTCTCTCAGTCCAATGATGGGAGTAACTCAGTCACACTGTGACACTGACTGTCACTCACTGATAGCCAAGCAGCAGGCAGTGAAGTGCCATGAGAGCCAGGCTAGCAGGTGGCAGTCAGGATGCTGGTGAAGGATGACCAGAGACAGTACTGCCCAGAGGATGCAATCTCTGCGGTCCATATACCAGGCCTACCATTATTACCCCTTCATATACCGCCTGCTCAGGGTGACCAGGCGGTATATGAAGGGGTAATACTAATGGTAGGCCTGTTATAGTCGAGATGGGCAGAGATGGCATCCTCTGGGCAGTACTGTCTCTGGTCATCCTTCATCAGCACCCTGACTGCCACCTGCGTAGCCTGGCTCTCATGGCACTTCACTGTCACTCACTGATAGCCAAGCAGCAGGCAGTGAAGTGCCATGAGATGCAGGCTATGCAGTGGCAGTCAGGGTGCTGGTAAAGGATGACCAGAGACAGTACTGCCCAGAGGATGCCATCTCTGCTGTCCATATACCAGGCCTATCAGGGTGTCAGGGTGACCAGGCGGGCAGGAGGTTTATGAAGGGGTAATACTGGTGGTAGGCCTGGTATATGGACAGCATGAGAGATCTGTATTATTAGTATATATAATGCCCCGCAGTATTATTAGTATACAATTGCCCCTCTGTATTATAATATATAATGGCCCCCTGTGTATAATGATAGTAGAGGATAGTAGAGGATGACAGTAAAGTGAGGAATCTAAAAAAAATTCTGTGAAACTCTGCAGAGACGAGAAGCCGCTGAAAGAAGGTATCATGGCGGTCTTATCTCCGAATGAAGATGTTGAAGAAAGTCTACATCACAGGAGATGTCACTGGATGGATGAGGCATGTGGTGCTGTATTTTACTGTATATAATAATGTCCATCCACATATTTGTTTCACGGTAGGTTTGGGGGGGTGGATTGCGAATATGGCCCACCCTGCCGCATCGTGGCCCTGGACTTCAGGTCACACTGTGCGTGTTCTGAATTCTGGGGCCTCACACCCACTACATTATCTGTACTGGCAACCCAAGCTACGCCACTGGCTGCACTGGAAAGGGGCCAAATTACATTCACAAGTTCTGTCTAAATGTAAATTTTTTTGTAAAAACAAGATGAAACTTAACCTGATTACATTCATTACGTTATGTAGTGGTCCCTAACAGATCCTTTAAGGTATGTTCACACATGGTGCATATGCTACAGTTTTTCTGATACAGAACTGTAAGTGTTACAGTACCAGAAAAATGGTTAAGATTTTACAAAATCTCAGCCATGGGCTTCAGACAAGAGACCTGCAGTGGAGGTGGCGATCTGCAGTATGTCAATTTATGCTGTACCCTTTGTCACCCTTTGCAATGCATAAGGTAAAATGTACACCAAATCTGCAGAGGAAATTCCTCTACGGAAAATCTGACCACATAGCCGTATTCAAATGGTTAAACAGCGATCATAAATACTCAAATCTGAAACAATGTTACACATGAAGAACAAACAAATACAAATTGCCATTGACAATATCGCTAGCTCATTCTTTACAGAGCTTCACAATCCTGTCAGAATCCACAGGGTATATAATCATATCTTTTACAGGGTGTCTTTATTCACAATAGAAGACAGAAACTAAAATGACCTGTATCAGCTCATGCAATTTATGCTTCCCGAATTATCACTTGTAATACCGCAACCACATATTATAATCAACTTCAGAAACATGTAGACAATGAAACTAATTGTGTGCAAGCAAACGGTTAGCTACAATATTGACAGATATATTCTCTGGTATTTACTTAATCTTACCAAGGACACAAATCATTTGTATGGATGCGTCATTTCTAGAAACGGGCTAATTTTAAACTGTTTTATTTAACTTTACTACAGTAGTTCATTAAAGGGTTTCTATCACTTGGTATGACATAATTACGCGCGATTCTCGCGCATGCGCCGTGCGCGGCTGTATTCGGCGCATTTGAGATGTGAGCTCGGAGCGGTCAGACATTCAATGCGCATGCGCCGAATACATCCGCGCATGCGCATTGAATGTCTGACCGCTCCGAGCTCAGACATCTCAAATGCGCCGAGTACAGCCGCGCACGGCGCATGCGCGAGAATTCGGCCGCTGCGTCACACGGAGGAGGACATGGGCGGGCTGGAGGGACGCGCTGGGCGGCGGCTGTGTATGAAGGTAGACGTAGCCTCTAGGTGCTAATGACGCCCACATAGCACCTAGAGGCTCATTAGCATATTTATAAAAGTTAGTTTTTTAGCAAAACCGCTGCCCCACAAGTGATTATAGTAGGATGGTTGGCCAGAGCAGACACTAGCGGATCGCTAGTGTCTGACAGCTAATTATGTCATACCAAGTGATAGAAACCCTTTAACTCATGGGGGAGGGGCTGTTTGCCCTCCTCTGGTGGTAATGCTAGAGAGTAGTGGGACTATGTGTAACTAAACAGGTTACCTCTAGTGAGTTCTGGGATTTGAATGGTATCATTTTAATCCACATACAAACGTCTATTTTACAGAGGAGAATGTACAGTATATTTTTGTAAGAAAAACATTAAAATTATATTTTACACACTGTCCAAACTACTGAGGTCAACCCTGATCATTCTTTGTACATATTTTTATGCAGGACCACCTAGACCACCAATGATTTGTTCATCAACCCCTTTTCTGCCGTAGACCAGCTGAGCAGATATCTAGCTTATAATTCCTGCTTATTCTACCCTTAGCACCCCAGTGGGCGGTTCTACTAGCAATTGACAGCTCTCTCTGCATTGAAGGCCACTAATCACTAATACGACTGCCCATTGGACTCCAGAATGGGCAGGAATTAAAATGAATAAATTAAAGGGTTTGTCTTATCTCACTGTTACTAAGGCGAGAGGAGATATAGTCCCAACCATTAGCTGCTCGGGAAACAGAGGGGAGTGTCGGCACTCACTGTTTCAGTAGCTTCCGTAGCGATGCATGAGATCTACGTAAACAGCGTAGCACAGCAAGCTATGTTGTTTCTGAGTAGGGAAGCAGAACAGCTTGTTGTAACATGATTTCTGTAGTTCCCATTCACCACAATCCCATCCAATACGTGCCGCTGTTTCCCAGCCAGCTGATGGTCGGGACTGTGTCTCATCTGGCCTTCGTAATAGCAAGATGAGACAACCCCTTTAATGTAATAATTTTTAATCCTGCTCATTCTGGACTTCTGGAGTCCAGTTGGTAGTCTTATTAGTGGCCTTCATTGTATAAGTTACTAAGACACGATGAGACAACCCCTTTAAGTTATACTGAACCTTTGCCCACAACCTTTATACAGTCCTGATCAAAAGATTAAGACCACTTGAAAAATGGAGGACGGATCCGTTTTCTATTGTGGCAGAGAAAACAAATCCGCCACACAGCAGGTGACCAAATGGAACTACTGCTACTTGACTCAAATACCTAGAAATGAAGGAGCACTTTGTGGATTTTGGTTCTATAATTTTTTAGGACTTTATTTGGGCACCATTTCAGGTTTGCAGAAGCCTTGAGGTGCTAAAACATAAGAAACACCCCCAAAAGGTCCCACTTTGGAAAATACATGTGTCAAGAAATTATACTAGGGGTGCAGTTAGCATTTTGAACCCACAGGTGTTTCATAGAATTTATTAAAATTGAGGCATGAAAATCTAAAATCATGTCAACTAATGCTGGGCGATTAATCATATTAATTTGAATAATTCGTCCTTTAGTATTATTATTATTATTTTTTTTAGGAGTGCTGTACAAACATAGCCTGTCTTTGAAGTTACTCTGCACAGTCATCTATTGCTGTGTATTGAACCAGTCAGTTTTACACCAACCTTAGGCTACTTTCACACTAGAGTTTTTGCTGGATCCGGCAGGGTTCAGCAAAAACGCTTCCATTACTTATAGTACAACCGTCTGTATCTGTTATGAACGGATCCAGTTGTGCTATCCTTAACATACCCAAGACTGATCCGTCATGAACTCCACTGAAAGTCAATGGAGGACGGATCTGTTTTCCATTGTGGCAGAGAAAACAAATCCGTCCCCATTGACTTGTATTGGGGGTCATGCCGGATCAGTCTTTCTCCACACCCCAGGACAGAAAGAAAACTACATGTTGCGGTTTGCTCTCAGTTATGGGAACGCAACAAAACGGAACGGAGCATTACGTTTTTTTCAGTTCAGTTTTGTCCCCATGAAGCGTTTTTTTTCCGGTATTGAGCCCCGATGACGGATCTCAATGCAGGAAAACTAAAACGCTAGTGTAAAAGTAGCCTAAGCCTACGAGACCCTGCCTCCGGCTGGGCCTGGCAGGCTTCCATATATGGCAGGCAACCACTGGGCCACGCAGTAACCCCTTAAATGCCACAGTCGCTATATGGCCATTGCAGGAGGGTGTTAGCTGTATGTTACTCAGTTTCTGATCGGCTGCATTCTCCATGCTGTAAATGTACAGTGTGGTGCGCTAATGCAATGCTTTCCATGTCTTAAATTTACAGCATGGTGTAGGAAGAGGTTAAAGGGGTTGTGCAGCCACTTTATACTGATGACCTATCCTCAGGATATGTCACTAAGATCAGATATAGGGATCAGACTCCCGGAACGGTTTGAAGGGATAGTAGAGCAATGTAATAACACTGCACCACCTCTACAAGATGGATGATGTGCAGGTCATTTTGAAGAGGAATAGCGCTGGTATAAACGCTGCTACCCATTCAAACAGCTGATCAGCAGGAGTACCAGGAGTCGAACTCCCGCCGATCTAATATTGATGACCTATCTCAAGGGTAGGTAATCAATATTAAGCCACTGCACAAACGCCATTTAAACTTTTAAACTTTTTTTTTTTTATAATATGACTTTGGAAATGGTGAGATGTAGGTTTATACTTTTACTACTCTTTTACATACTACCAATGATTTCCTTTGCATATTCAATCACAGTTAATACAATACAGTTAAAACAATTATGAGGATAACTATTTACATCATGCAGTTCCACAACAGAACATAAATGAGAATGATAATCACCATGTTCAGCCAAAGAGAAACACTAAATTAAAGTATATATCCTTTCACACTGCACAATCACTTAGTTTAGCAATTATGAACATTGCATTTCAGAAGGATTTATGTAATCACAATAATATTTTCACATTTGAAATGTAAAAGTATGCTAATGCACTAACATTTTCTAAAGTAGCTTTAAAGGAATCATTTGTCTGTATGGTAAGCTCTTATTTATGTTTTAGAATTGTCAAACTAAAGCCATATCACATATCTAAAACTTTTTCATGTGTAGTGCTTGGTACAGCCCAAGGGATAGAATATTGGGATTTCCTGACCCTCTGAAAGTCAAGTCTCCCAGTGGAACCAACCGACATAGAACAGTTACTGAAGCCTCTCCAGAAAGAAAACTGTTCTTCATGAATATCAAACTACAAACGGCAACGCCAGCACTATGAAGTTAGCTACAAAACATTCCTTTTTGTGGTGTGCATAGGTGCTTTTTCATCACATTTCCTGTGAAAGACATCTGTAATAATTTTTCTTTAAGTGGAAATGTAATGTCAAACATAATTAACAGCTCAAATGTATATATGCATTTCATAGAAATGATAGCTGCTAGGTTGTAAAAAACAAAACAGAAATATAGATATTGTTTGAAGCCATTTGTGCAAACAGTAATGTTCACCAAAAAAACAAAACATGCCTACATGAATGGTCCACAACCAGTGGCTCAGTGGAGTAAAATGTGGTTCGTAACTCCTAGATCTCCGACCTGACCTGGCAACAGACAACACTGCAAACATATCCTAACCACCCAACAGTGCCAACAACAATGTCAAGTTTCACATTGAAATATTTATGCAAAAATGTTTGCAACTTTAGGATTTTTAGCTTCTTCACATTAAACATGTTCCTCTATCACGCTGGATGTGGCTCACAAGGTACAAAAGGTTGGGGACATAGAATCTAGACAATGATGTTCATGTGCCTACCATCCAAACTTTCAAAAGTAACCTGAAACCCAACATTTCGGGAAAGCCTACAATCTACAATAAAACCCAGCTGCTGCTTCATAGTCATATGAGCAGCTTCTAACCTCACCTGCTGTCTCCTTCCCTTGTAATGCCTTAATGGGTAAGGTCCTCTCTTCTCTGTACCAGGAACATGTGGACAGGAGTTAAGTAAGATTGGTGTATAATATACACTCACCTAAAGAATTATTAGGAACACCATACTAATACGGTGTTGGACCCCCTTTTGCCTTCAGAAATGCCTTAATTCTACGTGGCATTGATTCAACAAGGTGCTGATAGCATTCTTTAGAAATGTTGGCCCATATTGATAGGATAGCATCTTGCAGTTGATGGAGATTTGAGGGATGCACATCTAGGGCACGAAGCTCCCGTTCCACCACATCCCAAAGATGCTCTATTGCAGTGGTTCTCAACCTTTCTAAAGCCGTGACCCCTTAATACAGTTTCTCATGTTGTGGTGACCCCCAACCATTACATTTTTTTCCTTGCTACGTCATAACTAATTTTGCTACTGTTATGATGACCCGCCAAAAACACGCACAGACATCAATACACCAAATGTTAATTCAAATACACAAGTATTCATTCATAACCACAGAACTTTAGCATAAATACAAAATATTTGTAAACCAAATAAATAACTTTAAAATAAATAATAAACAACAAATACCCCCTAAAAAATAAATCAGTGGTGCGCACAGTACCCCTCAAATAAATAACTCAGTGGTGCTCACAGTACCCCCCCCAAAAAAAAATATAATAAATCAGTGGTGCTCAGGGTACCCCTCAAATAAATAGATCAGTGGTGCTTCAAGTCCCCCCCAAATAAATAAATCAGAAGTGCTCAGGGTCCCCCAAATAAATAAATCAGCGGGGCTTCAGGTTTCCCCCAAATAAATAAATCAGCGGTGCTCAGGGTACCCCCAAATAAATAAATCAATGGTGCTCAGGGTCCCCCAAATAAATAAATCAGAAGTGCTCAGGGTCCCCCAAATAAATAAATCAGCGGTGCTTCATGTCCCCCCAAATAAATTAAGCCTTGCTCAGCCAAATAATCAAAATAAAATTAGCCAGGCTCAATTAAATCATTGGTGGCAGTGGTGCTCAGCGGCGGTGTCATTAACGAAAAAACTCGGACCTCAGCAGGCAGGCGGCCCGACTTACCCGTCCAGACGTCAGGCTCCTTCAAGCACAGGCAGTGATAGGACATCACTTCCTGTGTGCGAGGATAAGGGGCTGCTGCCGTTGTGCGGGCGACCCACAATAGGAAGCCTCAGGCGACCCCCCGGAAAGGGCCGATCGACCCCCAAAGGGGTCGCGACCCCTAGGTTGAGAACCGCTGCTCTATTGGGTTGAGATCTGGTGACTGTGGGGGCCTTTTTAGTACAGTGAACTCATTGTCATGTTCAAGAAACCAATTTGAAATGATTCGAGCTTTGTGACATGGTGCATTATCCTGCTGGAAGTAGCCATCAGATGATGGATACATGTTCTCATTCTGTTTATGCCAAATTCGGACTCTACCATTTGAATGTCTCAACAGAAATAGAGACTCATCAGACCAGGCAACATTTTTCCAGTCTTCAACAGTCCAATTTTGGTGAGCTCGTGCAAATTGTAGCCTCTTTTTCCTATTTGTAGTGGAGATGAGTGGTACCCGGTGGGGTCTTCTGCTGTTGTGAGCCCATCCGCCTCAAGGTTGTGCGTGTTGTGGTTTCACAAATGCTTTGCTGCATACCTCGGTTGTAACGAGTGGTTATTTCAGTCAACGTTGCTCTTCTATCAGCTTGAATCAGTCAGCCCATTCTCCTCTGACCTCTAGCATCCACAAGGCATTTTTGCCCACAGGACTGCCTCATACTGGATGTTTTTCCCTTTTCACATCATTCTTTGTAAACCCTAGAAATGGTTGTGCGTGAAAATCCCAGTAACTGAGCAGATTGTGAAATACTCAGACCGGCCCGTCTGGCACCAACAACCATGCCACGCTCAAAATTGCTTAAATCACCTTTCTTTCCCATTCTGACATTCAGTTTGGAGTTCAGGAGATTGTCTTGACCAGGACCACACCCCTAAATGCATTGAAGCAACTGCCATTTGATTGGTTGACTAGATAATTGCATTAATGAGAAATAGAACAGGTGTTCCTAATAATTCTTTAGGTGAGTGTACAGTTGTGTTAACCTGTTATTTACGGAGGGTGAAAATTTCAAGTGTGATTTAGATAAATTACTAATATCCTCAGCCGAAAGAGTCAGAATCTGTGTCTTCCATTTGACACTACTTTCAATGGAGAACATGTAACTATTTAAAATGAAATGCGTATAGAGCAGATACCAAACCTCTTGGTCCTTGGCATTGAAAAATACTGATTAAAGAATACTTTAGTTTGTTTATTGTACTTGTTTTTGTATTATGTTATACATGTAAACCCCCTATCTACAGCAATTTGGAATAAATAGCTCTTTAATGTGCTCTTCAACATCCGGTTTGGCGGGGGTCACATATGCTATTAGCTTCATGACCCACTGACCTGGCCAGAGTGTGGCAGCAGGGGACCAAAGGAGCCGCAACCAGATGACCTAAAGCAAGTAGGTATGCCTCCCTCCACAGGTCCAGCTGAAAGGTTCCAAAAAGTGGACAACCCCTTTAAGGACCAGGCTCATTTTCATTATTTACATTTTTAAATCATTGTCATTTTTACTTTTCCATTCACATAGCTGTATGAGTTTTTTTTTTTTTTTTTCAGGACAGGTTGTGCATTCCAATGGAACCATTTATTAATTTTTTACAATGTACAGAATGGAAGATCACGCTTACACACGAAGCGCAATTCCAACAATGGACTCGCTCATGTAAAACAGCCCTTACTGTATTTACTAATGAGATGTTACCAAATTCCAAATGTATATAAATTATCCTGTGATTTAATGTTTAAAAAAAAACTAATTAGAAAAAAAAATTGTCTTTGGATCACCATATTCTGAAACCCATAACTTTTTTATTTTATAATACCATTTACAGAGCTGTATAAGGGTTCCTTTTTGCGGGCGATCTGTATTTTTTTTTTATTTATTTTTTATAGCATCTTCGGTTACCTATGATTTCCTAATGAAGTTTAGCACCTGGAAAAAAAAACAACTCGGCTACTTAGATATTTTTTTTTTCATTACGGTGTTCTCTGTATGGGATAAACACTTTTGTATTTTGATAGTTGTGGCATGTTTGGGTGTAACTATATCAATGAAGTTTACATTTTTTTAATTTTTCAGTTTAAAAAAAAAATTACTTACATATACACTCACCTAAAGAATTATTAGGAACACCATACTAATACGGTGTTGGACCCCCCTTTGCCTTCAGAACTGCCTTAATTCTACGTGGCATTGATTCAACAAGGTGCTGATAGCATTCTTTAGAAATGTTGGCCCATATTGATAGGATAGCATCTTGCAGTTGATGGAGATTTGAGGGATGCACATCCAGGGCACGAAGCTCCCGTTCCACCACATCCCAAAGATGCTCTATTGGGTTGAGATCTGGTGACTGTGGGGGCCATTTTAGTACAGTGAACTCCTTGTCATGTTCAAGAAACCAATTTGAAATGATACGAGCTTTGTGACATGGTGCATTATCCTGCTGGAAGTAGCCATCAGAGGATGGATACATGTTCTCATTGTGTTTACGCCAAATTCTTTAGGCGAGTGTATATTGTATATATTTATATTGTGAGCCTCACTGAGGACAGCAAAAGATGATAATGTCTGTAAAGATCTGTGGAATATAATGGTGCTTTATAAACGAGAGAAGTAATGTATGCTCAAGCATTAAGATTTCCCTCCTCTGGGACTAAGGAGCCTAGGCCCACTCCTGAAAAACAACCTTATAGCATAATCCCTCTTCTTCCAAACTTTACAATTGGCACAATGCAGTAACGTTCTCCTGGCATTCAAAAAAAAAAAAAAGGACTCATCCATCAAAATGCAAGATAGAGAAGTGTGATTTATCACCCCACAGAACATGTTTCCACTGTTTCAGAGTTCAGTGATGATGTCCTTTACACCACGCCATCCGACACCTGGCATAGTGCTTGGTGATGTAAGTCTTGCATGTAGCTACTCCATGGAAGCCAATGCCATTAAGCTTCCTGTATACAGTTTTAGTGCTGATATTAATGGCAGAGGATATTTGGAACTCTGCAATTACTAAGCCAGTGGAGCATTGGCGACTTTTATGCACTATGCACCTTACCACTCAGTGACCCTGCTCTACCACTTCATATCAGATTTGTTTTGGTTGGTAAACACTTCAACTTTGCAACAATACTACTTACAGTTAGGGCTCATTCAGATGGCAGTATGCTGTCCGCAAAAATGCAGATCCGTTTTTTTTTTCCGGATTAGATTCTTCCATTCCATGGCTCAGCAAAACAAATGAAACATGTCCTATACTTGGCCCCATTGGCCCAAATCAGGACATGGCCCCATTGAAGTCTATGGGTCAGCAAAAAAACGGAATGCAATCAGTTTTTTTGCGAACATGTTGAACTGTCCACAAAAAAAACGGATCCGCATTTTTGTGGACAGCATACCGCCATCTGAATGAGCCCTTAATTGTGGAATATCTAGTAGGGAAGAAATCTCACAAACTGACTTGTTGCAATGGTGCATCCTATTGCAGTTCCATGCTGGAATTCAATGAGCTATTAGGGGTTGTCTCATCTCAGACAATGGGGGCATATCCATAGGATATGCCCCAATTGTCAAGGTGCGGGTCCCACCGCTGGGACCTGCACCTATATCGGGAACATAGCCCTGCAAGGTGGTGGCTGGAGGACTTCGGTCTGGCCACCACCAAGCGCACTCCCCATAGAAGTGAATGGGAGCGCACCGCGCATGACCGGCCACCACTCCCATTTACTCCTATGGACCCAACGGAAATAGCCAAGCCAGCGATTGCCTATTTTGGGCGGCCACATAGAAAATGAATGGATGGCGGCTGCGCATGCGCAGTGCGCTTTCCACCACTTTTGGGGTTCCGTTCTGGATATAGGTGCAGGTCCCAGCAGTGGGACCTGCACCTTTAAAACAATGGGGGCATATTCTAGTGATATGCCCCCATCGTCTGTGATGAGACAACCCCTTTAAGAAAGACCTAATGTGTGTAAAAGCAGACTGCGTGGCTAGGTGCTGGATTTTAGATACCTGTAGCAATGGGTGTGAATGTACTGTAGCTGATTTCATTAGACATAACACTAACTGAAGAAGATATGAGATTTATACTGATGCACTCTCACGGCTTTTCAACATGTGTTAAAATACAAGAAAATCATTACAAACTCCTATCCAGATGGTATAAAACTCCTGACTTGCTTTATAAAATGGGTTTATCACTCTCAAATAAATGTTGGAGATGCCAGATGCAAGTTGGAACCTTGAGCCATGTCTGGTGGTCGTGTCCGGTGGTTAGCTCCTTCTGGACAGAAATCCAAAAGCACTTGCGTGCACTTGACCCATCAAACATTACTTTGACGGCTAACTTGGTACTATTGGCTCTGCCTTCACATCATCACCGACCGTCATAAAATTATCTGATAACACACTTATTGGCAGCGGCTAAATGCCTAATTCCATTGCTATGGCTGCAACCCCAACCTCCTTCTGAACAACAATGGTTTCAAAAATCACACCAAATCTGTCGTATGGAAGAGCTGACTAGCTGACGATCCAATAGTCACGATTATTTCTTAAAAATATGGGACCCCTGGCTGCGATACACAAAATTAGCAAGTTAATTTAGTGTCTAACAATACTACCACATAATAGAGTATTATGGTATCATAATAGGTATAAACAGATATTGAGTAATGTATGATGGGAACACAGACAAGGCAACGGTTGAAAACGTTTAATTCTTCCATGTTCTTTTATACTTTGTTCTAGTATAACTTCCTCTGTCAAGCACTATCATAAAATGCATAACTAATTCCTTATTAAATGTACAAACATAACATAATTGTCAATTGCTTTCTTTGAAAACAAAAACAGGTTTGACAAAAAAAAAATTAAGAATTCTGTAGCTGATTTCAGTGATTAGGAGGTGTTTCCCAACACTGTTGTTTATATATTGGGTATACAAATAGTCATAAGGCCAAGGTTACAGTGTGGAAATTATAGTTTTTTTACCAAGTCAAAAATGTTCAAACAAAACTGTTCAGTATGTTTAAAAAGGTTAAGGCTGGTTTCACACCAGCGAGTTCAACACAATGTACTTGCAGTGTGTATCTGCACAAGCTCCCGTACTGACCCCCCTACCACTGATGGGGTCGCATAGCATTATATTGATTCATGATGCTATGCAACCCTTACAGTTCTGTATAACACTGACATCATTATGTCAGTGTTATACAATATAATACAAAAAAACACTAAAATAAAAATGACATAAAAATGAAGCCCCGCGTACCACGAAAAAGGGGGGTTAAAGATCTGGTCTCAAACTGGTTAAACAAGTTTTACTGTAGTAATTATAAATGTGGCAGGTCATGGGTGGCCATATATTATCTCATAATTGATGTCCTAAAGTGTACTGTCACTCAACAAAAAAACTGCATAACAAATACAGTTTTATGGTTTCAATTGCAGATGGCCACACTTTTTTCAAAACCTTCCTAAAACAATGGTTGTAAAAAATGTTAGGAAAGGGAAGCAATTCACTTGGAAACATAAGGGGACTGTTTTAGAGGATAACCTGCCTTCAAAGTTTCCTTGTTTTTAGGTATCAGTGTTTAATACATAACAAACATCAAAGGGACGTTTTACACACAAAAAGAACAGAATCTGAAGTTTTCCTGTAATTCTTGTGGACTAGGCCTGAATTCCTACAAGTAGCTCATATCCTGTACTTTCTGGTCTCAGGTGGTTAGATGTTTGCAGAACACAAGCCTAAAAAGCCTGTCATTCCAGTCTTAAGTTCACAATATGTCTCACCAATTGATCCTGCTTCTCACGTAGCATTATTATTTTAAGTCAAGTGAACAAGTGTGACAGATGTTTAGTAGGAGGTCATGAGTCTCATGACACCTGAAGAAGCTTAAGCAAAATATCTAAAAGTGCGTAGAAAAAAATGTGTAGGAAAACTGTGCTTTATCATTCAAGAGTATGAACTCCTTGCAATAGAATTCATTTTCCAGCCAGTAAACATTTTATTGCTTACACTAGCGCAGCTTTGATGGGAAAAATATGGTTTATGTCTATAAAACCCACAGGAGATAAATGAAACCAGTTCTCATCCTCTTAGCAAACTGCCTTTGTCTTCTTATATGTCTTTTTTTCATTTCCTTGTATTCATCATTATGTCCTATCATTTGCTCAAGTATATGGAATTCATATGGTTTGCTCGTGTAATTAAGAAACTCGGTGACAGCAGCTCACAGTTCAAGTGAACTATTAACATTTCCTGATAAACCCCAATGACCCATTTCTATGCCAATAAATCATTTATACAAATTTTATCTGGATTTATCGGGACATAGGTGACAGTAATGCTGGACTATATCCATACAAACTAGAATTACCTTCACATTTAAAATGCCTCCAAAATTTGGATTATCATCAATTTTTGGGTCTGAGGTTCAAAGATACCATAAAAAAAACACAAATTTAATACCTCTATATCATCTATAAGGCCAGCAGACTTGTCATCATTTTTTAGTAGGTGGAATCTGGAAAGTACAATAACTTTGAAAATGTTTTTCCAACCAACATCACAATGTAATAGATTTTTACCTGCAGTGGAATTGTGGGTGTGCTGAGGATTTTTAAATCTGCAGCATGCCAGTTATGTTGTGGATTTGCCATGGATGTGACATCCATTGCTTCTGTACAACAAAATGCCTCACACATTTAATGGGCATCTGTCTGCAAATTTGTACCTATGAAACTGGCTGACCTGTTGCATGTACGCTTGGCAGCTCAAGGCATCTGTGTTGGTCCCATGTTCATATGTCTCCACACTGCTGAGAAAAATGAAGTTCAAATATGTGCAACTGAGCCTCTAGGAGCAATGGGGGCATCACCATTACACCTAGTGGCTTTGCTCTCTGCAACTGCAGTGCCCTCTGCATTTTGACTGACAGAGACAGGTGCGATGATGTTTTCATTGCACGCCCCTGTCAATCAAAATACAGAAAGCGCGTCAGCTGTAGAGAGAGCAGAGCCTCTAGGTGTAATGGCAACACCCCCATTGCTCCTAGAGGATCATTTGCATTTACTAGAACTTCATTTCCTCAACAATGTGGGCACATATGAACATAGGGCCAACACAGAAGCGAAGTGCACATGAAACAGGTTAGCCAGTTTAATAGGTACAAATATGCTGACAGATGCTCATAAAAAGGGAAACTGTCATCCAGTGGCGTAACTAGAAATGCAGCTAATTTTAGTACCCCCCCCCTCCCCAGCAACACCTCTTGTGCAACCCCCACTCTTATGGTTAGTCAAGATTGTGCTCTCAGACGAGGCCCAGCAGCCGCTCAGTCAGTTTCCCACAGTGTCACTGTATATAATGTCATTGTATAATGCTGTTGAGGGGGCCCCAAGAATCAAGTCTTAGTCCTCCTCCTGGGTGGGCCCCTTCTGAGTTTAGGCCCCAAAGCAGCCACTTCCCCTGCTTCCCCTATACCTACGTCCCGGCTATCTAACTTTAGGCAGCCCTCACTGAGTAGTGACAGATACTTTGATTTCTGTGGTCTGTCACCCATGAGCTAATGTTAGGTGGTTGCTGAGAACTTACTGCACAATTATCGCAGCCTAGACTGAGAAAAGAAAAAAATGACTCTTTCTCCACTTATCAGCTCTTTTCAACTTCCGCCCTTTCCGAATCTAACAATAACTCAGAATTCTCTACTAAATTCCATCTTGAGAGACCAAAACAAGCTGTCAGCTCAATGAAGGATCAGATTACAGCTGCTCATAGATGTCTATGGAGATGAGATGGGGAGGTGGAGTGAGCTGCTTGAAGAAGAAGGATATTTCTCTGGTGCTTTGCAGATCTTTGGTTGGATACAGCATGAATTGCAACAGCTAAATAAATAATATCAAAAAGGTACATTTGAGACTTTGACTGCAAATGTAAAAGCCATATTGTTCAGTGTATCCAGGATACTTCCGTACTTCATTATTAGGCCTCTTGAAAAACAAAATAATATAACAAATAATTTAAATCATAGCATGGTATTACTGCCAAAAACTGATTTTGATACTAAAACATGGATGGTATTGAGAACATTAAATTACTCCTAATTTTTATATTTATCTTCTATATGCTTTATAGAAGGCATACAGAGACAAAAGTATTTTAGTCAAACAATGCTGCTTATATTATATAGGACATGTATAGCTGATCACTGTATCTACATGGTATTTCCATCAAATTCACAGTCAAATAAAACAAAAGACTTGGGGTTTATAGTTTGAAGAGTTAACACAACACGCTTTTAAAAAATGGGACGGTCTCATACCCTTGGGATCTCTGCCTGTCACTTGAACACACTTATATTGAATAAATATATACAATATAATAATAAGGCTTTTTGAGGCTGGTTTCTTTCTCGGTGGGGGATGTAATCTTATATTGAAAGTGATGATGTGGAGCACTGATGCCCTCATAAGGGCACTTTGTATTGTTCCTGCATGCTAATTTAAAATAAATCAAAGTGTTTCTTATTTTCATCTGTATAACAGCAAGTGCTTTGAAGATGAGATAGTGTGGCATATTGAATAGCAAAGAGAAACCTCATCTTATTCTTGTCTGCTATAGAAAAGCAGTATAAGAAGAATTTGCCTTGTAAAAAAACTTGCAAGAGCATCTTCCTTTACTGGAACAGCAGCTCTGATTCAAGAGGTTCCGAGACAGAGATTGTTTTCATTTACAGAAAGCCAAGTGTTTTCTATTCTGAGTCATGATGAAATAGTGCAATAAAGCCCGCTCTCCCAGAATGACATTTTTTCCTTAAAGCATATTTTGGAGATCCGGGGACGTACCGGGGCTCTCCATGGGGCTGCCAGGAACCCCAGTGAAGTCACCGGCACTGATGGGCGGGGTTTAGCTCTGCCCTAGCCAGTCAAACGGCTAAGGCAGATCTAAAGCCCGCCCCTCAGAGCACACTGCCGGGGCGGAAGTTACCACCTGGAAGTGTTATTGAAAACAAAAGAGCCCGTGCCCTGCGCGATTTAGCGCAGGGAAAGGGAGCGCATCAGAGCACGAGATGCTCTGATGCTAGCCTCAGGGGGGCTGTCTGGGTGAAAATAAGGGTATGTCCGGGTTCAGCTCTGAACCCGGACAACCCCTTTAAGGAATCCCTTCGTAGGGTGCAATACATGTGGGTGCATGTTTTGTGGCCTAGCACACACAAATGTAAATCCAAACATACTTGTAGTTCACACACTTTTTGGCTATGGGCTAGACCAGGGATGGGCAAACTGCGGCTCTCCAGCTGTTGTAAAACTACAACTCCCAGTATGCGCAGTCTGCCTACAGCTATCAGCCTAAAGCAGGGCATGATGGGATTTGTAGTTTTACAACAGCTGGAGAGCCGCAGTTTGCCCAACCCTGGGCTAGACCAGTGATAGCTAACCTCTGGCACTCCAGCTGTGGTGAAACTACAACTCCCAGCATGCTCCATTGATTTTTATGAAGTTCTGGGAAGAGCCAAGCAAGTGTACATCTTGGGAGTTGTAGTTTTACCATAGCTGGAGTGCCGGAGGTTAGCCATCACAGGGCTAGACCCATCTCGCACCAACTTTATGGCTTCCATATAGAGTAGCCCTAACAGATAAAAAGGGTTCCATTAAAATCTATCTTGTAATGGATCCCATTGACTGAAAGGGGTATTCTGATTGTCAAAAGTTATCTCCTATCCACAGAGGGGATAACTATTAGATCGGTGGTGGTCTTACCGTTGGTTCCTCTACAGACCACGAAAATGGGGATCCCAAACCCCTTGGAGCCCCCGAAATGAATGGTTGATCATGCATAGTGCAGCTGCCGCCACTCCATTTATCTCTATGGGAGTTCCTGTTTCTGGAACCCATATAGAGATGAATGGAGAGGCAGTATGCATGCCTGATCTGCCACTCCATTCATTTCAGGGGGGCTCCAAGGGTTACAACATGCCCGTTGTCATGATTGGTGGGGGTCCTAGCAGTAAGATCCCCATTAGTCTAATAGTTATCCCTTCTGATAACTTGTAGAAACCAGAATACCCCTTTAAAGGGGTTGCCCATTATATCTTTATATTTACAGATGTGCTGGGAACAGCACACAAAAGCAGTTAGTGACCTCTGTTACTAAACCTTCGGTCCTGGTGTCCCACGGTTAATTGTACTTAATTCTTCTATACAGCATTTACTCTTTCTTACAGTCTGGTGGGCCCAGTCTCAAAAATGGCTGCTGGTGGAGGATCATGTTAACAGGTACATCTACCAGCATCCTCCATTGATAACACTGAGCATGGCACTAAAAACTAGTACATGATCAGTGCTATACACAGTATTAGTCAATGGAGGCCACATAGAAGGGACTGGTCTCATGACCCTCCATCAGCGGCTATTTTAGGACTGGAGTGGCAGGTTTATGTGTATTGACCCACTGGACATTGTTTCTCTGTCCACCTCTCTGTCCGCTCAGTTCCATCCTTCAGCTGCCTCATGAGCTGTGACAGGGGGACAGCTGCAGCAGAAAGGATACACCTCCTGAGGAGGACATGCCTCCTAAGCTGCTAGCTTGATATAAATCTAGCAGAGCAATCAATGAGGAGATCTCTGGATCCCTGTGAGGTACAGGGCTGGTTCTAACTTTGTTAGAAAGAGATTGTCATGTACTATATGACATCTGAGCTTCATCTTTTACATTAATCATAGGATAACCTCTTTAAGCATTCAAATGGATTAAAAGGGCTGGCAAACTCTGCTGACATCTCTTTCTCTTGATATTTGAACAGGGGTGGGCACAGGCAGTAGATGGTCCCTTGATTTTCAACAGGGATTAAAAAACCTCCCTCATGGGTCTTTGTAAAAGGTTTAGAACATGCTATCATTTATGACAATAGGAAGCAGTGATATTTTTCCTTTAAGGTGGGAGTAGGCATTGGAGTCCTTGGGCAAATGCACGAGCTAACCATATGGTATGCCCATCCCTGGTATCAAATATTATTTTAGGAAAATGCAAACTCCCAGATATTATGCTGCTGAAAATCTCAGAACTTCTATGGGCAGTTTGTCTGACCATCCTCTACCGAAGCACCAGATACAGCACTGACAAATGTGACATATGGTCCACAAGACTTAAGGCCCCTTAAGGCAGTTATCAGGAAAAAACTTTGTTTCTCATAATTGTCTTCTCTTTTACAGGAGGTGAAAGCTGCATTAACATAGAGACAAGTATGGAGACGAGTAATAGCTCATCCCCGTACACATTTCTGGGCAATAGACTGCTGTTTTGATAGCACAAACTGCTGCCCAGGAACAATGATTCAGGTGAATGCACCAGCAATGCCTTCACCTAACGAATAAGCGTTTGCTCGTTCATCGAGTCATCAGCGGCACCTTTAGACAGGGCAATTATAGGGAAGGAGTGTTGCTAGGATCGGATAATTGGCCTATGTAAAAGGGCCTTTAGGGAAACAAGAATCAAAACTAATTACTGTTAACAATAAAATCCACAAGTCCAACATCGTTAAAACCGAAAGCTGTGTCCACTAATAGAGAGAAATGTGTGACTGTTAAATAGGTACACAGTCGTCTCCCTCTAATTCTCTGTGAAATCCGTCCGGGGACTGGACAGCCAGGCATGTCTCATTTAACCCGTTACCACCATAAATGAAAAGTAATCCTAATGCCACACAGCGATATTTAATAGTTTGTGATCAAGTTGTTTGGGGACTGACGTGTAGTATTATGTAGGACCTATATGGGAGAATTATGTTGGCTCTTTAAAGGGATTTCCCAGGCTCCTGATATTGATGCCTATTCACTCCCATTAGTGTAAATGGGAGCTGACCTACCGTAACCCATCATAGCCTCTACAATTCAATTGGAGCTGTGCTTCTGGCTCCATTGTAAGTGCTAGTTCTGGTGCCACCTCCAGCGAGGTGTCGGAATCCCACCGATCAGGCATTGATACCCTATCCGAAGGATGGATCAATAGCAGGACCCCATAAAACGCCTTTAATGGAATATTATTTGGATAGTGTAAATGATTTGGGTACTATATAGTGATAACATGAGGGATTCTATAAGCTTTTCATTACGTTGCTGTACTATATAGGCAATATAAGACACTGTATGAGCGTATTATTTAGGTATTATATTGTCATATTTAAAAGGAACCTGTCACCTCCAAAAACCATCCCAAGCCGCCAGCAGTACCCGACAGTAGCCAGCAGGGTGTTTCTGATGATAATTTTCTTCCTGAAGGCCGATGCAGCTAAAGCTCAGATAAAAGATAACTTTTATCCCCTGCCGGCGCGCTTCGCTAGTAATGCTTGAAGTCAAGGGGGCAAAGGCCTCATTGCTTCACGTCAAGTTAACTACACCCCCTTCCCTGCCTCTTTACTGTGACTGACAGCCGGCAGTTCGGCTGGCTTTGCCGAACTCTCTGCATAAGAGCTGTCAGTCACAGCAAAGGGGCAGGGAAGAGGGCATGGTTATCTTGACTTGAAGCAAGGAGGCCGCTGCAAGCGCGCCGGCAGGAGATAAAAAAATGTTTTCTGAGCTTTAGCCGCATCGGACTTCAGGAAGAAAATTACCGTTGGAAACACGCTGCTGGCTACTGTCAGGTACTGCTGGTGGCTTGGCATGGTTTTTGGAGGTAACCGGTTCCCTTTAAGCATCTTAGAGGAAATACAGTCTACAAATGCACGTGTACAAATGTGTCATGTTGGCTACTTTGCATCTTGCACAGGGCTCCATATTCTACAAACTCAGCGGTTATGTAGTGTAGACGTGACAATAATGAGAACCTGGCTATCACAACAGACAGACCAGTTAATACTAAATACTGTATTAGGCTATCCCTCCCTTTTCATACATAAAGCTTCTACTGTATTCAAATACATATGAACACACAATGGTTAGGAGGACAATCACCACTGACCCCAGCGAAGTTAGAATAAACAAGAAGTTATATAAAACTTCTTTTGATATGAACACCATTTCTTTCTTCATAAACATATTGTCTCATGATACGTTTCATAGTATAAACTATTAACATAAAAAACAGTCTGTAGCTCCAAGAAAGATAGTCAACATGCTTGGTGAGGACCTAAGGTACAGAACAACAATAGTAACATTTCACATAGCGGTGAATCAATATTTAATGACTTTGCAGGTCACAAGACACATCCACAAACGCTGTAAATGAAGATCCCCTTCGGCAATGAGCACTGCTCAGTAAGAGAACTGGGATGGGGCACTTCATGTTAAAAATTTGGGGTGTCTTTTGCAGACAATTTTATGCTTGCATTCCAGCGCAACTTATTTTGGCAAACAGCAGAAAATAAGAAAATAACTGATCTCCATAAAAGACTGTTGAACTTTGAAAGAACAGATTTGTGAAATCTCATAAAAATAGGTATGCTAACTGCTAACTTTCTCTTTCATGTCTTGGGATTTCTTTTTACTTCATTACAATGACCTTCCTGCCCAGTGTGTGTTACCATAAAAAGTAACCAAGCCCTGTAAACTAAAGGAACTGCTTAGCATTAAATGTTTTATCTAAGGAAGACCACATTGCCAAGCCAAACAAAGAAATATTCAAGAATAGTGCTTCAATGCCCCTTCAAACAGATTTCTTTTAAACATACACTCCCAACATTTTTACGGCTTCTGATGATCTTTTCTTCTTTTTCTAAATTTCTGTCAACTTTTTATAATACTAGCCTAAAAAAGGAAGCGTAAAAGTCCCACTGCTTTTTCTAAGCAACATAATTCGTTTCTTGCTGGTTCACAAAACCTGTATGATAGAGTAAAGGTCCTATTACATAGGCAAATAATTTTTCCAAAACGATAACTGAGCAAAGATATAGCAAATTGATTGACCATTGCTTAGCACAATTTACATGAGCAATCATAAGCACTGTACATGTCCGAGTGATTGAACGCAATCATCAAGCACCTACACATTCACTATTGTCGGCAGCACATCCTTCGAAGGGCAATGAGCTGCAGACAAGCAATGATTTTTCATGCTCCATAAAAGATTATATCATCCGGAACACTTGCTCGTTTGAGGGATGATTGGCGGAATGTAAGCCATCTGCCCCAGCCTTATGTCCGATTTGTCCATTGAGGAATATAAGTGGTCAGCCTGAATATGCTTTATATTTTAGATTCTTCTAAGTAGCCCCCTCTTGCTTTGATGGCAGCTTTGCACTTTCTTGGCATTCTCTCAAATGAGCTTCATGAGGTAGTGACTTGGACTAGGTTTCAATTAAAGTGGTTGTGCACAGTGCTATAATACTATCCCTTAGAATAGGTCATAAATAGCAGAATGACTCCTGGGATCCCTGCTCTTCAGCTGTCTGATGAGGTAGCAGTACTCAAGTGCTGCTTGCTCTTCAAAATGATCTGCGCGCTGTTTCCTTTGCAGCGGCCACGCAGTGTAATTACACCTGCTTGTCACATTCACTTGAATGGGACAAGCAGTTGTAATTACACTGCGCTGCCACTGCACAAACTATTTAACATGCATGTCTTAAGAGATAATCTGTGAAATTTATTGTCTTCATGTGTTTGAGACCATCAGTTAGGGTGGGTTGGTAGGACTGTTCCATACAGTGTTTAGCCCCATTCTGCTACTGTTCTACTCAACTAAAGTAAAGAGAAATGACAGTCCACCATTACTTTAAGACATGAAGGTCAGATAATGCCGAAAATTTCCATAACTTTGAAGTTATTCTCAAGTGCAGTGATGAAAACCATCAAACGTTATGGTGGAACTGGCTCTCACGAGGACTACCCCAGCAAAGGAAGACCAAGAGTTACCTCTGCAGCAGAGGATAAGTACATTGGCGTTACCAGCCTTAAATTAACAGCAAATTTGAGCCTATATAATTTACAGATATCAAATACCAGTCACATCCCAACATCAACTGTCAATCAGGCCTTTATAGTCAAATTGTTTCAGTCACTACTGAGGGACAATAATAAGACGAGAATTGCTTGGTTCAAGAGACACAAGTAATGGATATGAGACCAGAGGAAATCTGCACTTTTGTCTTACAGTCAAAATTTTTTTTTTTTTTTGTTCCAACCGCCACGTCTTTGTGAGACAGAGAAATGGAGGAGGAGGTGTGATGGTGTGGCGATGCTTTGCACGTGACACTGTTGGTGATGTATTCAAAATTAAAAAAAAGCAGCACACCTGTCCATGGGTTGTGTCTGGTATTGCAACTCAGCTGTATTAAAGTGGATTAGACTGAGCTGCTATACCACACACAACCTGTAGAAGGGTGTGGTGCTGTTTGTGGGAGACATCCAGCTATGCCGCTTATCCCTTTATCCAGAGATCCCTTGATAAAGGTCACCCGAGACCGAAACATTGGAAAACGTCAAAATGGCCTTATAAATGTATACATTTCCTGGATATGAATTACTTTATTCAATGATATTCTCTTGATTAAAAGCATTTACAAAATTACTGCAGTGCCATAGAACTTTATATAGCTGTGGGAGACAGTATACATGTTTTTCTAAGGCTGGACAACCCCTTTAACCAGCATGGCTACCAAAGCATTCTGCAGAGATATACCATCCCATCTGGTTTGCGCTTAGTGGGACCATAATTTGTTTTTTAACAGGGCAAAGACCCCAAACACATTATTATTCAGGTAATATAAGTGCTATCTGACCAAGGAGAGTTAAGGAGCTCTGCGTCAGATGACATGGCCTCCACAATCACCCACCCTTAACCCAAATTAGATAGTTTGGCAAGAGTTTGATCTCAGACTGAAGGAAAAGCAGTCAAGTGCTCAGCACCTCTGGAAACTCCTTCAAGACTGGAAAACCATTCCAGGCGACTACCTCATGAAGCTGATTGAGAGAATGGCAAAAGTGTGCAAAGCTGTCATCAATCATTTTGTCTACTACTTCAATAGGTTGTGCCAAGTTTACAAGACCTATCCACAGGACAGCATCACAACAGGGTCCCTTGTTCTTGGGATCGTGAGGGTCCCAGCAGTCGGATCCACAGTGATTAGCTAGTTCTCACCATACTGTGAGGAGTGAGCTGACAATATATACAAGGATAAACGTGTGATAAACATTCCGCAAAGGCTGATTAACAAGTATAATTTGGTATGTATGTTCGGTAGTGGCATGCCACAGTTGGAATCCTTCTCAACAGTCTAGTGACTTTGGGGAAGACGTCTCTTAATCTGGGTTCCTTAGTTTACATGTGTTATTGTGCATTTTGAGGTTATGGTTGAGCCTGTGCCAGCTTGTGGCTGGGGTATGATCAGTTGCTGATAACAACAAGCACTACAGCTAGAAAACCACTGCGGTCTTTTTAATCTAGCCTGAAGAGGTGTGTGCCCATGTTTTTCTAAACAATTTTTTCATCCATGACCATTTCTTATTTTGTGTTCTGCTGTTGTGCCAACCATGATACAGTTCCCTATTACACAGGCTATTGCACATACAGTATATTTCAGAACATGGACACAGGCATAGTTATCTTTAAAATGATTGTGCCTCCAATTTAGTATCTTTCTTTTTCATGTTCTTGCCATATCATTCATATTTAAACTAAATTTTCTTATTTGTAGACATTTTCACAGACTTTTACATTAATAAAAAGAAAAAACTAAAAGATAAAGATAAAAAAAACACAAAAAGAAAACCACAAACAAGGGAAAAACAAGGCACTAAAGAAAAGACAAAACACTCATGTATCCAGGCCCTTAGGCATAACTTACCCTGCTCAGGGAAACTTTTGTTGGTGAATTTCTGTGTAATAGCTTGTAAAGTTAAAGAGACATACCCCTCAATGGAACATTGCCCCTAGTGGCTAAATTATCATTAAAAATGTAGCATGCACCTTCAGCTTTATAGCTTACAACAAAGCATCTACCATGGGAATAGCCATCATTTAAACAGCCCTAGAAATAAGAAGTGCTCACAAAGGAATCTGAATGTGTTAGGTCTGGCTGCAAACTATTTGTCTTCTTAAAATAAAGTTTACAACGAGGAAAAGTTATGGATTCAAGCACAACTACCAATGAGAAATAAGGCAAATAAAAAGATTCATTGCTATGCAGCAGACCACTGATAGAAGACGACACGATACCGCACCGGCTCGATCTCTTGCTAATTAAACAAATCAATTATGAGACTACTATTGCAACTGTGTAACTGCTGTTCAATATTAGCAATAACAACCCCACAGGGAGGTCGTTTTACTACATTAAAATGCTGTCCTCTTCAACTCCATTTGATATTATTAGAAAGTGTTATTTGCCTCTTGCTGTCATATTAGTTGCAAAGGCAAATTATGGATATATGCAGACCAGAATGGTCCCAGTATGAGATCAGGTTTGTTTTTCAGCCTCTGAGGGAACAATTGCTGAAATTCCAAAGTTCCCCAAAGTTCTTTAATAGAACTGATAAATCTATCAGCACAGCTTCCATTAAAAAACTATGCAAGGGTCATGTATTTGCATACATCCCCGCTAAGCTGATACAATTCAGCGAGCTAAATTATCATATTAAATTCATCCTCCCTTGTTAAACTGATTGTGTTTAAAATTGTTTTGGATGGCTATCATTAATTTCTGTTAAATCTTAAATGCTTGCATTGACATTTAATTGAGCAGACACAGAGGGGTCAAATTAAAGAATGCCTAGAGTTATATTTTTGTCAGACATGTTAATATTAGTCACCCCATTAAATGGCAACAGACAACATGCTGGAAAAAAAAACTAATTGTGTCCTGTGACAACACAATCACTGATTGCTGATCGGGGCAGTTTAGTAGAAGAACAAGAGTATGTTAATATATGACATTACTAGACAAATAGTATCCTATATGCTATATTACAAAACTAGGAATAAGAGCATGCCATTTATTATAGTACTAGAAAAAGGCATATTTCATAGTTTTGGAAAAGTATGCTATATTTTATGGCACTAGAAACAAGTGTGCCATATAATATGGTGGACAGAAGAGCATGGCAGAGTATTATATTTATTACTGTAATGGAAATAAGAGTATGGTGTAGCTTATTATTATTCGGATGTATTAGTAGCCGGGACAAGGCAGGCCTGGAGCCTTTTAGAAGGCCCTTTGTACTCGGTACTGCGTTATTGTGTTTGCATGGTGTCGATGGGAGGACAAGGGGAACTCTTTCCCTTTGTCTGACTGCTTAGATGCTGCAGTAGCTATTGCCTGCAGCATCTGAGGAATTAAACTGCCAGGATGAGAGTTATCTCAGATTCTGCCAGTGAGAACAGAGATGAGGTGCCTGGCACAGACATCACAGAGCTGGAAGGAATTGAAGGCTTTGCAAGTTCACTCAGGTAGCACCTTCAAATTCATGCAGCCACTGGCAGTCACGGGTGGGTGTGTTTAAACTCCCCCTGTGGAGAAATAGACTACTGACAAGTAAAGAGAACATTGATAATCCTGTTACAATGGCACCTCTCAAGGCGTGGGATATACTGGGCAGCAAATCAACAGTTCTATTTCAGAATATCTACAAACTGGCAACTCTTGTGGGCTATTTCTAGCATGCGTTTGGGGAGCAAATACAAGTCCAACTGGTCTGATCCTAAAGAAAAAATACTGTTGCACAAACTGCTGAAAAGTTTAATATGTGCTGCCCTCTACCAAAAGCACCTACAATGGGCACATGAGCATCAAAACTTGGAGTAATTGAAGAACGTGGCCTGGTCTGAAGAATCATGTTTTAATTTACATCATGTGGATAGTCAAGAGTGTGTGTGTTTGTCCTCATCTTCCCTGCAGAAAACATGCACTATGGGTAGACTGTAAACCAGCATAGTCAGTGTGATGCTCTTGGCAATGTTCTACTGGCATTTATGTGGGTACTACTTTAACATGAACCATTTACCTAAACAGACCAAGTACACATTTTCATATCAACAATGTACCCTACTGGCAGTGGTCTCTTTCAGCAGGATAATGTGCCCTGCCACACTGCAAAAATTGTTCAGGAATGGTTTGAGGAATATAATAAAGAATTCAGGGTGTTGATTTAGCCACCAATTTCCACAGATCTCATTTAGGTCTCAATGTGTCGATGGGTCACAACTGTTTTTGTGGCACAAAGGGGAACCTCCATAATACCGGGCTGATCAGTGCAAATATACCATATATAATAGTGGTAAAACAAGAGTGGGTAGTAAAATATGGTATCAACAAACAGAAAAAAGGTACTAGACCCAAGCTTCCGTAATAAAACTACCATCTTTACAGAAAATTCATGTTAAAATATAATAAAGCCCCATTGGATACAGGTAAAAGACAAGCCATTGGTGAAACGCGTGTCGGGTGTGGTGGGTGAGCCTTGCTGCAGGACTGGCGATACAGGGGTCTTGAATTTTGCATTTCAGCTAGACACATGTGGCACTCGTTTGTACTATCTTGCTGACTGGATTCTATGCTATACGTCTGTACTCTGCATGTGGGCTCACCCTCTTTGTCTTTTATCTGAATCCAAGGTGGCTTTATTATATTTTAACATGAATTTTCAATAAAGGTGATCGTTTTACGATGGAAGTTTTGGTCTAGCGCCTTTTTCTGTTTGGTGATGTGGTTTGGTACGATTTGACCACATATTTCAAATAGGGGCCTGTTTCTTGGTTCATATAATTTGGAACTAGAAACAAAACTATGCTATATACTACAGTACCAGAAACAAGGGCATGCTAGATATTATAACACTAAAACAATAGTAATTCCAAATAATACAGTAGTACAGACAAAAGGGATGCATATATTATGATACTAGGGTATATTACTGATCAGAGACAGTGTAATGGTTGGCAGACAAGATGTAATATGTTACACAGTTCATTTCCTGTCAGCTGCTATGTTCAGGCCGGCGCTGCTGTCTTATGTGGAATATAGATGTGAATGGGAGGAAGTCAGCACCGATATTGTTTTGGCTTTGCTAATTGAGTCACCATGAGAAAGTGCTGAAAGGGCACATTTACCACTGTACAGCAGCTCACCATTCTTCCATGTCAAAAAAGAACATTTCCTAGTTTCATTCCATCAAACAAAAAGTCCCTTCACTAGTAAATGGAATGTACAGAAAATTTACCAGTCAATGTAACAACATGGGATGAAATTGAGTAATAGGGACATAAAATGTAACTTACTATCGGCAAAAACAGATTATTCCTTCAATTAAAATGATTAGGGCAATTTTTTTTTGAAATGCTGAAAGATACGCTAGAAGATACAAATATGTATATTATATTATATATCATTGAATAGAGTCAATAGTGTATATTCTGGAGTTTAGATTGACTTCAGGCTTCCATAGAAGACAGTGACCTGTTCTTCTGTGCCTTCAATAGTTATTGTCTATGAGCAATAATAACTATGCACTCATGTCTATTTGCTATACAGTCAAGCATGGCAAAATTGTACTCACCACTGTGCCCAAGAACTGAATGCTAATATTCCCAGCTGCGTCACGACTAAGGCACTGAATGGAAGAAAAAAAACAGGTGAAGCATTAACTTAGCAGCATAAAAAAGTTCTGAAAATAAAACATAGTCTGTGGTCACGTGCACTGCTGCAGCCATTCACTGGCCTCAGTCGAGATGCATAACCACACAGAACATAACCACTGAGCATCTGCAGTCATTTTCCACTCAGGGATATGTTACCACTGAAGCCAGTGAATTCTTTTAGTGGTGCACTTGACATCGCACTTCTGGTACAAAGGTGACCAGAAGCAGTGGCGTCGCCAGGGGGGGGCCAGAGGGGGCCACGGCCCCCCCTACATCATGCTGTGCCCCCCCAACTAAAATGACCCCCCCCCCCCCAAGTGAGCAGCCGCCGCCGGGCACAGGGAGATGAGCGCTTCCATTGCGCTCATCTCCATTGTAAACTGTCTGTGCCAGCGGAGGTGCAGGGGAGGGAGAGGCGTGTCCCTTCCCTTTCCTCTGATAGGCTGCAGGCAGGCACCGAAGTGGAGGAGAGGCCCCGCCCCCTAATTACTCCTGTTTACCTTTCTAAAGCTAAAGGACCTTTGATGATGTCATCACAGGTCCTGTAAGGGAACTGCACAGTGTAAAGTGTAGTTCCCAGGTTAGAACAGTGCATCTGCCAGGACCTGTGATGACATCATCTTCAACATCACAGGTCCTGCAGAATCTAGCAAAGGAACTGCACCAAAAATGGTGTAGTTCCTAGGTTTCAAAGGTACATCTGCCAGGACCTGTGATGACATCATCACAGGTCCTTCAACCCCTAACAGCAAGTATTATAAGTTCACAAGCAGCTCTGCATTGATCCATACAGACTGGAATGGAGAGGTAAGAGGAGGTCCTCCACTTTTCATCATTTACCTCCCCTCCATGCCCTGTTTTTACTCATTGCTCACTCATGTATACTACTTCAGACAGTTACCACTACCTCATGTACCTCACAGTGACTATAATGCATAACTGACCACATATTTCTATAAACACTGCATCTACAGTATTATACCTTCTATGTTTCACATCAATACACTGCTCTGTATATATATATATATATATATATATATATATAGATACACACACATACATGCACACACACTGCATATATTACACAGTATTATACATGCAATATGTACAGATATATAGTATATACCGCAGTGCACTGATATGTGAGGTACAAGGTATAATAGATGCTGTGTGTACAGATATCAGTACACTTCTGTATATACTATATATGTGAGGTACGAGTTATAATAGATGCAGTGTGTACAGATATATAGTATATACAGCGGTGTACTGATATCTGAGGTACGAGGTGTCAATACACTGCTGTATTTACTATATATCTGTACACACTGCATCTATTATACCTCGTACCTCACATATCAGTACACTGCTGTATATACTATATACCTGTAGACACTGCATCTATTATACCCTGTACCTCACATATCAGAACACTAGGGAATATACTATATACCTGTACACACTGCATCTATTATACCGCGTACCTCACATAACTGTACACTGCTGTATATAATATACATCTGCATCTATTATACCTCTTTTGTGTGCCAGGGCTGTTTTGTAATCCCATTCCGGCCCTGATGGCATAAATTATAAAACGCAGCAGCAAGAATAGTTCATGGAACAAAGGGAGGGGCTATAAAAGGGGAATGGGGGCCCAATTTAGATTCCTGCTATGGGGCCCAGTGATTTTTATGTACGCCCCTGGCTGCAGGCACTAGGCCGGCAGCCTATCAGAGGCCGGCGCAATGACGTCATCGTGCCGCCTGAGCCTTACATTACAGCGTGGGACACAGGAAGAGGCTGCATCGCATCGCTGACACTTAGGTAAGTATAAGTGTTTTTTTATTTTTTATTTTTACAATAGTGTTACTGGCACATTGGGGGGGCTTATTACAAAACTGGCACATGATGATGGGGGGGACTTTATACTGGCACATGATGATGGGGGGAACTTTATACTGGCACATGATGATGGGGGGGACTTTATACTGGCACATGATGATGGGGGACCTAATACTGGCACATGATGATGGGGGGACTTAATACTCGCACATGATGATGGGGGGACTTAATACTGGAACATGGGGGGGCTTAATACTGGCACGTGATGGGGGGGCTTATTACTGGCACGTGATGGGGGCTCATTACTGGCACGTGATGGGGGCTCATTACTGGCACGTGATGGGGGGCTCATTACTGGCACGTGATGGGGGGCTTATTACTGGCACGTGATGGGGGCTCTTGTTACTGGCACGTGATGGGGGCTTATTACTGGCACATTGGGGGGCTCTTGTTACTGGCACGTTATTGAGGGCACTTATTACTGGCACATTATTGGTGGGCACTATAGGGGCATCTACTGAGGCCACAAAGAAGGGGTGTTTTATATGGGGGGCTCTGTACAGTAGCATTTTATACTGGGACACATTATGGTGGGTACTATGGAGAAGGGGAGAGAGGAGTACTATGGAGTCATCTACGGGGGGCACTAAGAAGGGGTATTTTATACTTGCAAATTATGGGGGACACTGAGGGCATCTACTGGGGCACGATATATGGGACATTTTATACTGGTACATTATGGGGGGCACTAGCAGGAAGGGGGGAGAGGAGCACTATGGAGGCATTTACTGGTGCACTATATAGGGGTATTTTATACTGGCACATTATGGGGGAAATTAGCTCAACTGGGGCATAAGGGGGTATGTTTTGCACATTATAAGGAGAATTATTTCTACTGGGGGGCATTATGGTGGGTTTTATTACTCCCCCATGGTATGACCCCCTAGTAGCAGCACCAGCCTCTCTCTGCTCTGCTATCCCTCTGCCCCTTCTCCAAATCCTTATTATGAAATCTTTCTCATTAGGATAAAACACAACATCAGCTCCGCCGAGCCCCCGGCCAAGTGTTGAAGTGGTGTCCGAGATCCCCAAGGGCCAAGCCAAGTAACTGTACGTTTTCATGTGAAATATGTTTATTTTATATATGTACACTCCTGTGAGAGGCGGGGAGGGAGATCTGTGGATGACACTGTTATAGGGAGGGAGATCTGTGGATGACACTGTTATAGGGAGGGAGATCTGTGGATGACGCTGTTATGGAGGGGGAAATGGGGATGACACTGTCATGGGGTGGATCTGTGGATGACACATATAGCATAAGATGCTATATACGGTATGTGGCATCCACAGATCCCCCCCATAGCAGTGCCATCCACAGATCCCCCTCTCTATAAAAGTGTCATCCACAGACAGCTGGACTTTTCTTCCCTGTTGCGGTTTTAGGAATTGGGTAAAGTATTGCAGCATTTCTAAGCGTACTTGTGTAAATGTATCGTTGTTATAGCTGCCCCCCCTACTTTTGTCCTGGCCCCCAGTGTGCCCCCCCAAAATTTGAAAGCTAGAGACGCCACTGACCAGAAGCAGCATGGACGGTACCTTGGCGCTGAAATGAAAATCTCTGCAACAGTGTGTGTGCCTTTTTGATTAATTTAAAACACATTCCAGTCATTAACTAAAGGTGAACTAAACCCTGAGAAAACAAAAATAACACAAATACATTTAATCTATAGTGCACATACATTTACATCTACAAGGTGCTCCCCAAACTGCTGTAGGAGTCCCTATCTTTGGTCCCCACAGCTACTTCCTCTCCCACTCCCCTAAAATCTATCATCTGCCTTCCAGCCTTTTCATCTGCTCATTCCACTCCAGCAAATTTCTTCTTCTTGTATATATTTGAGTGACAAGCAATCAGGAAATCACACGTACAAATCCTAAGAGGACTAAAATAACAATAAAAAAAGGTAATAAAAAAATTGAATAAAAAAAATAAAAAAAATATTAACAATTCAAATCATCCCCATTTCCCAATTTTTTTTTTATAAAAACGAAACAATAAAAATAAATAAACCTAGGGGGACAAAGCCGTAAGCAGCCCTCTCCATAACTTCGATGCATCCAGTGCCAGTTCTAAATGAAAGACAGCTCCTGAGCAGTCTCACATTTAGGCCTATTGCACACGGACGTTTTTTTTCCCCGTTTTCTGGCCGTTTTTTGCGGTCCGTATACGGTCCGTATACGGAACCATTCATTTCAATGGGTCCGCAAAAAAAACGGAATGTACTCCGTATGCATTCCGTTTCCGTTTTTCCGTTCCGTTTTAACAAAGAACATGTCCTATTATTGCCCGCAAATCACAGTCCGTGGCTCCATTCAAGTCAATGGGTCCGCAAAAAAACGGAACACATACGGAAATGCATCCGTATGTCTTCCGTTTCCGTTCCGTTTTTTGCTGAACCATCTATTGAAAATGTTATGCCCAGCCCAATTTTATCTATGTAATTACTGTATACTGTATATGCCATACGGAAAAACGGAACGGAAAAACGGAACAGAAACGGAAACACAACGGAAACAAAAAACGGAACAACGGATCCGTGAAAAACGGATCGCAAAACACTGAAAAAGCCATACGGTCGTGTGCAATAGGCCTTAGACCATTTTCTAAAATGGTAAAGGAGACAGGTCTGCTGGCCCGTCCCCTACCCCGCCCACATTTTTAGACCTGGTGTGAGAAGATGCAGATAGCCATCTTCACCTGAAATATGCCTAATATAAGCGTATTTCAGTATAATATGGGTGGAGCTCCTAGTTCTGTCCTCATATCCCTCTCCATGTAATGACCACTGAGGCCCCATAACAATAGTCTGAACATGCTGGAATTTGTAGCTTTCTCCTCTTATACCCCTCAATCTATAATGTCCACTCATGCCCCAAAACCACCTGGACATGCTGGGATTTGTAGTTCTCTCCTTTATTTGAAAAAAAAAAACAACAACAAAAAAACACACATCCAGGCTCCATCTCCAGCAGTGCCTGACAACAGTCCATATTTCTAGCATCTACAGTGGATGCCACTGTATGACATCTGTATGAAGCAGCCGTTTAACGAATATGACCATGTGTACATGTTAAACGTAGAATAAAAACATGTTAACATAGTCTTACACACCTGAGTATTAATGATTATCACTAGAGAAGAAGATCTGATAGATGCCTGACAGATGGGGAAGGTTTCCATCAGAACAGGCATTTTCTCTCACTGACTGTGGCCACAAACCCTTATCTGGGTTATACTTGTATATATTTGAGTGAGAAGGGTGATTTTTTTTTGGTAGATTTTGTATTCTGCAGTCTATTACAGTCCCACATGGTTGTAACCAAATCTATTTTGTACTGTTACTAACTAGGAGACCCCTTTCAATAAAATGGCCTCATTCACTGTGTAGACAAAAATTATCCACATTAAGCCTTGGAGTCAGAGTTGTAGCATCCCGTCGAAGAGGGCATTATTATTTTTTGCCTGCCCTGAGGTCTGCATTTAGGGGACGGAGGGGTTGGTTGGAGGCTATAGGGGCGGCAGCAGTCCGTTTTGGGATCTGTATAAATTTTGGGTTGTATAAATCTGGAGTCTGATATGGGGTCTGTATGAATTTGGGGGCAAAACTGGGGTCTGCATAAATTTGGGGTCTGTATGAACTTAGGCGCTAATTTGGGGTATAATCTGGGGTCTGTATTAATTTTGGGTCTGATCTGCTGTCTGTATAAATTGGGGGGCTGATCTGGAGTGTAATTTGGGGTCTGATCTGGGTTTTGAATTAATTTTAGGGTCTGGTCTGAAGTCCATTAAAGGGGTTTTCTGGAATTTATATATTTATGGTCTATTCTCAGGATAGGCCATCAATATCAGATTGGTGGGGGTCTGTCATGGCTGGTTGAGGTGAATCTCAGGGGCTGTGAGTATGACACACATGTATTTATCATATTTGAAATGTACGCAGCCCATCAACTGTAAATTTTTTCTATGTGCGGCCCATATATTAGGCTAATTTTCAAGACGCCTGATGTAGACTGCTTTCATTATATATACTGTATACATTAATAATTATTGCGAGAATCACGCTCCGTGTGCGAGTGTGATTCTCCGTTCTGGACTTGCAGGCGCACACAGCATTATCATGATTTAGAATGCTGTGCGCTTCTGCTTGACCTTACTGATACAGAATCATAGTGACATAAAGCTGCCAGTATGATCCTGTATCAGTAAGGTCAAACAGAGCAGAATGGAGCGCAATTCCCGCAATGGACTCGTTCGTTTGAAACAGCCGTAAATGGCACCTGTATCTGTGGACAGCAAGTGGCAAAGCACTGAGGAATTTTGTTTTTCCAAACCAGGTCTCCCATACCACGCAAAATACTTTATCCTGGGATTATGAATTAGCAGAAGACGACATCTAGAAAGATTTCAAAACCCTCGAGAACAAAACTTTTTTCTCATCACATCTTAACTCTTACATGAACCATGGCTTAAAGGGGTTGTCTTCAGCAAATTGCATTTATCATGCACCGCCACTGCTGCTGGATTGCAGTCATAACCATGGAAATGAGCAGCGTATAATGCAATGAAAATATGAATCAAGCCAGCAAAGTACGCAATATGGACAATCACAAGAAATTAGTATGTGCCTTTCGCTACATAAAAAATGCCATACACACTGAGCTTACTCCATATGTGGTAAGCAATGTCATAGCGAGCTGCCTGAAAAGCTGTGCCTGAAGCACGGCCTTCCAGGTTGCCTGTCAGAGTCCCACAGAGTGCAATAGTCTGCTACTGCAGTCTAATGGGACAAGTGATCTGGAAATCACACATACAAATCCTAAGGGCTGTTTCACACGAGCGGATGCCGTGCGTGACATCTGCTCCGTGAATGACAGCCAAGACCCGATGCAGACTGCAGAAGCACGGAGCATTAACATGACTGATAATGCTCCGTGCCTCTCTGTGATCTCTTTACTACGAAATCACAGTGAGATAAAGTTGTCACTGTGATTTCGTAGTAAAGAGATCACAGAGAGGCACGGAGCATTATCAGTCATGTTAATGCTCCGTGCTTCTGCAGTCTGCATCGGGTCTTGGCTGTCATTCACGGAGTGGATGTCACGCACGGCATCCGCTCGTGTGAAACAGCCCTAAGAGGACTAAAATGACAATAAAAAAAGTTGAAAAAAAAAAGTTGAAAAAAAAAGTTGAACCCCCCCCCCCCCCCCCACAAAAATATTAACTATTCAAATCATCCCCCTTTCCCAATTTTATGAATAAAAAAATAAACAAACAATAAAAAAATAAACATAGGGGGACAAAGCCGTAAGCAGCCCTCTCCATAACTTCGGTGCCTCCAGTGCCAGTTCTATATGAAAGACAGCTCCTGAGCAGTCTCACATTTAGACCATTTTCTACACCTAAAACAGACCTAGAAAATGGTAAAGGAGACAGGTCTGCTGGCCCGTCCCCTACCCCGCCCACATTTTTAGACCTGGTGTGAGAAGATGCAGATAGCCATCTTCACCTGAAATACGCCTAATATAAGCGTATTTCAGTATAATAAATGACCCCCATAGTTACCATGTCTGAAAATGTCCAATTTAAGAAAATATAAAAATTATTTTCCATCGTGGCAAGTGTTGTAATGAAAAAAACAACAAAAAAACAGTAAGTTATGGGAGACTCTCCTGTCCCAGCACAGTTCATAGTACAACCATGGAGGTCCCAATAATACTTCTAAATGATATCTAGTGTATACTAGGAATAACCCAATAGAGAATCAAGTATTACAATATAACATGATTAAACCTAACTAAGATGCCAGGGACAAACTACAGCTATCAGGGCATGCTGGGGGTTGTAGTTTTGCAACAGCTGGTTGGCCGCAGGTTGGGCATCCCTGTTTTTAACAAATATCTGATATGTCAAAGAGACAAGCGAGAAATCGACTTTCTATGGATCCATAAACCAATTGCTCGGAGAACATAGCAGAGCCGAACAGAAACAAACAAATGGGCACAGCACTCAGCTGTAATGGGAGTGATGACAGTATAGTAGGAAACGTATGGCGGGTTTACATGGGACAAGGAGCTGCTGATTATCGAGCAGGAAGCGTTTCTTCCTCACAGTCGGCTGTTCGTTCGGTGGAGGTTAAGAGCTGCATTTACATGTGGCAATCACCTCCACAGTATGAGGACGAGGGATGGCTATTGCTATCGCTCTTCCTCATACAGCTGCATTCTTTCGATAATTTACTTGCCTGCACAAATTACTGTTTCAACCGATGAATGAGCGGGTTACAGATGTAGCCGAGCTAAACTTGATGGTTAATGAGTTAAGTAAACAATGGCAAGAAAATGTTAATTTACTTTTCAATGAATTTGAATGGCTTTTGTCATGAAATAACACTGTGTTATCAGAGTCTCGGCTACATCTGCTGCACCTATAGACGGGCAGATTATCGGCAAGAAGCGTTCACAGGAACATTCATCCCTGATAATCTTCCCTACTATCGGACCGAGTAAACCCGCCATTAGATTTTAGCCAAGTTATATCCAAACTTGAAGTAACATTACCTGATCTCTAAGCAATCCCACCTATTCCACTTGATCACATTAATAGATGTTAGTGTTGAGCACACTTACGTTTTGAGTTCCACGTCCAAAGTTCTGCTTATCGAAGAATCCTGCTATGGATTCCGCTACCACAGACCATAACGGAATTCTATGACGTCATGCACATGGAAGCCTATAAGAGGCATTGCGTATTGCATTCAGTCATAATAGAAGTCTATGGCCAGCATGCAATACGGAATGCCTCTTATAGGCTTCCATGGTGCATGCTGTCATAAAATTCAGTTATCCATAACGGGATTCTTCGAAAACCCGAACCAGAACTTTGGACGCCGAACTAAAAACACAAGTTCGCCCAACACCAATAGTTAGATATTTCGCAGCACTTTACCTTTTATCATCACTTGCTGTCCCTAGTGGGGCTCACATATATACTGTGATGGTTTCTGGTTTATGTACAACACAAACAAATGATGTAAGTGGCATTCAGTCCATATGAAGAGAATTTAGATGTTTCTTATTTTAGAAACTAGATATGACATATCAAGGCAAAAATCTAAAGTGGCACGAATTAAAAGGAAATGGCACCAACAACTGGTATCATTTAATGACTCATTAATGGGATGGAAAATGTGTCAAATCCAAGTTAGTAAAGAAAAAATTCCATCATTTACTTTTATAAAAGGAAACGAGAGCATGGACTTTTCCCACAGCTTCCAATAAATAAAGCCAAGCGCTTTTGGAAACTGCAAAGGTGAACAAAGTCCCGAGTGCCGACAATGAACACGAACAGTGCCAAAACAAACAAGGACTGAGTGCATGATAAGCTGTCAGTACGTGGCAAGATGAAAAAGAAAACAAGAGACCTTTTATCATTTTATTAGCACTCCACCCTAATTAGTGGACTTTTGACTATTGTGTTATATTTTGCTCAAAACGAAGAGAGGTTACTAATGTCATTTGAGGATGTCATTTATTCAGTTTCTTTTCTCTTAACTGAGGGCATGTGGTGACAAACAGAAAACTTCATTCAATGAATGTGTGACCTAATCATGAAGAGTAAGCACAGATAATAGGCCAGGTTTGCCCTTCGTGTTTCAGCTGACAAAGTCAGGACACTAGCACACACGAAATGAGGAGCAGCAGTCCATTCTAAGTAGAGGGCATTTGCTATGGATAGACACAAGCAGGTCTGCTGCAAAACAACGGCCTCACAGAACAAGGTGGTCTCCTCTACGCAACAAGACCAGATAATTGGAACACCTTTTAATTCTGCATATAAAGGCTTGCTCTCTGCTCCGCCACTAAAGAAGGGCACAGACATTCAACAGACACAGTGCAGCTGTTTCTGAAAAGACACAGAAGTATGTCACATTCAACTGTGCACAAATCCAAAAACTCAACTCCTAAACTGACAGTGACATTGAGGAGGAGAGAGAGACAGAAGGATGCCAAGATAAAAGAATGAGGAACAAAGATGAACGAGATAAATAAAATGTGAATGTCTGGTGCTTTTTGAAAGCAAGGTTATACAAAGTCACAGAATCTCTTGTATACATACACTTCAATTTATTCTGAAAAATCCTCGCCACTAGATTCAGGCCCACAGTAACAATGTACAAACAGAGAATAGTATACAGGTTCCAGACATCACCAAAAAAAATCAACACTAAAAGAGAAACAACTCAACTCCAGATATAGTAAAAGGGTCTACATTTTCTCACATTCCAAGATCGCACTTGTGACCGTGGGCTGAGTCTGAAATTGCAGTTAACCCCCATTTAAATGGAGGCAAACTACACATAGGTCCCATATGACGAGCGCTGCTGGACAGAAAAGTCTGAGGCTGGGAACATCGGGGCCACTTGATGGTGGGTGAACAGAAGTAAGGTCCCCCCATCTTTCTTCCTTTGTAATATGGTCTGTTTGTGCGTTTCTTCCAGAATATAGATCTAATAACAAACTGAAAAAAGCCATGGCTTAAAGAGAATCTGTCACCATGATACTGGACTATAATCTGCTGTAATACAGGAGTAGTGCTGCACATAAGGAGTCCCCTGTAACCCCATGCTGTCCCCTGTAACCCCAATGTCAGCTCTCAAAGCTGTGCTGAAATACATATTTCTGCCTTTTGTGCTATGCTAAAATAATAGAGAGGACTCCTATGCACATGGCAGTCCTGATAATGTATTTCTGAACAGCTTTAAATGCTGACAGTGGGGAAATGGGGGGCAATAAGAATATAAAGTTGTGATGTGTAGTCCTTATCTGCAGTTCTACCCATCTATAACTGCAGATAATAGTACAAGATTGTGGTGACAGACTGCCCTTAAGACGCAAAAAAAGGAGACCTACAGCACAACGCGATAAGTCTATCATAACATTTCACTAAATATGTGATAACCACTTAAAGAGGTTGTGCAGGAGCAGTGCTCCAGAATAAAAAAAATACCTAGTAGCCATTGGCTCCTGAACTGAAAAATTTAGAAGCCAAATAAAATTTTTAGTCGCCAAATCGAAACCGAATCAAAATTTGGGCATAGTGACAACGCTACGCCGATCAGATCGGTGTAGGGTTGTTTCGATACCAAAATTTTGAATCGCTTTCATCACCATAAAAAAGTATTGCGATACTCAATACCACGCGAAAAAAAAAGCACCAAAAAAAGCTGCGTGCATTTCGCATTTTAGGAAACGTTCGGCCCATAATAGAACAGTCCTATCCTATTTTTTGGGGTGACAAGGTGACTAAAAAATGCTGAATCGCATGGTTTTTATTTATTTATTTCTGTTAAGGCGCTCACTGCATAGAAGATATTTTTTTATAATTTAATAGTTTGGACTTTTTGGACGCAGCGCTATGTAATATGTTTATTTATTTATTGTTTATATATTTTATATGTAAAATTGGGAAAGGGGGGATTTAAACTTAATATTTTAGGGTACTTTCACACTAGCGTTTTTCTTTTCCGGCATAGAGTTCCGTCACAGGGGCTCTATACTGGAAAAGAACTGATCAGACATATCCCCATGCATTCTGAATGGAGAGTAATCCGTTCAGGATGCATCAGGATGTCTTCAGTTCAGTCATTTTGACTGATCAGGCAAAAGATAAAACCGTAGCATGCTACGGTTTTATCTCCGGCGAAAAAAAACTGAAGACTTGCCTGAATGCCGGACCCGGCATTTTTCCCCATAGGAATGTATTAGTGCCGGATCCGGCATTCAAAATACCGAAATGCCAGATCCATCCTTCCGGTCTGCGCATGAGCAGACCGGTAAAAATGTGTAAAAAGATACAAGACGGATCCGTCTGTCCGCATGACAAGCATCCGGATAAATCTCACAAATGCTTTCAGTCACATCCAGATTGGCGGATCCGGCAGGTAGTTCCGACAACGGAACTGCTTGCCGGATCACACTGCCGCAGGTGTGAAAGTAGCCTTAGTGTTTGTGTGTTTTTTTTTTACTTACTATTAGCCCCCTTAGGGGCTGGAACCCTTGTCCTATTCACCCTTAGGCCCCTTTCACACAGGCGAGATTTCCGCGTGGGTGCAATGTGTAAGGTGAACGCATTGCACCCGCACTGAATCCGGACCCATTCATTTCTATGGGGCTGTGCACATGAGCGGTGATTTTCACGCATCACTTGTGTGTTGCAAAATAATCACAGCATGCCCTATATTGTGCGTTTTTCACGTAATGCAGGCCCCATAGAAGTGAATGGGGCTGCGTGAAAATCGCAAGCATCCGCAAGCAAGTGCTGAAACGGTGTGATTTTCACGCATGGTTGCTAGGATGAAAGTCTATTCACTGTATTATTTTCTTTTATAACATGGTTATAAGGGAAAATAATAGCATTCTTTAATACAGAATGCTTAGTAGAAGGTCAATTGAGGGTTAAAATAAATAAATAAAAATGAACTCACCTCCTCCAATTGATCGCGTAGCTGCTGGTCTCCTGTTCTTTCTTCAGGACCTGTCAAAGGACCTGTGGTGACATCTGTGCTCGTCACATGATCCATCACCATGGTAATGGACCATGTGATGAGCTCAGTGACGTCACCACAGTTCCTTTGACAGGTCCTGAAGAAAGAACAGGAGACCGGCAGCTTTGCGATCAATTGGAGGAGGAGAGTTCATTTTTTATTAAAAATTTTTTAACCCTCATTGGCACTGCGCCACCAATGTTTATTATAATGGGGTGTTGGGGGTGGGCGCACTGCACCACCAATGTTTATTATACTGGGGTGTTGGGGGGGCGCACTGCGCCACCAATGAAGATACTGACCTGTTAATACAAATACAGGACAGGAGGCGGGTGCCGGAATAAAATGGCCGGCACCTGACCTCTATGACAGGGAGCTGCGATCCGCTGCAGTTAACCCCTCAGGTACCGCACCTGAGGGGTTAACTGCAGCGGATCGCAGCTCCCCGTCATACAGGTCGGGTGACTGCTATTTGATTCCGGCACCCGCCTCCTGTATTTGTATTAACAGGTCAGTTATCTTCATTGGTGGCGCAGTGGCCACAGCCCCTCCCCTCCTCCTGCCGTCTCTCTTCTTATTGGCGGTGGCGGCAGCAGCACAGGGGGGAGGGAGAGACTCCTTCTCCACTGCGCTGCTGAGAAGAACATCGGTGGCGGGGCAGAGAACTATCATCTCCGAAGCTCCGCCGCTGTATTCAACTGCAGAGCTGCAGCGCGGGTCTAGTCGCAAATGGCGACAAGACTAAAAAGTCTTGTCGCCATTTGTAAATTCTAAGTCGCATTGGCGACCATTTTGGTCGCCATCTGGAGCCCTGAGGAGGCTTGTATGGATGACATCCTCAGGATATGTCATCAAATTATTAGATCAGCAGAGGTCAGACTCCCGGCACCTCCGCTGATCAGCTGTTTGAAGAGAACACAGGGCTCGTATGAGAGCTGCTTTCTCTTCTATTCACCTGCTCGCTGTCACAACTGCAGCGGTGAGCAGGTGTAATTACAACTCTGTTGTCCCCGTTTACTTCAATGGGACAGCTCTATCCTATTCACTTGAACAGCCGATTTGATATTGATGACCTATCTTGAGGTCATCACTATAAAAAAAAAAAAAGCGGACAACCCCTTGAATGACCAAGTAATTTTTTGTGAATGACTTGTTTTTGTGGGATAGGTTCTATTTTTCAATAGCATCATTTGGGGGTTCATATAATGTATTTTAGAAAAAATTTTGGAGAGGGGAATGAATAAACTTTATTATGCGGGTTTGTACAAATATGGTAAAAACTAAGTCGTCCCCCCCCCCCCACATTTTTGTACCATAAAAATGTGTTTTATAGAATAAAGTAATTTTTGTGTTGTGTCATTTCGAGACTTCTTTCCCCCCATTGATGTAGTTAGAGAAGCTATCAACAAGGAGAATCCAGGGGGACACACATCAGAAGAAGTAATACATCTTTATTTCATTTTCTGTTTCAATGCAATGAATTTCGGGGTACACAAACACCTCTTCTTCACACATACAATAGATGAACTACAGAATATCACAGCGCGACTTTAAATGACCACACCAGCCAATTAGGGGGCAGAGGTACACTCAGGATACTAATCTGTCCTGGCTCTTCCTCCTTTGTTTGGATTTTTAGCATGGCAGACAGCCTCGCTTATCGTTTGCAGACCATTCACTGCGGCCAGAGAGGGTAGGGGGTGGAGTGACCCAATTAGAGCATCATTACACTGATAAGTGGAGTGGTCTTCTGTGAGCATCTTCAAGAGAACATTAGAGTCATCATACTACAACATACACTATTATACTAGCAAATAACATCCTCCCCTCACAGCAGCAGTACACTGACAATTGATCACCCATCTATACAGGAGTTTTATATCTCTCTGTGATGACTGCCGAAGAAAGACAATATTTTGTATTTAACTTTCAATGGCATGGTACTATTATAATGAAAAAGAAAAATAGCAAAAAAAAAAATATTTGAAATTTTTGGTAGCCCCCACTAAAATACTTTTTTTATTTTTATTTCATTGGTCATATGCACCAGGAGATTTTTATTGTATCCACAGATACAAATATCAGAGAAAGTGTAAAAATAGACTGATGGTTCAGCACAGGGCCTTGGGCTGAGCTTGGGTGTGTGGACTGCTGGGATCTTTTATGCCTTTTATTGTGGGAACCTGGTGTGTACAATAAAATCATCACTCCTTGGAAGCTTTCAGGTTCTGCAGTACTTTCACTATTTCAGTCTTATTTAATTCCATTTCCTCTAATATAAGGAGTGTGGAGAGCTGTGTGACTTTATTTGGAAGGCTGTTTCCCATAACAACCATGACTGAGGACACGCGTTTTAAGAAGGACACTGTATTAACACTGATATTTGTATCTGTGTTGCTTGCCTTGTGTAGCTGCACCTGTGTGTTGCTGATAATTTCTGCTGTTTGTCACAATAGGACCCTAGTCAACTACAAGTGTTGTTTTGGCTTCCATTCGGCAGCTGTGCATAAACATATTCTAATAATAATAATTTTTTATTTTTTTTTGTTCATGATAATGCAAACGGATCCGTTTGGACTTTACATTGAAAGTCAATGGGGGGCGGATCCGTTTGAAAATTGAGCCATATTGTGTCAACTTCAAACGGATCCGTCCCCATTGACTTACATTGTAAGTCTGGACGGATCCGTTTGCCTCCGCACGGCCAGGCGGACACCCGAACGCTGCAAGCTGCGTTCAGGGGTCCGCCTGCTGAGCGGAGCGGAGCGGAGGACAAACGGTGACAAACTGATGCATTCTGAGCGGATCCGCATCCACTCAGAATGCATTAGGGCTGGACGGATCCGTTCGGGGCCGCTTGTGAGCCCCTTCAAACGGAACTCACAAGCGGAGCCCCGAACGCTAGTGTGAAAGTAGCCTTACTGTGCCTTCATACATGGCAGAAAAATACTCCAGAAAATACACCACATAAAGAGTTACGCCATGTTATGCTATGGGGTTGAAAAGTGTCAAATTCAATCCCTGCCCAATGTTCTGCTGTGGAATAACGTTCTGCTGAGTAAATAATGATGTGTCGCTGCTTTTCTAAAGCAGATTATCTCCATGCATTTCAACAAGGGATGGGAGCTTAACAGAAATCTGCAACAAAATCTGCACAGAAATTCACACCTGCATATATTATGGTGGATTTTTCCACCACGTGTGAAGGTATACAGCAGCAAATACTCCTGGTATACGGTTCAGAACAGACAAGGGGTCTACACATGTTGTAGTGAAGCCTGCCTCCATCCAAACCAGGGGCGAAATGGTTGAAAAAAACCTGTACATTACTGCAGTCCTGTTGGCCCCTTTACCCCTTTACTATTTCAAATGTTTAGTAAAAATTAATAAAGATTCTATGAAAATGGACAACAGCTCAGTATCTTCAAATCATTACAGGCACGATGGATATGAGGATACATAAACCTAGGCAGTTTGTTTTACTTCTACTTGGCTTGCCACAAATATCAATTAGCAGATTAAATATAGGCAAATAAGGGGAAGTATGATACACAGCTATATATTTAGACTAACAGCAATCATCCCACCTATATCAGTGTAACCTCTCACCAGTTTACAACTAATTAATATAATTTGTCATTTCTTCTAAATAAGCAGAGGTTTGAGTGCAGCTCCTCCTAAATCTGCTCTCTTGCCACAGAAAATTAGTTCCACCTAGTTGGGTATCAATGACTTATTCACTGTGCGCTAGTGCATAGTACGATCTTCTTAGCAGAGGGGGTTTGAAATGGGTGACTACCTTCATCAGGCTGAAACATAAATGAGTCTGCTAGCACAAAAAAGGGACATCATTATTTGAGTTACTTTCTATAGGCTGTTAATAATGGCCTGGTCGAGATGGCTACCAGCTGTGTCCAGGTGGAAATCATACAAACAAGCCGATCAACTGTTGGTCGTCTCTCATTCAAGCTGCCACCAGGAAATCTTCTCAGATATATAGACAATTGTGTGGTCAAAATAAACAGTGAAGTGTTTCATTTTCTGCACTCTTTATAGCGCACACAATACAGATACACAACAAATATTGTAGAAGTTGCAAATATCTGGGTGTCATAACTGAAAATACTGGAAAAGTCATTTGAATGAAAATGAGCAAGTATTAATGTCTTGAAGCCCAAAACGTCACTTTTTGGAATGCAGTATTCTAAAAGATGGTTCAACTTTTTAGGGCAAATTAGACTTTCTTAGGGTGGCTGCACAGAATGTGAATTACTGGCATTTTTTCTGCATGGATTTTCGTGTGCAAAAACTGCAGTGTAATACAGTACCAGCAATGTGTATGAAATTAGACAAATGTTAAAATTTGCAGCATGTTAATTGTTGCGTTTGTCTTGTGTGGATTTCACCCTTTTCAGGAAGGGAGAAATCTGCAGAAAATCTGCATTAAATCCGCAGGAAAAACCGCATAAAAACCTCACCAAAAACGCAATAAATAATGCGGATTTATGTGCTCATTCTTTCTGTTTTTGGTGCAAATATCTTTCGGATTTTCTGTATATAAATCTGCACCTTGTGCAGTTAACCTACGGATCCATTCACACAGGTGTCGTGAAGAAATTCCACTGAAAACCTGCCCATAGCCGCTTCCATTCTGCCTCCCACACATTTCAATTGGCTGCTCCGCGATCTTCACCTCTGCCTCCCACTGAAATGACTGGGAGGTAGAAAGGACGCGGCTGCTGGTAGCAATTCGGCAAAGTTTTGCTACGGCAGTCCGCACCAAAATTACACTGTGAAATGCGCAACTCGGAATTCTGGCATGCAGATGAGATAAGTTAGTCACTTTGGGGGGGAATTTATCTACAGTTTTTTTTTTTTCATGCATCCTTTTTGTTATGTATCAAAACCGAAAGCACCTTACCACAACTTGTCCTGGTTTTGTAATGTGAATTCTGTTATACAGCTTCAGTTTCACTAGATGTTATGTGAACAAAAAGTGCAGAACAAAATCATGACAAATCATGGTAAAACGTGTGTGGTTTTGCCAAGTGATAATTTTCTGTGCAACAAAAGTACAGTGTCATTTGCCGTGGGTGAAAACATCAACAATGGTATCGGTGAAAGGAATCCTCTGCAAGTGATATACAGCTGCATAAATCTGTCTTCTGCTTTAGATTCCAGACTACTTATTCTTACCTAAAATAAGGGTTTGTAGAATGATCTCATAACCTAAATAACATAAATGAGCAATACTAATGTATTCTCATGAGTTCCATTAAACTAGGTAGATATAAATATATATGTACTACCCTCACTTCCACCCAGCTGACACTATGCACACAAGCGGACAATCAATTGTGAAACGTTAGCAACGCCACAATCACAATTGATTAGTGAATCAGAAATTGTAAATGGCTGTGTGTGTATGTATTGCAGGAGAGTCATCATATGGTCATTGCTCAGGGCTCCTATGGACAGCCATAGGTTAGCAATCACTTCCAGTCCAAAAAAATGTAAAAAGTTGAAAAACATTACTAGGTATAGACTAGGCGTAGAGTTCAGGTAGGCTGTGGGTTATGCTGGTAGTCTCAACCGAATCAAAGCACTTACCTGAATGGTCTTCTGAGTGTCACCAATGTTGACAGACATTAAGGGCGAAGACAGATTCCACTCGCTGGACACATTCATTTTAGTCCCATCAACGTCCACCTGTTTGGACATCAGAACAGACTATTAATATAAGGACAGCTTCTCTCTAGTTCATTACTGCACACAAAGCAAAAGGCATTTTAAACAGATGGCTTCCAAACAACCTGTCATGTTCACCAATCCTTCTATACGACAGGGTCCAACTATGTAAGCATCCAGTCATCTCTGGGGAGAGGTGAAGGACCTGTGAACAGCTGCTTCTAGATAATGCCGCATCAAGTGATTTTCAGCAAAACAAGAAACCGCCAACCACACTGCAGACGTTTCTAGACATGCTACATTTAATACAATTAGACAGGTAATTTCAATACGTTGAGGTGACATTTTGCTAGCTAGAAACCAGGCCTTGCATATAATATACCCTCTAAGGCACTGGGCTGAGTATTACTTGAGTTGTACTTGGCTGTTTTAATTAATAAGAAACTCTAATTAATGGGGAATTTTACGCTACACCTGGTTTAGGCATTCTTTCGGAAAATCATCATCATACTGCAGATTAATATATGACAGCAGGGCTTCATTTAGCGAAAAAAGGTTGAATGGTTAATTCTGTGTTTGGTGCAAAGACAGCATATTAGATGCTTTGAATACATATGGCTGTCTGCGGGTATTTATGTTGTTTATTACAACTAGAGAAGCTGTTCAAGACTCTTTATATGTGCTACTCTGATCCAGAATAAGTGTAAAACTTGTTATATCTTTAAAAAATTGGCCAATCCTTTCACAGCTTGAAGATTTTGTATTCATTTGTAAGGCATTTTAGCATATAATACCTTGCTAAGATATTTTCAACAGAAGACAACTGAAATGCAGTGCACAATCTGCTACATGGAAGATCCTATGCAGGGGGAATGCATAACTATAAAGTAAATAGAGTACTAAATGTATTCCCCATAGTGAAAAAAAAAAAAAAAAACTATGGAGAACAGATACAACAAAAAACAATCTAAAGACATCCAACTGACTAATATTTAGCCATGGGGAAGAGGTCCCCGATTAGGGTACTGCCACATGGTCTGGATCCTGATGCAGTTTTGGAAGCTAAAACCAGGAGATGTCGTATCTGTCTTTTATACTTTCACACATTTTATGATCCATTCCTGATTTTGCCAGTAATCTAAGAGCATACTAGAAATGACTCGCATTCAAACAAGGTCATTTGGACCAAGGAAGTTATTTTGACTACCCAGGGCTGCCAGGTCAACAGGAACTTCTTCAAAGTGTCAGATCTGATGGCCGATATTTTTCCATAGACAATCATTCTACTTATTCCATCCTCCATTCAGTTAAAAGGTAATTGTTGAAATATCAGCTATTTGCATGCTAGCTGCCATAGAAATATTTAAACCTAATTTATGTTGCTGGTTACAAAAACCTAAAGGTTTGTCTCTCAACAGTAGCACCAAAGAACAGGGAAGCTTGTCCCTAAATATAGACTCAACTAAGCTACATACTTTGGACCAAGACTTAGACACTATCAGGTACGTCAACCAAATATGGCTGGCAGCCCCATAAACAAAGTAGGGGTGATAATGTAGAGACATCTATAGGGGAAATGTATCAACCCAGAAAACCTGCATTAAAAAGGTCACGTTTGGTGCATGCCCTGCTTGCGCAAAATTTTACAACTTTAGGGGTGTTTTGAGTACCGTCTGCCACTTTTCCAAACAATGGGCAGAGTGAGTGAGGAGTGGGTGGTGTAGGGCTGGGCTCCGCTAGCTCAGCACAGTTATTATAATATATGCCAGGAGACTTGTATAGATTATACCTGACAACAACTCCCCTGCTGGTGCACATTTCAGTTCTAGTGCATGGACCTGAACAGAAGTATCAAATTATTCAGGGCTGTGCACATCTTAATTGTGATGTATCGAACGCCAGTGGAGAATAGATTTAGACCGACATATAAAACAACAGTCTTCACAAATGTCTGCTTTTTACCTTCAAAGGGACTTAATGAGTACGGCAGAAAATCTTAATAGAGGTTTCAGGAAGGGAAACACTGTGACTACCTTTAGAGATAGTGGTACAGCAATGTTCCCAATGCAAAGAGACAAAGTAGGCCCCAGATCTGATCCTACTGAAGCATGAACATAAAGAGGACCTTCACACAACGGATTTTACAGAGGAATGTTGGAGTGAACAGCCATGCCAAAATTTAGCCAAAAACCTCCCGGCAGCCACATCCTTTCTGCCTCCCAGTCATTTCAATGGAAGGCAGCGCTGAGGATCGCGGAGAGGTGACTTATATCCACAGCCGCGCTAAAAAGAGACATGTCCTTTCTAGACGTGGCAGCAGCTTTAATTCATCACTCTGTGATCTTCAGCATTGCCTCCCATTGAAATGAATAGGAGGCAGAAGGGACACAGCTGCTTGCGGGTTTTTGGTGAAATTTCAACCTGGCCGATTGCGACTACATTCCACTGTTAAACCACTATGTATGTCCCCACAGTTAGTAGTTTTTAAGGAGAGGCATTAAAATGAAATAATGCATATTCAATTCCTGCTGTTCTTTAATGCTTAAGTATATAATAATGAAAAGTTTGAATCAAATCACTGTTGTTTACATCCACAAGGTGAAGACCCATAGCCAGACCTAATACTTCTCACAGCTGGGAGTTTGATAGAATTGTATCTGCTGTAGGAAATCCTCTGTGAGCTAAAAATGCAGATACATTTTACCAAACACTGTAGAAAACTATCAGGACAGGAAATAGGTTTCACTTGCTGAACTGATACATTGTAGCAAAGACGCTACTTTCCCACTCGCTTTTTGTGCGGACAGATCCATTCAGATAATACAACCGTCTGCATCCGTTCAGAACGGATCAGTTTGTATTATTTTTAACATAGCCAATACGGATCCGTCTTGGACACCATTGAAAGTCAATGGAGGACGGATCAGTTTTCTATTGTGCCAGATTATGTCATAGAAAACGGATCCGTCCCCATTGACTTACATTGTGTGCCAGGATGGATCAGTTTGGCTCAGTTTCATCAGACGGACACCAAAACGCTGCAAGCAGCGTTTTGGTGTCAGTCTCTAAAGCGGAATGGAGGCGGAACTGATGCATTCTGAGCGGATCCTTTTCCATTCAGAATGCATTAGAATGCAAACTGATCCGTTTTGGACCGCTTGTGAGAGCCCTGAACGGATCTCACAAACGGAAAGCCAAAACGCGAGTGTGAAAGTTGTGAGAAATACAAGATTTTTTAAATGGTGAGAAATATAAAAGAGTATATTAGAATGTCTCTTCTTAATAGGTGTTGTTTATATGAAACCAGTAAACCCACCAAACAATAAAAGCAGTGGTAATAATAGACTTATGTGAGCTTTTTGGTAAAACTCGTTTGACATTACAACATCACTGACGTTATACAACATGGGGCCAGTTATACCAACTGATATTTAACAGCAAAAAGCTACACATAGATAAATATATTCAATATTATGTGCAAGTTAGTTTTAAATGTGAACGTACAGATAATGTGGAAATTTTTTACGATTTGTTTTAAACCTGATTTTCCAACACACATAAATCCAGAGGAAAACAAAGAGCACACCCTGAAATAGTTCATACTGGAAACAAATTACCTACATCCTTTGCCACAGAGGGGAAAAAAACACATTTCCCTACCATATTATTGGAGCCCTCGCAAATCACTTTCCATTACAATTATAAAACCCAGCATGTCAGGCAAAATATTTGACAAGTGTTCTTAATTTAATTGAGAGAAGGCTAGCTGGATGCATGTGTGGATGGTGCAAAATAAATACACTTTAAAATAATGGATGTGATCAATAAGATATCTGCTAGGCTGCTTATATTAAACATAGACTACACTTCCGTGTATGAACAATGAATGACCCTAATGAGCGAAGTAACGGCTTGTAAAATGTATTGCAAGTATTCATACAGAGGAAAAAAGACATATGCAGTGATGCAAACATACATTAGATTTTAACACTGTAGAGTAGAAATTAGAGTCCATATTCTGACAGCAATCCATAACCCCATAAAGACCAGCTTAGGGTACTTTCCCACTAACGTTATTCTTTTCCGGTATTGAAATCCAGTAAAGGGTCTCAATACCGGAAAACAACGCATCAGTTTTGTCCCAATGCATTCTGAATGGAAAGAAATCCGTTCAGTATGCATCAGGATGTCTTACGTTCCGTCCCTTGTGCTATATTTTTCCATCAAAAATCCCGGAACACTATCGCACTTGCCGGATCCGGCATTAATTTTGAAATGTATTAATGCCGGACCCGGTACCAACTGCTCCAGAAATTACCACATCGCCAGATCCGGTTTTCCGGTCTGCGCATGTGCAGTGCTTTCTACTTGTGAAAGACGTATAATACCGGAAAGATGAATCCGGTATTTCAATGAATAAGTCTACCGGAACTGCCTGCCAGATTCTTCTAATGCTAGTGTGAAAATACTCTTAGGCCTCTTTCAAACGGGCGTCATATTTTTGGCCCGGATAAGAGGCGGGTGCGTTGCGGGAAAATGCGCGATTTTTCCGCGCGAGTGCAAAACATTGTAATGCGTTTTGCACTCGCGTGAGAAAAATCGCGCATGTTTGGTACCCAAACCCGAACTTCTTCACAGAAGTTCGGGCTTGGGATCGGTGTTCTGTAGATTGTATTATTTCCCCTTATAACATGGTTATAAGGGAAAATAATAGCATTCTGAATACAGAATGCATAGTAAGATAGCGCTAAGGGGTTAAAAAAATAATAATAATAATTTAACTCACTTTAATCCACTTGTTCGAGCAGCCCGGCATCCCTTCTTCTGTCTTCATCTGTGCTGTGAGCAATAGGACCTTTGATGACGTCACTACGCTCATCACATGATCCATCACCATGGTGATGGACCATGTGATGAACGCAGTGATGTCATCAAAGGTCCTATTGCTCACAGCACAGATGAAGACAGAAGAAGAGATGCCGGCTGCGCGAACAAGTGGATTAAGGTGAGTTAATTATATTTATTTTATTTTTTTAAGCCCTCCAGCGCTATTTTACTATGCATTCTGTATTCAGAATGCTATTATTTTCCCTTATAACCATGTTATGAGGGAAAATAATAATGATCGGGTCCCCATCCCGATCATCACCTAGCAACCGTGCGTGAAAATCGCACCGCATCCGCACTTGCTTGCGGATGCTTGCGATTTTCACGCAACCCCATTCATTTCTATGAGGCCTGCGTTACGTGAAAAACGCACAAAGAGGAGCATGCTGCGATTTTCACGCAACGCACAAGTAATGCGTGAAAATCACCGCTCGTGTGCACAGCCCCATAGAAATGAATGGGTCAGGATTCAGTGCGGGTGCAATGCGTTTACCTCCCGCATTGCACCCGCGCGGAATACTCGCCCGTGTGAAAGGGGCCTTACTTTGCACCTTCAGAACGCATTCAAAAAGTACACTGTATATCATTTATTTATCGACTTTAATATTTTGAGGGCAGTAACATTTTCTACAGCTTGTTACAGTTGTGGCAATACAATTTGGTGAGCCATTTCTGCAATAGTTTTATTGCAAAACAGGGTTTACTTTTTATTTTAACTTTTTATTTTTTTTATAGTTTGTATTGTTTTTTTTAATTAACTGTCAAATTACAAGAAGAAAGTACTGCAATATAAAATTGGTGACATTTGTAGAACTAAGACCAGGTAGCTTATTAGGGTGCAGGATGATGATGCAAACAGGATTCATAAACAGAGGACCAACAGGTATAAGAACGATTGTTTTCAGAACAATGTCTATGGGTTTATTAGTATGCTTTTTTAATGGACCATAAATACCATTTAGTCCTATTTTGTCCATTTTTAGTGGCCAACAGCACCCCTACAACCTTGAGGGGTCTGTTTTTAATAGCAGTTTTTCAGAAAGGCATCCTTGGAATAAATGGCTGTAAAAAAAACTACTGTACTCACTGTCGTGTGAATGAGGCTTAACAAGGAGGCACAGTGAACACAATTCGGGCATGGAAGAGGGGGATGCACTTGAGCGGTACCTGTACGATAGTCAACAGTGGGTGGTCAAGTGGCTGGAAATGCACAAGACCTCCAGGATTTACAAGTTTTCTTAAGGGAATTAACCCCTTAAGGACTCAGCCCTATTTCACCTTAAGGACTTGGCCATTTTTTGCAAATCTGACCAGTGTCACTTTAAAGAGGACCTTTCACCGATTCTTACCCTATGAACTAACTATACAGACATGTGGAGCGGCGCCCGGGGATCTCACTGTACTTACTATTATCCCCGGGCGCCGCTCCGTTCTCCTGCTATGCCCTCCGGTATCTCCGTTCCCTAAGTTATGGTAGGCGGAGTCTGCTCTAGCGCTGGCCAATCGCATTGCAGAGCTCACAGCTTGGGAGAAAATAACCTCCCAGGCTGTGAGCTCTGCGCTGCGATTGGCCAGCGCTAGAGCAGACTCCGCCTACCATAACTTAGGGACTGGAATCTCCGCCTACTATAACTTAGTGAGCGGAGATACCGGAGGGCATAACGGGAGAACGGAGCGGCGCCTAGGGATAATAGTAAGTGCAGTGAGATCCCCGGGTGCCGCTCCACATGTCTGTATAGTTAGTTCATAGGGTAAGAATCGGTGAAAGGTCCTCTTTAAGTGCTGATAACTTTAAAACGCTTTGACTTATCCAGTCTATTCTGAGATAGTTTTTTTGTCACATAGTGTACTTCATGACACTGGTAAAATTAAGTAAAAAAATAATAATTTTTATTTATAAAAAAATACCAAATTTAACCAAAATTTGTAAAAAAAAATGGCAAATTTCCAAGTTTGAATTTCTCTACTTCTATAATACATAGTAATATCTCCAAAAATAGTTATTACTTTACATTCCCCATATGTCTACTTCATGTTTGGATCATTTTGGGAATGATATTTAATTTTTTGGGGATGTTACAAGGCTTAGAAGTTTAGAAGCAAATCTTGAAATTTTTCAGAAATTTTCAAAAACTTAATTTTTAGGGACCAGTTCAGGTCTGAAGTCACTTTGCGAGTCTTACATAATAGAAACCGCCCAAAAATGACCCCATTCTATAAACTACACCCCTGAAGGTATTCAAAACTGATTATACAAACTTTGTTAACCCTTTAGGTGTTCCACAAGAGCTAATGGCAAATGGTGTTAAAATTTCAGAATTTAGATTTTTTGGCAAATTTTCCATTTTAAAGGGAACCTGTCACCGGGTTTTGTGTATAGAGCTGAGGACATGGGTTGCTAGATGGCCACTAGTACATCCGCAATACCCAGTCCCCATAGCTCTGTGTGCTTTTATTGTGTAAAAAAACCCGATTTGATACATATGCAAATTACCCTGAGATGAGTCCTGTACGTGAGATGAGTCAGGGACAGGACTCATCTCAGGGTAATTTGCATATGTATCAAATCAGTTTTTTTACACAATAAAAGCACACAGAGCTATGGGGACTGGGTATTGCAGATGTGCTAGCGGCCATCTAGAAACCCATGTCCTCAGCTCTATACACAAAATCCCGGTGACAGGTTCCCTTTAATCCATTTTTTCCAGTAACAAAGCAAGGGTTAACAGCCAAACAAAATGCTATATTTATTGCCCCGATTCTGTAGTTTGCAGAAACACCCCATATGTGGCCGTAAACTACTGTACGGGCACACAGTAGGGCGTAGAGGGAAAGGTGCTCCGTATGGTTTTTAGAAGGCAGATTTTGCTAGACTGTTTTTTTTGACACCATGTCCCATTTGAAGCCCCCCTGATGCACCCCTAGAGTAGAAACTCCAAAAAAGTTACCCCATTTTAGAAACTATGGGATAGGGTGGCAGTTTTGTTGGTACTAGTTTAGGGTACATATGATTTTTGGTTGCTCTATATTACACTTTTTGTGAGAAAAGATAACAAGAAATAGCTTTTTTGGCACCATTTTATTTATTTTTGTTATTTACAACATTCATCTGACAGGTTAGATCATGTGGTATTTTTATAGAGCAGGTTGTCACGGATGCGACGATACCTAATATAAATACAATTTTTTTTATTTATGTAAGTTTTACACAATGAGTTCATTTTTGAAACAAAAAAAATCATGTTTTAGTGTCTCCATAGTCTGAGAGCCATAGTTTTTTCAGTTTTTGGGCGATTATCTTGGGTAGGGCCTCATTTTTTGTGGGATGAGATGACTGTTTGATTGGCACTATTTTGGGGTGCATATGACTTTTTGATCGCTTGCTATTACACTTTTTGTGACGTAAGGTGACAAAAAAAGGCTTTTTTTTACACCGTTTTTTTTTTTTTTTTTTTACAGGGGTCATCTGAGGGGTTAGGTCATGTGATATTTTTATAGAGCTGGTCGATACGGACGCGGCGATACCTAATATGTATACTTTTTTTTAATTTATGTACGTTTTACACAATGATTTCATTATTGAAACAAAAAAAATCATGTTTTAGTGTTTCCATAATCTAAGGCCTCTTTCACACTACCGTATGGCTATTTTAGTGTTTTGCGGTCCGTTTTTCACGGATCCGTTGTTCCGTTTTTTTGTTTCCATCGCGTTTCCGTTTCGTTTGGCATATACAGTATACAGTAATTACATAGAAAAAATTGGGCTGGACATAACATTCTTAATAGATGGTTCCGCAAAAACGGAACGGATACGGATGCATTTCCGTATGTGTTCCATTTTTTTGCGGACCCATTGACTTGAATGGAGCCACGGAACGTGATTTGCGGGCAATAATAGGACATGTTCTATCTTTCAACGGAACGGAAAAACGGAAATACGGAAACTGAATGCATACGGAGTACATTCAGTTTTTTTTGCGGAACTATTGAAATGAATGGTTCCGTATACGGACCATAAACGGAACGCAAAAAACGGCCCGCAAAACAGAAAAAATAAATGGTAGTGTGAAAGAGGCCTAAGAGCCATAGTTTTTTCTGTTTTTGGGCGATTATCTTGGGTAGGGTATGATTTTTGCGGGATGAGATGACGGTTTCATTGGTACTATTTTGGCGTACATGCGACTTTTTTGATCACTTTTATTACCTTTTTTGGGAAGTAAGGTGGGCAAAATTTAAATTTTCTCATAGTTTTTATTTTTTTATTTTTATGGCGTTCACCGTGCGGGGAAAGTAACATGACCGTTTTATAGATCAGGTCGTTACGGACGCGGCGATACCTAATATGTCTAGTGTGTTTTATTTTTGTAATTTTTATTCAGTGATAATTTTTTTTTTTTATCTTTACTTTTTTACATTTTTTTGACCCAGACCCACTTGGTTCTTGAATCGATCGCGATCCTGCCTGCCGCACCGCCTGCACCACCCACCGGCATAAAATCATTCAGGGGTGAGGGGGGGGGGGGGGTCCGGTGAAAAATCTACATTTTGGGTATTTTAAAGTTTCTGATCCCGATGCGATCGCCGATACGGGGAGGTCACATGACCCCCCTGGCGTTGTGACAGGATGCCGGCTGAATGATTTCAGCCGGCATCCTGTTCAGATTAACCCCCGCGGCGCCGCAATCGCGATTTAAGAGGTCAAGAGGTTGGGAAGTATGTCACAACCTTTAAAGTACCGTATTTTTCGCCCCATAAGACGCACTCCACCCCCCCCCCAGAGTGGGGGAAAAATATCCCTGCGTTTTATGGGGCTAATACTAATACATTAGTACCGGAGGACCGGGAAGCGGTGTAGGCTCTGTACTCACCACTTCCTGGTCCTCGGCTGTCGGCAGTGCAGGGCTGTGCACAGCGTGAGGGCATTCTGTGTCCTCACGCTGTGAGCGCCGGTTCACAGAGCACAGCCGACAGCAGGATGAAGAGGATCGCGATGGTGAGGACGGTGGCGTCCAGGAGCAGGAGAGGTAAGTGTTTTTTTTATTTTTTATTTGCGCTGATGGCTGGAGGCTGACATGAGGGCTGATAGATGGCCGACATGAGGGCTGATAGATGGCCGACATGAGGGCTGATAGATGGCCGACATGAGGGCTGATAGATGGCCGACATGAGGGCTGATAGATGGCCGACATGAGGGCTGATAGATGGCCGACATGAGGGCTGATAGATGGCCGACATGAGGGCTGATAGATGGCCGACATGAGGGCTGATAGATGGCCGACATGAGGGCTGATAGATGGCCGACATGAGGGCTGATAAATGGCCGACATGAGGGCTGATAAATGGCCGACATGAGGGCTGATAAATGGCCGACATGAGGGCTGATAAATGGCTGACATGAGGGCTGATCTGAGGCATTGGGGGTCTGATCTGAGGCATTGGGGGTCTGATCTGAGGTATGATTGACATTGGGGTCTGATTGGGGCTGTAAGCTGAGGTCTGATTAACATTGGGGGTCTGATTGCTGGTCTAACCTGAGGTGTAATGGAATTTTTATTTATTTATTGTCCTCCTCAAAAACCTAGGTGCGTCTTATAGGGCGAAAAATACAGTAATTTGAGACCGCATTGGCAATATGTACCAGTACCACATACCAACATAATAAAACCTTATAGGAGGATTCCAACATCAATGTATTTATAGATCTACAGGAAGTACTTTCCCAAATCTGAAGCCAATAAGTGTGGAGCCAAGGTCTTCCTCTTATCTATGAGAGTATACACAGGAAGGACCTTGTGTTAATACGCAAGAACAGTGAAATAAGCCAGGGAGCATGTGTCAGAATGGTATTTATTAGGCTTGAGCGAATCGAGCTTCGGATCATATCCAAAGTAGATTCGTTCAAAAGCGTTGTGGTTAATGCTGTTTCTATACAGCATTAAAATGTATTGGCTCCATGTAACCCACTTTGGATTCCTATTTTAAACAGTTTTTCAATAAACGTTCATTAGACAGGAGTTGCCATTTCCCCTGCAAGTCTGGGAAAGAGCTAACCCCAGTAGCAGAAAGAAAATGGAGGACAAGGGTAAGGATCTTCAGAATTCAGACCCTAAGAGCTCATGCAAATGAACAATGGGTCCGCAATATATGGGCATCCGGTCGTGTGCGCTCCATATTATGGATAAAGACCCATTCCCATTCAGTGGAGTCATGGCTTCCGTGGAATTTCAGTGCGTGCCTCCGTACCGCCCAAAAAATTAAAACGTGTTCTACTTTTTTTTGGCGGTGCTGACTGAAACTTGGGGATCCGCAAACGGCAGCCACGCGGCCGGTGCCCGTGCATTGCAGACCACTATTTGCGGTCCACAGCACAGGGCGCACACGTTCATGTGCATGAGCCTAAAAAGGCTATGAGGAGCGGTGGTTTTTTACTCTTTTTAGTCACAATAGGAGACTCACATATATAATGGTTTGGAACATATTCTTTTTTACCCTGACACAGATTTAAAATGAACGGAATACTTATGATGGGGAATTTATTCAGTTTTCTAATGTTAAAAGGTCACAAAGACTTGGTTTGCGCACAAGCCCTGTACACTACTGTACAAAGTGGATGGAAGGGGGTGGACCCCCAACAGATGCACATTTACTTACTTGGCACAAGTTACATGTAAAATCTATGTATCTTGTACACCTTCTAATATATTTGGTGCATCTTATGCCACCACAAACTGGATCAAGACAGGAATTAGAAGATCCAATCTGAACAAATTCCCATCATGCAATACTGTGCAGTATATACAATGCATTTGAAAAGTCTTCAGAATATTTGACTTTTTTTTCACATTTTGTTATGCTGCGGCCTTGGGCTAAAAAAAATAAAAAATATTCTTTCCCCATCATTCTGCACTCAACACCCCACAGTGACAAAGAGAAAACAAAATGTTCGAAATTTTTGCTAATTTATTGAAAAGGAAAAAAGGAAGGTATTGCATTGATATAAGTATTTTGACCCTTTACTCAATACTTAGTTGAAGCACCTTTGGCAGTGATTACAGCCTCCAGTCTTCTTGGGTATGATGTCACAAGGTGGATTGGGGGAGTTTCTGCCATTCTTCTCTACAGAGCCTCTCAAGCTCTGTCAGATAGAATGGGGACAATTGATGGACAGCCATTTTCAGATTGGTAGAGTGCTGCAGTTATGGTAGACCTTCTGGACATTTCTGCTGCACACAGGCTCATTGAAGCACAGCCAGAATGACCATTGGATCTTTGTCAACTCTCTTCCCAAGGCACTTTTCCCCTGATTACTTAGTTTTGGAGGGGGGAGGGCAGTTTAGGAAGAGTCCTGGTTGTACCAAACTTGGGTCCGCAAAAAAAATTTTTTTTATATATTTTAAAAAGGAAAAGCTAAAATTTCCCAAGAGCACAATGGCCTTATTAAATGGAAGATTTAATAAGGCCATTGTGCTCTTGGGAAATTTTAGCTTTTCCTTTTTAAAATATATAAAAAAAATTTTTTTTATTGTTTTTAGTTTCTCGTGATGGGGTACTGAGTGCAGATTGATAGTGGAAAACATAACAAAATGTGAAAAAAGTGAAAGGGTCTGAAGGCTTTCCTAATGCATTATACTTCAGAATCGGTGTGAAAAATACAGCATGTGAACATACTCTAATGTCCAATTTTGTGTTTTGGATCAACTCATCATTTTTGACTTACAAAAGCCTCATGCACACGTCTGTGAAACACAGACCGTGTGATACCGGCCTGGATTTCTGGACACGTGCAGGAACGCATGGTGTCATTGGTTGCTATGACACCGTGCGCTTCCTGCTGCCGCCGTAGTACAGTAATACACTGGTACCAGGCCAGTGTTTCACGGACGTGTGCATGAGGCTAAATACTTATATAAAATACTGCCCAAAATAGGCCTGTAGGGAAGTGGATTGGCTACATTCACATGACCGTGAAACATAATGGCCGGTAAAAATGACAAAATGGTAAATTTTTAACTGCCATTTTTTCACAAATGTCTGTCTGAAAAACAGCTATTAAAAATGGCCCATTTGAATTGTATGGGGGCTGTCTGTCCATGAAAACATAACCTACACACATTCAAAGGGCATTAAAAAAAATAGCCGCGTGAATGGGAGGAATTTATCATAGACTGGCATTTTACGCTGGTATACGAGAACTCATGCGCAGCTGGTTGATGCGCAAAATTTATGAGGTGCACACCCAGTCATAAATTAGTCTCATACTCCGGCAGTCTGTGCACCTAGACTGAAATCTACGGCAGATCAGAGTTGTCAGATTTTTTTTATGCCATAAAACTGCAGTAAAAGAAACTAAATTAGCTGGGCATGCTAGCCCTGCCCCCTCCCTCACTACGTCGCCTTTTTCGGAAAAGTGTTAAGGACAGCGTAGAAATACTATTTGCATCTACATTTAGAAAAATCGCGTTTAAAATCACCAGGTTTGCAACTTTTTTACACCAGAAAACTGTTGTGGGGGGAATGATAAATCCCCCCCAATGATTGTAACTGCATAAACCATAATGCCATGTGCACATACACTTATAATTTTCTTTCTTGGATCCATTCTTAGGTTTGTCTTTATGACAAAAAAAAAAACTGAATGAAAAAAACCACAGCTAAATGTATATTCTAAATACTATAAATAATTATAAAGTGACATTATACAGATTAGCAACATAAATAAGATACCTGTCACGTCTAGCAACAATGCACAAATATCTTTCCGTTCTGTGATCATGTTTATTCGACATATGCCAACATTACATACATATTTTGTAATATACTGCAAGTGGTGCATTTCCCTTTTAAAATATCTAACTGAGAACAGACTAACCCACACTTGAAATTGTGCGGTTAATTTCTTCATTGCATAGTGTAAAAATTTAATAGGCGCTTCACCAACTGCTGTGAGCTATAAATTATTACTAGAAATTATAACCTGAGCTAAAACACGTAGGCAAACGAGGAAAAAAAATCTATAGCACATGCTTTGTCAGCGTACAAAATAATATTCAATAATTAACTGTCTTTTGAATGGCACACTGTTAAAGAGGTCTGTAGCAGCAGGAGGCAGTTTGAACCAATCATTAGGTGCTATATATGGTATTTCCGGCATACTTAATATTAAGCAGAGAGGAACCTTGCTATGTGCGCTGCATAATGATTCAGGTTCCTAAACAGTCGTCTTGCTTCATTAAGAAATAATACTAACAAAGATACGTGAATGAAATAACTCCTTTTTCCTCAGGGGACAAATATAAAAAATAATAAGAAAAAAATACATTTTATAGTTTCAAAGTCCCTCAATAACTGTACTTAGTTAAAGGGTCGCATATAGTACTCATTTTATAATAAGTGCTTTCAATTAGCAAAAGGCTCAACCTGTCAAGATCATTTTATTCTTTGATTTCCAGTGTGCATCCTTGGATGTTGTGATTGTTAGAATTACTGCATCTGATTTTTACTTACTTCTTAGGAATTGTTGTGAAATTTGGATTTTATGAATTGTGCATAAGTGACGGATCTATCAAATGATATCACTGGTGGGAATTATTATGACCTTCTGAACTTTGATTTCACACAGGATACATTACAGGATCACCAGTTTGTAGGTCACGTTTTTCGTTATTCATTACGGCACTGGAAAATATTATCTCATTTCTCTTTCATGTCTATGAATCTGATTATGCCAGCTTCAGCCAGGGAAAAAAGGTAATAGCTTACAGGAAAGCTGAACCAGACAATAAAGTGTTTCTGTAGCTGAAAGTACAATGATTGCGTTTGCCAAGCATGTGCAGTCATAAAATATTCGACTGATGGACAGAAACCACTCAAGTTACTGTACAGATATCTGAATCGAGACATGACCATGCACCTATTGTCATTTACTCAATGCAGAAAATGTGTTCATGTATGTGGCTAGAATTGGCAGTGTATGAGATGTTTTGTGCCAAAAATAGGATTGGATCAAACAGTTGGCACCAAGGTTATGGTTGTCTCAAGCACAGTCTCATACAGGTGAGAATGAATCCTTACTGAACTTGAAATGTTAGGTTTGTGTAATGACCGACGGCACGCACAGGGAGGATAAAAGGGAAAGCCCTGCCCAAGGGAGAGGGAAAGGTGGTGACCCCTAACTCACCTTGCGGCTGGCACCTGTCTGCCCTGACGTCCCTAGACGGGTTCCTCACCCGTGCGGCGATCACGTGCCTAAACCCTGGCTTTCCCTAAAATGAGCCCTAGATAGTGAACGGGCCGGTGGGATCGCTAGTCCGCACCACTATCACTAAGAGGGAAACACCAGGGAGAGGACAGACAAAACAGACAAACACATACACCCAGGTGGGCGATCACAATAGACCACAAAGGTCCAACAGGGATCCGGAGGGTAGCGTTCTGGACCAACTACCAGAGAACGCAGCAACACAGCTCCAGAAGGTCAGAATAGATGTCCAGGCAGGAAGTTCTATCTCTGGCAACCAGAGAAGTGTGAGAGAGGAATATAAGGAGGTTTGGGAGTGCTGGACAAGGAACAGCTGAGGAGAAGGAGCTACGGATCCCTGAGTGAGCCAAAAGGGTTTGCAAAGCAAACCCAGAAAGCTACCATAAGGAAAACAGCCCTATCTTAAATAGAGCGTGCAGCCAACCGCTGCGACTTCCTGACCCCGGGTAGAACGGAGTCAGGCGTGGTTCTCGATACCCTCGTGACAGTACCCCCCTCTCTACGAGGGGCCTCCGGACACTCAGGACCAGATCTCTCAGGATGAGAGGCATGAAAAACCCGAACTAGCCTGTCGGCGTTTACCTCAGACGCAGGAACCCACATCCTTTCCTTGGGACCGTAACCTCTCCAATGCACCAGATATTGAAGAGAGCGGCGGACGCGACGAGAATTAACAATTTTGGATATCTGAAATTCTAGATTACCATCCACGACAACAGGAGGGGGTGGCAGCGGTGACGGTTCTAGAGGTGGAACATATTTTTTGAGTAACGACTTATGAAAAACATTATGAATTTTAAAAGTCTGAGGTAACTCCAGGCGAAAAGCCACAGGGTTGATGATGGCTACAATTTTGTAAGGGCCAATAAACCTAGGACCCAGTTTCCAAGAGGGAACCTTCAATTTAATATTCCTAGTAGACAACCACACATAGTCATTCACTCGCAGGGACCGGACGGAGGGTGAGTTAGGGATCCGAGGGTCCTGCGCATGGGTCCTCCTACCTTTAAGGTCGGCCCATGCAGTTAGGAGTTAGGGTCAGGGTAGGGACGCTGTTAGGAGGTGACCTGCTCCCTATCCTGTTCTCCTGGCTGAGCAGCCATAACATCACCTGGCACGCACGGCTGAGGATTTCCCCCATCCTCAGCCGTGACAGTTTGAGGGCAGGGAACTGTAATCTATTCCACCACTCCCTACTCATAATTTAAACCAAAGCTTAGGTCTAGGGTGCTGCTCCTGTCCTCAATCTGGAGAGTTGCTTTAGATGTCTCTGCAAAATTATTAGGAAGGAAAAATGTTAATGATTAGAGATGGAAAAATCGATTGTAAAATGCAGAAATTTGACCCAGAGTACTTTAGATTCTTTTTGATTTTTAAGAAATTTGCTAATCTCTGCTAATGATGGTTTTCCCCCCTCTGTTAAACAATGGCTATGCTGGGGCAAAAAAAAAATCACTCTCTTAATGCAAGGAGCCAATTTGCTATCCAGCAGAGTGGATAAAAATCAATGATTTAAAAAAAAAAAATATCTAAAAAAAAAATCAGATTTTTTTTTATTTAAATCAGATTTTTTTTAATATAAAATGCTTTTTGGAGGAAAATATATTACCATCCAAAGGTTATTCCATCATGAAATAAAGATTAGTTTTTTAATTATGTAGAATAAGGCTGTACGTGGACTCCCATATTGTTGAATTGATTAGGCAGTGGCTGAGGGACAGACAACAGAGGCTTGTAGTCAATGGAGTATATTCAGACCATGGTCTTGTTACCAGTGGGTACCTCAGGGATCTGTTCTGGGACCCATATTGTTTAATATCTTTATCAGTGAAATTGCAGAAGGCCTCGATGGTAAGGTGTGTCTTTTTGCTGATGACACAAAGATTTGTAACAGGGTTGATGTTCCTGGAGGGATACACCAAATGGAAAAGGATTTAGGAAACTAGAGAAATGGCCAAAAATCTGGCAACTAAAATTTAATGTTGATAAGTGCAAGATAATGCACCTGGGGCATAAAACCCAAGAGCAGAATATAAAATCAGTGATACAATCCTAACCTCACTATGTGAGGAGAGGGATTTAGGGGTCATTATTTCAGAAGACTTAAAGGTAGGCAAACAATGTCATAGAGCAGCAGGAAATGCTAGCAGAATGCTTGGGTGTATAGGGAGAGACATTACCAGTAGAAAGAGGGAGGTGCTCATGCCGCTCTACAGAGCACTAGTGAGACCTCATTTGGAGTATTGTGCGCAGTACTGGAGACCATATCTCCAGAAGGATATTGATACTTTGGAGAGAGTTCAGAGAAGAGCTACTAAACTAGTACATGGATTGCAGGATAAAACTTACCAGGAAAGATTAAAGGACATTAACATGTTTAGCTTGGAAGAAAGATGAGACAGAGGGGATATGATAGAAACTTTTAAATACATAAAGGGAATCAACAAGGTAAAAGAGGAGAGAATATTTAAAATAAGAAAAACTGCTACAAGAGGACATAGTTTTAAATTAGAGGGGCAAAGGTTTAAAAGTAATATCAGGAAGTATTACTTTACTGAAAGAGTAGTGGATGCATTGAATAGCCTTCCTGCAGAAGTGGTAACTGCAAATACAGTGAAGGAGTTTAAGCATGCATGGGATAGGCATAAGGCCATCCTTCATATAAGATAGGGCCAGGGACTATTCATAGTATTCAGTATATTGGTCAGACTAGATGGGCCAAATGGTTCTTATCTGCCGACACATTCTATGTTTCTATATGTGTAATTTTTTTGGTAAATAAATTCCATTAATCCATTCACAATGTCATGCTCTTCCAGAGGTTTTTGTAAGATTATTGGGCAGTTTCTCTGCCTACAAGATATTATCACAGATGCTTGGTTTACTTTTGCAGTTCTCAAAACTGAATTTGACTCAGCAGACATCACATGCCTCTTCTTCACAGCAAAAATGTTTTACCTTAATCCTAACTTCTACAAAACCTATGAATGCAGAATCAACCTAATCAAACTAATATGAAAAGTTGCTATTCTAAAAATGTTCATTTACTTGCATAATATAAGTTATACCAGCAAGAATTAGTCTTTATGTAGAAAACTATGATTTAAATAAAGCCTTACTGACTAGTGATTTAAATCGTTATTTAAATCATTTTGATTTACCATATTTTTTGCCCTATAAGACGCACTTTTCCCCCCCCAAAATTGGGGGGGAAATAGCAGTGCGTCTTATGGGGCGAATTTCTGAATTTTTCCGAATTTCCAATGATAAGCCGCGGCGGGTGTATCAGCTGAGAGGGAGGAGGGGATGGGGGCCGGCATCTGCTTTTATAATGACAGCGGGGCCCGTGCAGTGACTGTATTCTACTACACGGGCCTCACTCACTGTATATAATCTTATCTATAATTGTAGGCATTGTTAATAAATTAAAGTTCAGGGTAATCAGCGCCTGTATACCGTACTTACAAGCGCTCGTAGCAGAGAGGAGGGAGGAGGCAGGCCGGGAGGACGGGCGCTGGCAGCGTGATTCACTACATCACGCGCCGCCCACTTTATGAATGAAGCATGCGGGTGGGCCCATGACGTAGTAACTCACGCTGCCAGCGCCCGTCCTCCCGGCCTGCCTCCTCCCTCCTCTCTGCTACGAGCGCTTGTAAATACGGTATACAGGCGCTGATTACCCTGAACTTTTATATATTAACAATGCCTACAATTATAGATAAGATTATATACAGTGAGCGGGGCACGTGTAGTAGAATACAGTCACTGCACGGGCCCCGCTGTCATTATAAAACCAGATACGACCACCACCCCCTGTATTGGAGGTCATTCACACCGCAGGGACACTATTATGGGGGGGGATCTGTGGATGACACATAGCATAAGATGCTATATATGTGTTATCCACAGATCCCCCATAACAGTGCCATCCAGAGACCCCAATAAGAGCCATCCACAGCTCCCCCATAACAGTGTCACCCACAGATCCCCCATAACAGTGTCACCCACAGATCCCCCATAACAGTGTCCCCCACAGATCCCCCATAACAGTGTCACCCACAGATCCCCCATAATAGTGTCATCCACAGACCACCATTAGTTCAAAACCCACCAAAAGCACACCTTTTGCTTAAATTTTTTTCTTTTCTTATTTTCCTCCTCAAAAACCTAGGTGCGTCTTATGGGCCGATGCGTCTTATAGGGCGAAAAATACGGTAAATCAAATCCACCCTGCTATCCAGTAAATAATAATCCCCAGTAAAACCGTGTTCATTCAAGGTCAGTGTTAGAGGTATAAATAAAGCAGCCTTCCATTTCCACAGACCGATTTACATGCAATTATCGGGATGAACCATTTATTCCTAATAATCGCCTGACTGTTGAGCTGAGCTGATTTCATGCAGCAATCATCCCTTCTGTATGGGGACTAGGGCTGCACGATATGGGAATTTTGTGCGATTGCGATTAGGGCCCTAAAAATTGCGATAACGATATGCGATGCGATATTTTAAGGGAATTGTGCTAGAGGTCTATTTGCTTGGATTTTCCCATATGAGCCGCTGACGCGGCTGGGTATGACATAGTTATGGGGATCTGTGGATGATGCACTGTTATGGGGGATCTGTGGATGATGCGCTGTTATGGGGGATCTGTGGATGATGCGCTGTTATGGGGGATCTGTGGATGATGCGCTGTTATGGGGGATCTGTGGATGATGCGCTGTTATGGGGGATCTGTGGATGATGCGCTGTTATGGGGGATCTGTGGATGATGCGCTGTTATGGGGGATCTGTGGATGATGCGCTGTTATGGGGGATCTGTGGATGATGCGCTGTTATGGGGGATCTGTGGATGATGCGCTTTAATGGGGGATCTGTGGATGATGCACTGTTATGGGGGATCTGTGGATGATGCACTGTTATGGGGATCTGTGGATGATGCGCTGTTATGGGGGATCTGTGGATGATGCGCTGTTATGGGGGATCTGTGGATGATGCGCTGTTATGGGGGGATCTGTGGATGATGCGCTGTTATGGGGGATCTGTGGATGATGCGCTGTTATGGGGGATCTGTGGATGATGCGCTGTTATGGGGGATCTGTGGATGATGCGCTTTTATGGGGGATCTGTGGATGATGCGCTTTTATGGGGGATCTGTGGATGATGCGCTGTTATGGGGGATCTGTGGATGATGCGCCGTTATGGGGGAACTATGGAGGACGCCGTTATGGGGGATCTGTGGAGGACGCCGTTATGGGGGATCTGTGGAGGACGCCGTTATGGGGGATCTGTGGAGGACGCCGTTATGGGGGATCTGTGGAGGACGCCGTTATGGGGGATCTGTGGAGGACGCCGTTATGGGGGATCTGTGGAGGACGCCGTTATGGGGGATCTGTGGAGGACGCCGTTATGGGGGATCTGTGGAGGACGCCGTTATGGGGGATCTGTGGAGGACGCCGTTATGGGGGATCTGTGGAGGACGCCGTTATGGGGGATCTGTGGAGGACGCTGTTATGGGGTGGATCTGTGGATGGCGCTGTTATGGGGTGGATCTGTGGATGGCACTGTTATAGGGGATGTGTGCTATGACACATAGGGCCATGAGGGGGGCCAGCATAAGACATATAGCATCTTATGCTGGTCCCCCTCATGGCCCTATGTGTCCCCTACTGCGCACATTACTGGCTTTGTGTGTAAAGTATTTTACTACTGTGTAAAACAAGCTCTCTCCTATTGATAACATGGCCAGCCTCTGTACTCACTGTCACTATGAATGCACTGCAGCGAGCTGGCCGGCTGGTGCGTGACTGAAGTCACTTAGTAACGCTCCTCCCACTTCAGGAAGCAGGAGCGTTACTAAGTGACGTCAGTCCCGCGCCGGCCGGGCCGCTCGCTGCAGTGTATTCATCGTGAAAGTGAGTACAGAGGCTGCCATGTTATCAATAGGAGAGAGCTTGTTTCACACAGAGTAGTAAAATACTTTACACACAAAGCCAGTTATGTGCACAGTGCCCCTTCATATATAATCGCTGCATTTTCGGGTCGGCAAAATCGCATTTGCCGATTATCGCGATTCGATTTTTTTTGCGATATATCGTGCAGCCCTAATGGGGACAAGCGATTGCTATTGCAATTGTTTGAGCCCATACAGATAGATTGTTTGCTGGCTGCAGATCCTCGTTTACACAGGACGATGAGCCCCATAAAAGATGCAATCACATCACAAACAAGCATTTACATGTACATTGGGTGAACGGAGTTCCTATGAATGGCCATTCCCAGTAACTGGCGACAGTTGAAGATTTAAACTTAGCGTGTGCGACCACCTCAATGAGGAAGACAAGAAATAAGGATAAGAACAAACTGCAGGTGGCGCTATACAGATAGATTTTACTGAATAACTCAGTAGCTATAGTAAATTTTTAATTACATGCAATCACAAAAGTATTCAGATCCAGGTGATGGTTTAAAAAATGTAGAATATTTTTCAGTTTATGTACTGTATAAGTGTGCATACAGTGATGTGAAAGACCTTTGTTTTCCTGCAGCCAACTTTCTTTAGCAACACGATTTGTGCTTATTTCAACTTCAGTCAGGAAACAAAAGATACATTGAAACTTATTTTTAACTTTGTCTTGAAATTTGATCAATGGTATAGTAACATAACTATGTTCTACTTGGTGAAGCCACAGTATAAAAAAAGTTGAGAAGTCTGTACTAAGTCAGCATTTTGACTGTCACACATTGAATTTATTTTGGCTCAATCTTCTCTCCATATTGTCATCAAAGTTTGTATAGCCTCATTAAATAGCCATGGGCTTTTCAATATTTGAATTATGAAGTATTAAAGGGTTTTTCCAGAATTACTGTGATTTTTTAACAGATATGGTCATGTAGTTGCCTAACTCTTTTCTAATTCAGACTCTACTAACCCATTTTCGCTATGTCAACAAATTTCTCTGGTTTGTTTCCATCCTGTATGTAGCATTTCCTGTTGCTGTATCCAACCAAACCCATGATGCACTTCTCCTTTCTCGGCCACAACTCTAGCACCGTCACTAACACCCATCTAATTTCTAGCTCACTCCCACCCAGCTACATATATAGACACTTCCCAATCACAGTCTCTGTTAACTGCTCTGAAACATGGACGTAACATCACATGAAATAAGGGAGCTGCAATGGACATGGTCATGTGATCACAGCCCAGAATGGAAGATTGGAGCAATAAAGTAAAAAAATTTAAATAAATCACATCTGCCTTTATAAATTAATTTTGATTGTTGATTCAAACTGGAAAACCTCTTTAAACCCTAAAGACAGTGGAATCTCCTTTAATGTATAAAAAATGGTACTGTAAAGAAGTGTTAAATAAAATGGTATTCACACACCCATACATTTACACAAAGATTAAATGTTAATAACTTTTTACGTCAGACAGCATGCATTTTTTGTTCTCATATGGTGGCTTTATTGAAAAACTATAGTCATAAAGCTGGTTCTTAGACATAATTTGAAACTTCAGCAAAAAAAAAAAGCCAAGATTCATTGATTTAAGCTTCTCGTGTACTGTTTGCAAAGTGTCCAATCTCCATGAAGAAAGTCATTATCAAGGAAACTTTGGCCAACTGGCAAAGGAATTCCTACTGTATATTATGTGCATTTTATATGAGCTTTAAAAGCGCAGAGTTGTGGCTAAATGTAATCTAATGAAACTTGTCATACTGTTGACATGTTTTGTAACTTACTCTAAGACTAGCAGTAACCATTCCACATGTAATTTCTGCAGCACATTGGCAGTTTGCCCCACAAGTGAGCGATGTAATGTGTTGGTAATAGAAATAGCAAATTAGTATTTAAGCTACTGCACTTAAGTTATTTGGTTTCACATGTGCCTCGAGTTGGCAAGAAAAGAACGGAAATTAAACTCTTCAAAAATCTGAAAGCATAAAAGCGCTTGTTCTTTTGATTGAAACCATATACTTAGCTTTTGATTTTAGCCAGCACCAGTGGTAGAGAAAAATTACAGCTGAGGAAAAAATACATTGCAAGCTGTGAAAATGGCAATTGGCAATGCATGACTTCTATCCGATTGCAGTATTTCTGCAAATTCATCGGCAAGTATTCTCTAATGTTTTATCTCTACAGGTATGCAAAATGTTTTACCTTTCTTTGAAGTGGAATTACTTCATAGTCCTTTCATGAAAAACAGCGTTCCATCCCCTAATTCCACTCTAAACGTCCTTCTAGGCATATTTTTATCTTTTTTTTTTCTTTCTTTCTCATGACTTTAGTGCTTTTTTTATATATTTTTTTTAAATAATACCTTACAAAATAATGCTGCCAGGAAACATGGGAAAAAATTGGTTGTAACATTTTAATACTTATTGCTGCAGTGAGACCTGGATGCTTGTAGGCCAAGTACAATTACATATTTTGGAAGATGCTGTATACAGTCTTAAATCGGTCATTTAGAGGTAATTTGGATGCAAATTTATTGGAATTTAGGATTTTTCTGTTACACCACCCTTTGAATATTATTCGGCAAACCGTTTCCAGTATTTTCACTGTGTTTTGTTATAAAACCTGTATTTTGAGGCCTTTTTAAAGACTTAATTAAAAGAAATTTCCAGTGAAAGTTGTTTTTTCTTTTTCTCATTAGTGAAGGGCATACTGTAAGTTTCAGTATGGCGAGTTTACTCTCTAGCGCATTCTGTGCGTTATGCAAACTCTGTTTCCCGTTTTGAAATTTCGGAACAAGTACCAAATTCATGAATTTGCCCATCTCTAATATGTATATTTATACATACTTCCTTGTGCTTCATAGGTTAATATTCCCCTATTTTTATCCACTTAGTGTCTGGTGGTACCCTTAAACTCTGCAATCAGTGCTTTTTCATAATAACATTTTTTTAAATCTATTGTCATGCTTCTGTAGAATTCATTTCTGAATCTTTAAAAACATTTAAAATTAGGAATCTGAAGTCGGGTTTGGTACCAGCTGGTACCTCAGTACCCAACTTGGGATTCCTAATTTTAAATGCTTTTAAAGATGCAGTATATATTGAATTAATTCACTGAAGTCTTGCGCGACTTCAGGTGAAAAGTTGGGCTCCACGGAGCCAAAACATTTCAATGCTGTTCAGAGACAGGTCTCGGACAGCATTAAAACCATAGTGTTTGAACGAATCGACTTCGGATCTCTGATCCAAAACTCGATTTGCTCAAGCTTAATTACAAAACCGTATTCAGCACCCTGTACTCATAATGACTAGTACACTTACTGTTATCGGTAGTGTTGAGCAAGTCAATGCATATGAAGTGGAATTCAATCCGAAGTTTAGGAAAAATGTATTTGCAACAAATCCAAATTCCCTCACGCTTCGTGGTAACAAATTGTTTTGTTTTTTCCCTAAAATGACGGCTACACGTGTTACAAAGTGAAAGTAAAAAGCCCGGGAACGCAAGATCACCCATAATGCCTTGCAGCCAGCTAATTCACAGATAGCCATCCTCTGTGATGTCTTTGCAATTTCACTGAGAGCTGAGATTAGGGAGAGAAATGACAAGCGCTCATGCGCTAGGGACAGTGTTGCAGAAAACAGTTAAAAAAAATATTGAGACGGAGAGTGCAGGGGGATTGTAGGGAGAGTTTTTTTGAGCCTGTAGGGAGAGCATAGGGAGACTGCATCAACAGTGCAGGCTCAGTGTAACTGCCTTCTGCATCTTGTTCACCTGCTGCGCTATTTATACTTACTATGTTCTGTTATACATACACTTACCGTGCGTCAGACTTAGTCTGAACAGGTGATCTAATATATCACCACGTTTATGTTATTCACTTGCTGCGCCATTCATATCTAATCTGTTCTGATAAATATATATATATACACTGCTCAAAAAAATAAAGGGAACACAAAAATAACATCCTAGATCTGAATTAAATATTCTTCTGAAATACTTTGTTCTTTACACAGTTGAATGTGCTGACAACAAAATCACACAAAAATTAAAAAATGGAAATCAAATTTTTCAACCCATGGAGGTCTGGATTTGGAGTCACACTCAAAATTAAAGTGGAAAAACACGCTACAGGCTGATCCAACTTTGATGTAATGTCCTTAAAAAAAGTCAAAATGAGGCTCAGTAGTGTGTGTGGCCTCCACGTGCCTGTATGACCTCCCTACAACGCCTGTGCATGCTCCTGATGAGGTGGCGGACGGTCTCCTGAGGAATCTCCTCCCAGACCAGGACTAAAGCATCTGCCAACTCCTGGACAGTCTGTGGTGCAACGTGACGTTGGTGGATAGAGCGAGACATGATGTCCCAGATGTGCTCAATTGGATTCAGGTCTGGGGAACAGGCGGGCCAGTCCATAGCATCAATGCCTTCGTCTTGCAGGAGCTGCTAACACACTCCAGCCACATGAGGTCTAGCATTGTCTTGCATTAGGAGGAACCCAGGGCCAACCGCACCAGCATATGGTCTCACAAGGGGTCTGAGGATCTCATCTCGGTACCTAATGGCAGTCAGGCTACCCCTGGCGAGCACATGGAGGGCTGTCCGGCCCTCCAAAGAAATGCCACCACACACCATTACTGACCCAATGCCAAACCGGTCATGCTGGAGGATGTTGCAGGCAGCAGAACGTTCTCCACGGCGTCTCCAGACTCTGTCACGTCTGTCACATGTGCTCAGTGTGAACCTGCTTTCATCTGTGAAGAGCACAGGGCGCCAGTGGCAAATTTGCTAATCTTGGTGTTCTCTGGCAAATGCCAAACGTCCTGCATGGTGTTGGGCTGTAAGCACAACCCCCGCCTGTGGACGTCGGGCCCTCATATCACCCTCATAGAGTCTGTTTCTGACCGTTTGAGCAGACACATGCACATTTGTGGCCTGCTGGAGGTCATTTTGCAGGACTCTGGCAGTTCTCCTCCTGTTCCTCCTTGCACAAAGGCGGAGGTAGCGGTCCTGCTGCTGGGTTGTTGCCCTCCTACGGCCTCCTCCACGTCTCCTGATGTACTGGCCTGTCTCCTGGTAGCGCCTCCATGCTCTGGACACTACGCTGACAGACACAGCAAACCTTCTTGCCACAGCTCGCATTGATGTGCCATCCTGGATAAGCTGCACTACCTGAGCCACTTGTGTGGGTTGTAGACTCCGTCTCATGCTACCACTAGAGTGAAAGCACCGCCAGCATTCAAAAGTGACCAAAACATCAGCCAGGAAGCATAGGAACTGAGAAGTGGTCTGTGGTCTCCACCTGCAGAACCACTCCTTTATTGGGGGTGTCTTGCTAATTGCCTATAATTGCCACCTGTTGTCTATGCCATTTGCACAACAGCATGTGAAATTGATTGTCACTCAGTGTTGCTTCCTAAGTGGACAGTTTGATTTCACAGAAGTGTGATTGACATGGAGTTACATTATGTTTAAGTGTTCCCTTTATTTTTTTGAGCAGTGTATATATACACACATACTGTGTGTCAGACAGTCTCAACAGACAGTCTAATATATTGCCACATTTATCTCGTTCACCTGCTGCAGCATTCATACTTAATCTGTTAATACAGATGCAGCAGAGCTGAACTTGATGGTTAATGCGTTAAGTAAAGAATAGCAAGAAAAAGCTAACTTTTCAATGGATTTCAATGGCTTTTGTCATGATATAACGAAGATAACACTGTGCCATATGTTATCAGAGTCAATCTTACCTCGGCTACATCTGTGTGTGTATATATATCCCTGTTACTGCCACTGCCGTTAGCGCCTATACCCACTCTGTTATGGGGCCACTAATTTTCCCTACTTCTAAACTGTCAGAAAAACTGAAAAAAAAAGTATTGTGTATTTTGAGAATCTGTATTCCAAAAGTAAGAGTGGGTCCAAAACACAGATGTGACCCAAATAATTCTATTAGATTTCATCTCTGTTTTGGACCCACTCCTGTTTTTGGCTTACAATTACTGATGTAAAACACTGACGAAATAGTGACCGTATGAAAGAGGCCATTAAAGTCCTAACAAGGACTTTTTTTCCTTGGTAAAAAGAAAATGGATTTCAGGTGTAAATGGACAAAATGGATGCAAATTGGGCATAAGGCCTCTTTCAGATGGTCAGTATTTCGTCAGTGTTTTGCATCAGTATTTGATCAGAATTAGCAAGCCAAAGCAGGAGTGGGTCAAAAACACAGATTAGATAATGTCATTACATTTTATCTCTGTTTTGGACCCACTTCTGTTTTTGGCTTACACATACTGATCAAATACTGATGCAAAACACTGGCCACAGACTGAATGTCTTAAAGAGGCTTTATGGATGCTCAAAATACAGAATTAGTTTTTTATTTTATTTTTAATATTCGATTCCTGTGATGAATTAGAAGAATGGAAAAATAAACAGTGATAACACAACATTACTGCCGCTGCTTCCCCACCCCTCTGTCATGGGGCCACTATTGTCACTGTCTCTGCCACCTTCTCTATTCTGCCATGGGGCCACTACTGCTGTTGCCACTGCATTACTCACTTTGCCATGGGGTCACTACTGCTGCTGCTATCGTCCCCACTCTCTGATGGGCCACTACTGCTGCTGCCACCATCTCACTCTGTCATGGGGCCACTATTATCATGGTTACTGCCACTGCCGCTACTGTGCCCACTCTGTCATGGGGTCACTACTTGAATGTTTGGGCACTGCACGGTTAAGTCTACGGTTATAAATTAGATCTGACGCTAACACTGACCTGTAATAATGAAGCTCAGTGATTCAACAGCTAACAGAAGGGATTAAAAAGCATGTGTTTGGATTGCCACAACATGCATTAAAAGAAAAAACAAATTCTCTTCTACTTTATTGGTGCTACCTCTATTTCTTTACTTTGTCCCACTGTGAAGCCCTTTGGACACAGCTCCTGCAGAGGTGCTTGTTTTTTTTTTTTACTTTACTGAAGGGTGCTGTATGCTTTTCTTTTTAACAGAAAGGATTAGCTATGAATCTTGGTGCAAACTGTTACTGCCACTGCTGCCAACGACTTGAATCTTGGTGCATCGTACAGACCTAACGTTTTTATTGACCTGTAATACTGACGTACAGTCATTCGTTAGCTGACAGAAGGGATTAGTTATGAATCTTGGTGCCCTGCACAGTGATGTAGATGGTGATAAATTGCAACTGCCTATAATACTGACGACACAGTACCTACAGAACTGATTAACTATGAATGTGGGTGCTCTAGAACATGGTGCACACGGAGATACACTCCCTCTGCACTTTCCCTGTAATTTCAAGTTCCAAGACTTCACACTGAGATCGGGCCACCAGGTGGGATGAATATGATTAGGCAGAAGGGCGTGGGTATACCAGATTTATCGCGATTTGTGACAAATTAATTCTGAACTAATCAAATTTCTTGATGACGTTCAGAGAATCAAATTTCTCCAAACTTCGCTCATCTCTAGTTATCGGTAAACAGCGTAAATAAAAATAGTACAATAGTTTTTTCTCTTAATTGAACATGTGTAAGGGGTCACACTCTCAGGCAGGGCGGCGATGACAGATTCTCTTGCAGACCACAGGGTTAAAGTCCAAATGTTGCTTTATTTAGAACACTCCGGCAATACAGGCAACCCCAGTTATAATTCACTGGGTAAGGTGAAGGTCCAGCACCACAAAAAAAATAAACCAAACCAAAATAAACACCTGCCCGTCTGGGCTCTGGCTAATACAATGAAGATCCTAGCTCACCTATTGAACACAGGTCACACAGAGAATTCAGCTTCTCTAGCCAGCGGGGCAGCCATCTTCCCAGACTTTCTCCAGGCATTACTCTCCCTTGACTGACAGCCTGGACTGTGCTTCATTTCCCCTAAACGATCCCAGCTGCTTTCAGCTGGGGATCCCTCAGGTTAGGGGAAAACCTGCCCGGGAATGGTGTGGATTGGGGAGGTCCCTCTACCAAGCCTACCTTCACCCAGTGCAATAAAATCCAGCCCATAAACTTAACAAAACTGTCTCAGCAACCTACACATTGCTGAGACCATTTTAGCCTTCTGGATTTTATTTACCTCACCCAGTTGAGGAAGCTGGGTGGGATATACACCCCTTCCAGGACTTTACCATACACTTTTCTGTTCACCTTACCACACATGTAATACAAGTTCATATTAAAAAAGACTCACCGTCCACAGGGTACTGAAAGCAGTAGGGATGGGACCTTCAGTGTTGGAAGGAACACCGATGAACAAGTTAATGGCTTTCAATATTTATGTTAAATACTTTTTGGCCTTTAATTAATTTTAGCCTGGAGTCAGACAATCCCTTTATGAGAACCACCCAAGAAATGTTACGTTGAAATCAACATAGATTGCTCTCTCTCTGATATCATTTTTATTTGGATTTTGTGCATAAAATGGTAATATTTTTGAAAAATAACTGCATACCATAAAACGCAGAATACTTAAATCATTGAGTACGTTTTTTTTGTTAGGATCCGAAGTTTATATTTGGCATGAATAAACTGTGCTAAAATGAGGAGAAGCCTTACAAAGTGAACCCTTTTCCCAAATGATCATCTACCATGAAAAAAAAACCGAGGTGAGAGATAAATTAAGAACTCTTTTAGTCTAGGGGATAATATAGAAATAATCAGCTGCTAGGAGATCAAAACAGGCTTAACACATCAATAGGAAACAATTCACAAGAAAAAAAAAAGAACCTGTTTCATCTTCATCAAAACCGAATGTAATGACTACAAATGTCTTGGTTTTTACAATTCTTTAAATTGGAAATCGAGGCAAAAAATTCACCCTGAGGCAGAATTCCACAGCATTACTACAGAATTGTGTACAATTTTATAATACTATTGAATGTACATTAATTATGAAAAAAAAGGTTTCTCAAGTACTCATTTGTACACATCAGTAGGAAATGAAGGCATCATTTCTGGCTAACTATTCTGCAGTCATTACTTTTTGACAAGCCTTTTCTTCTTTATCCAATGGTTATCTCTCGTACTCCCTTCAGACACAGAAAGGCTTTTCTCATTCTTTTGATTGTAAGGGGAATAGAAAAAATCTCTTTGAAATTGGATTTCCTCGAGGAAAAACACAAGTACTAGTTAAAAACAGAACAAAAACTGGTAAATAGTACAAACAGATGACACTAGTCTTGATGTGTCTTGGTGTCTTCATTAAAGGATAGCGGAAAAAACAAAACCATCTGTGTGACAAGCAATTGCGGTTTTAGATTTTTTTTTACTGGTGATGAAGAAGAATGATAAAAAGTTAAATGGAAGGTATCTGCTATATATATTTACTTTTATTATTGGAGCACAAAGTAACACTAGCTGAATCCGATCTGGCAGTTAAGACACTGCCTGTTAATATCTAGTTCAATATGTGACATGCTATACTTAAAATATTCAGAGCTAGTAGCTAGTCAGCATATCAGAAACGTTTAACAGATATAATATAGTAGAGTGGGGTAAGTAAAATTACTTAGGTTTATTCTACTTGATAATAAGGAGTAAAGCCTACAGCTGGGCAGCCAGACTAGATGAAAGTCATTTGAACGTGTATTGAGCTTCCAGACTGTTCCTTTACAGCAGGTGTTGGGGAAAAGAGGGTTCAGGCACATTAGTTTTCAACATGCCTGTTTATTTGTTCATGCAAGAGATAAGTGAGGTTTGATAATGGCTCATTTCCCTCTTAGCCTACTTTCACATTAGCATTTTTTACGGATCCGTCATGGATCTGCAAAAAAGCTTCCATTACAATAATACATTCGCATGCATCCGTCATGAACGGATCCAGTTGTATTATGTCTTCTATAACCATGACAGATCTGTCTTGAACACCATTGAAAGTCAATAGGGGACGGATCAGTTTTCTATTGTGTCAGAGAAAATGGATCTGTCCCCATTGACTTACACTGTGTGGATCCATCTCGCTCCGAACCACATCGCGGACAGAAAAACGCTGCATGCAGAGTTTTTGTGTCCGCCTCCAGAGCGGAATGGTGACTGAACGGAGGCAAACTGAAGCATTCTGAGCGGATCCTATTCCATGCAGAATGCGTTAGGGCAAAACTGATCCGTTTTGGACCGCTTTGAGAGCCCATGACGGATCTCACAAACTGAAAGCCAAAACGCTAGTGTGAAAGAAGCCTAAGGCCTCATGCACACGACCATTTTTCAGGTCCGCATCCGAGCCGCAGTTTTTGCGGCTCAGGTGTGGACCCATTCACTTCAATGGGGCCGCAAAAGATGCAGACAGCACTCCGTGTGTTGTCCGCATCCGTTGCTCCGTTCCGTGGCCCCGCAAAAAAAATACCATGTCCTATTCTTGTCCGCGGTTTGCGGACCGCAAAAAAACGGAACGGTTGTGTGCATGTAGCCTTACTCTCAAGCTTTCAGGTGACAGCTCAACTGTTAATATAATCCATTACACTTTTCTATTCTATCACAGACTGGATGCGGCTGCCCCTTCAAGATACAAATTCATTACTATTTGGGGTTCTGTATATTGTGACTGGCATCCAGATAAAATAGACAACTAGGGATAGAAGCCTGTCTTTCAGTTGCTCTTCTGAGATGTCACTGTGAAAAAAGTGCCAGGGCTATAATGTCTGAAGAGGTACTAAGCAGCAGAACTGTCCAATTTGTGCAATATTTGTGGAAGTGGTTATGAAAATATTGTAATAACTGTGATTAGGTACTGCATCATTTCTAGACTGCACAAAAAATTCTAGACAGAAAAATTTTAGAAATTAAGTATCTTGTAATGTTACTCTAAAAAAGAAAGCTATTGACTAAATCAATAATAGACAACCAATATTAACCCCTTCAACCCCGGGTCTGTTTACCGTTTTTTGCAAATGTGTCACTTTATGTGGTGATAACTTTAAAACGCTTTTACTTATACAGGCCATTCTGAGATAGTTTTCTCGTCACATATCGTACTTCATGACAGTGGTAAAAATGAGTATAAAAAAAAAATCTTTTTTATTCATAAAATACCAAATTTACCAAGAATTTAGAAAAATTTGCAAATTTCCAAAAATAGTAATTACTTTACATTCCCCATATGTCTACTTCATGTTTGGATAATTTTGAAAATGACATTTTATTTTTTGGGGACGTTATAAGGCTTAGAAGTTTGGAAGCAAATCTTGAACTTTTTCAGAAAATTTCCAAAACACACTTTTTAAAGGACCATTTCAGGTCTGAAGTCACTTTGTGAGGCTTACATAATAGAAACCACCCAAAAAATGACCCCATCTTAGAAACTACACCCCTCAAGGTATACAAAACTGATTTTACAAACTTTGTTAACCCTTTAGGTGTTCCACAAGAATGAATGAAAAATGGAGATGAAATTTCTGAATTTCACTTTTTTGGCAGATTTCACATTTTAGTCCATTTTTTCCAGTAGCAAAGCAAGGGTTAACAGCAAAATAAAACTCAATATTTATTACCCTGATTCTGCGGTTTACAGAAACACCCAGGGCGCAGTAGGAAAGAAACGCCATATGGTTTTTGGAAGGCAAATTTAGCTGAACTGGTTTTTAGATGACATGTCCCATTTGAAGCCCCCCTGATGCACCCCTACAGTAGAAACTCAAAGTGACCACATTTTGGAAACTACGGGATAAGGTGCCAGTTTTATTGGTACTATTTTGTGGTACATATGATTTTTAATAGCTCTATATTAAGTTTTTTTGTGAGGCAAGGTAAGCAAAAAATGTATGTTTTGGCAACGTTTTTATTTTTTATTTTTACAGTGTTCACTTGAGTGGTTAGGTCATGTGATATTTTTATTGAGCTGGTTGTTACGGACGTGGCGATACCTAATATGTATACATTTTTAATTTTTTTCACAATAATAGCAGTTTTGAAGCCAAAAATAATCAAATTTTTGTGTCTCCATTGTCTGAGAGTGATAGTTTTTTTTTTTTTTTTTCGATTCTCTTAGGTAGGGTCTAATTTTTTGCGGGATGAGGTGACAGTCTGATTGGTACTATTTTGGGGGGCATATATATGCCTTTTTGATCACTTGCTGTTGCAATTTTTGTAATGTAATGTGACAAAAATGGCATTTTTATTACACTGTTTTTTATATATATATATTTTTTTACGGTGTTCACCTGAGGGGTTTACGGTGTTCACCTATGTGATATTTTTATAGAGCTGGTTGTTACGGACGTGGCGATACCTAATATGTATTTTTTTTAATGTATTTCCCTTTAGCACAATAATAGCAGTTTTGAAATTAAAAAAATTATGTTTTAGTGTCGCCATGTTCTGAGAGCTATAGTTTTTTTTATTTTTTGGGCAATTGTCTTAGGTAGGGGCAGAATTTTTTGCGGGATGAGGTGACGGTTATATTGATACCATTTTGTGGGACATACGCCTTTTTGATCGCTTGGTGTTGCACTTTTTGTGAAGTAAGGTGACCAAAACGGCTTTTTTTTACACCATTTTTTTTCCGTTTGTTTTTTATGGTGTTTATTGGACAGGGTGGATCATGTGATATATTTTATTAAAAACACTTTTTTTTTCTTTACTTTATTTATGATGTTCACTTTTGGGGGTCTGATCCCCTCTGCAATGCATTACAATACATCTGTATTGTATTGCATTGCCTGCGGGGACTCTATGCGATCACTCACCCAACACAAACCCCTTCTATGCCGCGGTCAGCACGGACCGCGGCATAGAAGGGGTTAATCCGCCGGCATTGGCTTTTACAGCGATGCCGGCGGATACAGCAGGGACCCCTGCAGTGATCGCGCGTGCACCGCTCCGTCAAATTGCAGGAATGCAGTGGTTCCCATGACATAGTAGTACGCCATAGGTCGGGAAGGGGTTAAAGAGGTTGTCCGGTCCCAAAATCTAAATTCTGTTTTTGTGCACCCCTCTACATGCATACATATGCCCCAGTACCTATTTTTCATTTTCAATTTCATTAGTGACGATCAGTCTCCTGCTCAAGGCAGGAAGAGAGGATCTGAAGACTGGGAGACAAACTTTGCCCGGAAGCACAGAAAAGCCATCTGGAGGGACCACGTGACCGGGAGGCAGATCTCAAAAACGGCTGCACTGTGGAAGGTACGTATGTGAGCAATAATCTTTCCTCCACAGGTTAGCTTTTCATAGGGAAAAATAGGTTAAGCCCGGAGAACCCCTTTAACAGTTTCATATAATAGCATTGCTGGGGTGTTAAATGTACAGGGGCAATAGCTAGAAGGCACGTCCCCCAAATCAGAAAATGTATGTAACAAATTCAACTTTTAGAATAGATAATAGGCTAAGGTATACCTCTAAATAATACAATTAACCAAAACAAAACATGGATTGCACATCCACATGCCACTGATCTGCTGCTTAGTAGCATAATTTACATTGCTTCTCAACATAATTAAAGGGTTATTGCCATCTAGGACATTGGGGGCATATCACTGTTTGATAGGTGCAACTCCCACCTTTGGGACCCGCATCTATACTTAGAACGGAGCCTGCAAAGTGCTAGAGGGTGTACAGCGCATCTGCGGCCAGCACATGGTGCATCTGTATTCCATTCCGTCATCCTGCAAAATAGATAGAACATGTCCTCTTCTTGTCTGTTTTGCGGACAAGAATAGGCTTTTTTAACATAAGGCAAGATGTGCAGAACAGGAACTTGAGGAACGTTGTGCTTCTCTATTTTCCCTGTAGTGGTGGGCTGACATTTACAAGTTGGCTTAGTCCACTCCTGTCCAAGCCTAGCTCTTGCCCCACACTTGCTCTTCTGGTCTTTCTCTCTCTTTCCTCTATGACCCAGCAGTATTATGCCACATGCCACCCAACTTCCTTCTGCTCAAGTGGAGACAACTCTTAAAGGAGCATGCTACTAAAAACAAAGCATTGGCTTGGCACAATGAAACTCTTGTTGCTCTGCCAGTACATACTAGTTTAGCTCATTTTTTCACCATATTAGGCTACTTTCACACTGCCGTTCAGAGCGGGTCCGTCTGATGTCTGCTCAGACGGATCCGCTCCAATAATGCAAACGTTTGGATCCGTTCAGAACGGATCCGTCTGCATTATAGTTTAAAAAAAATTGAAAGTAGCCTGAACGGATCCGTCCAGACTTTACATTGAAAGTCAATGGGGGCGGATCCGCTTGAAGATTGAGCCATATGGTGTCATCTTCAAGCGGATCCGTCCCCATTGACTTCCATTGTAAGTCTGGACGGATCCGCTTGCCTCCGCACGGCCAGGCGGACACCCGAACGCTGCAAGCAGCGTTCAGGTGTCCGCTTGCTGAGCGGAGCGGAGGCTGGACGCTGCCAGACTGATGCATTCTGAGCGGATCCGCGTCCACTCAGAATGCATTAGGGCAGTACGGATGCGTTCGGGGCCGCTTGTGAGCCCCTTCAAACGGAGCTCACAAGCGGACACCCGAACGCAGGTGTGAAAGTAGCCTTAAATTAACTTTCTAATAAATTTTTTAATCTATTCACAGAACCAGTAACGCTAAAGAGCTGGTACGATATTCAAGGCTCAGGCCTTTATATGCTTTCTTGAGAACTGTGGCTGCAGTGGAGATACGGTTTGTTGTTTTGCATGTTAGGAGTTTTAGTTCCAACAACAGACCACGTGTCTTTTTTTTTTTTTGGTCCATTTGTGTTTTTTGGCATTGTGTCCACAATTTTTAGGCTTCCTTTAAGCTGCTAGAGTCTAAAGATGTTAAGGTCAATATGAAGAGAGAGGCACTCTGCCTTTGTGTTTTTGATAATTCTTCACACAAAGAATTTGATGTATGAAGAAGCTCCTCAGGCAACAATGAGGCAATTCTTTCAGATGTCCCAGAAATAATTCCAACAGCAAGCTTATCGATTAGGTTGTTGAGGACTGGACTGATGCGGATAATTACACAGTTTTTGTTGAAAAGTTCACTGATGAGCAGATGCTCTAGAGCCCTGTAAATCCAGAAATATCACAAGCTACAGAACAAGAGTCACAAAGAAACCCACAAAAAAGCCAAGTTCGTCAAGTTCATAAAGTTTGCAGTTTGTAGAGCAGAATGCAGCATTGAAAAAAAAAAAACATTCATACATAACCAATGTTCTTTACGTCAGGAAAAACTTCAACCCTCCAACAACAAAATCCACACTTAAAAACACCTTTGTATTGCGTTAACCTATTGCCTCCAGGTAAAGCAAACACAAGATGCAACAGCATAAGGGCTCTTTCACACTTTGTTGTGTTCCGGCATAGAGTTCCGTCGTCGGGGCTCTATGCCGGAAGAATCCTGATCAGGATTATCCCCATGCATTCTGAATGGAGATAAATCCGTTCAGGATGCATCAGGAGGTCTTCAGTTCCGGAACGGAACGTTTTTTGGCCGAAGAAAATACCGCAGCATGCTGCGCTTTTTGCTCCGGTCAAAAATCCTGAACACTTTCCGCAAGGCCAGATCCGGAATTAATGCCCATTGAAAGGCATTAATCCGGATCGGTCCTTAAGCTAAACGTTGTTTCGGCGCATTACTGGATCCAACGTTTAGCTTTTTCTGAATGGTTACCATGGCTTCCAGGACGCTAAAGTCCTGGTTGCCATGGTAAAGTGTAGTGGGAAGCAGTATACTTACCGTTCGTGCGGCTCCCGGGGCGCTTCAGAGTGACGTCAGGGCGCCCCACGCGCATGGATGACGTGTCGCATGGATCACGTCATCCATGCGCATGGGGCGCTCTGACGTAATTCTGGAGTGCCCCGGGAGCCGCACGGACGGTAAGTATACTGCTCCCCCGCTCCCCACTACTACTATGGCAACCAGGACTTTAGCGTCCTGGGTGCCAAAGTAACACTGAACGCATTATGAAGACGGATCCGTCTTCAAATGCTTTCAGTTCACTTGCGGTGTTACGGATCCGGTGGGCACTTCCGGCAAATGGAGTGCACTACGGATCCGGACAACGCAAGTGTGAAAGAGGCCTAAAAGATGCAAACAAGGAATATAGGTATTATAAACTGTACTGCTATATATACTATATAAAGGAATATCAGGTCTTAGCAAATAATGTGGCTAAAAATAAATGAGCCTATTCACCACAGCAAGAAGACCTCATGCAAATGGGAGCCTACACTAAAAGGACAATTTCCAATGTAATTGGTCACAATGCCATATACAGTCATGTATGACCCCTGATGAAGGCACCTTGCTTTTCCAGTGGCAATGATGTAAACATACTCACCTGTCATACGCTGTGTCCATGGGCTGCAGAATGGTGGCGAATGCTTCTTTTTGCTGCTTCTGAGTAGCTTCTATTCTGCACAGATATTGTACAGCATGGGCAGATGCAGGGAATTCTACTGCATGTATCTGCGTATGCTGATATGGAACATACATGACTGCATATGGTATTTTGACAAAATGCTATGCAAATTGACCAAGCCCTTGAATTAAAAAACACCTTGAATAGATGAGTCAATAGGATACAATGCCTAAATGGAGGAAGCCAAACCCCCTTATACACTCACCTAAAGAATTATTAGGAACACCTGTTCTATTTCTCATTAATGCAAATATCTAGTCAACCAATCACATGGCAGTTGCTTCAATGCATTTAGGGGGGTGGTCCTGGTCAAGACAATCTCCTGAACTCCAAACTGAATGTCAGAATGGGAAAGAAAGGTGATTTAAGCAATTTTGAGCGTGGCATGGTTGTTGGTGCCAGACGGGCCGGTCTGAGTATTTCACAATCTGCTCAGTTACTGGGATTTTCACGCACAACCATTTCTAGGGTTTACAAAGAATGGTGTAAAAGGGAAAAAAATCCAGTATGCGGCAGTCCTGTGGGCAAAAATGCCTTGTGGATGCTAGAGGTCAGAGGAGAATGGGCCGACTTATTCAAGCTGATAGAAGAGCAACGTTGACTGAAATAACCACTCGTTACAACCGAGGTATGCAGCAAAGCATTTGTGAAGCCACAACACGCACAACCTTGAGGCGGATGGGCTACAACAGCAGAAGACCCCACCGGGTACCACTCATCTCCACTACAAATAGGAAAAAGAGGCTACAATTTGCACGAGCTCACCAAAATTGGACTGTTGAAGACTGGAAAAATGTTGCCTGGTCTGTTGAGTCTCGATTTCTGTTGAGACATTCAAATGGTAGAGTCCGAATTTGGCGTAAACAGAATGAGAACATGTATCCATCCTCTGATGGCTACTTCCAGCAGGATAATGCACCATGTCACAAAGCTCGAATCATTTCAAATTGGTTTCTTGAACATGACAATGAGTTCACTGTACTAAAATGGCCCCCACAGTCACCAGATCTCAACCCAATAGAGCATCTTTGGGATGTGGTGGAACGGGAGCTTCGTGCCCTGGATGTGCATCCCTCAAATCTCCATCAACTGCAAGATGCTATCCTATCAATATGGGCCAACATTTCTAAAGAATGCTATCAGCACCTTGTTGAATCAATGCCACGTAGAATTAAGGCAGTTCTGAAGGCAAAAGGGGGTCCAACACCGTATTAGTATGGAGTTCCTAATAATTCTTTAGGTGAGTGTATACAATTCAATATAGGATGTGCTGGCTACATTTGCTAAAATTAAATAAATGTGCAGGTGCGCATATGCCATGGCTGCTATACAAAAGCGAAGACAAGATACAACAGAAATGTTTGCAGAAGGTGACGGCATCATGTGTTTGCTTTTGTACTGCAACCACAGCGTTTTGCTCAATGTGGACTTTAAAGGGAACCTGTCACCGGGATTTTGGGTATAGAGCTGAGGACATGGGTTGCTAGATGGCGCTAGCACATCCGCAATACCCAGTCCCCATAGCTCTGTGTGCTTTTATTGTGTATAAAAACCGATTTGATACATATGTAAATTAACCTGAGATGAGTCAGAGCTTGAAAATATGACTCTTCTCTGGTCACACAAGTAAGATTATGACTCTTATGTTAATTTGCATATGTATCAAATCGTTTTTCTTTTTTACACAATAAAAGAGAGCTATGGGGACTGGGTATTGCGGATGTTCTAGCGGCCATCTAGCAACCCATGTCCTCACCTCTATACACAAAATCCCGGTGACAGGTTCCCTTTAAGGCTGGTATTAGCATGACAGCAACATCTCATGTTATGACCCCTAGAATCTACTGGGTTTTGGGGTACCTATGCTCATTCTTTAGTGACCACTGTTTAGATTTAAATGGCTGCTTATAGACCCAAAAGGGGAGAATTACTATGTAAAGTATACTACTACTCTTAGGTAATTTGCACCCAAAAAATGGCTACATGCTTTGCTCCACATTTTTTTACCTGTCTTGGCTCCTTATCTACACCATTTGTCTGATAACGAACTGTGACTTAGTACAAAGGGGAGTAGCTTCACAGAAGAGGCATGGTTTTGCGACCAAAATCTGGTGCATTCCTTAACCACCTCCGGACCGCCTAACGCAGGATCGCGTTCCGGAGGTGGCAGCCCTGCGCACAGTCACGCATATACGCGCCATCTCGCGAGACGCGAGACTTCCTGTGAACGCGCGCACACAGGCGCGCGCGCTCACAGGAACGGAAGGTAAGAGAGTTGATCTCCAGCCTGCCAGCGGCGATCGTTCGCTGGCAGGCTGGAGATGTGTTTTTTTTAACCCCTAACAGGTATATTAGACGCTGTTTTGATAACAGCGTCTAATATACCTGCTACCTGGTCCTCTGGTGGTCCCCTTTGTTTGGATCGACCACCAGAGGACACAGGTAGCTCAGTAAAGTAGCACCAAGCACCACTACACTACACTACACACCCCCCCGTCACTTATTAACCCCTTATTAGCCCCTGATCACCCCATATAGACTCCCTGATCACCCCCCTGTCATTGATTACCCCCCTGTCATTGATCAACCCCCTGTAAAGCTCCATTCAGACGTCCGCATGATTTTTACGGATCCACTGATAGATGGATCGGATCCGCAAAACGCATCCGGACGTCTGAATGAAGCCTTACAGGGGCGTGATCAATGACTGTGGTGATCACCCCATATAGACTCCCTGATCACCCCCCTGTCATTGATTACCCCCCTGTCATTGATTACCCCCCTGTAAAGCTCCATTCAGACGTCCGCATGATTTTTACGGATCCACTGATAGATGGATCGGATCCGCAAAACGCATCCGGACGTCTGAATGAAGCCTTACAGGGGCATGATCAATGACTGTGGTGATCACCCCATATAGACTCCCTGATCACCCCCCTGTAAAGCTCCATTCAGATGTCCGCATGATTTTTACGGATGCACTGATACATGGATCGGATCCGCAAAACGCATCCGGTCGTCTGAATGAAGCCTTACAGGGGCATGATCAATGACTGTGGTGATCACCCCCCTGTCATTGATTACCCCCCTGTAAAGCTCCATTCAGATGTCCGCATGATTTTTACGGATGCACTGATAGATGGATCGGATCCGCAAAACGCATCCGGACGTCTGAATGAAGCCTTACAGGGGCATGATCAATGACTGTGGTGATCACCCCATATAGACTCCCTGACCACCCCCCTGTCATTGATTACCCCCCTGTCATTGATTACCCCCCTGTAAAGCTCCATTCAGACGTCCGCATGATTTTTACGGATGCACTGATAGATGGATCGGATCCGCAAAACGCATCCGGACGTCTGAATGAAGCCTTACAGGGGCGTGATCAATGACTGTGGTGATCACCCCATATAGACTCCCTGATCACCCCCCTGTCATTGATTACCCCCCTGTAAAGCTCCATTCAGACGTCCGCATGATTTTTACGGATGCACTGATAGATGGATCGGATCCGCAAAACGCATCCGGACGTCTGAATGAAGCCTTACAGGGGCGTGATCAATGACTGTGGTGATCACCCCATATAGACTCCCTGATCACCCCCCTGTCATTGATTACCCCCCTGTCATTGATTACCCCCCTGTAAAGCTCCATTCAGATGTCCGCATGATTTTTACGGATGCACTGATAGATGGATCGGATCCGCAAAACGCATCCGGACGTCTGAATGAAGCCTTACACGGGCGTGATCAATGACTGTGGTTATCACCCCATATAGACTCCCTGATCACCCCCCTGTCATTGATCACCCCCCTGTCATTGATCAACCCCCCTGTCATTGATCAACCCCCCTGTCATTGATCAACCCCCCTGTCATTGATCAACCCCCCTGTCATTGATCACCCCTCTGTAAGGCTCCATTCAGATATTTTTTTGGCCCAAGTTAGCGGAATTTATTTATTTTTTTCTTACAAAGTCTCATATTCCACTAACTTGTGTCAAAAAATAAAATCTCACATGAACTCACCATACCCCTCACGGAATCCAAATGCGTAAAATTTTTTAGACATTTATATTCCAGACTTCTTCTCACGCTTTAGGGCCCCTAGAATGCCAGGGCAGTATAAATACCCCACATGTGACCCCATTTCGGAAAGAAGACACCCCCAGGTATTCCGTGAGGGGCATATTGAGTCCATGAAAGATTTAAATTTTTGTCCCAAGTTAGCGGAACGGGAGACTTTGTGAGAAAAAAATTAAAAATATCAATTTCCGCTAACTTGTGCCAAAAAAAAAAAATTTCTATGAACTCGCCATGCCCCTCATTGAATACCTTGGGGTGTCTTCTTTCCAAAATGGGGTCACATGTGGGGTATTTATACTGCCCTGGCATTCTAGGGGCCCCAAAGCGTGAGAAGAAGTCTGGTATCCAAATGTCTAAAAATGCCCTCCTAAAAGGAATTTGGGCACCTTTGCGCATCTAGGCTGCAAAAAAGTGTCACACATCTGGTATCGCCGTACTCAGGAGAAGTTGGGGAATGTGTTTTGGGGTGTCATTTTACATATACCCATGCTGGGTGAGAGAAATATCTTGGTCAAATGCCAACTTTGTATAAAAAAATGGGAAAAGTTGTCTTTTGCCAAGATATTTCTCTCACCCAGCATGGGTATATGTAAAATGACACCCCAAAACACATTCCCCAACTTCTCCTGAATACGGCGATACCACATGTGTGACACTTTTTTGCAGCCTAGGTGGGCAAAGGGGCCCATATTCCAAAGAGCACCTTTAGGATTTCACAGGTCATTTACCTACTTACCACACATTAGGGCCCCTGGAAAATGCCAGGGCAGTATAACTACCCCACAAGTGACCCCATTTTGGAAAGAAGACACCCCAAGGTATTCCGTGAGGGGCATGGCGAGTTCCTAGAATTTTTTATTTTTTGTCACAAGTTAGTGGAAAATGCTTATTTTTTTTTTTTTTTTTTTTTTTATACAAAGTCTCATATTCCACTAACTTGTGACAAAAAATAAAAAGTTCCATGAACTCACTATGCCCATCAGCGAATACCTTGGGGTCTCTTCTTTCCAAAATGGGGTCACTTGTGGGGTAGTTATACTGCCCTGGCATTCTAGGGGCCCAAATGTGTGGTAAGGAGTTTGAAATCAAATTCTGTAAAAAATGACCTGTGAAATCCGAAAGGTGCTCTTTTGAATATGGGCCCCTTTGCCCACCTAGGCTGCAAAAAAGTGTCACACATCTGGTATCTCCGTAATCGGGAGAAGTTGGGGAATGTGTTTTGGGGTGTCATTTTACATATACCCATGCTGGGTGAGAGAAATATCTTGGCAAAAGACAACTTTTCCCATTTTTTTATACAAAGTTGGCATTTGACCAAGATATTTATCTCACCCAGCATGGGTATATGTAAAAAGACACCCCAAAACACATTCCTCAACTTCTCCTGAATACAGAGATACCAGATGTGTGACACTTTTTTGCAGCCTAGGTGGGCAAAGGGGCCCACATTCCAAAGAGCACCTTTCGGATTTCACAGGTCATTTACCTACTTACCACACATTTGGGTCCCTAGAATGCCAGGGCAGTATAACTACCCCACAATTGACCCCATTTTGGAAAGAAGAGACCCCAAGGTATTCGCTGATGGGCATAGTGAGTTCATGGAAGTTTTTATTTTTTGTCACAAGTTTGTGGAATATGAGACTTTGTATGAAAAAAAAAAAAAAAAAAAAAAAATCATCATTTTCCACTAACTTGTGACAAAAAATAAAAAATTCTAGGAACTCGCCATGCCCCTCACGGAATACCTTGGGGTGTCTTCTTTCCAAAATGGGGTCACTTGTGGGGTAGTTATACTGCCCTGGTATTCTAGGGGCCCAAATGTGTGGTAAGGAGTTTGAAATCAAATTCAGGAAAAAATGAGGAGTGAAATCCGAAAGGTGCTCTTTGGAATATGGGCCCCTTTGCCCACCTAGGCTGCAAAAAAGTGTCACACATCTGGTATCCCCGTACTCAGGAGAAGTTGAGGAATGTGTTTTGGGGTGTCTTTTTACATATACCCATGCTGGGTGAGATAAATATCTTGGTCAAATGACAACTTTGTATAAAAAAATGGGAAAAGTTGTCTTTTGCCAAGATATTTCTCTCACCCAGCATGGGTATATATGAAATGACACCCCAAAACACATTCCCCACCTTCTCCTGAGTACGGAGATACCAGATGTGTGACACTTTTTTGCAGCCTAGGTGGGCAAAGGGGCCCATATTCCAAAGAGCACCTTTCGGATTTCACAGGTCATTTTTTACAGAATTTGATTTCAAACTCCTTACCACACATTTGGGCCCCTAGAATGCCAGGGCAGTATAACTACCCCACAAGTGACCCCATTTTGGAAAGAAGAGACCCCAAGGTATTCGCTGATGGGCATAGTGAGTTCATAGAACTTTTTATTTTTTGTCACAAGTTAGTGGAATATGAGACTTTGTAAGAAAAAAAAAAAAAAAAAAAAAAAATCATCATTTTCCGCTAACTTGTGACAAAAAATAAAAAGTTCTATGAACTCACTATGCCCATCAGCGAATACCTTAGGGTGTGTACTTTCAGAAATGGGGTCATTTGTGGGGTGTTTGTACTGTCTGGGCATTGTAGAACCTCAGGAAACATGACAGGTGCTCAGAAAGTCAGAGCTGCTTCAAAAAGCGGAAATTCACATTTTTGTACCATAGTTTGTAAACGCTATAACTTTTACCCAAACCATTTTTTTTTTTACCCAAACATTTTTTTTTTTTATCAAAGACATGTAGAACTATAAATTTAGAGCAAAATTTCTATATGGATGTCGTTTTTTTTGCAAAATTTTACAACTGAAAGTGAAAAATGTCATTTTTTTGCAAAAAAATTGTTAAATTTCGATTAATAACAAAAAAAGTAAAAATGTCAGCAGCAATGAAATACCACCAAATGAAAGCTCTATTAGTGAGAAGAAAAGGAGGTAAAATTCATTTGGGTGGTAAGTTGCATGACCGAGCAATAAACGGTGAAAGTAGTGTAGGTCAGAAGTGTAAAAAGTGGCCTGGTCTTTCAGGGTGTTTAAGCACTGGGGGCTGAGGTGGTTAAAGGGGTTCTCCAGGAATTAAAAAAAATTGAAAAAATACTTAAATATTATTTTATAATAAATATATTCACAAATACCTTTCATTATTTAGAATAACTTGTTTGTCTAGTAGACCGCAATCATTAGAAGAAATAAAATGGCCGCCATACTATCAGCACACACAAAACCTGTCCTAATCACACAGGAGGACAAGTTGCTTCACAACACTGAGCCATAGTGCTGCCTCATCCACCTTTCTACTTGTCAGGGATAATGATCCTGAATACAGGTGAACCTCTGTGGGAATGAAGATGATGAGGAGACATGAGAGGAGGGTGAGGTGTGGCTAATAAGCAGCAGTTCTTGTATGCAGTCTCCATTACCACAGCCCCACATTACCACAGTCCGTCATGTCCATCCTCTCTGTACTTCATGTCTCCTCATAATCTAAATTCCCCAGAGATTCAGCTAAAGTTCTTATCATCTGTATTCAGGATCATTATCCCTGACAAGTAGAGCAGAGAGGAGGATGAGGTGGCTCTTTACCTCAGTGTTGTAAAAGTAACTTGTTCTCATGTGTGATCAGGACAGGTTGTGTGTGAACTAATGGGATAGCGGCCATTTTGTTTCCCATGATTGCTCCACAGACAAAACGAGCCATTATAAACAATGAAAGGTATTAGAATATATTTATAATAAAGTAATATTTTAATATTTTAATTTTCTTAAAGGGGTATTCCCATCACAGACAATGGGGGCATATCGCTAGGATATGCCCCCATTGTCTGATAGGTGCGGGTCCCACCACTGGGACCCGCACCTACAATGAGAACGTAGCAGGGAGAGCTGTGGCTGGAGGTCCCAGGATTTCCCGAGGTCCGTCCACCACCAAGCGCTGCTCCCCTAGAAGTGAATGGGAGTGCACCGCGCACGCAAGGCCCCGGCTTCCATTCATTTCTATTTTCGGCGGCCCCATAGAAATTAATAGAGGGTGGCTGCGCATGTGCAGTGCGCCCTCCGTTCATTTCCCCGCTCTGTTCTCATTGTAGATGGGGGGCCCAGAGGTGGGACCCGCAACTATCAGACAATGGGGGCATATCCTAGCGATATGCCCCCATTGTCTGTGATGGGAATACGCCTTTAATTCCCGGAGAACAAGGGCAAGGTAAACAAGGACAGCATATAGGTGATATAAATGCTAAAGATGTGCTAGATATATTATCCAGAATCAGCCACTGTGATAAATCAAGTACAGATTAAGACTGTCTCGTCTAAGTTTATACTCTTACTTTTAGACAGATTCCACCTTTTATTTTCCAAAGGAGCTCTGAAAAATGAAGGGTGGAATCTGATTGGTTGCTATGGGTAACTAAGCCAGTTCTACTTTACACCAGTTTTGATAAATCTCCCCCAGTGTTCAGTAAATCAATCAATCTGAAGACAACTCATAGTGGCTTACATCATACATATGCAACAATATCGCAGAAGTCCAATTTTTGTTTTACACCATGTGATCAGAATGAGACAGGACAAAAATGTAATCTAAAGTTATTATGTATTAATACAATCTACAAAAATAACATCTATTATAGAACATAAGATTGGCAGGCTTGAATTCTCCTCCAAATCAAATTTTACTATAGCATTAAGACGTCAATGATGCTTTGTCCTATAAACAGATATTCTTATCTTGGTAATGGTAATATGTTGCTGACTTAGTTATGTATGGAACACAGCCTAAAACATTTCTAGTCACACAGGCCTGGTCCAAGACAGCCTGTAGCAAGGTTTAGAGGTCATGGGATGTATCAGTCCACAGACGACTCGGAGAGCGAGATACTGTGAGCATTATTTAATACTCTATTCCTGAAAGTTTAGCTAATAAGGGAGTTTCACAATGCACTTTCTGATTATCTCCTCTTTCCATACTTTTCTCCACAAACTCTTGTGGTGCTGACTGTGTTGTTCTTCTGAACTTGCAGCAAGGTTAGTGATCAGCACTGTTTGCAGCCACTGCCCATGTTGGCCCCTAATCAGCTGACCAACTCATTTAGTGAGACAGAAACCTAACCTTTCCAGGACCAGACAGCAATCCTGGCTAGTTGTGAGGTGCTGAATCTCTTACTTTATTTGCACCCTCTATCTGGCACTCTTAGCAGGGCAACATTGGCACATCCAAAAATCTAGACACAAAAATCAACCTCGGCGTACTACAGGCTTGCATTTGGGTTTGGATTTTTCATTACCTATCAGGGAAAGTGATGGCAAATGCAGATCTTCTGCAAATGTGAAGACAAGGTACACAAAATATAATACATAGCCCCAGAATGTATTCCAGGGCTGCATCTGAGGAAAGAAAAGTAGTAGGTTGACCACCATTGAAATAAATCAGACCGCTATAGGATTGTTAGTCTGTACAATAAGAGACATGTGTGACGAAAAGGATTTTTTGTGAAACTCACCTGTAAAATCTTTTTCTCGTCTTTTCCATTGGGGGAAACAAACCATGGGTATAGCTTAGAGGTATTAGGCCTCATGCACACAACCGTATTTTTTTGCGGTCCGCAAAACGGGGTTCCGTTTTTCCGTGACCGTTTTTTCGTCCGTGGGTCTTCCTTGATTTTTGGAGGATCCACGGACATGAAAAAAAAGTCGTTTTGGTGTCCGCCTGGCCGTGCGGAGCCAAACGGATCCGTCCTGAATTACAATGCAAGTCAATGGGGACGGATCCGTTTGACGTTGACACAATATGGTGCAATTTCAAACGGATCCGTCCCCCATTGACTTTCAATGTAAAGTCAGGAGTTAATATACCATCGGACCTGTCACTTACCAGTAGGAGGAGCTCCCGGCCGGACCTGTCACTTACCAGTAGGAGGAGCTCCCGACCGGGCGCAGACCATCGCAGCTCGCAGGTAAGTATAATGGTTCTACAAATTGCTAAGTAACCATGGCAACCGGGACTGCAGTAGCGTCCTGGTTGCCATGGTTACCGATCGGAGCCCCAGCGATTAAACTGGGACTCCGATCGGTACACTCCGCTGCCACCAATGATAGGGGGGAGATTTTAATTAGGAGGGGGAGGGAGGGGAGAAGGCCCACTGGCCACCAACGAGTTAACTACAGGGGAGGGAGGGGGGCCGGCCGCACTGGCCACCAATGAGTTAACTACAGGGGAGGGGGGGGCCCACTGGCCACCAATGAGTTAACTACAGGGGAGGGGGGGGCCCACTGGCCACCAATGAGTGAACTACAGGGGAGGGGGGGCCCACTGGCCACCAATGAGTTAACTACAGGGGAGGGGGGGGCCCACTGGCCACCAATGAGTTAACTACAGGGGAGGGGGGGGGGCGGCTGCACTGGCCACCAATGAGTTAACTACAGGGGAGGGAGGGGGGGGGGGCCGGCCACACTGGCCACCAATGTGCTAACTACAGGGGGGGGGGCTGCCCCCTGCTGCCCGGCAGCACCTTCCAGGCAGCAGGGGGCAGTCATGTACACAGTTCTGTTAGTATATTCTAACCTGAAGTGTCCCCATCACCATGGGAACGCCTCTGTGTTAGAATATACTGTCGGTTCTGAGTTTTCACGAAGTGAAAACTCAACTATGAAAAAGCTTTTATGCAGACGGATCTTCGGATCCGTCTGTATAAAAAGTAACCTACGGCCACGGATCACGGACACGGATGCCAATCTTGTGTGCATCAGTGTTCTTTCACAGACCCATTGACTTGAATGGGTCCGTGAACCGTTGGCCGTGAAAAAAATAGGACAGGTCATATTTTTTTCACGGCCAGGAAACACGGATCACGGATGCGGCTGCAAAACGGTGCATTTTCCGATTTTTCCACGGACCCATTGAAAGTCAATGGGTCCGCGAAAAAAAAAACGGAAAACGGTACAAAGGCCACGGGTGCACACAACGGTCATGTGCATGAGGCCTTAGTAGGAAGGACACTATGCAAATACAAAAGAGCTCCTCCTCCTCGGGCTATACCCCCCGACTCCACCAGGAGGAACTCAGGCGTTGCACAAGCAGTAGGAGAAGGAGCAAGAAAAAATTATGGAAACCATCAGACCAAGCCATAAAGTCCAACCATAAACAGAGACTGAATTGAAGACCCCTCCTGCAACAGGCAGAATGGGTGGGAGCTGTGTCCCCCAATGGAAAAGACGAGAAAAAGATTTTACAGGTAAGTTTTACAAAAAAACTCCTTTTCTCGTACTTTTTTCCATTGGGGGACACAGACCATGGGACGTCCTAAAGCAGTCCATGGGGTGGGAAAAAATATCAGCACCGCCAGGAGGAACGTCCAACGGTCAAACAGGAACCACAGCCTGCAAAACCCTGCGGCCAAAGATCGCATCAGCCGAAGCCAGTGAATGCAACTGATAAAAATTTGTAAAGGTATGTAAGGACGACCAGGTGGCCGCCTTAAACAGCTGAGACGCAGAGGCACGATTGCGTCTTGCCCAGGAAGCCCCCACCGCCCTAGTGGAGTAAGCGGTAATCCTAGCCGGGGGAACTCTACCACAAGCGCGATAAGCTGCGGAAATAGCCGAGCGGATCCAGCGCGCCATGAACGGCGGACGGAAGCAGTAGCCACGAGATACACCTTCAGGGCCCGTAAGACATCCAGGGAATGCAGAGTGCGTTCCTTGGGGTTAGCCGGAGAAGGGCAAAAGGAAGGCAGGACAAGATCCTCATTAAGGTGGAAGGGAGAGACCACCTTGGGCAAAAAGGAGGGGACCGGACGGAGCACAACCTTATCCTGGTGGAAAACCAGAAAAGGCTCCTGACAGGAAAAAGCGGCCAGCTCCGACACCAGTCTGATTTAAAAGCTTGTGATGGGATTTGAACTCACAGCTTCTGCATAATAGCCCAGAACTTTAATCACTACGCTATGTAGCTGTATTAGAAGTTATGGCCACAAGGAAGACCACTTTCCAGGTGAGAACAGTAAGAGACCTCCCTCAAAGGCTCGAAGGGGGCCGACTGCAGAGCGCGCAGAACCAAATTGAGATCCCAAGGAGACAAAGGGGGAACATACGGGAGAACCGAATGTGCCACCCCCTGAAGAAAGGTCTTCACCGGATCCATAAGAGCAAGGGACCTCTGAAAAAAAGACGGCCGAAACCTGACCTTTCAGGGAACTAAGCGACAGTCCCTTCTCAAGCCCGGACTGAAGAAAAGACAGTACCATCAGGATGGAAAAGTGAAGGGGAGGGAACCCCGAACTCTCACAAAAGGACAGGAAGGCCTTCCAGGTACGATAGTAAATCCGGGAGGAAGAAGACTTCCTCGCTCTGATCATGGTCCTAATCCCTGAATCCGAGAACCCCCTCTTCTTCAGGATGGCGGTTTCAACAGCCACGCCGTTAAACGAAGAGACCGTAAATTCTGGTGGAAGAGCAGGCCCTGAGACAGTAGGTCCTGTCTGTCGGGAAGAGGCCATGGGGCGTCCGCCAGCATCCGAGCCACGTCCGAAAACCACGCGAGGCCACTCTGGGGCGATGAGAACGGTCGGGATCCCTTCCGCCTCGATCTTGCGTAGAACCTTTGGTAGGAGAGGAAAACAGAGGAGGCTGAAGTCCTGCCACCGAGACACCTGCGCGTCCATCCGTACGCCTTCGGATCTCGGGTGCGAGCCAGGAACACTGGGAGCTTGTTGTTGAACCTGGACACCATTAAGTCCACATCTGGACGGCCCCATCTGTGGCAGATTTCTTCGAACACTTCTGGATGCAGAGACCACTCGCCTGGATCCACCTTGTTGCGGCTTAGAAAGTCCGCTGTCCAGTTGTCCACTCCTGGAATGTAAACTGCTGACAACACCGGAACGTGCGTCTCCGCACACGTCAGAATTCTCGTAACCTCCAGCATCAACATCCGGCTGCGGGTCCCCGCCCTGATGGTTGATGTAGGCCAGGGCCGTGGCATTGTCCGATTGAATCCTCACTGGGAGGCCCGCAAGGAGAGGGGTCCAATGGGAGAGAGAGAGAGTGGAAAATCGCCCTCAGTTCCAGAATGTTGATTGGAAGGCGAGACTCTGCCGCCGACCAAATCCCTTGAACCGTGCGAGACTGGAGAACGCCGCCCCAACCCAGGAGGCCGGCATCGGTGGTGACGACCGCCCAGGAGAAAGGGAGAAAGGATCTCCCCGACCTCAGGTTCAATGGGGATAGCCACCAACGGAGAGCTGCCCGAACCCGCTGAGACAAGCGGATGCGATCGTCTAGAGAGGTTTAATCCCAGAGGGAAAGGATCTCCTGTTGTAACAAGCGAGTGTGAAAACAGGGCATATGGAACTGCTTCGAAAGAGGCCACCATAAGACCCAGGACCCGCATGCATTCCCGTATGGAGAGGAACTGGGATCGCAGTAGATTCAACACTGCCCCCTGGATCTGGGAGGACTTGGAGGGGGGCAGGAACACTCTGGCGGACAAGGTGTCTAAAGTCATTCCCAGGAAGGGGAGCTTCTGGGATGGGAGCAGAGAGGACTTTGGAAAATTGATTATCCAGCCGAACTGTTCCAGAGTCTGAACAGTGATCCAGACGCTGTCCTCGGCCTGCGGAAGCGAGGGGGCTTTTATCAGGATATCGTCCAGATAGGGCAGCAAAGGAATGCCCCTGGTACGAAGAAGAGCCATGATCGGTGCCAGGATCTTGGTAAAGACCCGAGGGGCGGTTGCCAACACGAAAGGAAGGGCGACAAACTGATAGTGACGAGCCCCAATGGCGAAGCGCAGGAATCGTTGGTGAGATTCTGCGATCGGAACATGCAGATAAGCGTCATGGATGTCCACGGACGCGAGGAACTCCCCTGGAAGAAAAGAAACAATAACGGAGCGGAGGGAGAAAAAACGTTCCGGTGGTCTGGACGCGAACTCTATCCTGTAACCAGATGTTACAATCTCTAGACCCCATGCGTCCTGAACATGAGTCCAAACCTGCTGATAAGAAAGCAGACGGAACCCCACCACGAGGGGTGGGGGCGCCACTTCATGCAGAAGATTGCTTGGGAGCGGCAGGGCGGGCCGACTGTGTCCTCGGGCGCCAGGTAGGCTGGGGTTTGAAAGAGGGCTGCTTGCGGGAGTCCTGTGACCCTCCTGCAGAGGAAGCAGGCGACGACTTGTTCGCAGAGAAGCGGCGAAAGGACTGGTACCGAGAACCGGAAGTCCTCGCCCGAAAGGGGCGCTTAGCCCTAGCCTGGGGAAGGTGAGTGCTCTTGCCCCCAGTAGCGGCAGAGATGAACTCATCCCGGCCAGCCCCAAAAAGTCTGGAACCCTCAAAGGGGAGGTACGCAAGGGAACGCTTGGAGGAAGCATCAGCATCCCATACCTTCAACCAGACCTCCCTGCGTTGAATGACCGAGAGGGCCGAAATGCGGGCAAAAAGGGGACCGATGTCCATGGAAGCCTCACAGAGGAATTTGGAGGCCTGAGACATCTGGAGAACCAAATCCAGCGCGTCCGCCGACGCACCTTGGTCCGCCAGGTCCTGGTGATGGCGCTGCAGCCACATTGAGAGAGCTCTGGCCACCCATGCCGAGGCAAAGGCAGGTCGCAGGGACGTGCCCGCCATTGAGAATATGGATTTTGCCAGAGAATCTAGGCGCCTGTCCACAGCGTCCTGCAGGGAGGAGCCGTCCAGGACAGGGAGGGCCGTGTTTTTGGCCAACCTGGCTACCGGGGGGTCCACCCTAGGGGGAGAAGACCACTTCTCCACGCTGTCCGCCGGGAAAGGATAGAGAGTATCCATGCGTTTTGTGGCGGAAAACTTCTGATTAAGCCGGTTCCATGCCCTGGCTATGACAGCGGAAAATTCCTGGGAGGAAAAAGGGCGAACTCCCTCCTAGTGGAAGGAGGAGAATCCCCTTGGAGATTAAAGGTGTCACGGACAGCCGCTACTAGATCAGCCACCATGGTGGAGAGCTTTGGCGGAAAGTCCCGCTCCGTGACCTCGTCCGAGCCGGACAATTCCCCTTCAGACCTGCGCTCCCTAAGAGGGGGGGGGGGGAGAGGAGTCTGAGCAAGCTTCTAGCCGAGGGGGAGAAGCGGAGTCATCCGAGGAGGGATGCTGTCGCTCACGCTGCCTCTTAGTAGTCAGGCGTCCTCTGCAGGAACCACTGTGAGGGGACGGAGTGGTTGGAAACGGACATACGTTCTATGAAAGACATGGCTGCCTTGGCGAACAGGGCCAAATCAGCGGCCGCGCTGGACATGGCAGATGCCCAAGCGGGGGCCGCAGGCTCCGCAGTGACCGGGGGGGGCTGGACTGGGCAAGAGAAGGGGGAGAAAGGTGATTCTGTCCAGAGGCAGGGCAGGAGGCACAGGCACCAGTGACCGAAAGTGGGAGCAGACACTCCAACAGGACCCCATTGGGGTCTGAGAAGAGGTCTTACCGGACTTAGTCTTAGGCATGATAGTCTCTTCACAAAAGTGACTGGAATCAGTACAGAGAGAAAAAATCCTACGGCTCAGGCAAGAGCATCAATCCAGAGAGGAGCGGGGGAGCAGCCGTTCAGTGTGAGAAGCTTCTCAGCAGCAGCAGGAAGGAGCCGGAGTTCTGATTAGGCTCCGCCCCCGTCCGCGATTAGGCTCCGCCGCCCAATCGCGTCATAGGAGCGCAAAAACAGCTCTCTGCGTAAAGAAAGGAAATAAAATGGCCCCCGGCGCCGCTCAGCGTGGAAAAAACTAAAGTAAGGCGTCCCCAGCAAGGGGGATGGCAAGCCCAGAGAAGCGGAGACCGGAGGGGGAAGTGCTCCGCTTGTGAGATAAAGCGGCGCCGCTCAGAGACATGATATGCCGACAGAGAAGGAGCAGGGACGTCCAGAGACGCCTGCCCAGTTAAGTGCCTCCATGACCCTTGCGCCCCAGACAGAACAACAATGCCACCTAGATCCCCTTTTCACCCAGGAGGCCCATAGGTCTCAGAGCAGAGAGGTAGGGAGGGAGGGAGGAGGGGACACACAGAGGTGCAGCTTCATACTTATCTGCTCCTGCAGATCTTCTCCCTCGACTCCAGGACCAGCAGGGATGCACCTCTTCAGACTTCTGACTCCTTGCTCAGGAGTGCAGTGCTCTGGAGGAGGGTGGCAGCAGGTGACCCAGGAGCTGGTGGGATGCCGGAGCTGACAGGTCGAGCCCGGATCCACTTGCCTTCTTGGGGGAATAATGGAGGCAGCCTGGCAACGTCCAACAAACGGCGGCAGGAACTCCATGGGGGACCAGGAAGGCGCAATGCCGACCTGCGTCCCCAGCTGGAAGAAAAATAACAAAAGGGAGACGAATGAAAGTGTCAACCTCCTTCACCAGACACTAAGCAAAGACTGAGTTCCTCCTGGTGGAGTCGGGGGGTATAGCCCGAGGAGGAGGAGCTCTTTTGTATTTGCATAGTGTCCCTCCTACTAATACCTCTAAGCTATACCCATGGTCTGTGTCCCCCAATGAAAAAAAGTACGAGAAATATGTGTAGGCATGATCAATAAATAGATTCTGAATCGTAAGACCTTATTTACATTAAACGTAATAAACCAAAACACTCTAGATGGTTATCACAGTATATGGACTGATAGGTCACAAATAGGGATGAGCAAATAGACTTTGGATGAAACATCCGAAGTCGATTCGCATAAAACTTCGTCCTAATACTGTACGGAGCGGGAGCTCCGTACAGTAATAGAATGTATTGGCAAAACATGCTAATACTGTACGGCTGCCAGGGAACCAGGGGGGCCGTTTCGCATCGGGGGCGCGGGCAGCGGGCGCAGATAGCTCCTCCTCTTCCTCCTGACAGGACACCTGTGGCCAGTGCGCCTGCGCGAGTCGGACGTCGGGTGCGCGGTACACAAGCCGCGTACGCAGGGATACAAGCGTAATGCACATGCTCCATTCCAGACCACAGGTGCTACTCAGGCTGGGGGAGGGCTTCAGCCTCCGTCACCGCCCTCAGCCTTATGATTGGCTTCTGACTAAGGAAGCCTTCTGGTTGCCCGGCAACCAGGGGGGCGGTCCTGGGTTCACTGTGTACTTAAAGCCAGTCAGAGCCTTGACTCATTGCTGAGTTATTCAACCTTATGGTGAACACCCAGCTCCCTCCTGTGAACCTGTTGTTTAATCTGACTTCCCAGCTACCGACTCCTTGCCTGTTTCCTCGATTACGATTTCTGCTGCCCGCCACGACCCGGAACTGGAACAGACTACCCGATTGGATTGACCTTTTTTGTTCTACGCTAATTTTTGGGATTATTTCGTCCCTGCCAAAGGATTCCATACCTGATCCACTATTCCAGTCCTGACAACGACGCTCGTGCTCCATACAGTATAAGGACAACGTTTTATACAAATCGACTTCAGATGTTTCACCCGAAGTTGGTTCGCTCATCCCACAAACAATATAGTTTGAGTATGTTTGTACTCAAAGTAAGTAAAGAATAAACTAGTGCTTTTGTTCTGCTAATCGAAAATTGTCACCCCCCCCCCCCTTCCCACACTGGTGAAGAAGCCCTGCTAATGAGACAAATAAATTTGTAAGAATCTAGTCGCTCATCTCTAAAACGGAGCATATACTCAGAGATGTTGGAAAAACTGTATGTATTTTTTAGGTAGTATTTGCTGCACTGAAAACACACCACAACACCTGGTTATCACACAGGCCTCACTCCAGAGCTTCTCTCCAGCATTGAAAAAGACCCACGATGGATGTTGATATCAGTGATATGGAGAGTGGAGAAAAGGTAGCCAAGTTTAAAAAACACCACAAAATTATTCAAACATATATACTCATTAAAGTGCATTAGTTATAACACTGCCAGTATTATATACTGTATTTTTCACCCTATTAGACACACTTAGGAAAATAAGAAAAATAATATTTTTCATCAGATCCCCAATCAGACCCTCAATGTTAATCAGACCTCACTCCGACCCCCCCCCCCCCCCCGAATGATAACCTCAGCTCAGAACCCCAAACAGACTTCAGATCAAACCCTCAATGCTAATTAGACCACAGATCAGACCCCCAATGTTAATTAGACCCCTAAACAGACCTCAGATCAGACCCCCAAAGTAAATTAGATCCCAGCTCAAACCCACAATGTTAATCGGGCCTCACATCAGACGAAAAAAATAAATAAGGGTACTTTCACACTTGCGGCAGAGGATTCCGGCAGGAAGTTCCGTCAAAACGCATGCAAACTGATGGCATTTGTCAGACGGATCAGGATGCTGATCCGTATGACAAATGCATTGAAATGCCGGATCCGTCTCTCCGGTGTCATTCGGAAAAACTGATCCGGCATTTAATTTTTTCACATTTTTTGCAGTCTGAGCATGCGTAGACCGCAATGCCGGATTCGTTTTGCCGGAACACTCTGGGCCGGATCCGGCATTAATGCATCCGGCATTCCGGCAAGTGTTCTGGAATTTTGGACGGAGATAAAACTGCAGCATGCTGCGGTATTATCTCCGTCCTGAACAGTCAAAAAGACTGAACTGAAGACATCCTGATCGGATTGCTCTCCATTCAGAATGCATTAGGATAAAACTGATCAGTTCTTTTCTGATATTGAGCCCCTAGGACGGAACTCTATGCCGGGAAAGAATAACGCTAGTGTGAAAGTACCCTAAAAAACCGACCTTTCCTGTTCCGGATGCCACCTCCTCTCCTGGTATCCAGCGCTCTTACTGCTGCACTGTGCTGTGACCTGACGTCGCACAGCATGGGGTAACAGAGCATGTCTACATCCTCACGAAGTGCGCAGGCCACAGCATAACAAATGGAGCCTGCAAAAGAAGATCAGGAAGTGGCGAGTACAGAGCCAGCACAAGTAGCAATGTATTCACCGCTCCCTGGTCCTTCCATAATGGAAGCGCTCATTACTATTCACCCTATAAGTAAGACGCACTTACATTTTTCCACCACTTTGGAGGGAAAGAAACAACTACAGTGTCTGTGTGTGTGTATGTACATATATATATATATATGTGAAGTAAATATGACAATCGCACTCCAATTTCAATGCAGAGAAGTAGTTCTTTAATTAGAATAGGCAACTTCACAGTACGGTGTGACGTTTCGGTCAAAACTTGACCTTTATCAAACTCTGTGAGAGAAGGTAGCATATATAGAATAAGATACATATAAATTATATGAGGACAGAGATACAATCATATAGAAATGATAATAATATCACATAGGTCACACTGTCATACAACTTGCAATAACAATGATTCTTAGATGCTTCATATATGGTATAAACACAAGTCACATGGACTATGATATCCTAGCGAGCATAGCGCGAGATCTACCAGGTGTCTCTGTATGCAAAATTAGCATATACAAATTTTCATAGCTGTACGAACAAAATTGAAAAACAAAAAGCTGTAGAAAATTAACTGTTTCTGATTTGTCAACATCTTAAAATGGTATTCTAAATGAAAAACCGGGTGCCCCCTTCACTTACCAGGTTGCCAGGTAGAGAAACAATTAGTGAGCAGGAGAGAAAGGTAACAGGTGCAATGTAACAGTTTGGACTGAAATTCCTCTATTTGAGGGTAAGAGCGGGAAAGTACATTGGAATATACTTTCCGGCTCTTACCCTCAAATAGAGGAATTTCAGTCCAAACTGTTACCTTGCACCCGTCGCCCGAAAAACCTCAGGGACTGGCTAGTTAGAGCTGACATAGGCCCCAGTGGTAAGGTTCCCAGACAACGGTCCTTAGGTAAATCTAAGAATGGCACATTTCCCTGCCTACATTGTGCTCAATGCACAAACGTACAGAAAGGAGATAAAATCTATCATCCACAAACAGGAGAAAAAATCCTTATTAAACGCTATTACACCTGTCAGACGAATTATGCTGTGTATCTACTTAAAGAGGACCTTTCACTAGTTTAAAAACTAAAAACTAACTATATCAGTGGGCAGGGGTCCCCCTGCACTTACTAGTATGTCTGGGCACCGCTCCGTTCGTCCGGTATAGGCTCCGGTGTCTACAGCTCCCTCTGTTGTACAGGGCAGAGTTTTTGTATTAGGGTTGTCCCTTGCTGCAGCGCTGGCCAATTGTAGCGCACAGCTCATAGCCTGGGACTCCCCAGGCTAGAGGAGTATTTCGTCAGCAACCTGCCAGCCAATGATCGTCGCTGGCAGGTTGCTGATTTTTAAAAAATCGAATCACAAGCCATCTAACTCCTTATATTTATAAATATAAGGTGTTAAATGGCTTCTCTGCTCCTCTGCTGGTCCTTTTGGTCGGTTGGTTCCAGCAGAGGAGCAGACATCACAGTGAGTACCCACCAACACTACACTTAGCCCCAGATCACCCCCATCACCCCAATTAACTCCTTGATCACCCCTTGATCGCCCCTTTCAATCACCTAGTGAAAGGGAAAAAAGTGATCAGTGTAAACTGTCACATTTTTTTTTCACTGGTATTGACTGTTAGGTTTTAGGATAGTTTAGGCCCCTTGGTTAGGTAGTTAGCGTCGGTTAGCGCCCAGCCCACCGCAACGCAGTCACTGATTCGCGTATCGCTAATCAGCTTTTGTACTTTTATAGTATCTGTAAGTGATCAAAACTGATCACAGTCAGATCTATAATAGTATTAGTGTCACCTTAGCTCGCCCTCCACCCAAAACGCAGTGTTTGCCCGATCAGTCACCCACACATGCGTTCACCCACGCCCGCCCCGCCGCAGTGACAAAAAAACATTTTTTTTTTGATCACTGCACAATCACTTTACAAGCGCTGCGGCGATAAAAAAATCAGTTTTGATATTTTTTATCAATCGCAGCGGCCTCCGGTACTTCGCTAGGCTCCCATTTGTAAGACAGGCTTGCTTTTTTTCTTGGGTAGTCTCAGGGAATACCCCTAAATTTAGTAGTCCAAATGTCAAACAGGGGGTATTCTTCTGAAGAGGCCTACAGGATTCTGACCTAGTCGGATGAGGAATGGGAACCCTCATCTGATGAATCTAGCGGGTCAGAATATGAACCTGTAGAAAGCAGTGGCAGTCTGACCCAAAAATCGGACGAGGAGTTTGAGGTCCCTGATAGCACCAGGCGTACCCGGCCCCGTGTCGCTAGACCACAGGTTGCGCAGGATCCACAGGTTGCGCAGTTGAAGCTGGTACGGTGGCACGTGCAATAGTTACCCCGTCGCAGCCACCGCACAGACAGGCCCGTAGAGCCCCTAGAGTCCCTGAGGTGCTGGCAAACCCTGATTGGCAGTCCCCAACTTCAGCCGCACCTGTAGTTCTCCCTTTCACCGCCCAGTCTGGAGTTCGGGTTGAGACAGCTCAGATCGGTTCGGCACTGGGATTTTTTGAGCTGTTCTTGACTGCGGAGCTCTTGGACTTAGTCGTGGCAGAAACAAATCGGTATGCCACTCAATTTATAGCCGCCAACCCGGGAAGCTTTTATGCCCAGCCTTTCCGGTGGAAACCAGTCCAAGTTTCCGAAATTAAAAATTTTCTGGGCCTTCTCCTCAACATGGGTCTAACCAAAAAGCATGAATTGCGGTCATATTGGTCCACGAACCCAATTCATCACATGCCCATGTTCTCTGCTGCTATGTCCAGGACACTATTTGAGACCATTCTGCGTTTCCTGCACTTTAGCAACAACAGCACCTCCCGCCCCAGAGGCCACCCAGCTTTTGACCGGCTCCACAAAATTCGGCCCCTCATAGACCACTTCAACAACAAATTTGCAGATTTGTATACCCCTGAGAAAAACATCTGCGTAGACGAGTCCCTTATACATTTTACCGGGCGCCTTGGCTTCAAACAATACATCCCAAGCAAGCGCGCCCGGTATGGGGTCAAATTGTATAAGCTCTGTGAAAGGGCCACAGGCTATACCCACAAATTTCGGATCTATGAGGGAAAAGATCAGACCCTGGAGCCGGTCGGTTGCCCTGACTACCTGGGGAGCAGTGGGAAGACAGTCTGGGACTTGGTGTCACCCTTATTCGGCAAGGGGTACCATCTTTATGTGGACAATTTTAACACAAGTGTGCCCCTCTTCAGGCATTTGTTCCTAGAACAGATTGGCTGCTGTGGCACCGCGCGACCTAGTCGCCGGGGCTTCCCCCAACGGCTCGTTACCACCCGTCTTGCAAGGGGGGAGAGGGCTGCCTTGTGTAACGAAGAACTGCTCGCGGTGAAATGGAGAGACAAGCGTGACGTTTACATGCTCTCCTCCATTCACGCAGACACGACAATACAAATTGAACAGGCAACCAGTGTCATTGAAAAGCCCCTCTCAGTCCACGACTATAACCTTCACATGGGAGGGGTGGACTTCAATGACCAGATGTTGGCTCCCTATTTAGTTTCCTGACGCACCAGACGCTGCTGGTATAAGAAGGTGTCTGTATATTTGATTCAATTGGCTGCATATACAGTCATGTGAAAAAATTAGGACAGCCTTTGAAAGCATGTGGTTTTTTGTAACATTTTTAATAAATGGTTATTTCATCTCCGTTTCAACAATACAGAGAGATTAAAGTAATCCAACTAAACAAAGAAAACTGAAGAAAAGTCTTTTCAAGATCTTCTGTAAATGTCATTCTACAAAAATGCCTATTCTAACTGAGGAAAAAGATAGGACACCCTCACATGTATTCCCTCTTAAATTGGCTCAGATCTCACACAGGTATATCACACCAGGTGCACATAATTAGTAGATCGTTACTCTGCATGTTGAATGAGGCTTGCCCTATTTAAACCTCAGACATTTAGTTTGGTGTGCTCCTGACTGTTGAAGTGAGAGTGAGCACCATGGTGAGAGCAAAAGAGCTGTCAGAGGACTTCAGAAAAAAGATTGTAGCAGCCTATGAGTCTGGGAAGGGATTTAAAAAGATCTCAAAAGATTTTGAAATCAGCCATTCCACTGTCCGGAAGATAGTCTACAAGTGGAGGGCTTTCAAAACAACTGCCAACATGCCCAGGACTGGTCGCCCCAGCAAGTTCACCCCAAGAGCAGACCGCAAGATGCTAAAAGAGGTATCCAAAAACCCTAAAGTGTCATCTCGAGAACTACAGCAGGCTCTGGCTACTGTTGATGTAGAAGTACATGCCTCTACAATCAGAAAGAGACTGTACAAGTTTAACTTGCATGGGAGGTGTGCAAGGAGGAAACCTTTGCTTTCCAAGAGAAACATCGAGGCCAGACTGACATTTGCCAGCGATAAAGTTGACAAAGACCAGGACTTCTGGAATAATGTTCTTTGGACAGATGAGTCCAAAATTGAATTATTTGGACACAACAGCAGAGGACATGTTTGGCGTAAACCAAACACAGCATTCCAAGAAAAGAACCTCATACCAACTGTGAAGCATGGAGGTGGAAGTGTCATGGTTTGGGGCTGCTTTGCTGCAGCAGGACCTGGTCAGCTCACCATCATAGAATCCACGATGAATTCTACTGTGTATCAGAAGGTGCTTGAAGAACATGTGAGACCATCAGTTAGAAAATTAAAGCTGAAGCGGAACTGGACCATGCAACATGACAATGACCCAAAACATACTAGTAAATCAACCAAAGATTGGCTGAAAAAGAAGAAATGGAGAGTCCTGGAATGGCCAAGTCAAAGTCCAGATTTGAATCCCATTGAGATGCTGTGGGGTGACTTGAAAAGGGCTGTACGTGCAAGAAACCCCTCAAACATCTCACAGCTGAAAAAGTTCTGCATTGAGGAGTGGGGTAAAATTTCCTCAGACCAATGTCGAAGACTGGTAGATGGCTACAAGAACCGTCTCACTGCAGTTATTTCAGCCAAAGGAGGTAACACTCGCTATTAGGGGCAAGGGTGTCCTATCTTTTTCCTCAGTTAGAATAGGCATTTTTGTAGAATGACATTTACAGAAGATCTTGAAAAGACTTTTCTTCAGTTTTCTTTGTTTAGTCGGATTACTTTAATCTCTCTGTATTGTTGAAACGGAGATGAAATAACCATTTATTAAAAATGTTACAAAAAACCACATGCTTTCAAAGGGTGTCCTAATTTTTTCACATGACTGTAATAGTATTGTTCTCTTCAGTAAGGCTGGGAGAACAGGATCCTTCCTCAAATTTCAGGAAGAGATCATCGAGAACCTCCTGTATTCAGGAGGTTCCATGGCCCCATCCACCAGTGTAGTGAGCCGTCTACATGAGCGACATTTCCCCAATGTCGTTGCTGGTACCTCAACCCAACCGTCACCCCAAAAAAGATGTCGTGTCTGTAGCAGGAGTGGAATAAGGCGTGACATCCGCTATTTCTGTCCTGACCACCCTGCCCTATGCTTAGGGGAGTGTTTCCGGAAGTACCACACACAGGTACACTTAGCATAGGGATTGCATCTCACAGGACAGGCACACAGGGCTATTAGGGCCCTTACACTCACAGCTGCTGCAAACCTCTCCTTTCACCTGGGATAAAGTGCATAATGTATTCGCCGCATCTTTGGGCGATTTGCGCTTTGCACATTGTCCCATGGGGAAGGAGAGGTTTGTCCTATAAAGTAAAAAAAATAAATAAAAAATCACCGGTAAGCAAAAAAGTTAACGTTCAGTTCAAAAAGTTAAATAAAGTTTATATGTTCCGTTCAAATTTTATTATAAAGTTAATACATTTATTGCGTTGCGGCCTGGTTTTTTCTTTTTTGTTTTGTTTTTTTTACCTTCCAGGTGGACCAACCGATCGACTAGCTGCAGCACTGATGTGCATTCTGACAGAAGCATTGCGCTGCTGTCATATTACACAAAAGTCGGTGTATGCGGCGCTGCAAGACGAGATTTCTCCTCTGCAGTAAAAGATACGTTTGCCGAGGCATATGAGCTGAGGAGGCCGCGGTGTTCATATACTTTGGCAAACACTTTGTATATAAAAAAATAAATAAAAAAATCACGGCAATGATTTATTCATTCACATCGATTGATGTGAATGGAGAAATCTGGTTTGCCAGGGCATACGGGCTAAGTGGGTATGGATGTTGGGCAGAGCTCCTATGTCCTGGCAGACACCTTTCCCCTCCTTTTTATTTTTTGGCAGAGATTTTTTCATCCACATTGATCGATGCGAATGAAAAAATCTGTGGCGTTCATTTTTTCTTTCAGCCCAGAGGCTGAAAGGAAAAAAAAAATCTCATTACCCGTATGCTCAATATAAGGAGAATAGCAGAAACTCCTAATGCTGGCCATACATGTAATGATTACGGAGACCCTCAAATGCCAGGGCAGTACAAACACCCCACAAATGACCCCATTTTGGAAAGAAGACACCCCAAGGTATTCGCTGGGGGGCATATTGAGTCCATGAAAGATTGAAATTTTTGTCTCAAGTTAGCGGACTTTGTGAGAAAAAAAATAATGAAAAAAACTATTTCCGCTAACTTGTAGCAAAAAAAAAAATTTCTATGAACTCGCCATGCCCCTCATTGAATACCTTGGGATGTCTTCTTTCCAAAATGGGGTCACATGTGGGGTATTTATACTGCCCTGGCATTTTAGGGGCCCTAAAGCGTGAGAAGTAGTCTGGGATCCAAATGTCTAAAAATGCCCTCCTAAAAGGAATTTGGGCCCCTTTGCGCATCTAGGCTGCAAAAAAGTGTCACACATCTGGTATCGCCGTACTCAGGAGAAGTTGGGGAATGTGTTTTGGGGTGTCATTTTACATATACCCATGCTGGGTGAGATAAATATCTTGGTCAAATGCCAACTTTGTATAAAAAAAATGGGAAAAGTTTTCTTTTGCCGAGATATTTCTTTCACCCAGCATGGGTATATGTAAAATGACACCCCAAAACACATTGCCCAACTTCTCCTGAGTACGGCGATACCAGATGTGTGACACTTTTTTGAAGCCTAGGTGGGCAAAGGGGCCCACATTCCAAAGAGCACCTTTAGGATTTCACAGGGCATTTTTTACACATTTTGATTTCAAACTACTTACCACACATTAGGGCCCCTAAATTGCCAGGGCAGTATAACTACCCCACAAGTGACCCCATTTTGGAAAGAAGACACCCCAAGGTATTCCGTGAGGGGCATGGCGAGTTCCTAGAACTTTTTATTTTTTGTCACAAGTTAGCAGAAAATGATTTTTTTTTTTCTTACAAAGTCTTATATTCCACTAACTTGTGACAAAAAATAAAAACTTCCATGAACTCACTATGCCCATCCCGAAATACCTTGGGGTGTCTTCTTTCTAAAATGGGGTCACTTGTGGGGTAGTTATACTGCCCTGGCAATTTAGGGGCCCTAATGTGTGGTAAGTAGTTTGAAATCAAAATGTGTAAAAAATGACCTGTGAAATCCTAAAGGTGCTCTTTGGAATGTGGGCCCCTTTGCCCACCTAGGCTGCAAAAAAGTGTCACACATCTGGTATCGCCGTAATCAGGAGAAGTTGGGCAATGTGTTTTGGGGTGTCATTTTACATATACCCATGCTGGGTGAGAGAAATATCTTGGTCAAATGCAAACTTTGTATAAAAAAGATGGGAAAAGTTGTCGTTTGCCAAGATATTTATCTCACCCAGCATGGGTATATGTAAAATGACACCCCAAAACACATTGCCCAACTTCTCCTGAGTACGGCGATACCAGATGTGTGACACTTTTTTGCAGCCTAGGTGGGCAAAGGGGCCCACATTCCAAAGAGCACCTTTAGGCCCCTTTCACACGGGCGTTGCGGGAAAATGTGCGGGTGCGTTACGGGAACACCCGCGATTTTTCCGCGCGAGTGCAAAACATTGTAATGCGTTTTGCACTTGCGTGAGAAAAATCACGCATGTTTGGTACCCAAACCTGAACTGCTTGGGATCGGTGTTGTGTAGATGTTATTATTTTCCCTTATAACATGGTTATAAGAGAAAATAACAGCATTCTGAATACAGAATGCTTAGTAGGTGATCAATTGACGGTTAAAAAAAAATAAAAAAATTAACTCACCTTCTCCTCTTGTTCGCGTAGTTCCCGGTCTCTGAGCGCTGCGATTGGCCAGCGCTACAGCATAGGAGAAGGAGACCGCAGCAGGTTCCCCTGGGTGGAGCCTAACTATGAACATACCGGAGGCTATAACCGGAGAACGGAGCGGCGCCCGGGGATAACAGTAAGTGCAGGGGGATCCCTGGCCGCCGCTCTACACGTCTGTACAGTCAGTTTAGATACTTTATTCTGGTGAAAGGTCTTCTTTAAGCTAGGGGGGCTGAAGTGGTTAAAATCCTTTTCTATATATTATAATTTGTATTGGGCATATCTGAATAATGACTAATATATTTCTCTCATTATCTTACAGAACCATTAGAATACCGGACTGCCTCCACCATGGTGTCGTATTTCTATTTGCACAATATCCTTTTTTTCTTAATGTCCCTTTCTATTTTCTTATTGTTCTCTCTCCTAATGTCTTTGCCCCTTTTTATTACCTATCCACTGCTGTTATCCTCTCTTTTCACATTCTATTCTAATACACATAATTCCTCTTTTCTCTTGTTATTATATCTGTTCCCCTTTTTCCTTTTCTTTAAGAGCATATTCTGCATGGATGCAGTTTGCGTTCCACTGTGGAACGCATCGGCCTCTTTTTCCCCTTGTGTTGCTGCTCTGCACAGATCGGCGATGCGTTCCAAGCTGGAACGCATCGGGATCCTGCATCCTGCCTCCTCCTCTCCACTGTGGGCCGCTACCTTTTCCGCTTCCGGTTGCGTTCCACAGTGGAACGCATAATAGTTTAGATGTTTCCCCATCCTGGCCCGAATAGTATATTTTATCAGTTATTACTGGTTTTATTTCTGGCCTTTTCTATATATTTCTTTCTGTATATTTCTTTGGGAATTAATCGATCACATCACTAGTTGGTGATTCTGTTGAATTAGATACCGATGCTAGGCCCCTCCTACCTACTTCCGGTCCCCGATCTTTTTGAACCCAGCATTCGCTCATTTGATCAGCAGCTTTTCTGGGGTGAAGTTTACCACCTTTCTCTCCTGCTCACTATTTGTTTCTCTACCTGGCAACCTGGTAAGTGAAGGGGGCACCCGGTTTTTCATTTAGAATACTTTTTTTTATTTAGAATACTCTTTCATTTAGAATACCATTCTAAGATGTTGACAAATCAGAAACAGTACATTTTCCTTAAATTTTCTACAGCTTTTTGTTTTACAATTTTGTCTGTACTGCTATGAAAATTTGTATATGCTAATTTTGCGTACAGAGACCCCTGGTAGATCTCACGCTATGCTTGCTAGGATATCATAGTCCATGTGACTTGTGTTTATACCATATATGAAGCGTCTAAGAATCATTGTTATTGCAAGTTGTATGACAGTGTGACCTATGTGATATTATTATTATTATTATTTCTATGATTGTAAAGGAAAAAAGTGGCAGCACCGTCTAATGAAGAAGTAATTGGGTGCAACTGGCCCAAGTGGGAATGAGCAAACCCAGTATATATAAATAAATAAAAAAAAACGGGCAGTACTCCATGAAGTAAAATGAAAAAGAATTTATTCACCCATATAGGCAATGCGACGTTTCGGCTCAATGCTAGAGCCTTCCTCAAGCTTGAGGAAGGCTCTAGCATTGAGCCGAAATGTTGCATTGCCTATATGGGTGTGTGTGTCGTTTAAAAGATATCGACAGTATCCCCCCATAACAGTGACATCTACAGTACCCCGCCGCCTTAACAGTGACCTCCCCAGCCCCCCACCCATTAACACTGACCCCCCCCCCCCCCCACAGTGCCCCGTCTCCTTAAAATGGGACCTCCACAGTAGCCCACCCCCTTCATTTTGACCTTCACAGCAGCCTGCCCCTTTAACAGTGAGTTTCACAGCACACCACCCCCTTGACAATGACCTCCACAGGGGCCCGCCCCTTAACAGTGGCCTCTACAGCAATCTGTCCCTTAACACTGACCTCCATAGCAGACCATCCCCTTAACTGTGACCTCCACAGAAGCCTGCCCCTAGGGTGGCCAGAGGTCCAGTTTTAGGCTGGACAGTCCGGCTTTCAGACTCCCTGTCCTCCGTCTGGGGCAAGGCCTGGACGGACACAAAGATGCCCTTTTGGACAGCTCACTCTCAGACAGCAGCACTGTGCTGGCTGAGCGTGAGCTGCAGGGAGAAAGTCTCCCTCACTCCCACCCCTGCAGCTGACAGAAGTTGATTTTTAACTTCATTTTTTCAATCCCTGTCGGCTGAGGAGTGGGAGGGGGCGTGGCCTAACCGGATGGGGGGCATGTCCTTTTGAACAGCTCACTCTAAGACAGCAGCACTGTGCTGTCAGTGTGAGCTGCAGGGAGAAAGTCACTCCCTCCCACCTCTGCAGCTGACAGAAGTTGATTTTTAACTTCTGTGACACAGTGAGAGGTTTTGTCTGGGAAAACAGGTATTTTCCTCCCAGCATTTGCTGCTGGGCCGATTTACAGCCAGGTGAGGTCAAATACCAGACCGGATTTTAACTGCCGGTCCGTGTTTAGGCAGCACCTGGATGTTCTTAAATAGGTAGCTGGGCTCAGAAGAGAGTAGTGTTGGGAGCCTTGTGTCTGGATGAAGGCTTGCTACCTGATTGGCGTGAAAACAGGTCGGTGCTGCTATGGTCAAGGACTCTTTGAGGCAGAATTGGCGCATGGTGTAAATTAACACCAATACCGCAAGGTGACTTTTTGTTTGATTATGACTGCTTGTTTTGTCACTTGCCTAAAGTGTGAATAAAACACTGAACTGTTTGATCCAAAGAACTTGTTGTTGCCTCTATACTGCGTCCGCTAATCCTGTCTACCAGAGCGAAACCCCACACTTAATTTTTTCAATCCCTGTCGGCTGAGGAGTGGGAAGGGAGTGGCTTAGGGTACTTTCACACTAGCGTTAAGGGAATCTGGCAGGCTTCCCGTAACAGGATGAGTGAATCTATCCCCCTTAATCATGTATGAACAGTTCACACAATTAAGGTAATTGTGTGAACTGTTCATACATGATTAAGGGGGATAGATTCACTCATCCTGTTACGGGAAGCCATTATGGTATTGGTCAATTTTTGACATGTGATAGTTTATATGTTGTTTATGTGCTCTCCTGTCCTTGTGGTCTCCTATATGTTGGGGAGACCACATGCGACATGAAAACACATTTAAACAATCATCTGTTCTCAATCAGACGTAAAATGAAAGATCTGCCAGTCCCTAAACATTTTGTTGAGGCCAATCATAGGGAGAAGGATTTAAAATTCATGATAGTGGATCAGATCACTCTCTCTAGAAGGGGAGATGATAGGACATTGGCTCTCAAACAGAGCGAGCTTCGATGGATCCATCGCCTCAACACGCTGAGACCGGGTGGCCTCAATGTCGATTTTAAATGGAGTGTGATCTAGTATGGGGCTCCTCATGTTTCCCTCTTGATCCTCTCCTTGCTGTGCCCTGGATGTGTGAATTCAATTGGTGTCATCTACTATATAATCTAATATATTAATTAGGATAACTGGATTCACAGTTAATTTTATACTTATTTTTCTTTTTTTCTCTCTAGATTTTTTCTATCAATGCTTTTGCGGCGGTGTTTACGGATGGCGGACGCAGAATTCTATGTCTCTCCTTTGATATCTAGGGATGGAGGGGATTTATGGGGCGCAAAAACTAATTATTACTGTTAACTATGATGGTCGACTGTATAGGGTTGTTTGTCCAATGAGTGGTGGCTTTTTATTTATCTAACTTTAGAGTTCTAGGGGATATTTTGGGTTTTGGGTTTTTGGGCATGGATGTGTCCTTGACCCCGGACCCGTTGTGGGCCTATGGTTATGATCGTGGAAATGACATAGCCACTGGCTCTTCTCCCCTTTTTCTCTCTACTAGTATGGCACACACCTTGAAGGAATTTCCTTTTAGTGCCGATATACTTTATATACCACGTTCACTCTGTCTCTTAAACCTGAATACAGCGACCGTTTAGGGTGTTTTTATGCATTCATCTGTCTGGTTTTTGACTCCTTTTCTATATTGTTGTGCCCTCTGCTTCTCCCCCTCCCGTTCTATCTTGGCTGCGCCGGCCCTGTTTTTCTAGCTTGGGCTCGTTTCTGCCCGTTAGCCCTGCGGTGCTTGCCCCTCCCCGCTGGCGTGACGGCGTCCGACGCCGCCCTCGTACTGGTCTCGTGATAGTCGCATGGGTCATGTGATTGCTCACGTGTCCCTTGTGACGTCTCTTGGCTGCGTCTGTGTGGGCGACGTTGCTGGGATTCCGGGCATGCGCACTCTGATTGTGAGGACGTGGACTTTTGGCGCCGTAATCCCGTCATCGCTTAGTGAGTTTTTTAACTTTACTGATTATGACTATTGTCAACACGGACACACAGGTGATGTCACATTGTAATGATGTATCTTGTTTACACAATTTAGGGTACAGTTATGTGCGGATCATGATTATTATTGATTTACACGATGGATTATACTATGTAAACCACTATTGATATGTTATTCACAATATTGAGATGCTTTTTATATTTTTACACTGTTTTTTTATATTTATATATTTCTCTAATTGAATTATTATCACTTGATTTGTTGCTATGTATCCTGGGTATATATACCCTTGTATGACACCTTGTTTTATGCTTGAGAAAGACCGCATTGAGCGGTTGAAATGTTGCAGAGGGGAATAAAAAGATCCACTATTTTTTCACTTTATGCTTGGAGTGCTGCCTCATCCTTTTGAAGATATACAGTACAGACCAAAAGTTTGGACACACCTTCTCATTCAAAGAGATATATATATATATATATATATATATATAGAGAGAGAGAGAGAGAGAGAGAAACATTGCTCCTTTTTAGCATGCAGTAGCCGTTGGTGTTTTTTTATTTTTTTGGATGCTTTGCCAACACCGCTGAAAAAAACACAGGTGCCAAAAAAAAAATCAATTCTGGTGTTTTTTTTTTTACAATTAAAAACAATTGGGAGCCAAACCCCAACATTCATAGCTCTGCACTGTTCTCTGATTAATCAACTGTAGATTCTCATACTAAATGATCCCTACAGAACAAAGCTGTGGATTCTCAATAATAACCGTTGTACAAACAAAGAAACCAACATCAAAAAGCAGCAAAACAAGCAACCCCTTTTCTTTGAAGGGATCCAGGTGAAGAGGCGTTTTGTGTTATTGGTGGGTAAAATGAGAATGTAGCATTGAGAATTAGTCTTTCACAGGGACTGAAGGACCAATTAAGTCCATGTGAAGATCTGTGCTTGAAACACCTTCACACATTAAAATAGAAGCCACTAGTTACTCTTTTGAAAAGTTTGTAGCAAAATATTTAGTCACAGATGATGCACTTTCACACAAGTATTTTGCAATGTTGCAAGCCAAAAGTCAAACCTCGAGGAGGGGGGAGGATTCCATACACCATTATAATTACCGGTAATCTACATTTTACATTTTATCAATAGTATATACTTAAATATTTATATCTCAGAGGCAACTGACCGGAGTAAGGGTACGGCTACACGGCGACAGCTGTCGCGGCCAGGATCACAGAGTAGAAATTAATGGGATCTCTGCGTCAGTCACAATAAATCCAACACTGCTGGTAGTAAATACAACAGATTAACTGCCAACAATGAGGTCTTCATGACTTGTACAATATAGTTAAGGAGAAAAACCTTCTTTAGTTTTTAGTGGTGGATTTACAGTTACTAATTTAATAATAGTGATTTAGGAAACCTAACCAAACCAAATCTAAGCTGCTTCAAGCTACTCACACAGAGGCGGACTGGGAACTTAAAGTGGCCTTGGAAAAAAAACTATAAGTGGCCCCATTTTGTAGGCAGGTCCAAATTAACAGAAGGCATATACCATAGAACATAATACCATTATCCCATTATCCCAATTACAATGAGCAGATAAAAGGTCCAGAGTTCATTTCAAGTGTGATATTAGCATTTGGAATCTGTTGCTGTCAACTCTCAAGATGAGATCCAAAGAGCTGTCACTATCAGTGAAGCAAGCCATCAATAGGCTGAAAAAACAAAAGAAACCCATCAGAGAAATAGCAAAAACATTAGGCGTGGCCAAAACAACTGTTTGGAACATTCTTAAAAAGAAGAAACGCACCGGTGAGCTCAGCAACACCAAAAGACCCGGAAGACCACGGAAAACAACTGTGGTCGATGACCGAAGAATTCTTTCCCTGGTGAAGAAAACACCCTTCACAACAGTTGGCCAGATCAAGAACACTCTCCAGGAGGTAGGTGTATGTGTGTCAAAGTCAACAATCAAGAGAAGACTTCACCAGAGTGAATACAGAGGGTTCACCACAAGATGTAAACCATTGGTGAGCCTCAAAAACAGAAAGGCCAGATTAGAGTTTGCCAAATGACATCTAAAAAAGCCTTCACAGTTCTGGAACAACATCCTATGGACAGATGAGACCAAGATCAACTTGTACCAGAGTGATGGGAAGAGAAGAGTATGGAGAAGGAAAGGAACTGTTCATGATCCTAAGCATACCACCCTATCAGTGAAGCATGGTGGTGGTAGTGTCATGGCGTGGGGATGTATGGCTGCCAAAGGAACTGGTTCTCTTGTATTTATTGATGATGTGACTGCTGACAAAAGCAGCAGGATGAATTCTGAAGTGTTTCGGGCAATATTATCTGCTCATATTCAGTCAAATGCTTCAGAACTCATTGGACGGCGCTTCACAGAGCAGATGGACAATGACCCAAAGCATACTGCAAAAGCAACCAAAGAGTTTTTTAAGGGAAATAAGTGGAATGTTATGCAATGGCCAAGTCAATCACTTGACCTGAATACAATTGCGCATGCATTTCACTTGCTGAAGACAAAACTGAAAGGAAAATGCCCCAAGAACAAGCAGGAACTGAAGACAGTTGCAGTAGAGGTCTGGCAGAGTATCGCCAGGGATGAAACCCAGCGTCTGGTGATGTCTATGCGTTCCAGACTTCAGGCTGTAATTGACTGCAAAGGATTTGCAACTAAGTATTAAAAAGTGAAAGTTTGATTTATGATTATTATTCTGTCCCATTACTTTTGGTTCCTTAACAAGTGGGAGGCACATATGCAAACTGTTGCAATTCCTACACCGTTCACCTGATTTGGATGTAAATACCCTCAAATTAAAGCTGGCAGTCTGCAGTTAAAGCACATCTTGTTTGTGTCATTTCAAATCCATTGTAATGGTGTATAGAGCCAAAAATGTTAGAATTGTGTCGATGTCCCAATATTTATGGACCTGACTATGTACCTGGTCAGTGGCAAAGAGGAGGCCTTGGGTGGTCCCCTGGGGCATCGGGCCACCAGGAAATTTCCCTGTAGGGTCTATGGTCAATCCGCCACTGTACTCACATCATCATGTGAGTACAGTACAATAGACCTGCAGTCAGGAACTCAATGCATTGTAAATCACTATTATGTAGTGAGTTTATGTCAGAGAAGCCTCTATCAATCCGAGAGATGCAGGCTAACACATGGACTGTGTTTCCTGGACTGCACACGACAGTGTGAATGAGCCCTAAGGCTGAGGTTACACACAGACTTTTTGTAGCAAAATATTTCCAATTTTAACAATCGAGCTACAGATGTTAACTAAAGGGACACATTAAAGGGGTTGTACAGTGGCATAATATTAATGATCTATCCTATGGATGGGTCATCAATATTAGATCCCACTCCTTGCAACCTCCCCCCGATCAGCTGTTTGAAGGGTGCTGCGCTCATGCAAGCACAGCATCCTCTTAATGGTTTAATTGTACGCCGTCTCCCTTGTAGCAGTGGTGCAGTGTAATTACAACTGCTCATCCCTCTACAAGGGAGACGGTAAACAATGAAAAAGACACATCGCTTTCACGAGCGCAACAACCCCTTCAAACAGCTGATCGGCAGGGGTGCCAGGACCTTTGCTGATCTGATACTGATGACCTATCCTGCACAACCCCTTTAAGTTAAAGTTCACTCCTGTGGACTGCTGTGATCACTTAATAGTTACAATTAATCTTGTACCACTAGAAAATGTGTAGCTGTAACCTTAGCCTCAATGAGAATACAAATAAACAGCATATTGTAATACAGGGTAAAATTTAGGAGTAGTAATACAATGGTATTTAAACTCTTAGATCGTCATGCATTAGGGATTTCAAACTAATGTACTCTGAATTATAGCAGCCCTCACAAAGTCATAAGTTAAAATGACAAATCAGCAACCGATCTCTGCTGTCACCTGTTGCCTAGTCTGGGTTTCCAATGATGGTATGCAAATCTGTTTGGCATGAACAACTTTTCAACTACAGAAATCGACAATGAATTAAAAAATAAAACATAGATCAACTTTTAAAAAGATTTCTGTCATCAGTCAGAATCTGTCATGCTCGTTCATGCTACAAAAAGGTGCTGATTGTAGACAGAAAATGGTTGAAATTGGCCTTTTTGGCCTTCAACAATCTCTAGTTTATGACTATGACCAGGTTTACTCATTTTTCTTGGGATTACACCTAAATAAAAATTGTGAATTACTTTTCAGTGATGAATACACTCCTTCAAACCTCTTATCTGAAACATTGCAAGCATAGTTTTGATTGCAAGATACTCACAGAGAAATGATCTTTCGACTTTGTAACTACAACAGAATGGGCAGCACCATCCAGTAAAATAGAAAGGTCCCAGCTCTTCAAATCATTCTTAGCTACTGGAACTCTAAAATGACAAGACCAAAGTGTTCATTCAAACAAATATCCCAAAACAGTTTACCAATACAACATAGCATGCATGAAAGTCAAGTTATAAACATATGACTTTTGATAAAATTACAGTCAACAAGAGGAAAAATATCCCTTTTCTCGGTAAGGCGCTCTCAAAAGGGAGTCGGTGAGCAGTTTTGACCACAGCGCTAGGTACGAGTGCCAGGGAGTGCAGACGAACATACCTTTTGTGGAACTTTTATTATCAGGGGTAGTGTGTATATGAGGTTTTATTCTGCCAAATTCTGATATCTAAAGTACCCAGGGTGGAGCTTCATTGTGACGTGTTCTCTGCACTGAGATGCTTCACAGCCTCTCCCTTCTGCAGAGGGACACCTGTAGCAGTTGCCTGCTTGGATGCTATAGTAGTCACTCACAGAAGAGGAAAAGGATTGTAAAGCAGCGAACAAATCACAGTGAAGCACCACCTCCTGGGTACTTGCAGGAGCAGACACAGGTAGAATAAAAGCCCATTAACACTACTACTATTAAACGCTCCACTAACTGTGTGTTTGTCCTGCTTTGTCAAGCCCCTACCTAGTGCTGTCAGCAGTTCTGCATGGGCAAAACTGCTGACAGACCCCTTTTAGTCACACTTCTGCATAAATATAGTTCATAATATTAAAATTACCTCACAATTAAAGAGTGTGATTGTTTAGCCACCATTTTACTACACTCCTACAGATCTTCTGAAACAAGATCTATAAATCATTCAGTGAGCAGATAGTAAACACTGCTATTCTGGCCAAATGTACGCCAGGTAATGAGGGGAAGTATTCTCTGCTACCACTGAGCACTGAATGTGTAAAGTGTGTACTTAGATGTAAATCGACATTAAATGATGAAATGAACTGCATACAAATGGTAAAGAAATCTTGTAATCACTGTTTAGACAGGTGATTCTAGTGGAAAGTTGACAGTATACATGACAGCTAGAGATGAGCGAATTATTCAAAAATTAGATTAAGCCGATCCGATGAATTTTTTGAAAAAGATTCGGTTTGATCCGAATTTACTTGCGGCGAATCGCGTTAAAAAACAGCTATTTCCTGGCTTTAGAGAGCCTTTATAGTGGTGTAAAACACTGTGACTTGCAGTAACACGCATAGGGAGTCTGCTGTGGTAGTAAAATAATACTGTGAAGATTGATGTTCAGATGACAGGCATCGCTCTTAGAATCACTGCACACTTCACTTATTTGGGCAGTCACGGGGCCAAAACTGACTAAATAACTCAAGTATGAACTCAGCCTTACAGGTTGATGTTAGCGCCAAGAAGAAGCGCACTCCTGTTACACCCTTGTCAGCTGATTCCACATAAATGTCTACAGAACCTGTTCTATTAAACGCTTATGCAAGTAGAGCCCGACAGAGTGGAGAGGGCGTCAGCAATAAATTTGGGTTGCCCTTCCATCAGAACAATAACCCCAAAAAAACGGATCCTGTCTGTTGAGCATCCGCCTTCACTCGGTCAGCATTTGGTCAGCAATCCATCAGTATTGCTAATGCCAAAAAAACAGGAGTGGATCCAAAACAGAAATGACACGTGAATGGAATATTTGCATGTCTTGTGTTTTGTACCCACTCCTGCTTTTGGCTACCAAATCACAAGCTAATTCTGATGGGACCATACAGGCCTTACAGCTGCTACACAGAGAGGATCCGTTGTGCATCTCATTTTTCCTTCCTTATGACAGATCAGAAGAAAGGTTAAATAAATGATGATGTCAGCCAGGCCGAAAGGCAAAATAGTGGCCCAGTCATGAAGCGGGGAGCGTGGGAACAGCATGAGAAGTCCACAGAGTGGCCCGATGACATAGTGGTGAGCTGGCGGCAGCATGAGGAGACCACTGAGTGGCCCAATGACGGAGTCTGGAGGTGGCGGAAGCATCAGGAGGCCACAGAGTGGCACAATGACAGAGTGTGGAGATGGCAGCAGCAGCATCAGGAGGAGGACACAGAGTGGCACAATGACAGTGTGGAGATGGCAGCAGCAAAATCAGGAGACCACAAAGTGGCAAGGTGACAATGTGGAGGTGACAGCAGCATCAGGAGACCACAGACTGGCATGGTGACAGTGTGGAGGTGGCAGCAGCATCAGGAGACCACAAAGTGGCAAGGTGACATAGTGTGGAGGTGACAGCAGCATAAGGAAACCACAGAGTGGCAAGGTGACAGTGTGGAGGTGGCAGCAGCATCAGGAGACCACAAAGTGGCAAGGTGACATAGTGTGGAGGTGACAGCAGCATAAGGAAACCACAGAGTGGCAAGGTGACAGTGTGGAGGTGGCAGCAGCATCAGGAGACCATAGAATGACAGAGTGGGGAGGTGGGTGGCAATACGAGTACCAGCTGAAGATGGTGGGTGAAAGAAGGAGCACTTGGCATCAGATGTGTGGCATCAGGCAGGTAGCGGCATCAGAATAGTAGCTGAGGCAGGTAGCCAGAAGAAACCGGTCTCTTTTTGTCAAAGTGTTGGTGTGGCACCATGGATGATCTAGTCTGATGCTTAAAGCATTGGTGGGTGGAAACCCTGGCTGATCCATGCCCAATTTATCTTGACAAAAGGTCAGTCTCTGCACATTTTGGGTGGACAGGCGAGTTCTTCTTGGGGTAACTATGGCCCCTGCCACACTAAGCACCCGCTCTGATGCCACACTACTGGCTGGACAGGATAGCTTTTCCAGGGCAAACTCTGCTAGTTGCGGCCACAAATCCAGTCTGGCTGCCCAGTAGTCCAGCGGATCTTCAATGTGGGGTGGCAGGGTACTGTTCAAGTATGCCACCACCTGCTATTCAGGTCCTGCTCCAGGTCTAGCTGCTGCTGAGTAGTTTCTTCACTAGGCGGGTGAAGAAAGCTGCTCATCAGAGACTCTAGACTCAAGTTGCTGCTGATGGAGCTGGAACTGCTCCTACCCCCCCCCCCCCACAGCAACCATGGAAGAGGAACAGAGGGCCCCCCGGTCAGACCTGCGAGAGGATGGATGATGGCGCAGACAGGCAACTCACTACATAGGATGTCTCTATAGTAGTTCAGTTTGTCCTCCCTCTCAGCGGGTGTAAAAAAAGGCCCCCATTTTGGACCAGTAGCAAGGGACCAACAAGGTGGAGAGCCAGAAGTCATCCCTCTACCGAATGGTTACAATTCGGCTGTCACTACGCAAGCGAGCATGCATCGGGCCATTTGTGCAAGTGACTCGGAGGGACTACCTGCCTCCATCTCCACTGCATACTGCCACAGTGTGTCTGGGTCCTCTGCCTTGTCTTCCTCATCGCCCTGTAGCTCTTCTGGCTGCTCCTGTTCGTCCTCTCCTGTCACCTGTGTGTAAAAACCACAGATTCCTCCTCAAGTTCAGCCCCCACAGGGCTCATGTGGCCGTGAGATGTAGGTGCCACGTCTCCAGTCCCCTGACCAGCCAGATTTACCAGCATCTGTTCCAGGACATGAAGCAGTGGAATGACGTTGTTCATCCCGTAGTCCTGGCGACTGACAAATAACGTGGCCTCCTCAAAAGACTTGAGCAAACGGCAGGTGTCACGCATGAGCTGCCACTGGCTGACATCGAAGTTAAACAAAGGAGTACTCCTGTTCGCTTGGATCATAAAGAAATCGTTTATGGCCTTTCTCTGTTCGCATAGTCGGTCCAAAATATGGAGGGTGGAATTCCAATGGGTCGAAAAGTCGCATATCAGCCTATGTTGGGGGATGCCGTTCTGCCGCTGCAGCTCAAGTAGGGTGTGCTTTGCGGTGTACGAGTGGCTGAAGTGCATGCAAAGTTTCCTAGCCATTTTTAGGATGTTTTGCAGATGGGTGGACAACCAGATTGAACACGTGGCTCAGCCCCCATGGACGCAGAACCGACACCATGTTCTTACCATTCTTGGTCACCATGGTTCCGATTTTGAGTTGTCGCGGAGAAAGCCAGGATTCGATTTCTTGATGAAGGACACGGAGCAGTTCCTCCCCTGCAGAACAACGTGATACCGCTGTGCCCTGCACATGTATGCTGGAGGGGCACTGTGAATTGTCCCTGCAGTGGAGACTGAGAACACGGTGGAGGATGAGGAGGCAGAGGCGGACATAGTCGCAGGACCAGTGATATGACAACGTGGAGGCGGAAGCGGCATCACCTGGCCAAGTTGCTGGTGTGGCTGTGCAAGAACCACATTCACCCAGTAGGCTGTAAAGGACATGTATTGTCCCTGACCGTAGTTACAGCTCCACATGTTGGTGCTGCTGTGCACTTTGGCAGGAGCTTCAGGACCAGCAGATGATGGGAAGGACAGACAGCTCCCTTCGTCTGATGTGGTGGAGCCTTGACTACCTGAAACAGGGGGAGTGGCAGGTTGAGGAGAGGCGAGGGCACAGGGCCTGCTCCCGGGCCATGCCAACTAAGGGTTGTGTCTGACGAACCCAACGACTCTTGGCTGGGGGTGTCTGATGTCACTTGGGACGAAGTGGATGACCAAGTCAACCATTCAAGAACCGCTGGGTTGCAGGTCAAGACACAACCGACAGATCACACCGGGAGCTCAGGCCTCTCGCTGCGACTCCTGCTGTCACGCCCCCTTACTCTGCTGTGACATGTGCCTGCGCCAGGAACATTTAGGCCTCTGCCACTCCCCTGTGCAGGGCCTGACACTTCTCTGTCTGACATACTGTTAGATCAAATAAATAAATAAATAAAAAGGAAATTAAACACCCCCAAAAAAGTCTGCAATTTTCTGACTTCACCACACAACGGCTAATAAGCCCTTTTTTTCCCACTAATACACGCCAAAAAGGGCTGTAATTTTCTCACTTCACCACACAACGGCAAATACTTTTTTTGTGCCACTAATACACGCTTTTTTTGCTTTAGAACATATAACTGCACCGCTGAACGGCAAATATATATATATTTTTTGCCACTAATACACGACAAAAAGGGCTTTAGAACATATAACTGCACTGCTGAACGGCAAATATATTTTTCTTTTTTCCACTTATACACTCCACAAAAGGGCTTTAGAACATATAACTGCACCGCTGAACGGCAAATACCGTATTTTTCGCCCTATAAGATGCACTTTCCCCCCCAAAATGGGGGGAAAATGGCAGTGCGTCTTATGGGGCGAATGCTGCCGTTTACACTGATACACCTCCGACTGCGCTGTGCGGTGTATCAGCGAGGAGGGAGGAGGGGCTGGGGGCCAGCATCTAGTTCTGTAATGGCAACGGGGCCCGAAGCAGTCATTGTATTCCATTGCACCGGGCCCCGCTCACTGTACTAATCGTATCTAACTGCAGGCAATGTTTAACTATAGAATATCTTCAATCCAGCAGCCTGTACTTACATCCGTACAGGCAGGAGGCTGGGCGGGTAGGCGGGCACTGGCAGCGCAACTCACTACGCCACGTCCCTGCTACGCCCACTTTATGAATGAAGCAGGCGGCGTGGGCACGTGACTAGTGAGTTACGCTGCCAGTGCCCGCCCACCCGGTCTCCTGCCTGCTACGGACGTAAGTACAGGCTGCTGGATTGAAGATATTCTATAGGTAGACATTGCCTGCAGTTAGATACGATGAGCAAGGCCCGGTGCAATAGAATACAATGACTGCACTGGGCCCCGCTACCAGTACAAATCTAGTGTAGATGCCAGCCCCCAGCCCCTGTATTGGGGGTCATTCACAATACACAGGGACACTGTTATGGGGGGGGGGGGGGGGGGGATCTGTGGATGACACATAGCATAATATGCTATCTGTCATCCACAGATCCTCCCCATAGCAGTGTCATGCCATCCACAGATGCCCCCATAACAGTGCCATCCACAGATGCCTATAACAGTACATAGAAACATAGAATGTGTCGGCAGATAAGAACCATTTGGCCCATCTAGTCTGCCCAATATATCTGAATCCTATGAATCAGTACCATCCACAGACCCCCATAACAGTGTCAGCCACAGATCCCCCATAATAATAGTGTCATCCACAGACCACCATAACAGTGTCATCCACAGATCCCCCATAATAGTGTCATTCACAGGCTACCATTAGTTCAAAGCACACCAAAAGCACACCTTTTGGTTCAAAATATATTTTTTCTTATTTTCCTTCTCAAAAACTTAGGTGCGTCTTATGGGCTGATGCGTCTTATAGGGCGAAAAATACGGTATATTCTCTTTTTACCACTTATACACGCCACAAAAGGCTTTAGAACATATAACTGCACCGCTGAACAACAAATATATTTTTCTTTTTTCCACTTACAGGTTGTGCTGACCCAATTCCCCACATTTTTTCTTTGCAGTATATATTGGAGGCGTGGCGATCTCCTTGGAGTCATTGTACACCTGACCAGTCAATTTGTCCTGGAGGCTGGTTTTAAAGTCAGTATAAAACTGAGTCTGCTTATATAGAACCTACCAGTGGCCATTTGGCTCCAGGAGAAGTATATGGTGGGCTCAGCGTGCATGTTGGTACTTGCATCCCTGGATCCGATGAAAGCTGTAATGGCACCGGACGGGGTTAAAAGCAGAGTGTGCTTGGCGTGCACGCTGACCTGCATTCCCTGGATTTTGTGTGGCTGTCATGGCCCATGAACAGGTAGGAACTAGAGTTAGGGACCACTCAAATAGAGGCGACCTTGACGTGGTGAGTGGCTTACTACGCTTTGGCCAAAATGTACACCAATGCCTCATCCAGCATGGAGGCAAATTGCTGGATGTAGAGTGCTATCACATTTGTATTTTTCGTTTGTATATGTATTTCGCCATAGTGATGTGCACCACATACAGGTTGTGCTGACCCAATTCCCCACCTTTTTTCCACTTATACACTCCAAAAAAAAGGGCTTTAGAACATATAACTGCACCGCAGAACGGCAAATAGGTCCATATTTTTTTTCAGTTATACACTCCACAAAAGGCTTTAGAATATATAACGGCACCGCTGAACAGCAAATACATTTTTCTTTTTTCCACTTATACACTCCACAAAAGTCTTTAGAACATATAACTGCACTGTTGAATGGCAAATATATTTTTCTTTTGCCACTAATACACGACAAAAAGGGTTTCAGAACATATAACTGCACCGCTGAACAGCAAATAATTATTTTTTTTTGTGCCACTAATACAAGCCAAAAAGGGCTGTAATTTTCGCACTTCACCACACAGCGGCTAATAAGCTTTTTTTTCCCCCCAATAATACAAGCCAAAAAATGCTTTAGAACATATAATTGCACCGCACAAGGGCAAATAAGATGTAGAAATATTTCCTTGCAATAAACCCTGTTAATGGCTGTATCAAACAGCACTTGCACCCCACTAACAAGAACAGTTTGCTGGAATTACAGAGCTGGATAATGGCAATTTGGATCCCCAGTCAGTGCAGCAAGGTGTAGGGCTGTAACCTCCACTACTGAACCCTGTTCTACATAAATGCTGTGGAATGATTGCTCCCTATCCTTTCCCTACACCTTGAATAATCTTTCCCTAAACTTGTAAATCGTTTTTTAAGACAACTTATCCCCTATCCACAGGATTGGGTATGTGTTTGACTGGCGGTGATTGAACCGCTGGGGCCCCACTGTTTATGAAAACGGGGCCTGTGCTTTCCCATTTGAATAATGCATCAATCACTCATTTGCGCTGCCACTCCATTAAGCTCTATGTGGCTTCCTGAGATGTCAAAGCTTGTACTCCACTATCTCTGGTAGTCCCAAAGAGTTGGAGTGGTAGTCACACCTGCTCCATTCAAATGTGAACGATAGTGGCTAAACCATACATCATTAAAGAAAATAATTACCGCAGCACTCTCCCTTCAGTCACATATTGTTTATTCACCAACTGTGCAATGTTTCGAATTCAGAGTCTTTTTCAAGCATATGAATTATAACAGTGAAGAGCCTACTTATATACACCTAGTACTAAATAATTAAATTGGGGGACCGCCCTAACCAGGATCCTCCCACCCTCACATAAATATCACCTGTGTTTAACTTATAATATAAATAACTTTGTGCATATATATAAAAAAATAATACATTTTACATACCACACTTGTTCCCCATGTCCCATACAAAGGCGACATTGAAGGCATTTCTCAGCGTCTCTAAATCCCCATTGCGCATGCGTTGCCAAAGTTCATAGGTATTTGTTAAATTAAATGTCCAATTCTAATTGCTGACAGCAATTAGAATTGGACATTTGTATGGGACAAGTTTGGTATGTAAAATGTATTAGTTTTGATATACCGCATTTTTCGCCCTATAAGACGCACCGGCCCAAAAGACACCCCTAGTTTTTAGAGGAGGAAAATAAGAAAAAATATTTTTCATTAGACCTCAGGTCAGACCAGCAATCAGACCCCCAATGTTATCAGACCTCAGATCACAGCTCCAATCAGACCTCCAATGTTAATCAGACCTCAGATCACAGCTCCAATCAGATGCCCAATGTTAATAAGACCACAATAAGACTTCAGATCAGACCCACAATCAGACACAGCTCACACCCAAAAGTGAATGACCCCCAATCAGACCTCAGATATGAGCCCCAATATAAATAAGCCCCCATGCCTCATTTGATCAGTCCTCAGTCTCATATTAGCCCAAATGCCTTTTTTGGCTAGCCCCAGTCTCATATTAGCCCCCAGTGCCTCTCTATCAGCCCCAGTGCCTCTTTACCAGCCCCCACTGCCTCTGATGACAAAAGAAAAAAATCACTTAGCTCTTCTGCTCCGGGCACCGCAGCTCCACACCGCCCGCACTCTTCATCATTCTCCTCATTCTGCTGTGCTGTGAACCAGCGCGCAAAGCGTGAGGTCACAGAGCGCCCTCACGCTGTGTGCAGCCACACCACAGCCGAGGACCAGGAAATGGTGAGTACAGAGCCTTCACCGCTTCCCGGTCCTCCGTTACTAATGAGCGCTTCCATAATGGAAGCGCCAATTGGTATTCACCCCATAAGACGTAGGGACATTTCCACTTTGGGGGGGGGGGGGGGAGTGCGCCTTATGGGGCGAAAAATACGGTATATGCACAAAGTGATTTATATTATAAGTTAAACACAGGTGATATTTATGTGAGGGTGGGAGGATCCTGGTTAGGGCGGTTCCCCAATTTTATTATTTGGAACTACGTGTATATAAGTAGGCTCTTCATTGTTATAATTCATATGAAAAAGACCTGTGAAGTCGAAACGTTGCACGGTTGGTTAATAAAACATATATGACTGAAGACAGAGAGTGCTACGGTAATTATTTTCTTTTATGGATTACTGGGGGCCCGTCGGGCTTAGAACCAACACTGCTGGCACCGCCACTATTGGGACAGATTTTTTAATACATCTAGTATATAGTGCTGTTTTCTTCTCTAAATAAACCCTACATCAGTCACAAGGCCTAGGTGCACAACTGGTATATAAAGAACGGCGCTGTGCTCAATAAGCTGCCGGGAGGCTGTGGGGCTCACCAGAGCTCCAGTGAGCATCGTGGCTCCCTAAAACAGCTGATCAGCAGCGTGCCAGGACTTGGATAGGTCATCATAATCATTTCCCAGATAACCCCTGGTGCTAAACCAGCAATGTGGGCCTGCGAACTGATAAAGATCAGTGCCTCTGCCCATAGTGGGCAGAGCAGTGCGCATGCGAGGGCTGGGTGTGGACTAGCGCTTGGGAGCAACTCCAGGCCAGAGGAGGAGAATGCAGTAGGAAAGGAGGGTGGGCCAGAGGACTGCAAGGGAAGCAGTTATCTGGGCACATAGCTGAGGGGCCTGGGCACTTGCGAGTGTAACTCTGCACCTGGACACTTGCGACAGCCAATTTGCATAACTTTATAAAGTACTTTTTTCAGGATCTCTATGTGGGGTAGACAACTGAGGTACTATTTTAATGGGGGGGGGGGGCGAACATTCTATAACGCCATCTGAGTGGTCTAAAACGCTCAGAGTAGGTGCCAGACTCCATTTAAGCCTAATACAACATTATTTGGTGAACTTTTTCATCTAATCATCAAATGGTAATAAAGTTAAGATGATTATGGTATTTGAGATTACTTCCATCAATTTAGCAAGAATACAAATAAGGGGACACACAGATAAAATACTGAACATCCGTTCCCTTTAAATTTGTGAAAAAATGTACATGGTGTAGTTGTCTTTTATAGCCAGCACTGCTATTTGACTAATAAATGAAAATCTTTTAAGCACAAGGTTCAAGTAAAGAATATAAATAAAAATAGATTTAATAGCCCGTAACAGTAATACAGTTCTCAAAAATGTACGCCTCATAGGGTGAAAATGATTGGAGTGTTTTCATTCCATACAATTTCTGAATTAGTTTGTTGGAATTTATTTACATATGTATTATCAAAAGACAAAGACAAATTATGAAGTCGATAAAAGTGGTGCAATTAGGAATGCAGTGATAAAAGCAAACTATTGCCTTAAAACAATAGCCAAGAGTGAACCAGTCATTAAGAAATTCACCATCACAGCACTAGCAGCAGGTGGCATGTAAAATGATCAAGAATAATGTGCTGGGTTCTGTGGCAAGTAAGGTCAGTTTCACATAGAAATCTCTGTTGGAATAAAGACAGAGGGATAAAAAGACGGGGGGATCTTGAGTATGTGGGCCATTCATCTGAACGAAGTTCAGAGAATTTCTGGAGCTGTGAAATATATGTTATGCAAGTGCATAGATGTATTCAGTGGGGGGAGACTGAACCAAGCTACGCTAGGACTACAAAGCAGCCCTCCTATGGTTCATGAATAAGTCGAGGAAATGATCAGGGGGTTTGGGGGGGGGGGGGGGCGCGAGATGTTTAGACAGATGGCCCATTTTAAATGCCTGGGACAGGGCATAAGTGATGTTAATGAAACTTTAGATCTACCCTTTTTTTTAAAAAAATTTTTATTTCCTCTCAACCCCACCCTAAATGTTAAAGGCACACAAATAGACATGTAATAATATGCCATCGATTTTGAAATACAATATAAAATAAAGATGACTTCTGTGCCCTGGTGATAATAAATTCATATGTATGGAGAACATTTCAGAGACCCTTCAACTAGCTACATGAATACAAACCATGGAATTGCTAGATTAAAGGAATTCTTCATATAAATTGAACATGCCAAAAACAACAGAAAACTAGCTTTGCTATCGGACTACTTTCAACATAAAAGTTCATCACACTGTATAAAGATGAAAGTCTGGGATTTGCACTATTCTTCTCAATCCATGAAACTAAAACCAAACTGATTTCTGGAGACTATTCGGTGTGTCCTTAATCTAAAGGCAATGACACAGTCACCTATGAATATTTCAATATAAAAGAGGATAGAAAATTCCTTCCAAAAGTGGTATTGTCTCTTGTGAAGTTACTCTGCTAGCAAGAGGGCTATGCTGCAGCAGTAAAATATAAAATGTAATATCGAAATAGATGCAGTGATGAGGAATCACCCGAGTTTACAATCACACTGTATCATGTCCAAACAAGTTTGATTTGTAATTCCTAATCAATGATTAACCAGTCTGCTACTGTGCAATCAGTTCTGCGAAGGAATAATAGAGGAATGTTACAACATAAATTCATAAGAATAGATGTTATAGAAGTGCTAGTACATGGGAAATGCAAGTAGTAACTTAAACACAAGCCAGGAACGGTGCTTTAATCCTTTAACATATTTAAAGGGGTATATCTGAAGGGCAAGTTTTGACGTTCTCTCCTATCGACAGGATGGGGGATAACTGATTGATGTGGGTCCGACAAATGGAGGGAGTGCAGAGGTTCTGTTCCCCTGATCTGATATAGCAGCAGGTCAGGTATGTTCCCTATAAGACCACTGGAAACAGCGATCGGTTGGGGTCCCAGCAGTCGGACCACCACTGATAAAAGCGAATTATTCCCTATCCTGTGTATAGCTTCAAAACATAGGCATCTATCCCAAATGAAAAATGACAAAAATTACACAATAATAGTGCACGGCGGCACCAGTAACCGTTTTGTCCTACCGGTACCGCGGAACAGGATGCGGATCGATCACCACCGTCGTCAGGCCTTCGATAGAGGTTTCTCCAATACAAGAAAGTTTGAAGAAAAAATATATGAACATCAGGCAGTGATGCACATGTGTGCAGGGTCCCTGTTTAGGCCCTATGGCTAGCTAGGAGATAAATCCCTAATACTAAATATAGGTAGCAGCCTCACCACAGGGCACTCGTCCTGACAAGGACGACCCCGTCCGGAACCTGTCCCTAGAATGAATAAACTATGTGTCCCTAAAAGAAAAAAAGAACTCCCTACACGCATGTTTCACTGCCTAAAAAACAAATTAAAAGGCAATTCATCAGGGGAGAGATGAGGGAAGACGTACTAGGGATAGGTAAACGATGGACACTAATCCCTAGAGACCAGCCTAACTAAATATGTCAGCCAGTAGTGGGGGTAACCAGATGGTGGATACCTCCTTGGGCGGTCTCTGTAGATGAGGAGACTATGGTGCATGCAGTGACATGATATAGGAGAAGCTGCACATGGGACGCCAATCTGTCTGGCGTTTGCACCATGTTTAAATATTCACCTCGCTGCCGCCTCCGCCGCCCACGATGTAGCAGGGCCAATGGGCGCATCCGTGCGCTCGCACGTCGGCGCCGCGCATGCGCTCACCGCAGAGTCAGAAGCGAGGTTTGGAACGCAAGGAAATGCCATAGATGCCGGCTCTCTCCTGCGCATGCGCGGCATCGTTTGTTCTCACGATGCCGCGGCTGTCAGCTGTTTGACAGCAATACTATAGACAGAGACTAATGACAGTTGTCTATTAATGGTGCGGAATGGCAGAACGATCGGAACTCGTCCTGTCAGCACCGCATCAAAGCCCAGAATCGGGCCATCAGTAAAAGGCGGTATTTAGGCAATCCAGTCGGGTACAGACTAGACATAAAATCTCTGGATTATGGCAAAAACAGACACTATGATGTGAAGGCCAATAGATATACCTTGGCACCAAACATTGTAAATAGAATAGAAAGGATAACATGAGTAAATATAGACAAGCTTGATACAGCCCTAAACAGTGTCTGCACCAATATTAAGGTGGAGGCACAGCTGAATCTTTCACAAAAAACAACTGTAATTCAGCTGTTCGTTTAGGCCAGTTGGTACGACTGTTCGCAAAAGGAAGATCCAGCGGGCTTCACGCTGTAAGAGGATCTTATCCCAATCTCCTCCCCGTTTGGGGGGGGGGCGACTGCTTCAATACCACTAACTCGAATGGCACGTATATCACCTTTGTGAAAGTCGCACACATGTCTGGCCACAGCCGTATCTCGTCGTTTGTCAATATCAAGGAGATGTTCTCCTATTCGCCTACGTAATTCACGTTTGGTCTTTCCAATGTACTCTTTTTCACAGATGCATGTGATTTTATATATCACACCTGCCGTTCTGCAAGAGATGAAATCCTTGATATCAAATGTGCGCCTGAGATTACTACTGAAGAAGGTCTTTCCAGTGGCAATACTGTTACAGGCCACACAGCCACTACACCTAAAGTTGCCTACCGGTCGACGACTAAGCCAGGTGTCCGGGGCAACCGGTGGCGTAAGGTGGCTGTGTACCAACATGTCTTTGAGGCTCTTGCCTCGTCTAAATGTGACCTGGGGGTAATCAAACAAGACATCACTCACGTCAGGGTCCATCAAAAGAATGGGCCAATGGCGTTCGAGGATTTCTCTTGACTTCTTGGCAGAGCCATCAAATGTGGTTATAAACCTGATTTTCTTGTCCGTCTCCTGCTTCTTTTTGTGGACTAACAGTGTGTCTCTATTGATGTGGGCTGCTCTCTGGAACGCCTTCTTCAAGACACAGTCAGGGTAACCCCTAGCCAAGAATCTCTGTCTGAGGTCAGCCGCCTGCGTCTTGAATTCATGTTCTTCCGAACAGTTCCTCCGCAGGCGCAGGTACTGCCCATAGGGAATACCTCGCTTTAGGGGCATGGGATGGCTGCTCTGCCAATGGAGGACTGAATTAGTCGCTGTAGATTTGCGGTAAATACTTGTGGAAAGCTCCCCCCCACTTTTTTTAGATATACATACATCAAGGAAAGGTAGTGTATGGTTGTCAATCTCATACGTGAAACGCAGACCGATGGAATTATTGTTAAGGGACTCTACAAAAAGCTTAAAAGGCTGCATGGCTAGCATTCCAAATTATGAGGATGTCGTCGATGTACCGGGCCCACAGGGTAATGGGCCCGGTCATCGACTCACTGTCACGGCCATGGCTATGACCGTGACTCCTGAACCGCATGCGGTTGTCAGCGGTTCTCTTTGGTGTTCAATCACAGGTGAGGGCTGTGGTATTTGCCTCACCTGTGGTTGCCGCTGGCAACAGTGTGTATGGGCAGCGTAGCAGTCGGAGCTGTGCCATTGCAGCTTGCTACGTTGTGCATGCGGTTTTGTGTGATGTGTGTATGTGTGCACTTGTTGTTAGTTATTGTGTGCACTTTCCCTTTATGTATGTTTGTTTTCCCTTCTGTGTTACTGGAAGGGTTAACTTCCTTCCCAGTGTGTGTGTGATGTCACTGGGTGTGTCCAATCCTTGGGTGTGGCTTCTTGGCCTATAAAGCCTCACTGCTTTTGCAGGCCTGCAGGTTGCTTCAGCCATGCTTAGCTGAGAGCAGCCTCATGTCTTTATTACCTGCCAGTAAGAGCCACCCCTGTGGTCATAACCATAATGTCGCATTAAGTTATTTCTAGTTATGTGTGATGTCCGTGTGATGTTTTATATGGGTTTTTGTGCAGCTATGGATCTGGGTCCCTGTGTGGGGATGCGTTTGTGATCTGCACCCTGCTTACACAGGGATCCAGTCAGCAAGGCTGTGGCAGGTAGGTGGAACTCTTTGTTCACCTGCCATATCCATAGAGCTGTTTATGTTTCCCCTTTTCCAGCAGCTTGGCCGTTGAGACTCCTGCTCCTCCGTGTCTAGGAGGAGTGGGTTGTCTTACTCAGCTCCTAGGTTAGGGCCATCTTGAGGGCTAGCAGGGACTTCTAGGTTCCGGAGCATGAGCCCTCCTACCATCAAGGTTGGCTCATGTAGCTAGGAGCCAGGGTCAGGTTAGGGATGCGTTTAGGAGGTGACCTGCTCCCTAATCCTGTCTTCTTGGTCAAGCAGCCATAACATCACCGGGCTCCACACGGCTGAGGATTTCCCCCATCCTCAGCCGTGACAGTATGACCACAATCGCTTCTTACGTGGCGCTCCCTCGAAAGAGGGTAAAGCATGCACTGCTGTCTACGGATGGGGTGCATGCGCGTTCTCCGGAGGGAGAGCGTTATGGGGCTTTCACGATTTACGGCGCGGTGAGTGGCATTCCCAGCTCACCGTTGTCCGTGTTGGTGTCCCCTTTTTGTCTTTCCCCTCCCCCCCCTCCCATTGTTTCTTATGCCTCACCAACTTTCCCCTTTTGTTGTTGGGAGGGGCTTTGAGGGGTGGGAGTATGCATCCCTCGAAAGAGGGTGAAGCATGTACCGCCCTCTGCGGAAGGGTTACATGCGCGCTCTTCGGAGGGAGAGCGTTCTGGGGGTTTCGCCTCTGACGGCGCGGTGAGTGGCGTTTCCCCGCCTTCCCTTCACCGTTGCCTCGTTTGGCGTCCCCCTGATTTTATAGCACTAGGGTGTTTGTTTGGTGTGCGAGTTGCACACCTTCGAAAGAGGGTGCAGCATGCAGTGCCATATCCTTGTGGCCTGCATGCGCGTTCTCCGGAGGGAGAGCGTTCCTGGGGGTTCTCCGTTAACGGCACGGTTGGTGGCTTATTCCCCGCCACCTTACCTTCCGTGTCCGTGTTGGGGATCCCTCGTCCCTCTCCATGTTCCCATCTCTGGTCGTCTGCTGGCAGCACTCCGTAAGTGGTCCGGCTGCGTGCTGGTTAGGAGTGTCTGCTGGCAGCGACTGGAGTGGGGACGTGAGTGGAGAGTCCCCTCGTCCACTCTCAGTGGTTCCATTTCCGTGTCGCTGGTGCGGGCTGCAGGCCTCGTCGGACTGGCTGTGTTGTGTGCTGGGAGAGGAGGCAGCTGACAGTGACATTTTGGGAACCGTGTCTGAGAGTGGACGTCCCCTTCTCCCATCCCCTTGTGTGAGTCCCTCACGTTTTTTTTTTTTTATTGGTGGGGGGGCTTTGAGGGGTGGGAGTGTCACGGCCATGGCTATGACCGTGACTCCTGAACCGCATGCGGTTGTCAGCGGTTCTCTTTGGTGTTCAATCACAGGTGAGGGCTGTGGTATTTGCCTCACCTGTGGTTGCCGCTGGCAACAGTGTGTATGGGCAGCGTAGCAGTCGGAGCTGTGCCATTGCAGCTTGCTACGTTGTGCATGCGGTTTTGTGTGATGTGTGTATGTGTGCACTTGTTGTTAGTTATTGTGTGCACTTTCCCTTTATGTATGTTTGTTTTCCCTTCTGTGTTACTGGAAGGGTTAACTTCCTTCCCAGTGTGTGTGTGATGTCACTGGGTGTGTCCAATCCTTGGGTGTGGCTTCTTGGCCTATAAAGCCTCACTGCTTTTGCAGGCCTGCAGGTTGCTTCAGCCATGCTTAGCTGAGAGCAGCCTCATGTCTTTATTACCTGCCAGTAAGAGCCACCCCTGTGGTCATAACCATAATGTCGCATTAAGTTATTTCTAGTTATGTGTGATGTCCGTGTGATGTTTTATATGGGTTTTTGTGCAGCTATGGATCTGGGTCCCTGTGTGGGGATGCGTTTGTGATCTGCACCCTGCTTACACAGGGATCCAGTCAGCAAGGCTGTGGCAGGTAGGTGGAACTCTTTGTTTACCTGCCATATCCATAGAGCTGTTTATGTCTCCCCTTTTCCAGCAGCTTGGCCGTTGAGACTCCTGCTCCTCCGTGTCTAGGAGGAGTGGGCTTGTCTTACTCAGCTCCTAGGTGAGGGTCATCTTGAGGGCTAGCAGGGACTTTTAGGTTCCGGAGCATGAGCCCTCCTACCATCAAGGTTGGCTCATGTAGCTAGGAGCCAGGGTCAGGTTAGGGATGCGTTTAGGAGGTGACCTGCTCCCTAATCCTGTCTTCATGGCCAAGCAGCCGTAACATCACCGGGCTCCACACGGCTGAGGATTTCCCCCATCTTCAGCCGTGACACTCGCCCTCACCAAAGACGGTAGTGGCCTCCCACCAGCCCAGGAGCAGGTTGGCGTAGGACGGAGCACAGGAGCAACCCATCGCCGTGCCCCTGAGCTGGTGGTAGAGGCGACCGTCAAACATGAAGAAATTATGCGTTAGCAGAAACCTGAGCAGCTGTAGGACCAGCTCGTTATGAGCCACAAACTGCTGTCCCCGCATACTCAGGTAGTAACCAACAGCTCTCAAGCCTGCCTCGTGTGGTATCGAGGAATATAAAGCCTCAACATCAACACTAGCGAGGCAAGAATGATCGTCAATACATACTCCATCGACCCGCTTCAACAAGTCCGTAGTGTCACGAGTAAAAGACGGGAGGGCAATAACAAAGGGCATCAATATCCGATCAATATAGATCCCTATGTTTTGTCCCAGGCTCCCGATGCCGGCCACGATCGGTCTCCCTTTGAGTGGTTTAAGTCCTTTATGGACTTTAGGGAGGCTATAGAACGTGGCCGCCACCGGGTGCCGAGGATACATGAACTCAAATTCTTCATGAGAGATGAGCCGGTTAGTTTTAGCTGCAGACAGGATATCTCTTAACTCCACCAAATATGGAGCCGTGGGATTCGAGGTCAGGGTTTGATAACTACTCCTATCTTTCAGAATTTGTTCGCACATGGACTGATAACTAAGTCTGTTCATAATAACGGTGTTTCCACCTTTGTCTGATGGTTTTATAACTATAGTGTCGTCCTCTCTCAGTGATTTAATGGCCCTCTGTTCCTCTGCGGAGCAGTTCTTAGATCTATGTGGATTCTGAAGTTCCATGATGTCTGCAGTAACTAGTTGTAAGAAGACATCCAAACAAGATATGTCTCCTGCTGGTGGCATTTTATTGCTCTTGTTACGCAAGGGAGTGAATGGACCTAGTCCCTCAAAAGTTTGTACATAAGTTGATATACTATGCAGTAATTCTACATCTGGCAATAGATCTGTAGGAATCCCCAAAAGTTGACTTTTCTTCCCATCTGTCAATTTAAATACATGAAGAATTTGAGTTCATGTATCCTCGGCACCCGGTGGCGGCCACGTTCTATAGCCTCCCTAAAGTCCATAAAGGACTTAAACCACTCAAAGGGAGACCGATCGTGGCCGGCATCGGGAGCCTGGGACAAAACATAGGGATCTATATTGATCGGATATTGATGCCCTTTGTTATTGCCCTCCCGTCTTTTACTCGTGACACTACGGACTTGTTGAAGCGGGTCGATGGAGTATGTATTGACGATCATTCTTGCCTCGCTAGTGTTGATGTTGAGGCTTTATATTCCTCGATACCACACGAGGCAGGCTTGAGAGCTGTTGGTTACTACCTGAGTATGCGGGGACAGCAGTTTGCGGCTCATAACGAGCTGGTCCTACAGCTGCTCAGGTTTCTGCTAACGCATAATTTCTTCATGTTTGACGGTCGCCTCTACCACCAGCTCAGGGGCACGGCGATGGGTTGCTCCTGTGCTCCGTCCTACGCCAACCTGCTCCTGGGCTGGTGGGAGGCCACTACCGTCTTTGGTGAGGGCGAGTCGATGACCGGGCCCATTACCCTGTGGGCCCGGTACATCGACGACATCCTCATAATTTGGAATGCTAGCCATGCAGCCTTTAAGCTTTTTGTAGAGTCCCTTAACAATAATTCCATCGGTCTGCGTTTCACGTATGAGATTGACAACCATACACTACCTTTCCTTGATGTATGTATATCTAAAAAAAGTGGGGGGGAGCTTTCCACAAGTATTTACCGCAAATCTACAGCGACTAATTCAGTCCTCCATTGGCAGAGCAGCCATCCCATGCCCCTAAAGCGAGGTATTCCCTATGGGCAGTACCTGCGCCTGCGGAGGAACTGTTCGGAAGAACATGAATTCAAGACGCAGGCGGCTGACCTCAGACAGAGATTCTTGGCTAGGGGTTACCCTGACTGTGTCTTGAAGAAGGCGTTCCAGAGAGCAGCCCACATCAATAGAGACACACTGTTAGTCTCCAAAAAGAAGCAGGAGACGGACAAGAAAATCAGGTTTATAACCACATTTGATGGCTCTGCCAAGAAGTCAAGAGAAATCCTCGAACGCCATTGGCCCATTCTTTTGATGGACCCTGACGTGAGTGATGTCTTGTTTGATTACCCCCAGGTCACATTTAGACGAGGCAAGAGCCTCAAAGACATGTTGGTACACAGCCACCTTACGCCACCGGTTGCCCCGGACACCTGGCTTAGTCGTCGACCGGTAGGCAACTTTAGGTGTAGTGGCTGTGTGGCCTGTAACAGTATTGCCACTGGAAAGACCTTCTTCAGTAGTAATCTCAGGCGCACATTTGATATCAAGGATTTCATCTCTTGCAGAACGGCAGGTGTGATATATAAAATCACATGCATCTGTGAAAAAGAGTACATTGGAAAGACCAAACGTGAATTACGTAGGCGAATAGGAGAACATCTCCTTGATATTGACAAACGACGAGATACGGCTGTGGCCAGACATGTGTGCGACTTTCACAAAGGTGATATACGTGCCATTCGAGTTAGTGGTATTGAAGCAGTCGCCCCCCCCCCCCCCAAACGGGGAGGAGATTGGGATAAGATCCTCTTACATCGTGAAGCCCGCTGGATCTTCCTTTTGCGAACAGTCGTACCAACTGGCCTAAACGAACAGCTGAATTACAGTTGTTTTTTGTGAAAGATTCAGCTGTGCCTCCACCTTAATATTGGTGCAGACACTGTTTAGGGCTGTATCAAGCTTGTCTATATTTACTCATGTTATCCTTTCTATTCTATTTACAATGTTTGGTGCCAAGGTATATCTATTGGCCTTCACATCATAGTGTCTGTTTTTGCCATAATCCAGAGATTTTATGTCTAGTCTGTACCCGACTGGATTGCCTAAATACCGCCTTTTACTGATGGCCCGATTCTGGGCTTTGATGCGGTGCTGACAGGACGAGTTCCGATCGTTCTGCCATTCCGCACCATTAATAGACAACTGTCATTAGTCTCTGTCTATAGTATTGCTGTCAAACAGCTGACAGCCGCAGCATCGTGAGAACAAACGATGCCGCGCATGCGCAGGAGAGAGCCGGCATCTATGGCATTTCCTTGATTTCCAAACCTCGCTTCTGACTCTGCGGTGAGCGCATGCGCGGCGCCGACGTGCGAGCGCACGGATGCGCCCATTGGCCCTGCTACATCGTGGGCGGCGGAGGCGGCAGCGAGGTGAATATTTAAACATGGTGCAAACGCCAGACAGGTTGGCGTCCCATGTGCAGCTTCTCCTATATCATGTCACTGCATGCACCATAGTCTCCTCATCTACAGAGACCGCCCAAGGAGGTATCCACCATCTGGTTACCCCCACTACTGGCTGACATATTTAGTTAGGCTGGTCTCTAGGGATTAGTGTCCATCGTTTACCTATCCCTAGTACGTCTTCCCTCATCTCTCCCCTGATGAATTGCCTTTTAATTTGTTTTTTAGGCAGTGAAACATGCGTGTAGGGAGTTCTTTTTTTCTTTTAGGGACACATAGTTTATTCATTCTAGGGACAGGTTCCGGACGGGGTCGTCCTTGTCAGGACGAGTGCCCTGTGGTGAGGCTGCTACCTATATTTAGTATTAGGGATTTATCTCCTAGCTAGCCATAGGGCCTTAACAGGCACCCTGCACACATGTGCATCACTGCCTGATGTTCATATATTTTTTCTTCAAACTTTCTTGTATTGGAGAAACCTCTATCGAAGGCCTGACGACGGTGGTGATCGATCCGCATCCTGTTCCGCGGTACCGGTAGGACAAAACGGTTACTGGTGCCGCCGTGCACTATTATTGTGTAATTTTTGTCATTTTTCATTTGGGATAGATGCCTAGGTTGCCCTAGTGTCTATACATTATTTCTATCCCAAGGTTTGTCTACAGCACACTTTATTTTGGAACCTATTTTTTATCTGCATTACCAATAAATATTACATTTTAGATTACCCACTTTCTGATTATTGCCCTGACACTTGGTAATCTGGAGTGCCAATTGCAATCATTGTGACCTCCTATGTCAGTACACTTAGTTCATTAGCTTCAAAACATGGCACAACCCCTTTTAAAGTTTTGATCATGTTGTCCCAATTCCGTCTTTCCTCAAAATGAAATTCTTTAAACCTGTCTTGATAAGCTTTAAATGTTAAGCATTAAATGTTATTTTAATATAATGCAGCCTGAAAAACTAAAACCCCTTCTAGACCTTTCACCATTTTTGTAGCCAGTCCATAAATCACTGAAGAATGGACCTTAACCCTTTCAGTACCGAGCCACTTTTCACCTGAAACCCCAGGCCGAATTTTGCAAATCTGACATGTTTCACTTTATGTGGTAGTAACTTTGGAACATTTATCCAAGCCACCTCTACCTACAGGGTCCTCTACCATGACCCTTGCCATAGCGGTCACTTGATCCCGATCTTTCCAGGATTTCAACAGGTTTACATGGTAGATCTGGTAGGGTTTCCTCTTCCCAGGCTGGTGTACCTTATAATTCACCTCACCTACCCTTTCTACCACCTCAAATGGACCCTGCCAAATGGCTAAGAACTTGTTATCCATAGTGGGAATCAGAACCGCTACTCGGTCTCCTATTGAAAAATGCCTTAATTTAGCTGAACGCCTCTGGGCATCCTGGGCCTTCTGGAGATGTTCCTTAACCAGTGGCATCACTTTAGCCACTCTCTCATTTGGGAGATGTGTTCTACCAGGGTCTGGTGCAGTGAGGACTCACCTTCCCAGGTTTCCTTCACCAAATCCAGAAGTCCACGGGGTCTCCGCCCATACAGGAGTTCAAATGGCAAGAATCCTGTGGATGCCTGCGGAACCTCCCGTATGGCGAACAACAAGGCTGGTAGCAACATGTCCCAATCTTTTCCATCTTTCTGGACTACACTTTTTAACATGAGCTTTAATGTTTTGTTGAATTGCTCTATAAAGGCCATCCGTCTGTGGGTGATAGACTGACGTCCGCAACTGTCGGATCTGAAAAAGCTTGCAGAGGTCCGCCATGACCTTCTACATAAACGGGGTGCCCTGGTCCGTCAAGATCTCCTTGGGCAGCCCCGTGCGGGAGAACATCTGAAACAATTCCCGAGCTATGGCCTTAGAGGAGGTGTTCCTTAATGAGACCGCCTCTGGGTACCTAGTTGCGTAATCTACCACAACTAGTATGTGCTGATGTCCCCGTGCTGATTTTACCAACAGCCCCACCAGGTCCATGGCAATCCGCTCAAATGGTATCTCGATTATGGGCAAAGGTACCAGGGGATTCTGATAGTGTGACACTGGGACTGTTAGCTGGCACGTGGGGCAGGACGCACAATACCTCTTCAACTCTGCCTTTACCCCAGGCCAGTAGAACCTGTCTGTTATCCTGGCCTCTGTCTTCTCTGCTCCCAGGTGTCCGCCTAATGCATCATTATGCGCCAAATCGAGGAGCTGTCTCCGATACGAGTGGGGCACCAGTAGCTGTTCAATCATTTCCCCTCGGAGTTCTGCCTCGGGAACTTGTGAGACTCCATTTATAACCACCACCTGCTAACTAGCATGTGTTAAGGAGGGATCCTGTAACTGGGCACGTTGGTTCGGGTGAGGTCTCCCCCTCGTCTTCCTCGACTGGGGTCTGTGGTGGGGAGAGTTCCTCCTCATCCTCCCCCAACATCACTTGCAACAGGGAGCCTCCCCCCCCCCCCTCAGTGGTCAGCTCAGCTCTGGACCCTAAATCATGCACATCCTGAACATTACCCCCATCATAAATGTTACCATTACCATTCTTACTGTCACTAGGCATGTCCATATTGGGGAGAAGTGTCCTGGGCAGTTCGGGACCACTACTCTCCTGATTTGACCCATTAGAGGTCAAAGTCTCTAGTCTCTTTGACTGTTCAGGGAACCCACTTTGCACCTGTTTCAACAGGTCTAGAAATATCGGACAGTCTCGCCCCACAATAACATCATGGATCAGGTTTTTCACTATCCCAACTTCCTGGGTCACGGAAGTACAGCCATGGGCAATAGTCACTGGTATTAAGGGGTATTCCTTAGTGTCCCCATGAATACAAACAACACGAAGAGTCTTACTTACGGGGCCGAGTCTCCCGATCATTCTGGCGTGGACTAGCGTCACCATGCTGCCGGAGTCCAAGAGGGCTTTGGCCGAGAGATGGTTCACCCAAATTTCACACTCAACCTGATCGGCAGTTGGGTCAAGATGTGTGATGCATGCTCGCTGTGCATACAGGGAGAATCTCCGTCCTGTCCCGCATTCCATGGGCTCGTCCTGAAGAGGGTATAGCCATAGGCTCGACAACGCCAACACTGTATATCCCCCATCTTTCTTATAGTAGTTAGCCTCTGTGGTTCTGAGAGCACTGTTGTAGGGACCTCTGGTCCAGAATCCGGGATGGCTCCCCTCCTGGGTGCGGTAACTGGTCATACTGCTCTCGACGTGGGTTCCCGGTGCTTGGCGGGTCCGAGCAAGTCCTCCACTACGGTGAACCGCTCTACTAGTTCCACCAACTGATTCGCCGTCGCAGGGTCCCCATGGCTTACCCAGCGCTGCAGATCATGCAGCAGCGATCGCAGGTACCGGTCCATGGTAGGGATCGACCGATTATCGGTTTGGCCGATATTATCGGCCGATATTGAGGATTTTGAACGTTATCGGTATCGGCATCTATTTTGCCGATATACCGATAACGTATTGGGAACACAGAACGCGCTGCTCTCAGCGCTCTCTGTGTTCCCTCCGCAGCACAGGGGAGAAGGAAGCAGTGTCTCCTCCCCCTGTGCTGCTGCTGCCGCTGCCGCCAATGAGGGGATAGAACATAAGAGGAGGGGAGGGGCTGTGGCCGCTGCGCCACCAATGAAGATAAGCCTTTCATTCATTCATATACAGGAGGCGGGAGCTGGCTGCAGAATCACATAGCCGGCTCCCGACCTCTATGAGCAATAGCTGCGGTCCGCGGTAGTTAACTCCTCAGGTGCCGCGGATCGCAGCTACTGCTGATAGAGGTCGGGAGCCGGCTATGTGATTCTGCAGCCAGCTCCCGCCTCCTGTATATGAATGATCGAGAGACTTATCTTCATTGGTGGCGCAGTGCGCCCCCCCAAGTCCCCCAGTATTAATCATTGGTGGCGCAGTGCGCCCCCCACCCCCATCCCAATCCCGGCCAATAGTAAAAACATTGGTGGCGCAGTGCGCCCCCCCCCCCCCCCACCCACCCAGTATTAATCATTGGTGGCAGTGGCCACAGGATCCCCTCTCCCCTGCTCCTCCGATCGGAGCCCCAGCTGTGTAAGCCTGGGGCTCCGATCGGTTACCATGGCAGCCAGGACGCTATTGAAGCCCTGGCTGCCATAGTCAGTAACCTTGCTGCTGTGTGCACAAAGCACAGAGCAGCAGGGACAGTGTGAGATCCTATTCACCCTGATAGAGATCTATCAGGGTGAATAGGACAAAGGTTCTAGTCCCTAAGGGGGTTAAAAGTTAGTAAAAAAAAAAACACAAAAATATTAAGTATAAATGAAAAAGATTTATAAAAAAAAAAAAATACACATTAACAATAAACAAAAAAAATACACATTAACAATAAACATATAAATTTTCAGCACATTTGTGTAGGAATTTTTTTTCTTCTCAAAAATGAAAATTCCCAGAATATCGGTATAAATTATCGGCTATCGGCCTGAAAGTTCACAAATTATCGGTATCGGTATCGGCCCTAAAAAATCAATATCGGTCGATCCCTAGTCCATGGCCACCCGTTCCACAATTTGCGGGCCCGTCAATTTCTCAGGCTGCAGCCACTTTATTACTAGTTGCACCAGGTCATGCATTTGGGATCTTGGTGGACGACCAGCATGGTAACCCCACCGGTGCAATCTTTGGGCCCGAACAGCCGTAGTTACCCCCAGTCGAGCCAGGATCTCTGCTTTTAGCGGCTCATAGTTTTTAACGAGTTCAACTGGCAGGTCAAAATAGGCCTGTTAAGGATCACCCGTAAGAAAGGGCGCGATGATGCTGGCCCATTGGTCCTGAGGCCACCCTTCTCTCTCTCTGCTACTCTCAACAGGAAAGCCTCAACGTCATCACCAAATATCAGTTTTTGTACTAGGTGTCTGGCTCTCACAGCAACTTGGGGCCCAGGGGCATTGTTCGCTTGCACTTGTCCTTTATCCAACTGTTGTACAGCCTCCTTTAACGCAGCTACCTGAGCAATGTGTAGCTTCCTGATGTATAACATGCAAAAGTACAATAAAAATAAAATAAAAACCTAAAAGGGTGTGTCAGTAAGAGGTGGGTTGGAAGGAAATTAAAAATATAAACCATGGACTTATACTTCTAAAGGTACAACCACACGGTGCGGTTGTGATGCGGTTGGGGAACGCATGCTGGTGACTGTACGTGGTTATGCATTTAGGGTGCGTTTTTGTTCTGTGATTCTTTATGGACTGTTGTTTGAACTGTTGTGAATCTTCATGGTTCTTTAGCATTCTGACTACTGACACTTCGGCTATGCAATCTTTATACACCAGTGGCCCCCAAACAGTGGCTCACAATCCCCTGCGGCGTGGACACTGGAGTCCTGAGTTATGACCATATGTACTGGCAAGTGACATTGTTGCAGACCTATCTTAGATTTACCACCAAACAGTACCAATTTGAACGGTATAATTCTAATGTTAAAGTTCACACTAAAATATTTATCAGAATTTTTTTTCAGTTTCATGTTTTTTTTCTTCTCCACATTCAAAATGTCTCCCCTCTATTTTTGAATTGCCTCTACCTCTAGCTAACCATCACTGTAACTGAATGCGGCTCACAACAATCAAAAAGTTGGGGTCCTCAGCTATACCCCATGTGGTCAGCAGCCGCAGGAAGGACATGTTTTAAGTGCGGTCAACTGCAAATAAATCAGGTACAGTCATTACAACTTTCAAAGTGCCAGGTCTATCTCACAGACCTATTTTTATTGGAAAATTAGATGCTCTGGTCCCTAACTGAATTAAGACAGCGCCGTTTGGTCGTACTCTAATTCCTGCTGGATCCACTTTCTGCTTTAGCTAAAAAAAAAAAACGCATGTGAACCCAAAATTAAATAGAATTCAAATAAAGTGAATTCCACCTCAAAAAATTGTGGTAACCAATACTGGCTACATGATGTAACATCACAGATTTCAAAATACACTAGTGGTTGACAAGAGGAGAATTACAAAGACTGTAACAAACTAGTAACTGAATCGTACAGTACACGCAGGACATACAGTACAATAAAGCCGGTAAATGCTACAAAGGCGTGTGTAATGGCTGACTTTCTTTTTAACTATAAGGCTAAATATCAGGAATCAAGATATTGTTAGGCAGTGTCAATGGCGATTCACACCAAGTGCCCCACACTTTCAGAAATTTCTGAGGACATTTTCTATGTATAAACATCACATTCTCTATAGGTATCACTTGATTTACTAACTTTTTCCAAAGTCCTAAGGTAGGTAGGTCGTCTGCCATCCATTTAAATAGCTATAACCTTTCGGGCTAGGAACAGGGTTTCTCCCAAGAATATTTTACTATAGTGTGTCCACCCACACTGCAAAGATGCCGGCGCAGGGAGCGGTCCGACAGTCACTGCGCCTGCGCCGAATACAGAAGCGCACGGCGCAGGAATTCGGCCGAGATGGAGCGAAGTAGGCTGTCAATCTAGAGGAGAGGGGCGGGCTGGAGGGACGAGATAGGCGGCAGACATGGTGAGTAGACAGAGCCTCTAGGTGCTGAAAATACGCCCACATAGCTCCTAGAGGCTCATTTGCATATCAATAAAAGTACGTTTTTAAGGTTAACAGCAGCAGACAAAGGTAATACAAGAACACAGTTCGGTACAGCAGACACTAGCAGATCGCTAGTGTCAGACAGCTAAATAGGTCAAAATCTGGTGGTAGAAACCCTTTAAATAACTCCTATGCAGTGTAAATTGTTGTATGAGTCTATTGTTTATAGAGGGTGAGACTTTTGTAGTAGCCTCTAGTGCCTCTGACCAGTCTTATGCAGTAAGATGAGGAACGTCCCCCCTCCATCTAGTCTCAGCCATCAGTGGTTGTGACCCCATATGATTCCCCAAAAGGTGTGTATAAAGTGCGGAAATTATTCCCTTGGGTCCCTGTGACTTAAAGGGAACCTGTCACCAGTTTTATGGTGTCCTAACTAAGGGCAACATAAATAAGTGACCGATTCCAGTCAATCTGCCAACATCTTGTATTGAAAAGCTCCAGCTGATAATGATGAGTCCTGAATATTCATGAGCTCCTGACTCTCCCCGCCTACCTGCTGCTGATTGACAGTTATTTTCCATATGAATCAGCAGCAGGTGGGCAGGGGAGTGGCTATATCTCTGAATTAAATAAACGCTGGACTCACTGACATCACGCTGGACTTAAATCAGCTCATTAGCATGCGGCATGTGGCATCTTTGTGTGTATATTATGAGATAACCATCTGTCACACCAGTAAGTGAATACATCTAAGGTACTTTTTAGTAGTTAATGATTGTATATAATTAGTTAGATTATAATCAAATATCCACATGACAGGTTCCCTTTAATAATTCCTATTAGGGGATATGAGGATATAGCTCTTATACTGTTCTTGAATTGTTCCCTGAGGGCATGTCTTATTTGTAAATATCTAAAAAATTGGGAGCGCATCAATCCAAATTGTTCCTAAAGTTGAGAAAAGGATCGGAGAGCTCCATCCTGATAAATATCTTGAAGTGTGGTTATTCCATGCTCTTTCCAGATATTTATCCCTTCAATGTTTAGTAAATGTGAGAACAATGGATTATCCCATAGTGGTATAACGTTTGCCCAATCTTTGTATTGGTGGAGTTTTGCATCCCTCCACACCTGATGAGCCAGCCTGTGTATTTGTACCGCACGCCCAGAGATTAAACCGATATTCTCAAGAACTGGCCACAATGAGGAAAGTCCTAGATAATATTGTAGATAATATTCCGCATTCTGATGCGTCTCTCCTGTAACCCATGTAGATAAATATCTCAATTGACCCGCCAGAAAATAGAAGTGGAAGTTTGGTAATGCCGCTCCTCCTTGTTGTTTTGGTCTTTGCAGTGTTGTGAGTGCAAGTTTATATCTAGCATCTAACATCCCCCCCAGACGAAACTAACCATCAGGGAGTGAATACGATCAAAGAAACTGTGGGATATCGGAGTACATGCATGTTCTAATAAGCATAACCCCTTAGGCAGTAGGATCATTTTTATGAGGTTTATTCTTCCCCTTATTGACAGGGGAAGGGACTTCCATACCTTAAATTTATCAATGAAAGTGGCCTCTAAAAGAGCAATGTTTTGGGAGTAAGAGTCTTTAGTGATAAAAATGCCTAAGTATTTAAAGTGCTCCACTACCCGAAGGTTATGATAAACCGCAGGCCAGGTAGTTTGCCAAAGAGGCATGATTGCTGATTTAGACCAATTGATGTGTAATCCAGAGAATTGTCCAAACTTCTCTAGAAGTTCAATAGCCATTGGCAATGTGGTTTCCACTACGCTCATGAATAATACACTGCTCAAAAAAATAAAGGGAACACAAAAATAACACATCCTAGATCTGAATTAATTAAATATTCTTCTGAAATACTTTGTTCTTTAATCACACAAAAATTAAAAAATGGAAATCAAATTTTTCAACCCATGGAGGTCTGGATTTGGAGTCACACTTAAAATTAAAGTGGAAAAACACACTACAGGCTGATCCAACTTTGATGTAATGTCCTTAAAACAAGTCAAAGTGAGGCTCAGTAGTGTGTGTGGCCTCCACATGCCTGTATGACCTGCCTACAACGCTTGTGCATGCTCCTGATGAGGTGGCGGACGGTCTCCTGAGGGATCTCATCCCAGACCTGGACTAAAGCATCTGCCAACTCCTGGACAGTCTGTGGTGCAACGTGACGTTTGTGGATAGAGCGAGACATGATGTCCCAGATGTGCTCAATTGGATTCAGGTCTAGGGAACGGGCGGGCCAGTCCATAGCATCAATGCCTTCGTCTTGCAGGAACTGCTGACACACTCCAGCCACATGAGGTCTAGCATTGTCTTGCATTAGGAGGAACCCAGGGCCAACCGCACCAGCATATGGTCTCACAAGGGGTCTGAGGATCTCATCTCGGTACCTAATGGCGGTCAGGCTACCTCTGGCGAGCACATGGAGGGCTGTGCGGCCCTCCAAAGAAATGCCACCCCACACCATTAATGACCCAATGCCAAACCGGTCATGCTGGAGGATGTTGCAGGCAGCAGAACGTTCGCTACGGCGTCTCCAGACTCTGTCACGTCTGTCACATGTGCTCAGTGTGAACCTGCTTTCATCTGTGAAGAGCACAGGGCGCCAGTGGCGAATTTGCCAATCTTGGTGTTCTCTGGCAAATGCCAAACGCCCTGCACGGTGTTGGGCTGTAAGCACAACCCCCACCTGTGGACGTCGGGCCCTCATATCACCCTCATGGAGTCTGTTTCGGACCGTTTGAGCAGACACATGCACATTTGTGGCCTGCTGGAGGTCATTTTGCAGGGCTCTGGCAGTGCTCCTCCTTGCACAAAGGCGGAGGTAGCGGTCCTGCTGCTAGGTTGTTGCCCTCCTACGGCCTCCTCCACGTCTCCTGATGTACTGGCCTGTCTCCTGGTAGCGCCTCTATGCTCTGGACACTACGCTGACAGACACAGCAAACCTTCTTGCCACAGCTCGCATTGATGTGCCATCCTGGATAAGCTGCACTACCTGAGCCACTTGTGTGGGTTGTAGACTCCGTCTCATGCTACCACTAGAGTGAAAGCACTGCCAGCATTCAAAAGTGACCAAAACATCAGCCAGGAAGCATAGGAACTGAGAAGTGGTCTGTGGTTACCACCTGCAGAACCACTCCTTTATTGGGGGTGTCTTGCTAATTGCCTATAATTTCCACCTGTTGTCTATCCCATTTGCACAACAGCATGTGAAATTGATTGTCACTCAGTGTTGCATCCTAAGTGGACAGTTTGATTTCACAGAAGTGTGATTGACTTGGAGTTACATTGTGTTGTTTAAGTGTTCCCTTTATTTTTTTGAGCAGTGTATAAGGTCGTCTGCATATAAACCAACTCTGTCCTCCCTCTCCCTGAAATACAAGATCCTGACGTATTCTAAGGGCTATATGTTCTATGGCAATGGCAAACAATAGGGGGGAGAGAGGACATCCCTGCCTCGCTCCCCGCTCAAGTGGAAAAGAGGATGAGGCATTACCATTCATCAGTATATGGGCGCTGGGTTTTTTATATATTATTTGGATCCATTTAAGGAACACTGTTCCAAAGCCGAAACTTTTCTGAATCCCCAACAAGTACGGCCATTCTAAGGAATCAAAGGCTTTAGCCGTATTTAATGATGCCATAGCCCATTGTCTACTGTTTTGTACACCTATTTGTGCTATGATCTGTGCTCTGCGAATATTATTGGATGTCGAACGACCCGGAATAAATCCGGTCTGATCCGCATGAATAATTTTGGGTATTATTTTATTTAATCTGTTGGCCAATATTTTTGTGAGCACTTTGTAGTCTAGATTTAGTAAGGATATGGGCCTATACGATGCACAATCCAGTGGGTCCTTGTCAGGTTTCAATAGCACTACTATAGAAGCATCATATAGAGAAATTGGGAGCTCCCCTATTTGTTGAGCCACATTGTACATCTCGTATAGTTGTGGTCCCAAGATATCTATATATTTAGAATAAACTTCCAGGGGTATCCCATCCGGCCCGGGTGACTTCCCTTTTGTTAAGCCTGCGATAGCTTCTTGAATCTCTTCCAACGTTATGTCCTTATCAAGTGGGTCTCTATCACATGTAGTAAGATGAGGGTGTGTTACTTCCTCAAGATAATTATCTAGCTCATTGTCTGAGTAACATGCTTTAGATTGGTATAGGACTTGGTAAAACTCACTAAAACCTGCCATTATGTCTTCTGTACTTTCTTGTATGCTACCGTCAAAGGTCCGTACACGGAGAAACGGTGGGGCAGCCATATTTTTATTAACAATATGGGCCAAGATCTTCTTAGCTTTATCTCCCATCTCAAAAGCTTGCTGTTTAAAGAAAAACAATTTACGGCTGCTTTTTTCCATAAGATGCCTTCTCTTTCCGCTGTGCATCTTTTTTGATGTATGAGATTGAGGATTTGAGACAGCCTCTAAGATATGCTTTTAGGGTGTCCCACAATAGTAGAGAGTTTGATTCTACATCGTGTAGCTCTAGAAACACCCTAAGTTGGTCTGGTACTCTGTCATTTTTTGTCATGAGAGTGAGCCAGAATTGGTGTATTCTCATTTTAGGTTGGAAGTATGTAGTGTTTGGTACAGTAAATTTGGCTATCACTGGTGCATGGTCTGAAGCACCTTGAGGGCCATAAAATATGTCTGCTAGGTCCATAAAAATGTTGGGGGTGCCTTCGTGATAACGCTCCTCTTGAGGGGGTGAGGCATGAATACTCTACAAGATCTGGATGTTTTTCCCTCCAGAGGTCCATCCATCCCATTTCCTCTATCCAAGCGGATAAGGCAGTGGTTGTGTTATGTGAAACGGATGTGGACCCAGCAAAAAATCTATCTAATTGGTTATACACTACCATATTAAGATCTCCCATACATAGCAGTCTGGCATGCGGATACTGAACTGCAAAACCTGCCACGGTCTGAAGGACTGAGATATTAGCTGGAGGGGGACAATATATGTTCAAGAGTACATATGGGACACAGTTTATATGGGCAAAAACAAAAATATATTTTCCCTCTGGGTCCACCTCCACATTAAGGGGCTCCCATCTAATGGTACGGTGCACCAACAATGAAACCCCCCTGGAATGTGAGTTACCAAAGGCATTCCCCATCCACTGTACCCAAGGCTTTTTGATTCTACCGCCTGTGTCTGTTGTCAGATGGGTTTCTTGTAGGCCAAGGACATGCAGGTTATATTTACGGATATGTGAGAATATTGCAATTCTTTTCCCCGGTTTACCCATCCCACTCACATTCCAGGACATAACACTCAGGTGTCACGGCTGTATGTGAGCAACAATAGTAATACACAGTACAGAGCTACTGACTGGACCCAGAACTAGGGAGGATAAAGGGTGACCCCTGTCCGACCCTCAACGCTCTCCCTATTCTGCTAAAGCACATGCCCGGATCCCAGTGGCGGAACGAGGCATGCCCACGTGCCTAAGACTAATGACCACTGTAACCCCTACAATAGTGGAAGGGGCACGGCCACCAGTGCCCTACTCAGTATATGGAGGGAACCGTGGCCACCTCAGATCCAGTCAGAAATAAACAGGAACACAACAATGTCTGCACACTTAGCTGGAGGTGTTGCAGCCGCAGAGAAGACGGATCCAAGGACAGGCTGGCAATATCCGGAGTGCTAGCTGCAGCAGAACACAGGTCCAGTGAACTGATAGCCACAAGTGAAGAAACTAAAGCAAGAGCTACAACTGAAGTGAGAACTATAATCCACATCCTATCAAAGGAGGAGGGGTGATATAAAGAGAGGGAAATCAAACACATGAAGAACAGCTGTGGTGAAAGAAACCAAAAGTAAACAGAGTAGTGAGAACTCCTCCCAGCTCTAGTAGTGACATCATCACAGGGGTGGAGAAACAGAGCTGTGAGAACGTCCCAAAGCTCTGGTAGTGACAGTACCCCCCCCCCCCCCTCTACGGGTGGACTCCGGACACCCAGGACCCACCTTCTCAGGATGAGCCCTATGAAATGCCCTGATGAGGCGAGTGGCTTTAATGTCCGACACCGGAACCCACATCCTCTCCTCAGGACCATAACCCTTCCAATGAACGAGGTACTGAAGAGAACCGCGGACAATGCGAGAGTCCACAATTCTGGAAACCTCAAACTCCAGATTGCCATCAACCAAAATCGGAGGAGGAGGCAAAGAGGAGGGTACCGTGGGCTGGACATATGGTTTTAAGAGAGATCTGTGAAATACATTATGTATCTTCCAAACCCGTGGAAGATCAAGACGGAAGGCAACAGGATTGATGACTGACAAGATTTTATAAGGCCCAATAAACTTGGGACCCAATTTCCAGGAGGGAACCTTCAACCTAATGTTTCTAGTAGACAACCACACCAGATCACCCACATTCAGGTCCGGACCAGGCACACGTCTCTTATCAGCCACACGCCTATACCTCTCACTCATCTTTTTAAGATTACTCTGAATCTTTTGCCAAATGGTAGACAAAGACGAGGAAAATCTCTCCTCCTCAGGTAAACCAGAAAGAGCCCCTCCCGAGAATGTCCCAAACTGCGGATGGAACCCATATGCACCAAAGAATGGTAACTTATCAGAAGATTCCTGACGACGGTTGTTCAGAGCAAACTCAGCAAGAGGGAGAAATGAACACCAATCCTCCTGGTTCTCTGCCACAAAACAGCGCAAATATGTCTCCAGATTCTGATTGAGGCGCTCAGTCTGACCATTCGACTGCGGATGAAAAGCAGAAGAGAAGGACAGCCGAACCCCCAGGCGAGAACAGAAAGCCTTCCAGAACCTGGACACAAACTGCGTGCCTCTATCGGAAACAATATCAGAGGGAATGCCATGCAATTTAACAATATGGTCGACAAAAGCTTGCGCCAACGTTTTAGCATTGGGTAAACCAGGGAAAGGTACGAAATGAGCCATCTTGCTAAAACGGTCCACCACCACCAGGATCACCGACTTCCCCGAAGAACGAGGAAGATCCGTGATAAAGTCCATGGACAGGTGTGTCCAAGGACGGGAAGGAATGGGTAACGGGAGAAGGGAACCTGAAGGCCGTGAACGAGGGACCTTAGCGCGAGCGCACGTCTCACAAGCAGCCACAAAACCCTCCACCGACTTACGAAGAGCCGGCCACCAAAATCTCCGAGCAATGAGATCTACCGTGGCTCTACTCCCTGGGTGACCAGAAAGAACCGTATCATGATGCTCCTTAAAGAGTTTGTGACGTAGCTCAGGAGGCACGAACAACTTCCCAGAAGGACAACGGGCAGGTGTCTCAGTCTGGGCAGCCTGGACCTCGGCCTCCAAATCGGAATATAGAGCAGAAACAACTACCCCCTCCGCCAAAATGGGACCCGGGTCCTCGGAGTTTCCTCCTCCCGGAAAACAGCGAGAGAGAGCATCAGCCTTCACATTTTTTATCCCAGGTCGGAATGTAACAACAAAATTGAATCTGGAGAAGAACAGAGACCATCTGGCCTGTCTCGGATTCATACGCCTGGCCGACTCCAAGTATGCCAGATTCTTATGGTCGGTAAAAACGGTGATAGGGTGCCTGGCCCCCACCAACCAATGGCGCCATTCCTCGAAAGCCAACTTGATGGCCAACAACTCCCTATCTCCCACATCATAGTTTCTCTCTGCTGGGGAGAGTTTTTTAAAAGAAAAAGGCACAGGGTCGCCACTTGGCAGGGGAAGGGCCCTGGGACAAAACCGCACCCACACCCACCTCGGAAGCATCCACCTCAACAATAAAAGGTAAGGAAACATCGGGATGCACCAAGACGGGAGCAGACGCAAAATTCTCTTTAATCTTAGAAAAGGCTGTAAGCGCCTCCTCCGACCAAGAGGAAAAATCCGCCCCCTTTTTTGTCATGTCAGTGAGGGGTTTGACAACAGAGGAATAATTCAAAATGAACTTTCTGTAATAGTTCGCAAAACCCAGAAAGCGCATCAATGCCTTCTGATTCTCAGGAAGCTCCCACTCAAGTACAGCACGGACCTTCTCGGGATCCATGCGAAAACCAGAAGCAGAGAGGAGAAAACCCAGAAATTGAATCTCCGATACCATAAAAAGACATTTCTCCAGCTTGGCGTACAATTTATTTTCCCGCAGAATCTGCAGAACCTGAAAAAGATGATCCTGATGGGTCTGAACATCAGGGGAAAAAATCAAAATATCATCAAGATACACCAATACAAATTTCCCCATTAAATGATAGAAAATACTATTAACAAAATGCTGAAAGACGGCCGGAGCATTCATCAGGCCGAAAGGCATAACGAGATTCTCGAAATGCCCGTCAGGGTTATTAAAGGCCGTTTTCCATTCATCCCCCTCTCTGACCCTGACCAGATTGTACGCGCCTCTCAAATCCAATTTGGAAAACACCTTGGCCCCAACAATTTGATTGAAGAGGTCCGGGATCAGAGGAAGGGGATAGGGATCGCGAATCGTGATACGGTTCAGCTCCCTAAAATCTAGGCAAGGTCTCAGAGAGCCATCTTTCTTTTTAACAAAAAAAAAAACCGCGGCCACAGGTGACTTTGAGGGACGAATATGCCCCTTTTCGAGACTCTCGGAGATGTAAGTTCGCATAGCGATTCTTTCCGGTTGTGAGAGATTGTAGAGGCGTGCTTTTGGCAGCTTGGCGCCGGGAATGAGGTTAATGGGACAGTCAAACTCCCGGTGAGGAGGTAGCTCCTGAACACCGCTCTCGGAAAACACGTCCGAGAAATCAGAGAGAAATGATGGCACCGTTTTAGTAGACACCTCTGCAAAAGTCGCTGTGAGATAATTCTCTCTACAAAAATTACTCCACTCATTTATTTGCCTTCCTTGCCAATCAATAGTGGGGTTATGTCTAGTGAGCCAGGGTAACCCCAAAACTAGAGGAGACGGCAATCCGGTAAGGACAAAACAAGATATATCCTCCACATGAGTGTCACCTACAGCTAGCCGGATATTGTGAACAATGCCCTTCAGAGATCTCTGTGAGAGTGGAGCAGAGTCAATAGCAAAAACAGGTATATCTTTATCTAAAGTGCAAACCTGAAAACCATGCATGGCTACAAATTGAGTGTCAATAAGATTGACGGCCGCTCCACTATCGACAAAAATCTCACAAGAAATGACTTTGCTCTCTAGCGCCACCCTGGCAGACAGGAGAAAACGGGAACTGCAGGTCAGAGGAAAAGCATCAAATCCTACATCAACTTTGCCCAAAGTAGCAGATGAAGCAGAACTTGATGATTCACCTTTTGAGATTTTTCTCTTATTATCGCTCTTAGTACGGTTCAAGAATCTCCTAGACGGACAAACATTTGCCAAATTACCTATGCCCCCACAACAAAAACACACCATACTCTGAGGACTAAATCCTCTTTTATCAGGGGCAAGTCGACCTAGCTGCATGGGCTCCTCCTCAGAGGGGAGCGAGACAGGATGAGGCCCCTGCACACTGAATGAGTCCGCACCACTGCCCCTAGACTGACAATGGCTGGACAGAGAGGTCTCGTTTCTTTCTCTTAGACGCCTGTCAAGGCGTACCGCCAAGGACATGGCAGACTCTAAGGACGTTGGTCTCTCATGGAAAGCAAACGCATCTTTTAATCTCTCCGAGAGACCATGACAGAACTGACTCCGGAGTGCAGCATCATTCCAACCCGAATCAGCTGCCCATCTCCGAAATTCAGAACAATAAAGCTCCGCAGACCGTTTGTTCTGGCATAAAACACGTAGGTTAGATTCGGCCAGAGCAACACGATCCGGGTCATCATAAATCTGCCCCAGGGCCACAAAAAATCCCTCCACGGATCGAAGGGAGGGATCCCCTGATGGCAGCGAAAAAGCCCAAGTCTGAGCATTACCCCTGAGCAGGGAAATGACAATCCTCACCCTCTGCTCCTGATTACCAGAAGAGTGAGGACACAAGCAAAAATGGAGTTTGCATGCCTCTCTGAAACGAACAAAATTCTCACTGCCCCCGGAGAACGTCTCCGGAAGTGAGACCTTTGGCTCGCAACAGACTCCATGAGCCGGAGCAGGGCCCAATGCTTGAAGCTGGGTCATAGATTGACGGAGATCCGCTACTTCCAAAGAAAGACCCTGCATGCGGTCAAACAGGTCAGAAAGCGGATCCATGTCAAAAAAGGACGGTTTTGGTGGATTATAATGTCACGGCTGTATGTGAGCAACAATAGTAATACACAGTACAGAGCTACTGACTGGACCCAGAACTAGGGAGGATAAAGGGTGACCCCTGTCCGACCCTCAACGCTCTCCCTATTCTGCTAAAGCACATGCCCGGATCCCAATGGCGGAACGAGGCATGCCCACGTGCCTAAGACTAATGACCACTGTAACCCCTACAATAGTGGAAGGGGCACGGCCACCAGTGCCCTACTCAGTATATAGAGGGAACCGTGGCCACCTCAGATCCAGTCAGAAATAAACAGGAACACAACAATGTCTGCACACTTAGCTGGAGGTGTTGCAGCCGCAGAGAAGACGGATCCAAGGACAGGCTGGCAATATCCGGAGTGCTAGCTGCAGCAGAACACAGGTCCAGTGAACTGATAGCCACAAGTGAAGAAACTAAAGCAAGAGCTACATCTGAAGTGAGAACTATAATCCACATCCTATCAAAGGAGGAGGGGTGATATAAAGAGAGGGAAATCAAACACATGAAGAACAGCTGTGGTGAAAGAAACCAAAAGTAAACAGAGTAGTGAGAACTCCTCCCAGCTCTAGTAGTGACATCATCACAGGGGTGGAGAAACAGAGCTGTGAGAACGTCCCAAAGCTCTGGTAGTGACATCAGGGTAGCCATAGTGCTCTCGGATTATAATTTCCCGGATGTACATACATTAGGGCTATGTGAATGCGACCTGCTCTCAGATTTTTCCAGAGAGTGTACCCCAGTGTTCACGTACAATCTATTATTACATCTTGCCTTAACAAAACAATAGAACATAGAACAGAACAAAGATATCCAAAACCATAGGACATTGTGATGGATACAACAGTAATGGGAGATAAATCTCCCTGTGGGTATTTGATCAGGGACCTGTATAGTTCAGGTTGTTCAAAATCTATGCAGGTGTCTGACCGGCTCCTTGTATGTTATACATTAAGCTGACAAGTTATTAGTAGCTGCTGTCAAAGGCATTATGACTCATTTTGAACCGGTCATGGATAATGTCTCGAAAAGAATCTGCGTCAGCGGATGACCTGAAACTGTAATAAGAAACTAACGGTAAGTGTCTTCTGTTGGAAAAGACCTCTTCTTCAAATAAAATGAAGGTAAGGAAGAAAGGACAATTAAGTCCAGTGACTTTAGGTCAGCGGTGCCCTGCGTAGTTTCCTGGATACCCAGTCATCCGCTTCTTTCGGGGTCAGTGAAGAAATGAGATTTCCCATCCTCCGTCACACGTAGGCAAACCGGATACACCATTGTATATATATATATATATATATATATATATATATATATATATATACACACATACATACACACAAAGGTCGCCCTCCTCTTCTGGAGTTCGGCCGAGAAATCGAGGAATAGTGAAATATTTGCGTTTTCAAACATGATAGAGTGCTTGGTTCTTGCCTGGCTGAGGATAAGGTCTCTATCTCTCCAATTCAACATGCGTGCCAGTAGAGCTCTAGGAGGAGCACCGGGTAGTGGTGGTCAAGCCGGAACCCCATGGGCGCTCTCTACTGCATACGCAATGGGAAAGGCCGCATCTGGAAAAGTAGCTTTAAACCAATTCCCCATGATAGTGGATAGATCAGAACCCTATGCTTTCTCAGGCATGCCCAGTATCCGAACATTATTTCTCCTGGCACGGTTTTCCAAGTCGTTGCACTTTTGTCTCCATAAAGCGACTAATCCCTCCAGATTTTGAATCTCTGTCCACAAAGCAACTGATCCCTCCAGATTTTGAATCTTTGGGAATTGTGGTAGTTTAACTTGAATCCTTGCTGATTTGCATCAGAAATTACAGGAAAAGCAGTTACATTTTTTCACTTGTTAGGAGTTAAACCTACAAACCTTATGTGAAGAGACAAAATTCATGAGTATTTGGCTCTATGCTGTATTATGAACGCTACTATGAGAAATTATATATAGCAGAATATGTGGCACATATCCAAGTGTCCGTATAAGCTTTCACACATTTAGGGGGAAGTTTTATCAAGAGTAGCAAAATCGAAAACAGGCTTAGTTGCCCACAGCAACCAATCAGATTCCAGCTTTCTTTTTACAGAGCTCTGAGAAAATGAAAGGATCAATCTGATTGGTAGCTAGGGGCAATTAAGCCAGTTTTCCTTTGCACCAGACTTGATAATCTCCCCATTAGTCCTTATAGAGATCTGACAGTAATGCTGTTGCAGTCATAGGCCACTGCCAATTTGGTTTTAGCATACGGTATATAATAAAGCAATTTAATTAATAAATTTAATCATTTTTAGAACCATTACTTTTAGGAAATGGAGAGATTGCGGTGATCATCAATTTCACCGTTTATAGGGTGACACTGAAAAGGTTCCAAGCTCCAATAATTCACGTGTGAGGTTTTTTTTTTATTCTTAGACCCAAGCAATGCCCTTTGCTTTCTCCAAATAAAGTTTGAGATGTTCTTTATATCTGCTGAAGAACAAATATCAAAACCACTCTGCCTGACATTGCTCAATGCTGCTGCTTTGCAAAATGCTATAGAACCCATACTTGAAAAAAATAAAAAAGTATGAAAATACATAGCCATAATAAGCATGTGGGGGAAAAAACTTTGATTGCACAAAAAAAAATTACAATATGCTGTTTCCCTGGAGATAAGTTAAAAAGAAATAAGAAAAAAAAGATTGTGACTTGAATAGATGTATGATATGAAATTAAAATGTTTCAAGTTGAACAATCCAAAATGGATGAGGAAAGGTTAGAGTAAGAGAGAGAGAAATCAATTCTCCAATGGCAATCATGAATGGAAAAGAAGTATGAATAGGATTTGCCAGTGGGGTGCAACAGCTGCCAAATATCCTGCAGCCAACGAATTACAATAATACTGATGAAGTGTGCAAGAGCATTTGGAATCATTGCAGGGAACACAGGAAAAAAAAAACTCTAGCAATAATGAGCCTATTCTATTCTAGATCCCATCCAGCTTCTGTTGCTGGTTCAAAGAACAGAGAATGCTGGAAACTCTTTGACATCAACATTTAAATGTAAAAAAAATAAAAAATAAAAATATCAGCCATCTCAAAGTGCTAAAACAATAAAAAGATAAAATGCATTGTCTCAAATATGCAAAGTAACTAAATAGGACATTCGTTTCTGTTACTATTAAGCCGATTTTAAAATGCATAGAATATCATAGTTTTAGTAAGGACAATAATTTAATATGAAATTAGAAGGAAAAGAAAAATGGGAAAGAACACCACAGGTCGGATCATACAGCAGGACGTCTGCCAATGAAACAGCTTCCGCATAAATCACATTCTGCAAGCGCCACTTGGAAGCCTTCAGGTGTGATCTGGTGATTTACTTTCTCTCAGTAAATACAGGGGGGTAAATAGGTCAACTATTGATCTTCAGGCGCATTTTATAGCAGTGCAACTTGTTCTCTATTGTTTGGATGCTAAAAAGTACAGTTTATTGTCAGGCAACATATGCACAGTACATCACAAAAATCCCTTTTAAAAAGAACCTGTTACCATAAAATGCAGTGCAATCCATAGGCAGGATGTTATGGAGCAGGAGGAGCTGAGTTTTGGTGGAAATGAATCAGCAAAGTGTGTAACGCATACATTAATATCTCTGCTCTTTCTGAGCTCAGTGACCGGCATCCTTCTCTGTAAAAGTGTGTACACAAAGATAGATATCAGTCACTAATAGGACTGGCCACTTGGGGAAATGAGCTCAGAAAGTGCAGAGATCTTGGTGTATAAATTATATGCCAAATCTTTTTCTACAAAACATAAGTATATATCAATTTGCTTAGACTAACTTTACACTAGCGCCCTAAATCTTCTGGTATGCTGTTCCGGCAGAGTAACAGCCAGCCGTAATTCATCGTATCTGCCATAGCTGGATACTACCCTTTCCCCACCGCAACCCATTGACTTAAAATGGGACCTGGCGGGGATAGAGCCTGCTTCCAGCATTAGTACCTGGATTCGGCTGGTCAAAAACTACTGCAAGGTCTTCTGCCAGAACAGCCTGCCGGAAGATTTTAGCGCTAGTGTGAAACTAGCCTTACACAGTTTGCAGAGAGGGGAGGGTTAATTACAAAAACTGTGTTTTTGTGTATAGAGAGAGAAGAGAACCCATAGCACACACTGCAGGGGATAAGGGGAGTTCACACACTCCGCGGGATTATTATCTGTCAGCACAGTAGAGAACAGATCCATGATTAGCTGTAGAAGTAGTATGGTAACAAAGCTCTACTTATCACAGGCCTCAGTGGTCACAGTGGCATAAATGCTACATTACAGCAGTGATGTAGCATTCAAGCCTTCGTGACCACTGAGGTCTGCGATTGGCCACAGTGGTTATGTGACCCAGCAGCATCCTAGCCTTATGGGGACTGGAAACGGCTGGGAATGGAACATCGGCAAGACCATACACAGGCGAGTCTTCTTTTTTACGTTCAGGGGCAAAGTCCACAGCATAGGAGTTGTCGGCTTCAAGGCTGGACAACCCCTTTAATGTGTATGGACAGCATTAATCCTGTGGCCAGTCTGAAGGTATCTCAGGTATAGATCCTAATACAGTCCCTAAGGTCATTTCTCTACCACAACAGAGATTATCCTGCAACAGAGCCTGACATTAAAATTTAAAATGATTAGGTTGGGACTAAAGGCCCTATTATACCACATGATTTTTGGCTAATTATCGGGAACAAGCATTCATATTAACACTCGTTCCCGATAATTGGCCATATAATTGAGCAGCCGATTAGCCGATGGATGGTTGATGGCCATCTTTAATTGGGAAGAAAGATGTCCAATTATTGGCAGCACATCCCCCTGAGTAATCAGGGATGTGCTTCTGATAATGAATTCAACAGAATGAAGGAGGAACAACTGTGGCCACAATCTTTCCTCCTACATTGTTCTCATACATCAGTGGTTGCACTGCCAGATTGGGCCCTGTAATACCACTTGTATAGTTCTCCTCTTCTACACTACAAATAGATTGCAACTGACTGTTGGAGGCCTAAGCAATAGGACACCCTATAATCACTTATTCTCTGGGACTATAGTAGCAGAGATTTCTACAGAGATTCACATAATATTAAACTTCAGAATTATTTAGTTGGGACTAAAGGCCTTTTACACCGCACGATATTGGGCTAATTAAAGGGAAAAAATGTTCATAGGAACACTCGTTTCTGATAACTGGCTTGTATAATCAAGCAACTGATCAGCAAATGCTCGTTCATTGGCTGATGGTCATCTTTCCCTGTGTAATCAGGGATGTGCTGCTGATAATGAATTGAACAGAATGAGGGAGGAACGACTGCAGTCACAATCGTTCCTCCAACGTTCAGTTTCCATCGGCCTGTGTAATCAGGGACTACTTCAAAAGGGTTTGTCTAAAGAAGAACCCCCTTAAAGTCGGGAAAGTTGAGCTTTCATATAAGAAAACTTAAAGGGGTTTCTAGGGCTAGAAAAATGCAATACCAAGCACAGCCCATGGAAAGACATGGCACACTTTTGGGAAAAGAAAAACAGCAGATACCTTTTGCCCATTTTGGACAGTCCTGATTTGTTAGGTGTCTTGTGACAAAAAGCTAATCATAAACTGTCCCCTTGCTGAGACACACATGAATCAGTTATTATTTTTGGGGACACCTGAAAGTAATTGTTTAATGTTCGTGAAATTGCAACAACCGAGGAAATTAAGCATTACACAGTGCCCATTCAAAATGAATGGGTTGTCAGGGTCAACCCTAGGACTTCACACAGCTATGTCAACAAAAAATGAAAAAGATATGTCTTGTTTGGGCAAAAAAGACAAATCTGCAGTGTCCAGAAGGGCAAATTAACTGCAGGGTTAAAAAATGTGAAAGGTTGTATTATGTGGCACAAAGACCAAAAATATTACAATCAGTTATCTGCTCTATCAATTCTGCACTTGTTATGCTAATCAAATGACATCGAAGAGAAAATGACACCAGAGTTAGAATTATAATTCTATGCACAAATGGTGCCATATTAAAATTTCACACATTGTGATATGTCCGGTAACACAAGTACAATTTTGAAAACACTAATGAAAGATAAAAGAACAATTCCAATAAATAAATTAGGAAAATATAGACCACTGCCAACACAAGCTTTGCAAAGGAAGTACTGTGGGTAATTGGATTCTGAAATACAAACATTACATTAGTAGGCCCATGAGATAGTATGATGTAGCCACACCTGTAGAGTCATTTGGTTACACCCACTAAGACTGGAATAAAGACATAATGCAGCCAAACCATATAGCAGGAATTCAGTCACACTGGATGGTTTTTCACCGGCACCTTTACATCAAAAAATATAAAATCACTAAAGCCTAAAGAATGTTTCCATTTCGCACCAAAACCTGGAAAGAAACATAAAATGTAGCTAGTCTATTCACATGGAACCAGTCAAGCATTTCTACACCTCTAAATAGCTAAAGACTAGTTTTAGGTATGGGCTCCATGTCAATGGGCTTATTCAGGGGTCTAATAGCCTGGATACCCTGCCTTTAGTTTACCTTCTGATATCAACAAAGTTATATCAGGCTATCTCAGACATCAGAAAGAATTTAAAGGCTTTAGACAACACTGAACCACATTTTTATAGAATTATATGTACTTAAAAAAAAAAAAGAAAAAAAGAGGTTCATTAAAAAGTTTCTTGTTTGTTTTCTATATCTTGCATGTAACACACTACAATGCAAACTGCACAATACCGTTCAGACCTGATTCCATCAGACAAGCGCTGTGATGGTTCTGTGTGCAGTACCTCTCTAACCTCTCCTAAAGCTAAACTAAGCTCAAATCCTGTTTGATTTGGACTTGTTTTATTTATTTTTAATGCTTGAGCTTAGTTTAGCTTCAGGATAGGTCAGAGAATGGCAGCAGAGAGAGCTGTCAGATGGATTTAGCACAGAATGGTATCCTGCAGTGTAATGCATGAAAGCAGTAGAAGGAAAAATGAACATTTTTTATAAAATTATTTGCAAAAGAACATGCATTGAAAAAAATAATAATAATTGCTTAAATGTGTCCATAGTATTTGATGCACTATAGGAAAAGATGGTATAAGGCTGCAAAGCGCTTGGATTAAAGTTTCTGGCTCTGCACTGCTGCTGTCAGGGACAGTGCAGAGTCCAGTGATGCAGGCAAGGGAGTAATCAGAGTGGTCCCTTGCTGACGATCGCTCCGATTGGTAAGTCTGTGCAGACTAACCAATCGGAGCGCGGCAGTGTTAAAATGCTGGTTTCAGGCTCTGATCCACACTCTGCAGATCAGAGCCTGAAATCAGGCATTAGCTTTTCTATCTGTGCCCCCTGATGTGTGCCCTAATACTTCTGCCTACCCATCTGTACCCTGTGCGCAATACCTTAAATTTTGCCGACCATGCTCTGTACGCGCCGGCCCCTGTCTCCAACTGTGCCACCTGTGTCCCTAACTGCGCCGGTCTATACACCCTGCCCCCATCTGTCCCCCCTGTGGCGGTCCTCCTGAATGTGAAGGCGCCTGAGCCGCCGCCATCAGCAGCAAGTGTCAGCTGTATGTTGACACTCTGCTGCGGCATCCATGGGGTTAATAGAGGGACGGGGCTCCCTCTCTCAACCATCGGGCTGCCACTCTGTGATGGGAGCAGCCCGATGGTTGCCATGGCAACTGGACGCCTTGCAAAGGAGTCCTGTGTTGCCATCTACCAGGAAACCTGATAGCTGTACTGTACTTTGCAATGCTCTTGCATTGCAAAGTATAGTACTATCAGCCCCAATGGATCTTCAAGATCCAAGTGGGACTTAATAAAAAAAAAAGTGGGGGTGGGGGGAATGTACAAAAATAAATGTTAAAAATAAACAAAAATGTAAATGAAAAAGAAAATAAATAGCCTTTTCACATATCCACTCATTTATCAGAAATTAAAAAAAATAAAAATTAACTATTCATGATTAGTGTAAAGTATTATAGTGGCTCACTTTACTCAAATACTATTGGTAGGGTGCTTGGTTTATAAGTGGCTCACCCAGTCACTTGAAGGCTTTAAAAGTGGTAATCAAATATTTGTTAAACCAGCACTCACCATCTAAAACACATCTAAAAGCAAGTGATTAAATAACTAAAATTTATTCGAATAAATGTTAAAATATCGATGAATAATCTAAAAAAAAAATCGGTAGACATACAAATTCTTGAAACCACATATACATATAATAATACAGAAACAGAGAATCATAACTACTGGCAGAACCAGAGAATCATAACTACCCACCAACACCCTGTATCGACTGCAATATCTACGAGAGATTACAAGTATTACTAAATTCTCTATTCGAGATTTGAAAACTCAAGTCTAGATTGCTACCTCCTCCATACATCACGTGACATACAATCCAAGCTCCGCCATTTAAGTCACTGGACAGAGCACCACGTGAGACGCCAGCCTTTACTGCAAAAATCAAAATTTTATGGCTGCTATATAAAGATTCGAGACATACCAAATATATCGAAACAACAAGGAGGGTAAGTCTTTATATACCACGAGGGACGCCTCTGGTAAAGACGCCAAAGAAACTAAACAGCGAGTATCACCTTACGAATATTTGCAAGTAAATCGAGTGTTTAACAATCGGAAAGATTGAAGTTTACTTATAAAGGACTGTCGTTTTCCATTCGAACATTTAACAAGACTAATTTTGAATACTATATTGCTCGAATATTCAGTACTTGGAACATTCTTTGAAGATTGAATACTTCGACTGTTCTATTTATCTCTCATCCATCGATTTAATCAGTCAGTATAAGGATTTCATATTGGATCAATTATTCATACATATATCTATTGACCAATATTAACGTGCACGCATTAGATATTTTGTACATTTTATTTCATATTTTATTATGTATTATATGTATATGTGGATTCAAGAATTTGTATGTCTACCGATTTTTTTAATTATTCATCGATATTTTAACATTTATTCAAATAAATTTTAGTTATTTAATCACTTGGTTTTAAATGTGTTTTAGATGGTGAGTGCTGGTTTAACAAATATTTGATTACTCATGATTAGTATCGCTGCATCCGTAATAACCTGATCTATAAGGTACTAATACCGCATGGTAAATGCTGTAAAAAACAAACAAAAAAAACACTATGGCGGAATTGCTGCTTTTTTTTGCCTCACCTCCCCAAAAAAATTAATAAAAAGTGATCAAAAAGTCATATGCACACCAAAAATGTTATGAATAAAAACTACAGGCCATCCCGCAAAAAATAAGCCCTTATATAACTATGTTGACAGAAGAATAAAAAAAATATGGGTCTTAGGTTTTGGTGATGCAAAAAATAAAAAATAAATGTTTAATAAAAAGTGATTTTATGATATAAAAGTGGCAGAACATGAAAAAAAAAAACAACAACTTGGTGTTGCCATAACCGAATCAACCCACAAAATAAAATTATCTTATGAAATATACCACATTGAGAACCCCATAAAAAATAAAAAACACTGATAGAAATGCAATTTTTGCCTGCTTCACCCTACTATAAAATTAAATAAAAAGCGATCAAAAAGTCATATGTACCCAAAAATTGTAACGTCAAAAACTACAGCCCATCCCGCAAAAAAAATAAGCCCCCACACAGCTCAATCAAAAAAAAAGGCCCTTAAAATCTATTTCAGCAAATTCCACGTTACAAATGGCAGATGCTATGAAAAGAGAAAGGATTTTAGCAGCTCTCACCTTTAGTCACCTGCATGAAGCACGGAAAAGGAGTGGCTTGAACCTAGCCACACTTGATAAGTCCAAGAGCAAAAGAAAAGGTTGATTCCAGCTTCAGCGTATAAAAGTTTTCTTTATTCAGCTTGTAGTATAAAATCCGACACAAAGTCACATGGAGAGACACAGATTGTGACGCGTTTCGGGCTATGGTATTGAGCCCTTCTTCAAGACAATACAATGATATACTAAAAACAAAAGCTTTATATACCACACTAATGGATATGCTCCTCCTTCTTCAATTTCTGGATTGATTGGAGACTGCGTCCCAGACCCAGGTGTTGCTAGATTAGGAGAACCTCCCAGGAACACATGGGTGGGGACACAGTGTTTCAACAAACCCTCACATACAAAGAAGCCAATAAATGTATATATATAGAATAGTGCACTACATGTACTGCAGGGTTAAATCATGCTTTCTATTCAAACCCTTTGGTATGCAAGTGTCTAAAATGAACATCCAGTATGTTTCCCTACTTAAAAGTTTTTGTTTGCGATCACTTCCTCTGACAGGTGTGGAGACAACCTCCACTCCCTGTACAGGAAACGCAGAGGTATCGCCCTTGTGAACAGTGGCAAAATGTCTAGTTGCCGCTGAGACATTGCGAGACATGAAATGAGGGACATCGCTCAAATGTTTTCTTATACGCACCTTCAGTTCATTAGTGGTACAACCAACATATTGTAAATTGCATATTTTACATGTTATAACATATACCACATGGTCTGTTTTACAGTTTTTTTTTTTTTTTCAGCAGATGTTTTTTATTATTTGACAAGGATGTAACCTCTTTTGAAATGGACATATGTCGACAGCAGATACATTTTTTGCTGCCGCATTTATAGTTCCCGTTTATTTTAGGCCAAATGCTTGTTCTGGGAGAATTTTCCCTAAACAGACTGGGGCTGATTTTTTGGCCCACTGTAGGGGCTCTTTTTGCTACACATTTTACCCCTGTGGATACTATATTATGCCATTCTTCATTATAGTTTAGAACATGAAGATGTTTACGCATGATCTTACAGATCTTAAAATAATCTCTGCTATAATTAGTGGTGAAAATGATAGGTTTTTCTTTATTAGTGGTTTTTTCTTCTTTTTTCAATGTATTTTTACACTCCCTATCATCTATATCGCCATTCTCATTTTTGTTCTCATTGTCCATGTTCTCATTTTTATTTTTATTACTTTTTGGAAAAATGAGGGTTTCTCTATTTTTTGATCTGGCAAAGTTAATACCTCTATTGATATTGGTTTGGGTATAACCTCTTATTTTTAGTCTTGCTGCAATATTTTCAGCCTCTCTTTCAAATAGCTCTTGAGTAGAGCAATTCCTCCTGGCCCTTATCATTTCTCCTTTTGGGATATTTTTCAGGACGTGTGGTGGGTGGCAGGAGGAGGCAGAGAGAATAGTGTTGCCAGCTGTAGACTTCCTATGGGTGTATGTAACCACCCTGCTGGTATGATTGTTACCCTCCAGACACAGATCCAGAAAAATAATTTTCCCTGGGTCGCTGGAGAAGGTGAATTTTATTGATGCAGTACAATTGTTGAAATATTCTATGCACTCAGCTATTCTCTCTGTGTCCCCCTGCCACACCCACAGCATATCGTCGATATAACGACCATACCATTTGAAATCTTCTCTATAGGGATTGTGGTCAGAAAAAAGAAAATTATTTTCCCACCACGCCATATATATATTTGCTATTGACGGTGAGTATTTAGCTCCCATAGGGATTCCTGACTGTTGTAAATAATATTTTTTGTTGAACATAAAAAAATTATGTCTCATCAAAAAATCAATAACCGAGCATAAAAATTCCTGCAACTCCAAAGTATAATTACTGTAATGTTCCAAAAACCATTTTAAAGCAACAATAGCGGATTGGTGGGGAATATTTGTATATAATGAAGAGATGTCTGCTGTTACCCATGTATAATTTTTATGCCAGTCAAAAGAGAGAAAATTTCCCAAGACTGTGCCAGTATCTCTTAGATACCCCGGTATTAAAGGCACAAGTGGTTGTAACAGGGAATCAGCCCACTCCGATAAATTTTCGGAGTATGAGCCGATACCCGCACCCATATGGAGGGCTCAGCAACAGGAGGTTCTACTCACCGTAATCAGGCAAAAAACGCAGCGCGGGCAGAAAGCACCGAAAAAAGCAGGCGATATCCGAGCCGCAAGAAACAGCCAATGACATACAGGTGATCAACCTTTCCTCAAGGCCTATCTCCTTGTTCCAGGAGAGGGTTTTGAGAAAGGGTTTTACTTTCTCCCCCTCCTGCAGTTTTGACTTGTATCATACAATAATTGATGTTAACAAACTTGCTAGGAAATTGACACTAAAGAAACATTTCTCGTCTATGGATGAGGATATTAGTGTTATAACAGAGAATACATCAAATGTTAATTGTGATGTTATGATTGAAAATATGTGTCCATGTTTTACCTTTGCAGACCTGGTGCAAATTGCCTCACTCCAGGAGATGTGTGGGGACCCGGATGGGGACTGTTTGTGTAAAAGATCTACTACATATAAAATCTCTAATAAGAGCTTTTACCCTATACAGTCCCGATCCGAGGTCCTTGACAGATTCCAGGATTTGATCCAGCGGGATCTATGTGCTTTGAAAGCTATGTCAAATGAGAAAGTGTTGAAAAATAATCTGACAAAAAATGAACATAAAGCCTTTCTGGAATTACAAAATATGCAAGATGTTGTGATACGGAAAGCTGACAAGGGAGGAGCGGTCGTAATCCTTGATAGTGAGCTTTATAAGAATCAGGTTCTGGAATTATTGAAAGACTCCAACATTTATCTTTCTTTGGATTACAGCCCTCTCCTCCCTTGTCAGAAAATACTCAATACTATTTTGGATAGGGGTCACTCTCTAGGCATATTGTCTAAAAGAGAAGTTGAGTACATGTATGTGGAACATGCAATTACACCCATTTTTCACGCACTCCCCAAAATCCACAAACCAGGTTTCCCTCCTCCACTACGCCCAATTGTGGCGGGTATCGGCTCATACTCCGAAAATTTATCGGAGTGGGCTGATTCCCTGTTACAACCACTTGTGCCTTTAATACCGGGGTATCTAAGAGATACTGGCACAGTCTTGGGAAATTTTCTCTTTTGACTGGCATAAAAATTATACATGGGTAACAGCAGACATCTCTTCATTATATACAAATATTCCCCACCAATCCGCTATTGTTGCTTTAAAATGGTTTTTGGAACATTACAGTAATTATACTTTGGAGTTGCAGGAATTTTTATGCTCGGTTATTGATTTTTTGATGAGACATAATTTTTTTATGTTCAACAAAAAATATTATTTACAACAGTCAGGAATCCCTATGGGAGCTAAATACTCACCGTCAATAGCAAATATATATATGGCTTGGTGGGAAAATAATTTTCTTTTTTCTGACCACAATCCCTATAGAGAAGATTTCAAATGGTATGGTCGTTATATCGACGATATGCTGTGGGTGTGGCAGGGGGACACAGAGAGAATAGCTGAGTGCATAGAATATTTCAACAATTGTACTGCATCAATAAAATTCACCTTCTCCAGCGACCCAGGGAAAATTATTTTTCTGGATCTGTGTCTGGAGGGTAACAATCATACCAGCAGGGTGGTTACATACACCCATAGGAAGTCTACAGCTGGTAACACTATTCTCTTCTGTACAGGGAGTGGAGGTTGTCTCCACACCTGTCAGAGGAGGTGATCGCAAACAAAAACTTTTAAGTAGGGAAACATACTGGATGTTCATTTTAGACACTTGCATACCAAAGGGTTTGAATAGAAAGCATGATTTAACCCTGCAGTACATGTAGTGCACTATTCTATATACAGTGGGGGAAATAATTATTTGACCCCTCACTGATTTTGTAAGTTTGTCCAATGACAAAGAAATGAAAAGTCTCAGAACAGTATCATTTCAATGGTAGGTTTATTGTAACAGTGGCAGATAGCACATCAAAAGGAAAATCGAAAAAATAACTTTAAATAAAAGATAGCAACTGATTTGCATTTCATTGAGTGAAATAAGTATTTGAACCCTCTAACAAAAAAAGACTTAATACTTGGTGGAAAAACCCTTGTTTGCAAGCACAGAGGTCAAACGTTTCTTGTAATTGATGACCAAGTTTGCGCACATTTTAGGAGGAATGTTGGTCCACTCCTCTTTGCAGATCATCTCTAAATCCCTAAGGTTTCGAGGCTGTCTCTGTGCAACTCTGAGCTTGAGCTCCCTCCATAGGTTTTCGATTGGATTAAGGTCCGGAGACTGACTAGGCCACTCCATGACCTTAATGTGCTTCTTCTTGAGCCACTCCTTTGTTGCCTTTGCTGTATGTTTTGGGTCATTGTCGTGCTGGAACACCCATCCACGACCCATTTTCAGTTTCCTGGCAGAGGGAAGGAGGTTGTCGCTCAGGATTTCACGATACATGGCTCCGTCCATTTTCCCGTTTATGCGAATAAGTTGTCCTGTGCCCTTAGCAGAAAAACACCCCCAAAGCAAAATGTTTCCACCCCCATGCTTGACGGTGGGGACGGTGTTTTGGGGGTCATAGGCAGCATTTTTCTTCCTCCAAACACAGCGAGTTGAGTTAATGCCAAAGAGCTCTATTTTGGTCTCATCAGACCACAGCACCTTCTCCCAGTCACTCTCTGAATCATTCAGGTGTTCATTGGCAAACTTCAGACGGGCCTGCACATGTGCCTTCCTGAGCAGGGGGACCTTGCGAGCCCTGCAGGATTTTAATCCATTGCGGTGTAATGTGTTTCCAATGGTTTTCTTGGTGACTGTGGTCCCTGCTAATTTGAGGTCATTAACTAACTCCTCCCGTGTAGTTCTAGGATGCTTTTTCACCTTTCTCAGAACCATTGACACCCCACGAGGTGAGATCTTGCGTGGAGCCCCAGAGCGAGGTCGATTGATGGTCATTTTGTGCTCCTTCCATTTTCGAACAATCGCACCAACAGTTGTCACCTTCTCTCCCAGCTTCTTGCTAATGGTTTTGTAGCCCATTCCAGCCTTGTGCAGGTCTACAATTTTGTCTCTGACATCCTTGGACAGCTCTTTGGTCTTTCCCATGTTGGAGAGTTTGGAGTCTGCTTGATTAATTGATTCTGTGGACAGGTGTCTTTTATACAGGTGACTAGTTAAGACAGGTGTCCTTAATGAGGGTGACTAATTGAGTAGAAGTGTCTAACCACTCTGTGGGAGCCAGAACTCTTAATGGTTGGTAGGGGTTCAAATACTTATTTCACTCAATGAAATGCAAATCAGTTGCTATCTTTTATTTAAAGTTATTTTTTCGATTTTCCTTTTGATGTGCTATCTGCCACTGTTACAATAAACCTACCATTGAAATGATACTGTTCTGAGACTTTTCATTTCTTTGTCATTGGACAAACTTACAAAATCAGTGAGGGGTCAAATAATTATTTCCCCCACTGTATATACATTTATTGGCTTCTTTGTATGTGAGGGTTTGTTGAAACACTGTGTCCCCACCCATGTGTTCCTGGGAGGTTCTCCTAATCTAGCAACACCTGGGTCTGGGACGCAGTCTCCAATCAATCCAGAAATTGAAGAAGGAGGAGCATATCCATTAGTGTGGTATATAAAGCTTTTGTTTTTAGTATATCATTGTATTGTCTTGAAGAAGGGCTCAATACCATAGCCCGAAACGCGTCACAATCTGTGTCTCTCCATGTGACTTTGTGTCGGATTTTATACTACAAGCTGAATAAAGAAAACTTTTATACGCTGAAGCTGAAATGGCAGATGCTGCACCTTTACTTTTGAATTCTGCCGTCTGCCCATACAGCAGGTTACAACCACAGATGACGTGTTGCCGTATTCAGGAGAAAAATGGGTAATACATTATGGGGTCCATTTTCTCCTGTTATCCCTTGCTAAAGTGAAAAATTTGGGCTTAAACGGCTTTTTCTTGTAAAAAATATAATTTTTAATTTTCACAGCCATCTGTTTCTAAATATTATAAAAAAAGTGGTCAGTAAATTATTTGAGGGGTCTAGTTTCCAAAATGGAGTCACTTTTAGGGGGGTTCCTCTGTAGGGGTGCCTTAGTGTGCCTTCAAATATAACACGACAAAAACGGAATTTTTTTTTATGAATTTTAAAAAATTTTGGTACATTTTAATTTTTTTTTTATAAAAAAAGGTAAAATACATCAACTCAAATTTACCACTATCATGAAGTACGACGTGTCACGAGAAAACAATCTCAGAATGGCATGAAAATGTAAAACTGTTCCAAAATTATTACCACATAAAGTGGGTTAATATTTTTAAATAAATTAGACAGCAATTAAAGCCTGCATTACACTGGCAGATTATCGCTATAATACAGCCTTAGGCCTCTTTCACACTACCGTATTTTTTTCCCGTTTTGTGGGCCGTTTTATGCGTTCCGTATACGGTTCGTATACGGAACCATTCATTTCAATGGTTCCGCAAAAAAAACTGAATGTACTCCGTATGCATTCCGTTTCCGTATTTCCGTTTAGTTGAAAGATAGAACATGTCCTATTATTGCCCACAAATCACGTTCCGTGGCTCCATTCAAGTCAAAGGGTCCGCAAAAAAAACGGAACACATACGGAAATGCATCCGTATGTCTTCTGTATCCTTTCCGTTTTTGCGGAACCATCTATTGAAAATATTATGCCCAGCCCAATTATTTCTATGTAATTACTGTAGATGCAATACAGAAAAACGGAACGGAAACACAATGGAAACAAAAAAACATAACGGATCAGTGAGAAACGGACCGCAAAACACTGAAATAGCCATACGGTAGTGTGAAAGAGGCTTTAACAGTTACTTCAAAGGGAAGATTTGTTTATCACGGATCACACATTTTGCATCAATTTGTTTTCTATGAGGTGAGCTTTAGAATTGCCCTTTGTCATCAACTAACTAACCTTGTGTTATTTAGGAAGTGATGTGACCTGGTCTGTGAAGTGACAAATAGTGAAGCTGCTGTCACAAGAAGTTCATTTCTTTCTTTAGGTGTCAAACTGTGTCCTGTTATGAAGAAAACCCAAGAATTACAAAATCAAAAGCTATACAAGAGAACTTCACATAGAAGAAAACATGATTTATATTACAAGTTTAGCATATCAAATCTAGAAAACATCATTGCAGAATTCTTAACCCCATCACAAATTAGGTTTAACAGACATCTCAACCCTAGTTTAAAAGCCCTATTAGCCTAATGTGTCAGTGGTGGATTGCAAGTGATAAACAATGGGGAGGATTTATTAATTGTGTCTATATTAGACAGTGTACCCCGAGAACAGCTACAGATATGCCAAATTTATCAGTGTGATTCAAACCCGATAATACATTTGATGCACCGGCACTGAAGATGCCAATCTTGACAAATCTCCACATTTGTCTAACTTTATGTCAACTATTAGTTGCCTTACTTTGCAGCACAATTTTGCACCAATTTGTGGCAACATTTTGGCACACTACTGACCATCAAACATAACACCCCCAAGTCCCTTCTCTTATATGCCCTGCCTGTTATTTGAGCAAGGTACAACACGTGTAAAGCACATGATAAATGTGGTAAAAGATGTACATCAGTTGTTTTTTTTTTAGCAAATTAAACCAAAACAAGATGGGTGCATATTGAGTATTTACCTAGTGATCGACTTCTGTAAAGAAGCAGTAAGAAAAGTAATGCTGTAACACTAGCAATCTGAAGGTGAAAGCTGTTTAGAGCAGGAGCACCAGGTTAGACTAATTATGTGTTGATCTGTTGAGAGAATTCCATGACCATGAACTGTATGGTACTTAATTAGTATATCTGGCCAATCCAGAACACTGATTGGGTCAACTGAGACATCATACATTTTTTGCAAAATCTGATTTAAAGAAAAGAAAGCAAACTTTTTAGATAGGATTACTTAAATGCTATAAATAACCTTTAAATACATTTTCTACAGAAAAAAGCCTGCTGAAAAATTATGTACGGTATCCAATAGGTAGAAGAGTGAAATAAATGTACTGTAAATAGAGATTTTATGCATCTCCGCACACAAAAAAAAAAAAATCAAACAAGAAAGTGGCTGCTTTTGCTTAATGGCTTGGCGCCTAAATGGCACTTTGTACAGTGTATATAAACCAAGAACAGGCTTGTGTTAGGCTCTACATGCAGCAGCAGGTCAGGAATGGAATGCAAAAATCAATGACCTCTGGTTCCTTCCATGTCCCTTGAAATTAATATTAGGAAAGCTTACCATAATCAAAAGCGTACTTTATACAGAAATGACACATGGTAACCTTTAAGCTTAAGGACAAAAAAAGTTTCTGTGTTAAGATTTTTGCTTTTCTTTGTTTTTCTTTAAATTACAGATATATGCTTAATCCCAGAATGTCAGAAAATATAAATGGAAGCAGTGGATCAGTGGTGTGGCATTAGAGTACAGTTTACATGGCCTGACGTGAACCGTCATCTCTGTAGAATAGAGCATAGGCATAATTGCACAGAAAAACAGTACTGTGCACAGTGTATAGGGCATCACTCTTCATTTGCCCAGTGTTATTTTATTCTACATACTTACTTTTCTTATGTATTCCCATTTATTGATTATTTATATTACTTAAGTTAACATTCTTGAAATTTCAGAACAAATAAACTTCTCATTAACGCTACTTTCACACCAGCGTTTTTGCTGGATCAGTCAGCTTCTGTCACGATAATACAACCGTCTGCATCCATTATGAATGGATCCAGTTGTATTATATTTAAAATAGCCATGACGGATCCGTCATGAACACCATTGAAAGTCAATAGGGGACGGATCCGTCCCCCTTGACTTACATTGTGAGTCATGGTGGCTCCGTCTTGCTCCGCACCACATCATGAACGGAAACCGCTGCTTGCAGCGTTATTCTGTCTGCGATGGGGATGCAACCAAACGGAATGCATTCTAGTGCATTCTGTTTAGTTCAGTTTTGGCGACATGCCAAAGTAGTGCATCACTGCTAGGGAATGTGTCGCTTGGGGACAGTTCACTGCTGAGGCCGGTCACTGGCTGCAGTAGCACATGTGGTCCTGACGTACCCTGGCCAGAAGTAAACAAGCTAGGGACTGAAATATCACTGAAGGTACCACATGCTACGGAGCTAATTCAAAATGACCATAATCCTGCCTGAAAAATCGCTTTAAATGTTGCAAAAGAAGGTAATAAAAAATAATAGATCTAATCGAATGGCAAAATCAGTAACTCAAGTCTGTACATAATGAACCTGCAATTGAAAAGACAAACCTTTAAATCCATCAGGATAAACTTCAGGGAGAAATTTTGTAGTGATGTCTCCTTTAATAAAACGAGGGTGAGTAATAACTTCCCGAAGTAAGGGAATATTGTGAGTCACACCTGAAAAACATAACAAAATCAAATCATATACTATGAGAATGTGGGATTATAAAACAAAAATACGAACTTCAATACTGCCTAAAACGTAAAATATGCAAGACAAAATCAAATCTGCCCCTCCACCTAATTTATCTCCAACCCTCATGGCCATCAAATGGCTGCTACTGCAGTGCTGTAATCATAACTACCGTACTTATTATATACAGGAGCCCTAAAGATGTTTAAGGTGGTAGGTAGTTGAATGACTTTGGAAAGTCATTCATCAAGCAGCATATGTAAAAGTAACTATTTTGGAAGTATTGGGTCGGTGAACAAGAGCAGGACCACTGACCTACTCAAATTTTAGAAACAACTAAAGTTTAATGTGTAATTTTGTTCACAGACTCAAATTAATATCACATCAGAGAGATTATGTAACAAAGCAAGTTATAAAAGACATAAAAGAGAACATGTTGCCATGGCAGACCTATTGTTTCAAGTGAATATGAGCTTGTATTCTGTCAGATTCTGTTCCTTAACCTGATCCGGACATAGGGCGTACCGGTACGCCCTGATTTCCCGATCCTTAAGCACACAGGACGTACCGGTACGTCCTACGTATTTCCGATCACTGCCGCTAAGCGGGCGGTGATCGGAACTCAGTGCCTGCTCAAATCATTGAGCAGGCACCTTGGCTAATTGCGAGCCCCGTGTAGGCGATTGCAGCAAACCGCAGGTCAATTCAGACCTGCGGTTTACTGCGTTTCCGGGTTATTCGGGTCTCTGGGGACCCGATAACCCGGAACAGGATGGTAATCAGTGGTGTGATAATACACCACCAATCACCATCCTTAGATCCTGAGAAGTGATGGTGATATCACCTCTCAGGATCGCTCTCATTGGTCGGCTGGGCGGGTGGGAGGTTCAAATCATCGCAGCACTACTCTCCTCCTCCTTTTCAGTCTGGAGCACGAGGAGAAAGGAGCGCTGCACGTGTCTCAGAGCCAGCACCCCTTATCTGTTCAGAGTCCAGGATCCAGCCAGCACCCAATCTGTGCCCCAGCACCCCCAGTACCACCAGGTATTTAGGGAAAGGCTAGGGACAAGTTAGATTAGGCAGGGATATTTAGGGAAAGTTAGTTGAAGAAAAAAACAAGAAAAAAACAAGAAAAAAACAGTTTTGGTTGCATCACCCTAAATTGGGTGTCTGGGGTCTACAACGCAGCTGTGTGCGACCCTAGACCCCCCAGGGATGCTGCAGCTTGCACCCCTGCCCACCCCTCCTCTCCCCCCACAACTTTTTTGGGGTGCAGGCAGTTTTTTTTTGTGCGTACGCTGACTGTGGCTGGCACTCTTAGCGTCCGGCTACTGTTAGCGCATCGCACACCCCACCGATGATCAACTTTGGATGGTTTACATGCACCCACGCATACATACACTCCCCTATAGCCTGCCGGATGTTCTCGGCCGAGGAGGCATACGCCCAGCTTGCCTCAGAGTCCGAGAGTCCTAGTGAGGACGACCCCACTTTCCTGTTGTCATCCGCATCCTCCTCCTCATCTAGCGATGATGATGAGCCCCCAAGGCGGCGAAGACGCCGCCAGGTGGAGCAAGGGGACCGCCATGCTAGGGACCCTGTGGCCCACTCTAGTACGAGCAGCTCTGGGGCTCGTACTAGTTTTCCGGCCCACCAGTTAAATCCAGCGGAGCCCCCTGCCGGTGAACTTGTCTGGTATACCCCAGAGCGTTATGAGCCCGTGATTCCTGATTTTTTAGGCCAACCAGGAATCCAGATTTCCACAGTGGGCTTCACTGAATACGACTTTTTTAGTCTTTTTTTCAGTGACCACTTTGTAAATCTAATGGTGGAGCAAACAAACCTGTACGCCCAACAGTTTGTTGCTCAACACCCGGGCTCCTTTTTGGCTAGGCCCGGTGGCTGGACTCCGGTCAGTGCAGCCGAGATGAGGACATTTTGGGGCCTGGTGCTGCATATGAGCCTAGTCAAGAAACCTAGTGTCAGGCATTACTGGAGTGGGGACGTCCTCTACCAGGCCCCACTTTACAGTACGGCCCCGGTTTGAGGCCATCCGGAAATGCCTGCATTATTCAGATAATGCAGCATGTTCCCCCCCAAGGTGATCCTGCCTATGACCGCCTATACAAAATCAGGCCGGTCATCGATCACTTTGGGGCCAAATTTGTACCAGGCCTATGTACCTGGAAGGGAGGTCGCGGTTGATGAGTCTCTCATTGCGTTCAAGGGGAAACTCCTTTTCCGCCAGTATGTTCCCTCTAAGCGGGCGAGGTATGGCGTGAAGCTGTACAAACTTTGTGAGAGTACCTCAGGGTACAGATACAAGTTTCGTGAGTACGAGGGGCGAGATTCCCGTATTCAACCCCCAGAATGTCCCCCCACTCTGGGCGTTAGCAGGAAACTTGTGTGGAACCTTATGCACCCACTTCTAGATAAGGGTTACCACCTGTACGTGGATAACTTTTAAACTAGTATCCCATTGTTCCAGTCCCTCGCTGCCAGATCCACGTCCGCTTGTGGGATCGTGCGGAAAAATCAACGCGGCCTCCCTACCTACCCCCTCCAGGTACCTATCCCAAGGGGGAGACCCGTGCCCTTACCATTGGAAACCTGCTGTTGGTCAGATATAAGGACAAGAGGGATGTCCTTGTACTGTCCACAATTTATGGTAACGGCATTGTCCCTGTGCGAGGTACCGCGGAAACGGTCCTCAAGCCCGATTGTATCGTCGACTACAATCAGTATATGGGAAAAGTTGATCTCTCTGATCAAGTCCTCAAGCCATAATACGCCATGCGCAAAACCCGGGCATGGTACAAAAAAGTAGCGGTCAACTTGGTACAGGTTGCCTTGTACAACTCTTTTGTGCTGTCCCGGAGCGCTGGCAACACAGGGAGATTCCTTCAGTTCTATGAGGCAGTCCTCAAGGCCCTGATCTTTTCTGACCGGGAAAGAGCAGGTCGGAGTACCTCGGGAACTGAAGGCACCCGGATCGTCCCTGGCCAACACTTTCCAGGTGTGGTCCCTCATACTGGAAAGAAGGGACGGACCCCAAAAAAAGTGCAGAGTGTGTCACAGGAGGGGGATACGGAAGGACTACTCAATGTGACACGTGCCCCGATCATCCGGGCCTCTGCATTATTGGTTGCTTCAGGGAGTACCCCACTTCCATGGAGTACTAAATTTATATCCCAATTTAGCCACTGACAATAGGATAAAAAAAACTATGGTTCTCAGACTTGAGACACAAAAAAAAAAAAAGAATTCCAAAAATATTATTTAGTAAAACTAAAAAAATAAATAAAAAAAAGTAGACATATTAGGTATCACCGCATCCGTAATAATCTGCTCTATAAAAATTACTCCCCCCTAACCCCTCAGATAAAAAAGTTTTTTTTTGTCACCTTACATCACAAAAATTGTATTAGCAAGCGATCAAAAAGTCATATGCCCACCAAAATAGTGCCAATAAAACAGTCGTCTCATCCCGCAAAAAATGAGCCCCTACCTAAGATAATCAGCTAAAATAAAAAAAATAAAAACTATGGAGATACAAAAATGTTTTTGTTTTTTTTGTTTATAAAAAGATAATATAGTGTAAAACATAAAAAAAAAAGTAGACATATTAGGTATCACCGCGTCCGTAAGAATCTGCTCTATAAAAATACCCCCCCAACCCAGATGAACACTGTAAAAATTAAGAAAAATTGTGCCAAAAAAGCAATTTTTGGCCAAATTTTCCATTTTAATCAGTTTTTATCCAATAACAAAGTAAGGGTTAACAGCCAAACAAAACTTAATATTTATTACCCTCATACTGCTGTTTACAGAAACACCCCATATGTGGTCGTAAACTGCTGTATGACCAAACGGCAGGGCGCAGAAGGAAAGGAACGCAGTATGGTTTCTGGAAGGCAGATTTTGATGGCCTTTTTTTTTTTTTAGCACCATGTCCCATTTGAAGCCCCCCTGATGCACCCCTAGAGTAAAAACTCCATAGAAGCGACCCCATCTAAGAAACTATACCCCTCAAGGTATCCAAAACAGATTTTACAAACGTTGTTAACCCTTTAGGTGTTCCACAAGAGTTATTGGCAAATGGAAATGAAATTTCACAATTTCTATTTCTGGTAACCTTGCCTCACAAAAATGTTATATACAGTTGCAAGAAAAAGTATGTGAACCCTTTGGAATGATATGGATTTCTGCACAAATTGGTCATAAAATGTGATCTGATCTTCATCTAAGTCACAACAATAGACAATCACAGTCTGCTTAAACTAATATCATACAAATAATTAAATGTTACCATGTTTTTATTGAACATACCATGTAAACATTCAAAGGGTAGGTGGAAAAAGTATGTGAACCCCTAGACTAATGACATCTCCAAGAGCTAATTGGAGTGAGGTGTCAGCCAACTGGAGTCCAATCAATGAGATGAGATTGGAGATGTTGGTTACAGCTGCCCTGCCCTATAAACAGGGCCGTCTTTAATATTGATTGGACCCTGGGCAAAAATTTACTTGGGCCCCCTGGATCCAGCCTTCCCACACCTTAGCAGGCAATCACGCCCTCCGCCACAACACACACACAAAAAAATCACATCTGGTAGAGTACAGTGAATGACTGTTAATACTTCCAGTTCTAAAGACTCCAGCGGCTCAGGATCAGTGCTCTGGGCTCAGGCTGGAAGTGGGCACCGCTCTGCAGGAAGGAGACCAGGGCTCGGCTCACCCTAGTGTTACAGTGCACCCCAGCACCCCACAGTATGCAGTATAGCACCCTATAGTATACAGCACCACGCAGTATAGCACCCTATAGTATACAGCACCACACAGTATGCAGTATAGCACCCCACCCTCTACAGTACCCCACAGTATATAGTAGAGCAGTATAGCAGCCCACAGTATACAGCACCCCACAGTATACACCTCACAGTATACAGTAGAGCAGTATAGCACCTCACCGTATACAGCACCCCAAACTATACACGATACAGCACCCCACACTATACAGTACAGCAGTATAGCACTCCACGATATACAGCACCCACAGTATACAGTCGCCCACAGTATACAGCCCCCACAGTATACAGTACAGCAGTATAGCACTCCACAATATGCAGCACCCACAGTATACAGCCCCCACACTATACAGAACAGCAGTATAGCACTCCACAATATACAGCACCCACAGTATACAGTATACAGCCCCCCACAGTATACTGCCGCCCACACTATACAGTACAGCAGTAAAGCCCTCCACAATATACAGCACCCACAGTATACAGCCCCCCACACTATACAGTACAGCAGTATAACACTCCACACTATACAGCACCCCACATTATACAGAACCCCACACTATACAGCACCCCACACTATACAGTACAGCAGTATAGCACTCCACAATATACAGCACCCACAGTATACAGTACAGCAGTATAGCGCTCCACAATATACAGCACCCACAGTATACAGTCCCCCACAGTATACAGGCCCCCACAGTATACAGTAGTTTACAGTATATTAGCATAACAGCCCCTGTCACCTTTTTCTGATGTAATCTTCACAGTTAAGGCAAACTTCTACAGCAACACTCCTGGTAGGACCTTGATGACCTCATAGCCATGTGACCAGTAATATTGCTAGGTTACTGGTCACATGGTGATGATGTCATGTAAGGTCCTAGAGAATCACAGCTCTCACAGTACGCTGCCTGGAGTGCCGGCAGGCAGGCAGGCATGGCAGCACCCCCTGTGTAGCTGAAAGCCTGACACCCAGGGCAGTGGCTAGCAGGTCTCAAGAGGCAGCTGCCTTGGGCCCCCCAGGAGCAACTGGGTCCGGGGCAGCTGCCCCTTTTGCCCCTTGTTAAAGACGGCTGTCATGGATGGTGTTGCAGAAAACGAAGTTATAAATAAACATCCGACTGGCTTGATCCCAAACTAAGGAGCATATGGGTGAGCCCTATAAAACCCCTAGAGCTCTCCCTGACTGCTATGCCCTTGCAAAGGTCTTTATGGTAGACGATTGCATGCCTTCGTACCTAGACTGTGTGACACCTGAAAACCTTATAATAGTGAGGGGACACGACCACCGGCTCCCTGCATTTAATACGGACGGAATCAGGGTCACGTAGAATCAAGCCAGCAAGGAAACACACAAAGGAAAAAGACTTATCTGAGGAATCAGCAGTAGCAGCCTCCAGCAGTGAACACAATCCAGGAAGTAGTATAAATCGCAAAGTGAGGCAGTATGGGAGGGAATATAAAGGGAGGCAATTAGTGTAAATAGGCGACAGCTGGGAGAAGGAAAGGAGATGACAAAGTGAAACCAAAACAAAGAACATAATGCAAGAGGTACAGAAGAACGTCTGCCAGAGCTTCTCAAAGAGCTGGCGGCGACAGTACCCCTCCCTCTACGGGTGGACTCCGGACACTCAGAGCCCACCTTCTCAGGATGGGACCTATGGAAAGCCCTGATGAGACGAGTGTCCTTAATGTCTGCCACTGGGACCCACATCCTCTCCTCAGGACCATAACCTTCCCAATGAATGAGGTAATGGAGAGAACCGCGGATAATGCGACAATCCACAATCCTAGAGACCTGAAATTCAAGATTACCATCAACAACAATCGGAGGAGGAGGCAAAGAGGAGAGTACAGTGGGTTGGACATAAGGTTTAAATAGGGACCTGTGAAAAACATTATGGATCTTCCAAGTCTGAGGAAGATCAAGACGGAAGGCAACGGGATTGATGACGGACAAGATCTTGTAAGGCCCGATAAACTTAGGACCCAACTTCCAGGAGGGAACCTTCAGTTTGATATTCTTTGTAGACAACCACACCAAATCACCCACATTCAGGTCTGGACCAGGCACACGTCTCTTATCCGCCACACGCTTATATCTCTCACTCATCCTCTTCAGATTACCCCGAATCTTTTGCCAAGTAAATGACAAAGATGAGGAAAATCTCTCCTCATCAGGTAAACCAGAAGACCCCTCTCCAGAGAATGTCCCAAACTGCAGATGAAACCCATATGCACCAAAAAATGGTGACTTATCAGAGAACTCCTGGCGATGGTTATTAAAAGCAAACTCAGACAAAAAAGAACACCAATCCTCCTGATTCTCTGCCACAAAATAGCGCAGATATGTGTCCAGATTCTGATTGACGCGTTCGGTCTGACCATTCTACTGCGGGTGAAAAGCAGAAGAGAACGACAACCGAACCCAAAAGCGAGAACAGAAGGCCTTCCAGAATCTGGAAACAAATTGTGTGCCCCTATCAGAAACGATGTCTGAAGGAATGCCATGCAATTTGACAATGTGATCAACAAATGCTTGCGCGTCTTAGCATTGGGTAACCCAGGAAAGGGAATGAAATAAGCCATTTTACTAAAACGGTCCACTACTACCAGAATCACAGTCTTCCGCGAGGAACGAGGCAGGTCTGTGATGAAGTCCATGGACAGATGCGTCCAAGGACGGGAAGGAATGGGTAACGGGAGGAGAGAACCCGATGGCCGTGAATGAGGGACCTTGGCACGAGCGCAGGTCTCGCAGGCTGCCACAAAACCCTCAACCGTCTTACGAAGAGCCGGCCACCAGAATCTTCGAGCAATGAGATCCATTGTGGCTCTACTCCCCGGGTGCCCAGCAAGGACAGTATTGTGGTGCTCCTTAAAAACCTTGTGTCGTAAAGCGAGAGGCACAAACAACCTCCCAGGAGGACAAAGATCAGGAGCCTCTGCCTGGGCTGCCTGAACATCTGCCTCCAAATCAGGATAAAGAGCAGAGACGAACACCCCTTCAGCCAAAATGGGATCCGGGTCTTCAAAGTTCCCCCCTCCTGGAAAACAACGTGACAGGGCATCAGCCTTCACATTTTAAACCCCAGGGCGGAACGTGACAACAAAATTAAACCTAGAAAAGAATAAAGACCATCTGGCCTGTCTCGGGTTCAGACGCTTGGCTGATTCCAAGTAGGCCAGATTCTTATGGTCGGTAAACACGGTAATAGGGTGTCTGGCTCCCTCTAGCCAATGGCGCCATTCCTCAAAAGCTAATTTGATGGCCAACAACTCCCTATCTCCCACATCGTAATTTCTCTCTGCGGAGGAGAGTTTCCTTGAGAAAAAGGCACACGGTCGCCATTTGGCAGGAGAGGGACCCTGATATAAGACCGCACCCACACCCACCTCAGAAGCGTCCAACTCAACAATAAAAGGTAGAGAGACATCAGGTTGTACCAAAATGGTAGCGGAAGCAAAACTCTCTTTGATACTAGAAAAGGCCTTAAGCGCATCTACCGACCAGGAGGAAAAATCTAACCCCTTTTTAGTCATATCAGTGAGTGGCTTAACAACAGAGGAATAATTCAAAATGAACTTTCTGTAATAATTGGCAAAACCCCAAAACTGCATCAGCGCCTTCTGATTCTCAGGAAGCTCCCAATCAAGCACAGCGCGGACCTTCTCAGGGTCCATGCGAAAACCAGAAGCGGAGAGAAGAAAACCAAGAAATTGAATCTCCGGAACCGCACACACAAATTTTTCCAGTTTAGCGTACAATTTATTCTCCCGCAGAATGAGCAAGACCTGACGTAGGTGGTCCCTATGAGTTTTGAAATCAGGAGAAAAAAATCAAAATGTCATCTAGATACACCAGTACAAATTTCCCTATTAAATGATAAAAAATGCTGTTCACAAATTGTTGGAAGACGGCCGGAGCATTCATCAAACCAAAGGGCATAAAGAAATTCTCGAAATGACCCTCAGAGGGGATTGAAGCCCGTCTTCCATTTGTCCCCTTCCCTGACCCTGACTAGGTTATATGCCCCTCTTAAATCCAACTTAGAAAAAACTTTAGCCCCAACAATCTGGTTAAACAGGTCCGGGATCAGAGGAAGCGAATATGGGTCACGAATTGTGATACAGTTCAGCTCCCTGAAATCCAGACAAGGTCTTAAAGAACCAACTTTTTTTTTTAACAAAAAAAAAACAAAACAGTGGCAACAGGTGACTTCGAGGGTCGGATGTGTCCCTTTCTCAGGCTCTCAGAGATATAAGTACGCATAGCGACTCTTTCAGGTTGGGAGAGATTGTATAAACGTGATTTTGGCAGCTTGGCGCCTGGGATGAGATTAATAGAGCAATCGTACTCCCGGTGAGGGGGCAGCTCCGGGACACCACTCTCGGAAAACACATCCAAAAATTCAGAGAGAAAAGATGGTACAGTCTTGGTAGAAACCTCTGAAAGAGACGCCGTGAGGCAATTCTCTCTGCAAAAGTCACTCCAACCATTTATTTGCCTTGCTTGCCAATCAATGGTGCGGTTATGTTTAGTGAGCCAGGGTAGCCCCAACACTAGAGGAGTAGGTAATCCGTTTAGGATGAAACATGACATATCCTCAACATGAGCATCACCCACAGTCAAACGGATATTGTGAACTATGCCTTTTAATGATTTTTGAGAAAGTGGAGCGGAATCGATAGCAAAAACAGGTATATCCTTTTCCAAAGTGCATACCTGGAAACCATGTGTTATAGCAAATTGATTATCAATGAGATTGACAGCTGCTTCACTATCTACAAAAATCTCACAAACCATGTTCTTGCAATCTAGCGCCACCCTGGCAGGTAGGACAAAACGGGAACTACAAGCAAACGGCAAACCTTCAATTTCCGCATCAACCTTGCCAATAATGGCAAATGGAAAGTTTTTAGAGGGTTTTTTATTTTTGTTTCTTTATTACCCTCAGAAAACTCCCTGAATCTCCTAGAGGGGCAAACATTAGCCAAATGATTTATACCCCCACAACAGAAACAAACCCTCCTCTGAGAGCTGAATCCTCTACTATCAGAGGCAAGCAAACCCAGCTGCATGGCCTCCTGCTCAGAGGGGATTGAGAGAGACTGAGGCCCCTGCGCACTGAATGAGACCGCCCCACTGACCTTGGACTGAATATGACAGGAAGGAGTGGTCTCTCCTCTCTCTCTAAGACGCCTGTCAATACGAACAGCTAGAGACATGGCAGACTCCAACGAGGCAGGTATCTCATGAAAAGCAAATGCATCTTTCAATCCCTCCGCAAGACCAAGGCAAAACTGACTTCGGAGTGCAGCATCGTTCCAACCAGTATCAGCTGCCCATCTCCGAAATTCAGAACAATATATCTCTGCGGACTGTTTACCCTGGCATAAAAGACGCAGTTTAGATTCAGCCAGAGCAATATGATCCGGGTCATCATATATCTGCACCAGGGCTACAAAAAATTCATCCACCGATCGGAGGGGCCGTGCCCCCACCAGCAGCGAAAAGGCCCAAGACTGAGCGTTATCCCTGAGCAGCGAGATGATGATCCCCACCCTCTGCTCCTCATCACCAGAGAAATGGGGAAGTAGGCGAAAATGGAGTTTGCAATCCTCTCTAAAGCGAACAAAATTCTCACTACCCCCGGAGAACGTATCCGGAAGCGAGATCTTAGGCTCGGAACAAACCATGAACGCCAGCAGAACCGGTCACCTGAAACTGACACAGTTTTACGGAGATCTGCTACCTCCAGCAAAAGACCTTGCATGTGGTCAAACAAGGCTGAAACCGGATCCATGCTTAAGACGGTTATGGCGGTTTATAATGTCACGGATGGTGTTGCAGAAAACTGGAAGTTATAAATAAACATCCGACTGGCTTGATCCCAAACTAAGGAGCATATGGGTGAGCCCTATAAAACTCCTAGAGCTCTCCCTGACTGCTATGCCCATGCAAAAGTCTTTATGGTAGACGATTGCATGCCCTCGTACCTAGACTGTGTGACACCTGAAAACCCTATAATAGTGAGGGGACACGACCACCGGCTCCCTGCACTTAATACGGACGGAGTCAGGGTCACCTACAATCAAGCCAGCAAGTAAACACACAAAGGAAAAAGACTTATCTGAGGAATCAGCAGTAGCAGCCTCCAGCAGTGAACACAATCCAGGAAGTAGTATAAACCGCAAAGTGAGGCAGTATGGGAGGGAATATAAAGGGAGGCAATTAGTGTAAATAGGTGACAGCTGGGAGAAGGAAAGGAGATGACAAAGTGAAACCAAAACCAAGAACATCATGCAAGGTACAGAAGAACGTCTGCCAAACCTTCTAAGAAAGCTGGCGGTGACAACAGCCCTACCTATAAAAAAACACACCAGTTCTGGGTTTGTTTTTCACAAGAAGCATTGCCTGATGAGAATGATGCCTCGCACAAAAGAGCTCTCAGAAGACCTACGATTAAGAATTGTTGACTTGCATGAAGCTGGAAAGGGTTATAAAAGTATCTCCAAAAGCCTTGCTGTTCATCAGTCCACGGTAAGACAAATTGTCTATAAATGGAGAAAGTTAAGCACTGCTGCTACTCTCCCTAGGAGTGGCCGTCCTGTAAAGAGGACTGCAAGAGCACAGCGCAGACTGCTCAATGATGTGAATAAGAATCCTAGAGTGTCAGCTAAAGACTTACAAAAGTCTCTGGCATATGCTAACATCCCTGTTAGCGAATCTACGATACGTAAAACACTAAACAAGAATGGATTTCATAGGAGGATACCACAGAAGAAGCCACTGCTGTCCAGAAAAAACATTGCTGCACTTTTACAGTTTGCACAAGAGCACCTGGATGTTCCACAGCAGTACTGGCAAAATATTCTGTGGACAGATGAAACCAAAGTTGAGTTGTTTGGAAGAAACACACAACACTATGTGTGGAGAAAAAGAGGCACAGCACACCAACATCAAAACCTCAACCCAACTGTGAAGTATGGTGGTGGGGGCATCATGGTTTGGGGCTGCTTTGCTGTGCCAGGGCTTGGACGGATTGCCATCATCGAAGGAAAAATGAATTCCCAAGTTTATCAAGACATTTTGCAGGAGAACTTAGGGCCATCTGTCCACCAGCTGAAGCTCAATAGAAGATGGGTGTTGCAACAGGACAACGACCCAAAGAATAGAAGTAAATCAACAACAGAATGGCTTAAACAGAAGAAAATACACCTTCTGGAGTGGCTCAGTCAGAGTCCTGACCTCAACCCGATTGAGATGCTGTGCAATGACCTCAAGAAAGCGATTCACACCAGACATCCCAAGAATATTGCTGAACTGAAACAGATCTGTAAAGTAGAATGGTCAAGAATTACTCCTGACCGTTGTGCAAGTCTGATCTGCAACTACAGGAAACATTTGGTTGAAGTTATTGCTGCCAAAGGAGGTTCAACCAGTTATTAAATCCAAGGGTTCACATACCTTCTCCACCTGCACTGTAAATGTTTACATGGTGTGTTCAATAAAAACATGGTAACATTTAATTCTTTGTGTGCTATTAGTTTAAGCAGACTGTGATGGTCTATTGTTGTGACTTAGATGAAGATCAGATCACATTTTCTGACCAATTTGTGCAGAAATCCATATAATTCCAAAGGGTTCGCATACTGTTTCTTGCAACTGTAGATAAAACAAAAATGATATGTACCCTAAAAAAAGTCCCAACAAAACTGCCACCTTATCCCGTAGTTTCCAAAATGGGGTCACTTTTATGGAGTTTCTACTCTAGGGGTGCATCAGGGGGGCTTCAAATGGGACATGGTGTAAATAAACCAGTCCAGCAAAATCTTCCTTCCAAAAACCACATGGCGCACCTTTACCTCTACGCCCTACTGTGTTGCCCGCACAGTAGTTTACAGCCACATATGGGGTGTTTCTGCAAACGACAGAATCGGGGCAATAAATATAGCATTTTGTTTGGCTGTTAACCCTTGCTTTGTTACTGGAAAAAATAGGTTAAAATGGAAAATTTGCCAAAAAATTGAAATTCTGAAATTGTATCTCCATTTGCCATTAACTCTTGTGGAACACCTAAAGGGTTAACGATATTTGAAAAATCAGTTTTGTATACCTTGAGGGGTGTAGTTTCTAGAATGGGGTCATTTTTGGGTGGTTTCTCATATATAAGCCTCACAAAGTGACTTCAGACCTGAACTGGTCCCTAAAAATTGGGTTTTTGAAAATTTCAGAAAAATTTCAAGATTTGCTTCTAAACTTTTAAGCCTTGTAACAACCCCAAAAAATAAAATATCATTCCCAAAATGATCCAAACATGAAGTAGACATATGGGGAATGTAAAGTAATAACTATTTTTGGAGGTATTACTATGTATTATAGAAGTAGAGAAATTAAAACTTGGAAGTTTGCAATAAAATACCAAAGATTTTAACTAAAATTTGGTATTTTATTATAAATAAAAATAATTTTTTTTTACTTCATTTTACCAGTTTCATGAAGTACAATCTGTGACAAAAAAAACTATCTCCGAATGGCCTGGATAAGTCAAAGCGTTTTAAAGTTATCACCACTTAAAGTGACATTGGTCAGATTTGCAAAAAATGGCCGGGTCTTTAAGGACTCAGCCCTATTTCACCTTAAGGAGTTAAAGAGGACTTTTCACTAGTGTAAAAACTAAAAACTAACTATATCAGTGGGCAGAGTGGCGCCCCAGGGGTCCCCCTGCACTTACTAGTATGTCTGGGCGCCGCTCCATTCGCCCGGTATAGGCTCCGGTGTCTGCAGCTCCCTCTGTTGTACTGGGCAGAGTTTTTGTATTAGGGTTGTCCCTTGCTGCAGCGCTGGCCAATCGTAGCGCACAGCTCATAGCCTGGGAGTCCAGGCTATGAGCTGGACTCCCAGTACAAGAGTAGGGAGCTGCAGACACCGGAGCCTATACAGGGCGAACGGAGAGGCGCCCAGACATACTAGTAAGTGCAGGGGGACCCCTGGGTGCTGCTCTGCCCACTGATATAGTTAGTTTTTAGTTTTTAAACTAGTGAAAGGTCCTCTTTAAGTGCACTAGAAGCAGAGCTTCACTGTGAAGTGCCCTCTGTTGTCTGCACTGTGCTGCTTCACAGCTGTAGTGGTCTCCTAGCTCCTAGTTGGATGCTAAGGCTGACACACAGAGCAGAGGAGATGGACTGTGAAGAAACAATACAGTTCACTTCACAATGAAGCTCCGCCTCCAGTGCACTTAAGGAGCAAAATAAAAATTTATATTCACACTATTTTTTATGATCAAGGCCCCACTGTTTGTACTGCTCTCCCTATCCACTACCTATTGCTGTCAACCGTTTAACATGGTCAAAACTGTTGATAGACTCTTTTTAAAGGGTTGTCTCATGATGAACAACTGCTTTCAAAACACAGCTGTTGCAGACTGTCCTAGGCCCTGATCCTAGCAAACAACTGATTTTGCTGGGGAAAAGCCATGGGCAATGGTCATTGTAGAGCGTACGATCAGAGGTCGTCTTTGTGAGACTATCCAATTAACCTTCACATACTATTAAATGGGTTATTTGTTGAATCACTGACACACCAAGAGTCTTGAAAGTATGTTAATATAGTAATAATAATATTACTACAGTAATCATAATACAGGTGAAACACTAAAAATTAGAATATCGTGCAAAAGTTCATTGATTTCAGTATTGCAACTTAAAATTTGAATTTTGTGAAAAGGTTCAATATTCTAGGCGCAAAGTGTCACACTCTAGTCAGCTAATAATCCATAACACCTGAGCAAAGGGTGCCTCAAAATTGAGACTTTGGGGTTTCATAAGTGGAAAGCCATAATCATCCAAATCATAACAAATAAAGGCTTGAAATATCAATCAATCAATATACTGAAATATCTCACTTTGCATGTAATGAGTCTATCTCATATGTTAGTTTCACCTTTTAACCACCTCCCGTCCGCACGTTGACTATAAACGTCCGGGAGGTGGTTCTCTATTTCTGAATGGACGTTCCAGAAAGTCCGTTCAGAAACTGCAGCTGCACGCTAATCGTGCAGCTGCTGATCAGGTTGCCCGCTGTCAGTGACAGCAGGGCAACCCTTAGAGAAGGCAGAGACAGTGCCCAGGTGTCCCTGGCTTCTGGATCGCTGCATACACAGCGCTCACCGCTATGCGCTTCCTGTTCCGGCCCGGCGGTCATGTGACCGCCGGGACCGGAGAGTGCAGGAGCTGTATGAGGTCTTTCAGAGACCTTGATCAGCCCTGCACTGAGGCTGTTCAGCGCTGTATTGTGCTATACAGCCTCTGTGTGGGGGTGTATTTCTCCTGTAACTGGGGCTACAATGTCAGCCCCAGTTACAGGAGAACTCAACATTGAAAAAAAAAAGAATAGGTGAAGTAAATGTCCCCCAGAGGTCTTGTATGACCTTATGGGGGACGAAAAGTGTAAAAAATAAATAAAATAAAAATTAAGTGTTAAAAAACTAAAATAAAAAAAATGTTTCACATGTAAAAAGAAATTAAAATTCCCCAAGTAAGGAATTAAAAAAAATAATACAAATTAGAAAAAATTTAATAAAATAGACATATTTGGAATTGCCGCGTCCGTGACGGTCGGCTCTATAAATATATCACATAATCGACCCAGTCCGATAAACATTAAAAAAAATTAAAATAACTGTCAAAAAAAAACTATTTTTGTCACCTTACATCACAAAAAGTGCAACACCAAGTGATCAAAAAGGCGTATGTCCCACAAAATGGTACCAATAAAACTGTCACCTCATGCCGCAAAAAATGAGCCCCTACATAAGAAATTCTCTAAAAAAATTAATTAAAAAAACTATAGCTGTTAGAACATGTTGACACAAACATTTTTTTGGTTTAAAAAATGCTATTGTGTTAAAGTGACATAAATAAAACAAAGTATACATATTAGGTATTGCCGCGTCCGTAAAAAACAGCTCTATAAAAATATCAAGCAACACATCAAGCAATTTTTGTCACCTTACATCACAAAAAGTGCAACACCAAGTGATCAAAAAGGCGTATGTCCCAAAAAATTGTGCCAATAAAATCGTCACCTCATCCCGCAAAAAATGAGCTCCTACATAAGAAAATCTCTCAAAGAATAAAAAAACTATAGCTCTCAGAACATGGACACAATAAAACAATTTTTTTTTTTCAAAAATGCTATTAGTGTGTAAAACTTAAATAAATAAGAAAGTATACATTTTAGGTATCGCCTAGTCGGTAATAATCTGCTCTATAAAAAAGGCACTTGACCGAACCCCTCTGGTGAACGCTGTAAAAATAAATAAAAACTGTGCTAAAACAACAAATTTTTTGGTCACCTTGCCCCATAAAGTGTTATAATGAATGATCAAAAAATTATTTGTAGCCAAAAATAGTACCAATAAAACTGGCACCTTATCCCCTAGTTTCCAAAATGGGATCACTTCTTGGGAGTTTCTACTGTAAGGGTGCATCAGGGGGGCTTCAAATGGGACATGGCATATAAAAACCATGTGGAATTTCTTTTCTTCTGCGCCCTGCTGTGTGCCCATACAGCAGTTTATGACCACATGTGGGGTGTTTCTGTAAACCGCAGAATCTGGGTAATAAATATTTAGTTTTGTTTGGCTTTTAACCATCGATGTGTTAAAGAAAAAATTGGATTAAAATGGAAAATCTGCCAAAAAAAGTGAAATTTTAAATTTTTATCTCCATTTTCCTTTAATACTTGTGGAATGCCTAAAGGGGTAACTAAGTTTGTAAAATCGGTTTTAAGTAACTTGAGGGGTGTAGTTTCTACAATGGGGTCATTTATGGGGGTATTCACTATGTAAGCCCCACAAAGTGACTTCAGACCTGAACTGGTCCTTAACCCCTTAAGGACTCAGCCCTATTTCACCTTACGGACCAGGCCATTATTTTGCAAATCTGACCAGTGTCACTTTAAGTGCTGATTACTTTAAAGCGCTTTGACTTATCCAGGCCATTCTGAGAATGCTTTTTCGTCACATATTGTACTTCATGACACTGGTAAAATTAAATCAAAAAAATTCATTTTTATTTATAAAAAAAATACCAAATTTACCAAATATTTTTAAAAAATTGCAAATTTCCAAGTTTCAATTTTTCTACTTCTATAATACATAGTAATACCTCCAAAAATAGTTATAACTTAACATTCCCTATATATCTACTTCATGTTTGGATCATTTTGGGAATGATATTTTATTTTTTGGGGATGTTACAAGGCTTAGAAGTTTAGAAGCAAATCAAAAACCCAATTTTTTAGGGACCAATTTAGGTCTAAAGTCACTTTGCGAGGCTTACATAATAGAAACCACCCAAAAATGACCCCATTCTATAAACTACACCCCTCAAGGTATTCAAAAATGATTTTACAAACGTCGTTAACCCTTTAGGTGTTCCACAAGAATTAATGTATTATAGAGATACAATTTCAAAATGTAACTTTTTTGGAAGATTTTCTATTTTAATAAATTTTTTCCAGTAACAAAGCAAGGGTTAACAGCCAAACAAAACTCAATATTTATGGCCCTGATTCTGTAGTTTACAGAAACACCCTATATGTAGTCGTAAACAGCTGTACGGGCACACGGCAGGGCGCAGAAGGAAAGGAATGCCATACGGTTTTTGGAAGGCAGATTTTGCTGGACTGTTTTTTTTGACACCATGTCCCATTTGAAGCCCCCCTGATGCACCCCTAGAGTAGAAACTCTAAAAAAGTGGCCCCATTTTAGAAACTACCGGATAGGGTGGCAGTATTGTTGGTACTAGTTTAGTGTACATATGATTTTTGGTTGCTCTATATTACACTTTTTGTGAGGCAAGATAACAAGAAATAGCTGTTTTGGCACCGTTTTTATTTTCTGTTATTTACAACATTCATCTGACAGGGTAGATTGTGTGATATTTTTATAGACCAGGTTGTCACAAATGCAGCGATACCTAATATGTATACTTTTAAGTTTTACACAATGATTTCATTTTTGAAGCAAAAAAAATCATGTTTTAGTGTTTCCATAGTGAGAGCCATAGTTTTTTCAGTTATTGGGCGATTATCTTAGGTAGGGTCTAATTTTTTGCGGGATGAGAGGATGGTTTTATTGGCACTATTTTGGGGTGCGTGTGACTTTTTGATCGCTTGCTATTACACTTTTTGTGATGTAAGGTGACAAAAAATGGTTTATTTAGCACAGTTTTTCTTTTAGTTTTTTTTTTACGGTGTTCATCTGAGAGGTTAGGTCATGTGATATTATTAATAGAGCCGGTCGATACGAACGCGGCGATACCAAATATGAATACTTTTTTATTTATTTAAGTTTTACACAATAACAGCTTTTTTCAAACAAAAACAATGATGTTTTAGTGTCTCCATATTCTGAGCCATAGTTTTTTTTATTTTTTGGGCGATTGTCTCAGGTAGGGGCTCATTTTTTGCGGGATGAGGTAACGGTTAGATTGGTACTATTTTAGTGGGCAAACACCTTTTTGATCGCTTGCTGTTGTACTTTTTGTGATTTAAGGGGACAAAAAAAATGGTTTATTTAGCAGAGTTTTTATTTTTTACGGTGTTCATCTGAGGGGTTAGGTCATGTGATATATTTATAGAGCCGGTTGATACGGACGCGGCGATACCTAATATGTATACTTTTTTCTTTTTAATCTTGTACCAATTTTTTTTTAACTTAATTTGGGGAAAAAGACGTTTTTGTTTATTTTTACTTGAAACTTAATTTTTTGGGGGGAAAACTTTATTTTTTAAACTTTCTTTTTCACTTTATTTTTTGTCCCACTTTGGGACTTGAACTTTGGGGGATATATTCCTTTACAATGCATTCCAATACTTCTGTATTGGAATGCATTGGCTGTATGAGTAATACTGTGTGTATTACTCTTACAGCTTCCGGGGCCTGTGAGATCCAGGGGGCTAGATCTCACAGGCTCTTCACCGGAAGGCAGCGCGATGCCTTCCTTATACATCGCGCTGCCTTCCATGCCATCGGGTCCCCCCCCCGCAGCTGCATGGGGACCTGATGGCACCGCCGCACAGCCGCTGCAACCGCAGGTAAAGCCGCAAACCGCAGGTCTGAATTGAACTGCGGTTTGCGGCGATCGCTGTTTAAACCCAATCGCGGTTTAAACCCATGACGTACCGGTACATCATGGGTTCTTAAGGACTCGGGAAACATGCCGTATCGGTACGTCATGTGTTCTCTAAGGGGTCAAAAAGTGGGATTTGGCAATTTTCTTAAAAATTTGAAGAATTACTTCTAACGTCCTAAAAAAAAAAAAAATATGACATTTCCAAAATGATGCCAACATAAAGTAGACATATTGGGAATGTTAAGTAATAAATATTTTATGAGGTATCACTTTCTGTTTCAAAAGCAGAGAAATTGAGAAAATTGCGAATTTTTTAAAATTTTTGGTAAATTTGGGATTTTTTCATAAATAAAGGTGAAATATATTGACTCAAATTTATGACTATCATGAAGTACAATGTGTCACAAGAAAACAATCTCTGAATGACTTGGATAAGTAAAGGCGTTCCAAAGTTGTTACCACATAAAGTGAGATATGTCAGTTTTGCAAAATTAGGCCTGGTCAGGAAGGGGGCAAATGGCCCAGATGGGAAGAGGTTAAGTTGCATTACTGAAATAAATGAACTTTGCACGATATTCTAATTTTTCGAGTTTCCTCAGGAAAGAGGCAGCGGTCAAGACAAATCCAAAAACAGTCGAGAGGTCAGGACAGGTAGCTCAGGGTCATCAGACATAGGTCAGGAAAGGCAGAAGAGAATCAGAGTCTAGGAGGCAGGCAGATGTTGGTACACAGGCAAACAAATGGATATAGGTCTTTTGCAGGGTCAAGCAGACCACATGACCTGGCAGGCTCTGTAGAGACCTATTGCTCATGCAATAGGAGCAACTGATTAGCACTTGGAAACAGCAATTTACAGAACAGGAGATTGACCTTTGCAGTGTTGTACCGGCCAGTTATCATGAATGAGCGTTCCTATGAACAATTGCTCCCAGGAATTGACCTGAATATCTCACAGTGTATTACAGGCTTAAAGGGATTTCCCAGTAAAAAATGAATTTTTAACACGTTCCTGCAACATTGCCTCTGAAACCGAAGAGTTATACTTACCTCCTCCCTGACGCTTCGGTCCTCCACACTGCCCCTGCTGCGTCCATCTTCCGTCCCAGTGCTGTTTTCACCTGGCAGTGCTTTGCCATAGTCACATGCACCTCTCCAGCCAATGACTGGCTTCAGCGGTAATGTGGCCACAAGAAGCGTGTCACCACTAAAGCCAGTCATTGACTGGAGTGGTGTAGGTAAAGATGGCCATGAACTGCCAGGTGTAAACAGCGCAGGAACCGGAAGATGGAGGCAGAGGGGGCAGCGCAAAGGACCAGGGCGGCATGGAGCAGGTAAGTATAAATCTTCTGTTTTAGGGGCAATGCGGCAGGAACTTGTTAAAAAATTTGCTGCATGAATGTTAATTTTTTAATACAGGAAAAACCTGGAAAAGTAGCGATATTTCATTCTATCCTGCCTCCTATTCATAAATCAGCTTTCCTTCATTGTAGAGGAAGGCGCACACTAAATAAGGGTTGGGTGTGCTTACCTGTTTGTGAATGCTCATGGAAGCACGGATTGCCTTCAGGAACCGGACGGAAAGATTCTTGATCATAAAGCATTAACTAATAAGCGCTTTTCCCACTAGTAAGGAAAATGCTTACTGGTTGTTACATGGTGCCTGTAACTGGGGGGCAAGGAGGTGGTAATAACCAATGAGCGCCGTCCTAGAAAAAAGGAGGAATAATCCAGCTTCATCTTCAACGTGGCAGCTTTATTGATAAACGTAGTGCATTAAAAACCATACAGACAGTCCATGTCAACGTGTTTCGGATCCCCTTAATGCTGATCCTTAATCATGACTACAAAGAGACTGTGTTCACACAGGATTTTTATATGGTGGATAACTGCAGGCAACATCAGGTGACCGCCATTAACCTAGTCACACCCTCTTCTGGCCATCAAAGCATTCAACCTTGTACAAATAGCTAAAAAACAGCTAAAAAATATATGTATGTATATACACTCACCTAAAGAATTATTAGGAGCACCATACTAATACGGTGTTGGACCCCCTTTTGCCTTCAGAACTGCCTTAATTCTACGTGGCATTGATTCAACAAGGTGCTGATAGCATTCTTTAGAAATGTTGGCCCATATTGATAGGATAGCATCTTGCAGTTGATGGAGATTTGAGGGATGCACATCCAGGGCACGAAGCTCCCGTTCCACCACATCCCAAAGATCCTCTATTGGGTTGAGATCTGGTGACTGCGGGGGCCATTTTAGTACAGTGAACTCATTGTCATGTTCAAGAAACCAATTTAAAATGATTTGATCTTTGTGACATGGCGCATTATCCTGCTGGAAGCAGCCATCAGAGGATGGATATGTTTATGCCAAATTCGGACTCTACCATTTGAATGTCTCAACAGAAATCGAGACTCATCAGACCAGGCAACATTTTTCCAGTCTTCAACAGTCCAATTTTGGTGAGCTCGTGCAAATTGTAGCCTCTTTTTCCTATTTGTGGAGATGAGTGGTACCTGGTGGGGTCTTCTGCTGTTGTAGCCCATCCGCCTCAAGGTTGTGCGTGTTGTGGCTTCACAAATGCTTTGCTGCATACCTCGGTTGTAACGAGTGGTTATTTTAGTCAACGTTGCTCTTCTATCAGCTTGAATCAGTCGGCCCATTCTCCTCTGACCTCTAGCATCCACAAGGCATTTTACCCCACAGGACTGCTGCATACTGGATGTTTTTCCCTTTTCACACCATTCTTTGTAAACCCTAGAAATGGTTGTGCATGAAAATCCCAGTAACTGAGCAGATTGTGAAATACTCAGACCGGCCCGTCTGGCACCAACAACCATGTCACGCTCAAAATTGCTTAAATCACCTCTTTCCCATTCTGACATTCAGTTTGGAGTTCAGGAGATTGTCTTGACCAGGACCACACCCCTAAATGCATTGAAGCAACTGCCATGTGATTGGTTGACTAGATAATTGCATTAATGAGAAATAGAACAGGTGTTCCTAATAATTCTTTAGGTGAGTGTATTATACTAGGTCAATAATGAAGAATCAAGTCATGTCTTCGATTAAAACCTTTTGGGATACTAGATTCCTTGCAGAAAATCCAAAATGATTTCCTATTTAGAAGCTTTCTTCTGTAGTCTCCACCCCACAGGGGGAAATTAACCCTCTCCAATCCCTGAACCTGCATACCAGCGATATCGCCTCCATGTGTTGCCGCATAATATGCACTAACTGCAGAGACATTCCTAGTCCTGACGTAGGGAATGTCCGATATATGTCTGCAGATTGTGGTTTTTAACCTATTGGTGGTGCATCCAACATATTGGAGGCGGCATAGCAAACATGTAATGCAATATACAACAAAACTTGTGTTGCAATTGATGTATTGTTTCAGATTGTAAGATCTTTGGTTAGCATATGAAAAAATGTGACTGCCTGTTGAAATAACTTTACAGCATGTACAAATCTTATGCCCACATTTGAAATTCCCCCTATGTGTTAGCCAGGTGGGTGGACTTTTTTAATATCTGAAAAAAGGGAAGAACTAACTTTTTGAGCTAGTGTTGGTGCTCTGCGTGCTATACATTTAATACCAGAACACACTATATCCTTCCATTGATCATCGTATTCTAGAATGGAGAGGTGTTTTTTGACAATTTGACAGATACGCGAATATTCCAGGCTATAGCCTGTAACAAAAGCGGGGGCAGAAGAATAACTCGATCTGTGAGTTTTTTTATTTTTATATAAGTGACTAGAATGAATCAATTCTGCTCTGGTTTTGTAAGGGCTACTATCTTGGTCATATTAAGAGAATATTTTTCATAACCCCTGTTTGCTAGACGGCTTGCAACTCTGTCCATTTCCCTGCCACATATTGCATCATTAGAGCAATTCCGGTGGACACATATGAATTCCCCCTTGGGTTTACTTTTTATGACGTGTCGAGGATGGCAAGACGTGGCAAGGAGGGTAGTGTTACACGATATCTCCTTCCGGTAAGTACACGTACTCACCATGGAGCTCTCCGTCTCACCCAAAAGTACAAGATCAAGAAAGGGAATGCTGCAGTTACTGTGGTTTAAGACAAAATTGAGGTTACAAATGTTGTGGTTGAGGTAATCCGCAAACCGTGGTACGGCCGCCACATCACCCGACCACACAAATAGTAGGTCGTCGATGTACCGGCCGTACCACCGAATCAAGGAGCCCCATATATTACCATCAGAAAATAGATATTGGTGCGCCCACCAGGCCATGTATACGTTTGCCATTGATGGAGAAAATTTTGCACCCATTGAAACCCCAGTACGCTGCAAATACATCTGATGATTAAATGTAAAAACATTATGCTCCAACAAGAATAATACCACTTTACATATGTAGTCCCGAAAAGTTGCAGAATAATCAGAATAGACACTGAAAAACCATCTTAGGGCAGTGATTGCTAATTTATGAGGTATCACTGTATATAATGAGGTAACATCTGCCGTGATCCAACTATATTCCGGTTTCCAAGTGAAATCCAGAAAATTGTTTAATACGGTTTTTGTATCCAGCAGGAATCCAGGGATAGTTTGGAACATGGGTCGCAATATGCTATCGACCCAAGCTGATAGTCTCTCAGTGAAAGAACCGATTCCTGAGACAATCGGACGCATCTGTGGTGGAAAACCTCCCTTATGCAATTTTGGCAAAGAGTTGAAAATGGGAACCACCGGATAGGGAACGAATATATAATCAATTAGTTTTTTATCTAAATAGCCCCCATCTAGGCCTGAGGAAAGGATAGAGAGGAGTTGTTGCTGATAAAGAGGGGTGGGGTCCTGGACAAGTTATAAATCGGTGTTTGAATCATCTAACAGCTATATTTTGTTTTTTATAAATCAATTTGTCAGCCTGTTTCACCACAATATCCTCCATTCCCTCCAGATCACGCAGAGCCCATTGTTCCACGAATGTGAGATTATGTAGACATGTTCACATTAGATGTTTTCAAAGACGCATTAAAGGGATTCGGTCACCTGGATTTTAGTAAAAGAGCTTTTAACATCAACACATCAGTCTGCTCGTTTTGTATTAAAATATACTAGTATTACTACCCTAAGTGTTGTCCTTTGTCTAGAAAATCGCTTTTCTTAATATGGTAATTAACTGAGTAAGGTGCCCAAGAGGCTGTCCCTCCGGCCGTTGGTGCCCAGCCGCGCCCGTTCTCCTGGAGCCCAGCACCGCCCCACTGCTAATTTATTCACTCCTCATTGCCAACTGACACATGTGCAGTGCGTCCTCTGAGGCCGATTCCAGGCGCTAGCTTATGGCTCAGCGAACGCATTCCGTGGATCCTGAGGATAGGCCGGAGGGACAGCCCCTTGGGCACCTTACTCAGGTAATTACCATATTAATAAAAGCGATTTTCTAGACAAAGGACAACACTTAGGGTAGAAATACTAGTATATTTTAATACAAAACGAGCAGACTGATGTGATGATGTTAAAAGCTCTGTCATTAAAATCCAGGTGACAGAATCCCTTTAAGATTAAACCGATCCAGTTCCACCTGCTCCTGAAATCGATCCAAAGTCGAAGTTCGAGATTGAATCGGATAAAAATTGTGATTTTTTAGTAATAAAATCAAAAGCAAAATCTTTAGATGGATCAACATCAGGAGCAGTGCGGGATTCTTGCATACATGAAATATTAGCAATTTCCTGAAAGAAAAAATTAGTTAGGCATGAAGATGACACTGTCTCAATATGTGATGAGTCTGACACAACTTCATCACTTGAGGAATAGATGGAATTCGATATAATACAATCTTCCTCATCATGCGAATTATGAAAATGTCTCTTCAGGGTTAGATCTCGTGCCAGTTTATTCACATCTAAGATGGTTTGATAAATGTTAAAATGACATGTCGGGGAAAACGAAAGTCCACAGGCCAATACATCAATTTGCGGTTGTGTTAGGATTTTTGAAGACAAATTCACCACCTGTAGGTTTTCTACTTGACCTTGTTTCGGGATGGATAGCGTCCGCTTTTTATTACTGTGCTTGCGCTATCCACTGTGTTTTTTGATCTCCCCACAGGATCGATGTTACCGCTGGCAGACATACTTGGTGTGAATGTTCCTCTATCCACAGAGGTATTAGACAGAATATCCGTGGCAGAATCGGAGGATTCCGGATCTGTCGAACTGAATACAACTTTAGCATTTTTATTTCTATTCTTATATCGGTTAGATCTCTTAATTATAGATCGTGGAGTATTCTGTTTGTTATTGGTATATATAGACTGTATGACTTTTGTAGTCCTGAAGATCTCGGTTGAACTTTTCTTGTTTAACATAGATAAGGCTATTTTCAACTTTATTGAGATTCTCCTGTACTTTGGCATCCATGTCCATGAAGGCCTGCATGTGCGAGTAAGGAACAATAGAATCTTGTATAGCCTTAATCTCTTCCCTCATATTCGAGAGAGCTTCCACTTCATGTGAAATGATGAGATCCATAAGTTTAAGCGAACAGTCCGACAGAATATTCTGCCACTGTGAAGTAATAGCATCCAAATAAACAAATAGTTTTTTTTCGTAGGCGTAGACCCCGGGGAACCATGCATTTCTCCACATGCCAAAGTACAGGAGAATCTCAATAAAGTTGAAAATAGCCTTATCTATGTTAAACAAGAAAAGTTCAACCGAGATCTTCAGGACTACAAAAAAGTCATACAGGCTATATATGGACCGATAAACAGAATACTCCACGATCTATAATGAAGAGATCTAACCGATATAAGAATAGAAATAAAAATGCTAAAGTTGTATTCAGTTCGACAGATCCGGAATCCTCCGATTCTGCCACGGATATTCTGTCTAATACCTCTGTGGATAGAGGAACATTTACACCAAGTATGTCTGCCAGCAGTAACATCGATCCTGTGGGGAGATCGAAAAACGCCGTGGAGAGCGCAAGCACAGTAATAAAAAGCGGACGCTATCCATCCCGAAACAAGATCAAATAGAAAACCTACAGGTGGTGAATTTGTCTTCAAAAATCCTAACACAACCGCAAATTGATGTATTGGCCCGTGGACTTTCGTTTTCCCCGACATGTCATTTTAACATTTATCAAACCATCTTAGATGTGAATAAACTGGCACGAGATCTAACCCTGAAGAGACATTTTCATAATTCGCATGATGAGGAAGATTGTATTATATCGAATTCCATCTATTCCTCAAGTGATGAAGTTGTGTCAGACTCCTCACATATTGAGACAGTGTCATCTTCATGCCTAACTAATTTTTCCTTTCAGGAAATTGCAAATATTTCATGTATGCAAGAATCCCGCACTGCTCCTGATGTTGATCAATCTAAAGATATTGCTTTTGATTTTATTACTAAAAATCACGATTTTTATCCGATTCAATCTCGCACTTCGACTTTGGATCGATTTCAGGAGCAGGTGGAACGGGATCTGATTAATCTTAATGCGTCTTTGAAAATATCTAATGTGAACATGTCTTTACATAATATCTCACATTCGTAGAACAATGGGCCCTGTGTGATCTGGAGGGAATGGAAGATATTGTAGTGAAACGGGCTGATCAGAGGGGGGGGGGGGGGATGCAGTGGTAGTCCTGGACAAATTGATTTATAAAAAAAACTAAATATAGCTATGTTAGATGATTCAAACACCTATTTAAAACTTGTCCAGGACCCCTCCCCTCTATCAGCAACAACTCCTCTCTATCCTTTCCTCAGGCCTAGATGGGGGCTATTTAGCTAAAAAACAAATTGATTATATATTCGTTCCCTATCCAGTGGTTCCCATTTTCCACTCTTTGCCAAAATTGCATAAGGGAGGTTTTCCACCACAGATGCGTCCAATTGTCTCAGGAATCGGTTCTTTCACTGAGAGACTATCAGCTTGGGTAGATGGCATATTGCAACCCATGGTCCAAACTATCAGCGGTGTCCTGCTGGATACAAAAACCGTATTAAACAATTTTCTGGAATTTACTTGGAAACCAGAATATAGTTGGATCACGGCAGATGTTACCTCATTATATACAGTGATACCTCATAAATTAGCAATCACTGCCCTAAGATGGTTTCTCCGTGTCTATTCTGATTATTCAGCGACTTTTCGGGACTACATACAGTACAGACCAAAAGTTTGGACACACCTTCTCATTCAAAGAGTTTTCTTTATTTTCATGACTATGAAGGCATCAAAACTATGAATTAACACATGTGGAATTATATACATAACAAACAAGTGTGAAACAACTGAAAATATGTCATATTCTAGGTTCTTCAAAGTAGCCACCTTTTGCTTTTATTACTGCTTTGCACACTCTTGGAATTCTCTTGATGAGCTTCAAGAGGTAGTCCCCTGAAATGGTTTTCACTTCACAGGTGTGCCCTGTCAGGTTTAATAAGTGGGATTTCTTGCCTTATAAATGGGGTTGGGACCATCAGTTGTGTTGAGGAGAAGTCAGATGGATACACAGCTGATAGTCCTACTGAATAGACTGTTAGAATTTGTATTATGGCAAGAAAAAAGCAACTAAGTAAAGAAAAACGAGTGGCCATCATTACTTTAAGAAATGAAGGTCAGTCAGTCAGCCGAAAAATTGGGAAAACTTTGAAAGTAAGGGCTATTTGACCATGAAGGAGAGTGATGGGGTGCTGCGCCAGATGACCTGGCCTCCACAGTCACCGGACCTGAACCCAATCGAGATGGTTTGGGGTGAGCTGGACCGCAGAGTGAAGGCAAAAGGGCCAACAAGTGCTAAGCATCTCTGGGAACTCCTTCAAAACTGTTGGTAGACCATTTCAGGGGACTACCTCATGAAGCTCATCAAGAGAATGCCAAGAGTGTTCAAAGCAGTAATCAAAGCAAAAGGTGGCTACTTTGAAGAACCTAGAATATGACATTTTCAGTTGTTTCAGACTTGTTTGTTATGTATATAATTCCACATGTGTTAATTCATAGTTTTGATGCCTTCATAGTCATGAAAATAAAGAAAACTCTTTGAATGAGAAGGTGTGTCCAAACTTTTGGTCTGTACTGTATGTAAAGAGGTATTATTCTTGTTGGAGCATAATGTTTTTACATTTAATCATCAGATGTATTTGCAGCGTACTGGGGTTTCATTGGGTGCAAAATTTTCCCCATCAATGGAAAACGTATACATGGCCTGGTGGGAGCACCAATATCTATTTTCTGATGGTAATATATGGGGCTCCTTGATTCGGTGGTACGGCCGGTACATCGACGACCTACTATTTGTGTGGTCGGGCGATGTGGCGGCCGTACCGCGGTTTGCGGATTACCTCAACCACAACATTTGTAACCTCAATTTTGTCTTAAACCACAGTAAATGCAGCATCCCCTTTCTTGAACTTGTACTTTTGGGTGAGACGGAGAGCTCCATGGTGAGTACGTGTACTTACCGGAAGGAGATATCGGATAACACTACCCTCATTGCCACGTCTTGCCATACTCGACACATCATAAAAAAATATACCCAAGGGGGAATTCATACGTGTCCGCCGGAATTGCTCTAATGATGCAATATGTGGCAAGGAAATGGACAGTGTTACAAGCCGTCTAGCAAACAGGGGTTATGAAGAACATTCTCTTAAAATGGCCAAGAAGGTAGCCCTTACAAAACCAGAGCAGAATTGATTCATTCTGGTCACTCATATAAAAATTAAAAAACTCACAGATCGAGTTATTCTTCTGCCCCCGCTTTTGTGACAGGCTATAACCTGGAATATTCGCGTATCTGTCAAATTGTCAAAAAACACCTCCCCATTCTAGAATACAATTATCAATGGAAGGATATAGTGTGTTCTGGTACTAAAAGTATAGCACGCAGAGCACCAACACTAGCTCAAAAAGTTAGTCCTTCCCTTTTTTCAAATATTAAACAAAGTCCACCCACCTGGCTAACATATAGGGAGAATTTCAAATGTGGGCATAAGATTTGTACATGCTGTAAAGTTATTTCAACAGGCAGCCACATTTTTTCATATGCTAACCAAAGATCTTACAATCTGAAACAATACATCAATTGCAACACAAGTTTTGTTGTATATTGCATTACATGTTCACTATGCCGTCTCCAATATGTTGGATGCACCACCAATAGGTTAAAAACCAGAATCTGCAGACATATATCGGACATTCCCTACGTCAGGACTAGGAATGTCTCTGCAGTTAGTGCATATTATGCGGCAACACATGGAGGCGATATCGCTGGTATGCAGGTTCAGGGATTGGAGAGGGTTAATCCCCCCCGTGCGGGGTGGAGACTACAGAAGAAAGCTTCTAAATAGGGAATCATATTGGATTTTCTGCATGGAATCTAGTATCCCAAAAGGTCTAAATCAAAGACATGACTTGATTCTTCATTATTGACCTAGTATATATATACATATATTTTTTTGCTATTTTTACAAGGTTGAATGCTTTGATGGCCAGAAGAGGGTGTGAATAGGTTAACTGCGGTCACCTGATGATGCCTGCAGTTATCCACCATATAAAAATCCTGTGTGAACACAGTCTCTTTGTAATCATGATTAAGGATCAGCATTAACAGGATCCGAAACACGTTGACATGGACTGTCTGTATGGTTTTTAATGCACTACGTTTATCAATAAAGCTGCCACGTTATTCCTCCTTTTTTCTAGGACGGCGCTCATTGGTTATTACCACCTCCTGCCCCCCAGTTACAGGCGCCATGTAACAACCAGTAAGCATTTTCCTTACTAGTGGGAAAAGCGCTTATTGTTTAATGCTTTAGTAACCAGGCCTGAACAGACCCTTTTTTGTGATTTAGCGCACGTGATGGTTCAAATGGTAGGAACTTTTCTATGTTTTATGTCTTGGGACTACCAAAATATTCAACAATTTTTTACCTGACACATGAGGCCTTATAATTTATTTAATAGTTTTATTTGGTGGAAAAACTGTACAAAACATTTTTAAAAAGTATTTTTTTTTCAAATTATAGCTCCTTATTCTTTAAATATGCAAACCGACACGAAAATAAAATATTATAATTAGTTCTATATTTTGTGTCAGTCGTTTTGTTATATAATATGTATGGTTTCACGTGAATGGGGCGATCATGGTGATGGCTTTGGTTGGTGTGGTGTGTTATTTTTGTAACTTAATTTTTAATATATTTCTGCTACAAAATATATCCCCCAATAGGACATAAAAAGACCTTTGGGGGACACTGACACTTTTTAAATTTTTCACTTTTTCCTTTTATTTGTATTTTATAGTTTTTTTTTCAATTTTCAATTTTTTTTTTAGATATATTTTTGCCTCATATGTCCCCCAAGGGATCATAAAATGCCTGTTGAGGGACAGTGAACACTGTTATATTTAGCAATTTCTCTTTTTCTTTTATTTGTACTTCATTTTTTAATTAAATTTATTTGAAAATTTTCTATTTTTGCCACATTATAATTTTATTTATTTTTTTCTTTCATTGTGTTTTATTAAATATATATATATATATATATATATATATATTTTACTTTTAATATAATAAGTTTAATATAATAATTAATATTTATTATTCTTTATTCCACATAATTTGTCCCCAAAAGGTCACTGAAAGACCTTTGGGAGACAACAGGAGATCTTTTTTTCACTATTTCCATTGTAACTGGGGCATCCAAAAGAGCCCCAGTTACAGGGGAAATCAGCCTGCTGTGGGGGATTTTCTTTTCGAACTATTCTTGAGATCCTAGGGAGAGGATAGCTGTTGACATGCCAGGGATGTCTCTCACATGACTGCCCCAAAGGCTTTAAATCAAAAGATGCTGAGGATCTTAATTCATTCCAAACTTGGTGCCAAAGAAAATGGATGTGTTTACTCTACTGAAACTATGTAGATGAAATGCAATTAATCAGATGTCTTTATGAGAAGTATTTAGTCATTTAGCATAACATAACTTAATGTACAGTTGAATGTTATACAGATCATCTTGTGAGAGTGATGTGTCTGTAATACAATATGTATTTATATAGTAACTCATTTCTCCATGTTGGAATGGGAGTGTGCCATCAGTTCACACAAAATGCAGTCTTAGATCTCAGATGAATCATGACCTTTGTGGAGGTTCATAAGGTCCTCCATCTGTGTGTGAATTACTACTACTCTACATAAAGAAGGAACCTACAACAGCTTGTTCAGACTACCTGCTGCTACCAAAACATTAGCCAGACATGACCACCACACACTCAAAGGATCAAACAGAGGCCAGTAAGCTATCCATATTTCATGCAACGTTTATATTAAATGGGACTATACTATTTAACAGTAAATTTTTTCTTTAACCTTTGGCTCTAAAAATGACCGATATTTTGGTGGGAAATGGTCTAGACAAGAAGAGAACAACCTGATTTATTAAGCTGATAACCTAATACGAAACAAATTCAAAAATGCATGATAGGACAAACGCACAGAAAAATTATACATGAGAAAACCATTAAAGTACAGTGAAAAAAATCAATCTTCACACCACGCATTTTAATTTTTACAAAGCACCAAGATTTTCTGAAGTTTAACGAGGGAGACTGTGAGGTTTCAAGACAACTGCTGCAGAGAAATAAAGCAGTCGTTATATGTCTATGACACTTTATAGGTACTAGCATTCAGCGGAGATTACAAGTCATATTGTATAGATTTGCTCTGATCTAAAATACATCTGATGCTATAATTTCTCTGGGTGATAAGTAGCACTGTCAGCTGCTCACTGCCCTCTACTGAAAAGGCTAAGGCCTCTTTCACACGAGCGTGATGGATTGGCTCTGGATACGTTCAGGGTGCATTCAGTGAAACTCGCACCATTTTGCAAGCAAGTTCATTCAGTTTTGTTTGCGATTGCATTCAGTTGTTCCGTTTTTTTCTGCGCAGGTGCAATGAGTTTTGATGCATTTTTCACACGCGTGATAAAAAACTGAAGGTTTACAAATATCTCCTAGCAATCATCAGTGAAAAACGCATTGCATCTGCACTTGTTTCTGGATGCATTGCGTTTTTCACTGAAACCCCATTCATTTCTATGGGGTCAGGGCTGCATAAAAAACGCATAATATAGAACATGCTGCGTTTTTCACGCAATGCAGAACTGATGTGTGAAAAAAACAAAAAAAAAACGCTCATGTACACATTGAAATGAATGGGTCAGGATTCAGTGCGGGTGCTATGCGTTCACGTCACGCATTGCACCCGCACGGAAAACTCGCTCGTGTGAAAGCGGCTTAAGGGTGCATTCACACTACCGTGTTTTGCGCTCCGCAAAACACGATAACCGGCCGTATGCATTCCACAATTTGCCGACCGCACATGGCCAGCGCTATATAGAGAATACAACCGCGGACAAGAATAGGACACGCTCTATATTTTTTGGTGCGGGCCCGTGAAACAGAACAACGGATCCAGACAGCACACGGTGTGCTGTCCGCATCTTTTGCGGCCCCATTGAAATGAATGGGTCCGTACCTCTCGGCAAAATTGCGGAACAGATGCGGATCCATTTATGCAGTCGTGTGAATGCACCCTAAGGCTAACATGCATGTTATCCAGACTATCAGGACTAATACTTGTCAAATTGTGGTTATGTTGACAGCTATATAATACATATTACTGTTCTAAAAACGTATTTTTTTACTACTAAGCTCCAGAATGTATTTCTTTGCCACAAAGACAGGTTAAAATAAAGGGCGTATTTGACAGCCCTATTTAACAGGTGATTGTCGGGAAGGAAGCGTTCCTTCCCGGCAGTCGTCTGCTCGCTAGCGGAAGAGGCCGCTGCAATCACATATAGCGAACTCCCCCTCAGTATAGGGAGAAGCGATCGTTATACCATCACTCTTCCCCATACTGAATCATTGCTAGACACCACCATCTGCTGCCTGCAAACAATGATTTTTTTTAACCTGTCAATAGGTTTGGATTTCCTGATGAACGGACAATCGGCAGCAGTATTAGACTGCCAGATGATCGCTAAATAACTTTATTATGAATGCTCATTCGCGATCACCTGCGGAAAAATCGGAAGGTGTACTACACCCTTAACTCTAAGGGAATTTGTTACCACAGAAAAGCCCATGAACTACTGTAAATAGCGAATAGCTATAAAGACTCAGATTATGGATATTTAATGTTTACCTTCTGTTCACTTGTATTTCCAAGTAGTAAGCCTGGGATACCAACGAGCAATAAAACACAAAACCGGAATACGGTTCTACAACACGAATAAAACGCAAGTGTCAAATTCCCCCTGAGAAAGCTGACGTGTCGGGGTCTCTTGGAGGTGCCACTAGCCGGGTCCGTATTGTGTATATGTTTTTTTTATCTAGGAGGGAGAGCCACATGCTTTGATTTTGCATTTATTTATACTCGTTTCCCCATCCCACCTTTACCACTACTTGTAATGCTATAACTGGATGTCCCCACGTGTTTTCTGCACTCTCCATGTGGTTGTGTTTGTCTTTGCCAATTTATGCATCTATTTATTTGTTTTATCGATTTCAATAAAGATATATTTTGGGATATTATTTTTGTATTATATTTTTGTATATGCTGAGTGTCTGGGTTTGTCCCATCTAGGAGCTATTCAAGTAGTAAGCCCACAAAGTGTCAGTGCACTGTATGTTAATGCACACTGAGGATTCCTAAGCTGATAAAATGAAAAGGACGCCTAAGGGCTTCAGTACACAGACCGTTTGTGGACAAACTGTGGGGGAATGCAAAATTTGAAAAATAAAAATGACATTCTGAATCTGTGTCTTTAGAGTAATCCATCCATTACCATAGTTCAGGGCAGTTTCCATGGTGACAAATTCTTTTTAATAGTAGTTTTATCATGAATTCTGTCTCCTTTATAATTTCTGCTGCTGTCCCTCTCCCTGGACATTGTATGGAGAAGCAGCTCTGTACAGCAGTCATAGGATCCCATCAAGTTGTCATATCATCCAACGGATCTGGGGTTGTCTAGTACAATGCTGGATGTATTACTATGTTATTTCTCATTTGTTAAGGGACAGTCATATACAGGATGGGTAATGATTACAGCTCACGGAAAAGCATAAAAATTCCTAAAAAAATAGTATATCCCAGAAACCTGTTAAGGCTGTGGCCAAATGGGAAAAATATTAATGCATTGTATATTTCCAAGGGCTCATTATGGGGATGGTCAAAAAGTATAGTACACTAAGGTATGTATTAACTTATTTTTTTTTACAATGGATCCCTAAATCCACTCTATTAATCGCATTTTTGTTTTAGGCTTTTATGCAGTTTTTGGTGCGAATTTGATACAGGTTTTTCCACAGATCTCTCCCTTTAATTGAAAAGGGTGAAATCGGTACTACAAAAAAACAACAATAATTTACATGCTGCAAATTTAAGAATTCACACAACAGGTCAATTTCTACAACAAAAAAAAAGGGGGGTCATTTATTAAACAGAAATATGCCTAAATTAGGCGTATTTTGCATGTAAATTGCAGCACAAAGGTCCTTTGCGCCGCAATCTGCAACCTCTCCGCGCTCACGCCAGGTCTAAAAAAAGTGGGCGAGGTGTGGGTGGGCCTGTCTTACAGGAAGCTGTCTTACATTTAAAAGCGGCAGTGGATCCATCCAAGTTATGAAGAGGCCTGCCCCTCTTCATAACTCTGGCGAATCCACCGCCAAGTATAAGGCTTATTAGGACCAACGTCTAAAACGCCAGTCTTAATAAATGTGCCCCAAAGTGTACATGAGACCTGTCTAATCTCATACACTTTGCTAGCACAGTATTATGCTGTGGCTTTTCCTCATGAAAATCCACTCGGAAAAACCGCACGTAATCTGCATCATGTGCAGGCACCCAAACAGGTACTAATTGCTGCTTGTTTGCTTCCAATTAAATTTGCAGTCACAGTTTGTTCCCGTACAGTTTGCTGACTACTGTTTACACAAGTGAATGTGCTTCCAACAATTGGTTTTCATGTATGCAAGGAATATTTAATAAACCACAAGCAAGCATTGTTTGCACGGGGCAATTATTGGGAACAAATGTTTGTACAAACAATTGTTCAAGATATTATAGCCCTTGAGTAAATGGGTTATAACTCAACAAGATATTATGTGATACTTATAACATTGGATTAAAAATACTTAGTAACAGGAGGAAATGTGTGGCAAGAAACTAAACCAGCTTAAAACATGGCACAACGGGAATTCTAAAAACAGGAGCCATCCACCGCTAAGTAATGAAGAATCAGGTGGGTTTACACACATAAGAGCTACAGAATTATTGGTTCCTTAAAGGGAACCTGTCACCGGGATTTTGTGTATAGAGCTGAGGACATGGGTTGCTAGATGGCCGCTAGCACATCCACAATACCCAGTCCCCATAGCTCTGTGTGCTTTTATTGTGTAAAAAAATGATTTGATACATATGCAAATTAACCAGAGATGAGTCCTGTCCCTGACTCATCTCACATACTAGACTCCTCTCAGGGACAGGACTCATCTCAAGGACAGGACTCATCTCAGGTTAATTTGCATATGTATCAAATCTGTTTATTTACACAATAAAAGCACACAGAGCTATGGGGACTGGGTATTGCGGATGTGCTAGCGGCCATCTAGCAACCTATGTCCTCAGCTCTATACAAAAAATCCAGGTGACAGGTTCCCTTTAATAACTCATGTTTCACAATATACAGTACTTTACATTTTAATGTCATGCACCAACTTCTCCAGATCCTTTGGACTGGATTCATTCAACTTTACGTCTTCAATTCATCTTCTAACAGCTCACAGACGGATATATTGGCAAAGTAATACTTATGCATACTGACTAAAGTTCAGTTCACTTAAAATGCATGCGATTTTAACACAGATAAAATCCTCACTAGTTATAAATGAATGCTACAATCTTAACTATTTAGGATCACTTTATTTATAAATATTTACAGCAGTTAGGTGCACCTGTGAGGCATGACATGGGTGGGACTCTAAGCCTCCTCCCTCCTCTAATTGTATGTGTGGTTAGTCACACTGGGGGGAACTGGGAGCTGTGCTGTGAGTCGGACCTTACACTGCTGCAATTTGCCCACTGGCTCCTGGTACTACCCATACAGTACAGGTAGGTTTAGCGTTAGGTCCCGTGCCACTTGAGAAACCTGGGCATGGTGCGCGGGCTCAGGTATGTCCTTAATATAAGGATATACTGGCTAATGTCTGATTTTTAACATCAGTGTGATGGTTTAGTCAGATGTTACTGTTTGCATTCACTACAGTAGTGCACCTATTCTTGTAACTATTCCATATATCATTCCACATCCACACATTTTACCATGATGTGTAGGATGTCTCTGTGGCACTTGTGGTATGCTGCAGGCATCCTCCACTGTATGCATTTTTTGCTTGGGATCGCCCTTAGCAACAGACCACAAGCGCAGTATCTGCTCCCCCGAGGTTGGGGTTGAGCATTTCCTGCCTTTTGAGACCACGTATTTTTGTCATTTAAATCACTTTATTTATATCACAAACACTCTGGTAATCATTACCCACAAAGTCTACATCGCTAAAAATGACAGACAGCATATGTGCGATAAGAAAAGAATAACTCCAACAGGAACCTATGTGACTTTACGGTGTCCAATAGGGCACTGTGCTGCTGGAACCTATAGGACTGTGATGGCGAACCTATGGCACGGGTGCCAGAGGCGGCACTCGGAGCCCTCTCTATGGGCACTTGCACCCTGGAAAAGTCTATGGTGTACCAATATGCACTATGCCTCCTGCACACGAACGTGTTCACCCCGTGGCCGTGCTGCGGGCCGCAATGCATGAACACCAACCATGGGGCAGCCGCAGTGGATCGCGGACCCATTCACTTTAATGGGTCCACGATCTGCAAAAAGATAGGACATGTTCTATCTTTTTTTCGGAACGGAAGTACGGGATGAAACCCCATGGAAGCACTCCGTAGGGTTCCGTTCCGCGCTTCCGTTCCTCATCTCCGGATTTGCGGACCCATTAAAGTGAATGGGTCCGTATCCGTGATGTGGAATGCACACGGAACGGTGCCCATGTATTGCGGATACGCAAATGCGGGCCGCAATATGGCAACGGGACACCTACAGTCATGTGCACGAGGCCTTAGACTTTTCCTGCCATTCATCAGCGCAGGCGCACTATGAACAGCACAGGCAGCGCACTGAGTGTAAACAGGCTTTTATAGCGAAAAGTACATGGAAGATATACTATACTGGACTGTAGTATTCAGGGGAAATTCCCATGTTGGCACTTTGTGATAAATATGTGGGTTTTGGGGTGAAGTTTGGGCACTCGGTCTCTAAAAGGTTCGCCATGACTGCTATAGGACCTCTCTAGCTTGGCTACAATATGTCAGTATCTGGGCCGACTAGAGGATTTTCTTCTTGGTCACAAGCCGACCCAAGATGGATAAAAAAACCATTTTCTAGTCTGACAAATCTGATTTCCAGCTGCATGATGGTAAGGTCAGAATATGGAATTAGTCACAGAAATCTGAGCAGTCAAATTTGTCTGTTTTCTAGATATTTGATTTGGTTGACCGATTTGATTCAGGTCCAAATCGATTCTACTGATATTGAAAGTGCTTCAGATTGGCCTGAAAATTTGTATAGGACTCTGAGGTCTACTAGGACTCATTTTTCTCTCTAGTCATTAATTTTATTTTTTTTAATTCAATTTTTTCTCTCCCCCCACCTCTCTAAAATTCGGCAGAAAAGATTAAAGAAGATTCAGATGCAACTGGAATTTTTACAAAATTTGCCTTGAATTCTACTTGTTGAAAAAAAAAAATTGCTCAATTCTACAGGTTTTTCATGTGCCTGAGTCATAAGGATTTTAGTTGGGCTGTGGCTTAAAGGTTTTATGGGTACCTTTGCCAACTTTTTTTCCCATTGAATTTATAACGTGCATAAAATATTTTTCTCCAATTGACTATGTTTAACAATTTAGTACTGTTTTGGTTCTGCAGTTAGCATTTGCTTCATATGCACAGCAAGTTGCTCTATTAACTTCTGTAGAAATCCATCACAGTAAATGTGAGATGGGGTCCCCGCAGCCCTTCGCACCTACTGTAGGGGATGTGCCTCTAGTGACTGTATACTGCCCATGTGCAAGATTCCATTGTTAAAGGAACCAGCGCTCGTGCCAGGCCTGCTCTCTTCAACTATAATGTGTAGGCACATACCTTGCTCTGTGTCCATAAAGTATTTTGTTAAGCCCCATTGGTGGAGTCAGTGCAATTGACATAACTGCATTGTTAGTACAGTGGGGTGCTCTATTCTGGGAAATATAAAATGCAGAACACACAAGTGTTTTTTCGTCACTGGTATTTTTGTTCAATTAGGTGGCTTCTTTGTCTTTCTGGCTTCTTTTTAAAAACACAGCATGCGGGTACTCTGGCTATTTTTTCAGACATTTTTTCATTTACTCTGGGGAGGAAAAACTGAAAAAAAAAAAAAAAAAAAAATGGAAAAAATACAGATCACACAGCCATTTAGACAAACATGCTGGTGCTCTAAAAAATAAATAAAATGAGCATAAGTTTTTTTTTTTGTTTTTTTTTACTGGTGTAAAAAAAGGTCAGTGCCAAATTCCTGGATGTAAGGACCCTAACAAACCTATTTATTGCACAAGAGTAAGTAGTTGCACAGCCCTAGTGTGTGGCCCAACTGAAAGGTTCTCATCTGTGGTGTGGGGTCCAACAGGACCCTCAGATTCTGGCATAAAAAATGAAGAAATACCAGTGAATTATAGTGAATATTATTGTCTGGGCGCTGGCAATGGACATCATATACTAGATCTGGCACTTCCAATAGTCTGTTCCTATCCTGAAACAGAAAACTGGAATTGTGGCATAAATGTGCACATAACCTAAGGACACCAGAGTTTTGGGTCGACAGACATTGCGCAAAAGAGAGTTATTAAAGTTTATGCTTTAGGTATTTTGATACTTTTTTCAGTTTTAGATACATAGACTTGCCTACAGAAAATAGATACATAATGGACACCAACCATAATTTCAGCATAGTATTGCTAGATATAGTTTACCACCAGTTCATTAAATAAAGATTATACGAAAATGATATGCTTTTGACAATTAACTAACATGGTTCTTTCCATTTCACTTATCACAAATGAAATTCCCAGCAAATTAAACATATTGAACATGGTTTCACAGAATAGCTTGTAGAGCCCAATTAGGACTAAATTGATAAATGCAGATTTATTTCAGGCTGTCAAGCTGCCAGAAGCAAAAGCTGCAAAAGGCCAATTAGCACTGAATTTGCGTAGTGTTGGCAAATATTAATAATCAAATGTTAATTAAGAACAAATAGAAAGCCAATATTTTTTAAATCAAATATACTTCTAGTAAATACAGACAGTAACTGGTCCAAATATTCTATTAATTTACTCTGTTCAAAACCCATTTCACATGTCATTTGTCATAGATTTAAGGTCTATAATCTGCACAGAAAATACTCAATAAATCCAATATGGCTGGGTGGGACCTTAATTTTTTATGACAAACACTTTATCTACCCTAGATGACACCAACTAATGTGGTTATAACCTTTTGGCTGCATTCACACATCTCCTCTTTGTTGCGTTTTACTGGGATTTTAAAATAAATTTTGTTAATTATAAAATATTTTGTAGCATTTTTCAAAAATAAGAATAATGAAAACAGATACACCCCTGTATTAGTGTGAAAATAGGGATAAAATAGTGGTAAAATAAATACATAAAGTGGGTTGACTTAGGCCTTATTCACACGGCTGTCACACGCAAGGTTGTGAGGCTGTGGAGTCAGAGGTAGTTGTGGATGGAGTTGGTAGAAATGCACCGACTAAAGCTTTAAAAAATATTTGTTATAATGTAATATCATTAATATTGTGTAATAATGAATATATTTTATGTTCCATCAATCTAAGACCCCTATTTATCAAAAACAGTGATAAGCAGGGTGTTCTAGTGGTGATAGAAAATCTGTTCTCACCTCTCATGTGTTCTCTCCTAACTTATACAAGGTATCTTTATGCTGCTCTAAGGCCCTTAGTTACAATGCCTGAAACTGTGCTGCAAAGCTCAGTGGTGAAACTTTTCCTCTAAAGACCAGAGGAGGAAGTTCACCAATGGGCATACCTACAGTAATCTGAGAACTGCTAGCCAGAACAGGAAGACAGTATTAAAAGGGGCTGTCCGGGAATAAGTAACAGAAGCACACAGAAGCCAGTCCGCAGAATGAGAGCTGTGGTTATTAGGCAAGTATGAATCTTTCCATAGTGGAGGCCGGCTGTGAATACTTGTGAAAAGGTATTTATTCCCAGACAACCTATTTATGGCAAGCACTGAAAATAGCAGCTACACTTTTTACAGGTCAACATGATGTCACGCGCCATGTAAAGTTTCGCGTTGGATCTTCAAGCAAGATGGCCACGGCGGCCTCTTCACTCTCAAATGGATGACGCATGTATGATTTAATTTTTTATTTTTTAATGAGCAACCCTAAAAATGCTTCAATATTTATCTCAGATGTCGCAGCATCTGAAGCGTTCAATGATAGGGGCGGCACAATCGCCATTCCCCGTCATTGCACCCGCTACTTACAAAAAAAATTGCTTTCTGATGAAGTAATTTGTTACGAAGCAAATTTTTTGGTAAAATTCGGTAAAGCAGCTGAATCAAATTTTTAAGAACTTTGCTCATCTCTAATGGAGGATGTCAAATCTGTCTTTTGTGTAGCCATAGACCACCTACTTCTGAACAACTACATACAAGCCAGATCTAACATATAGGAGTCTGAGAAATCTGTAATAGTCATTAATATTTTGAAGAATTAGAACCAAATGTTAAAAATCCAGGTTTGTATTAATCCATTTCTGTTTTTTTTTTATTTATTTTTTTAAAGGGCATCCTTTCTTGCTCCTGTTGCACATTCAATGTCCACTAACTTACCATAATCCCATTCATCTGAGTGGAGTAATAGTTACAGCATCTACCAAATTAGACCCTGGAGAGATCGGAGCTCTGTAAGCGCACACATGCTAAAGAGCTTCCATATTACTCTGCTGTTCTGATCTGGTGAACAATTAATTAATTGATACATACTGGGAAGTACTAAAAATTGGCTAGAGGTTCTCAAACTTTAGTGCAAGTACCACAGAGGGACCATGCCATGCCATGATTGCTGTGGCATCTTCATTGCTTGCACTGCATACTGACTACTTAGAAGCAGCTGTACGTGAAGGATAGGCAATCAATATTGTGAACCCAGGAGCTAGAAAATACAGCAGTGGTACCTAGGCTGCAAGTCCATTTTTGGTACTGGTTCTCAGCAACTTAAGGGTTTCTATCACTTCGTATGACATAATTAGCTGTCAGACACTAGCGATCTGCTAGTGTCTGCTCTGGCCAACCATCCTACTATAATCACTTGTGGGGCAGCGGTTTTGCTAAAAAACTAACTTTTATAAATATGCTAATGAGCCTCTAGGTGCTATGTGGGCGTCATTAGCACCTAGAGGCTCCGTCTACCTTCATACACAGCCGCCGCCCAGCGCGTCCCTCCAGCCCGCCCATGTCCTCCTCCGTGTGACGCAGCGGACGAGTTCTCGCGCATGCGCCGTGCGCGGCTGTATTCGGCGCATTTGAGATCTCAGCTCGGAGCGGTCAGACATTCAATGCGCATGCGCGGCTGTATTCGGCGCATGCGCATTGAATGTCTGACCGCTCCGAGCTGAGATCTCAAATGCGCCGAATACAGCCGCGCACGGCGCATGCGCGAGAACTCGTCCGCTGCGTCACACGGAGGAGGACATGGGCGGGCTGGAGGGACGCGCTGGGCGGCGGCTGTGTATGAAGGTAGACGGAGCCTCTAGGTGCTAATGACGCCCACATAGCACCTAGAGGCTCATTAGCATATTTATAAAAGTTAGTTTTTTAGCAAAACCGCTGCCCCACAAGTGATTATAGTAGGATGGTTGGCCAGAGCAGACACTAGCAGATCGCTAGTGTCTGACAGCTAATTATGTCATACGAAGTGATAGAAACCCTTTATGATACACACAGTGGCATATTTACTTCACCTTACTATATGCTGCACTAAACATGCCGAGTCTAACAACAAGAAAGTTGCTTCAGAAACCACAAGTATTTCAAAAGTGAACTGGACATTGGCTATATTGTAAAGTAGATACATTATAATAAAAAACTGACCTACAGAACATATTTAAATCAACACATTACATTGTACAAAAGGCAAACAATGATGTGCGCTAACATTTTCTTACAGCCTGGTGATCTACATTGCTATTACTAAAAATTGTCAGCAATTGTAAGTTGATAGTACATTTCGGCATTTAATTTATTTTGCACTTTCTCTCTCAATCCAGAGTACCATTTAAAAGAGTTAAAACATAAAAATAAATGATAAAAACAATTCCATTAATAATGAATTTTTTTATATTTGAGTGTGTTAAACTAAGCACATGACATTAGGCTGTTTCACACTTGTGCCAAGTCTGCTGGAACTCCAGTGGCAAGTGTGAAACAGGCCTTACGTTGGCAGACATTACAGACTCCACAATTTCATTTTCACTTAATAGAGTACATCCACACATGACGAAAAATACTGCAGAAAAGTCCGCTCCGGATCTGAGGATAGAAACGCAGCAAAATTTGCAAAATTAGGTTTTTGCAGAGGAAATGGCTATGGATTTCACCCACTCATCTGAGGTGAAATTCACACTGAAGAGCCAAAGGATGAAGTAACATGCTGCAAATTTTTAATCCATTCAATTCAATTTATGCAGCTCAATTTTTATGCAGCATATGGATAAGAATTCTTAACCACTTCCAGACAGGGCCATTTACCCCCACTTTATGACCAAGCCTAGTTTTGCAAATCTGACAGTAATAACCTTGGAATGCTTTTACTTACCCAAACTATTTTGAGATTTATTTATTTTTGTGATGCACTGTGCTTCAAGTTAGTGGTAAATTTGGGTCGATGTGTTTTATCTTTATTTAAAAAAAAATATGAAATTTCCTAAAAAGCTTGCAAAATTAGCAATTTTTAAAAAATTTCTATGCTTCGTCTCGGAAGTGCGGTGTAATACAAGCACTCACTCCATTCAAGTAAATGAGGAGAAAATGCTTGTAAATGACACTATACCAACGCTCCACAGGAGATGAGACGTAGCGCAATGACAAGTAAGCAGCGCTAATATATTAACGGCTGGGCAGCCTCGTTAACGTTCATCATATGTCTACTTTATGTTGGGTATCATTTTGTAAATGTCATTTTATTTTTAAGATGTTAGAAGACTTAGAACTTTAAAAGAAATTGTTCATATTTTCATGAAAATTTCCAAAAACAAGACTTTAAGGACCAATTCAGTTCTGAAGTCACTTTGAGGGGCCACCCATAAATGACTCCATAGAAGCCACCCATAAATGACTCCATTTTAGAAACTACACCCCTCAAATTATTCAAAACTCAATTAAAGGTTATGGACACCTTCATGGAAATTGTTTTATGATTGCATTTTACTCATTTTGGGCTAAAAATCATTTTTTTTAATTAAAAATTTTATGCAGTTTTTGTGATGCATGTAGTTAAAAATCAGTCTATTTGCAGACTATCTATTCCATCAGATGGCGGCTTATTTGAAGCCTTATTTCTGATCCCATTACCTCAAACACTCAACTCTCATAAGGCCTCTTTCACACGGGCGAGATTTCCGCGCGGATGCAATGCGTGAGGTAAACGCATTGCACCCGCACTGAATCCGGACCCATTCATTTCTATGGGGCTGTGCACATGAGCTGTGATTTTCACGCATCACTTGTGCGTTGCGTGAAAATCGCAGCATGCTCTATATTGTGCGTTTTTCACGCAACACAGGCCCCATAGAAGTAAATGGGGCTGCGTGAAAATCGCAAGCATCCGCAAGCAAGAGCGGATGCGGTGCGATTTTCACGCATGGTTGCTAGGAGATGATCGGGATGGGGACCTGATCATTATTATTTCCCCTTATAACATGGTTATAAGGGAAAATAATAGCACTCTTAATATAGAATGCTTAGTAAAATAGGGCTGGAAGAATTAAAAAAATTTATAAAAATTATTTAACTCACCTCATCCACTTGTTCACGCAGCCCGGCTTCTCTTCTGTCTTCTTCTTTGCTGTCCAGGAGGAAAAGGACCTGTGGCGACGTCACTGCGCTCATCACATGGTCCGTCACATGATCCATCACCATGGTGATGGACCATGTGATGAGCGCAGAGACGTCACCACAGGTCCTTTTCCTCAAAGAAGAAGAAAGAAGAGAAGCCGGACTGCGCGAACAAGTGGATTAAGCTTAGTTAAAAAAAATATATATTTTTAAGCCCTCCATCATTATTTTACTAAGCATTCTGTATGAAGAATGCTATTATTTTCCCTTATAACCATGTTATAAGGGAAAATAATAAAATCTACAGAACACCTAAACCAAACCCGAAGTTCTGTGAAGTCCGGGTACCAAACATGGCGATTTTTCTCTAGCGCGTGCAAAATGCATAAAAACGCTTTACACTCGCGAGGAAAAATCGTGCCTGTTCTCGCAACGCACCCGCATCTTTTCCCGCAACGCCCGTGTGAAACCAGCCTAAGGGATTTCTGGGACTTATATACTGATGACCTATCAAGTTAGCTGTTTGAGAAGGCACCAGCGCTCATGTGAACGCCGCGGCCTTCTCTCTGATCACCAAGCACAGCCCCACACATTGTATAGTGGCTGTACATGATATCACAGCTCAGGCTGATTCACTTTAACAGTAATAAACTGCTGTATGGGAACAGGACAGGATTCAGAAGGGAAGGAACACCATATGGTTTTTGGAGGGCAGATCATGCTTGAATGTTTTTTTGTTGCTTTGCCGAGACCCTGAGGTACTCATACAGTTGAAACCCCTGGAAATTTTGAATGTACACTTTCCAGAAATTTTTTCAGGGGTTTAGTGAGCAGTGATGGCCAGTTCGCCGTGTTCGCCCACGAACACATGCGGGCTGTTATCTTAACTCACAAGTCCGGCGATGCACAGGTAAGCCCTTACCTGTGCCGCGAGCCGGTCTGAAACAAATGCGGTCACCGGGAGCAGGTAGTTCCGAGAACAGCCGCCCGGGGCCTTCATCGGGCTGTTCTCGGAACTGCCTGCTCCCGGTGAACGCATTAGTTTCAGACCGGCTTTTGGCACAGGCACAGGTAAGGGCTTACCTGTGTATCGCCGGACTTGTGAGTTAAGATGGCAGCCCGCATGTCTTCGCGGTCGAACACGGCGAACTGGCCATAACTGGTAGTGAGCACTTTGATCCAAAAGGCATTTCATACAATGTTAGAAACACTTGGCTGTGAAAATGAAAAAATACATTTTTAAACTAAAATATTGCTTTCGGTTCAAATTTCCCATTTTGTGTAACAGGAAAATCCTCCCGCAATCTATTACCCATTTTCTGCAGGACTTCGAATGGAAGGAGTTCCATATGGCTTTTGGAGGGCAGATTTTTTCTTAAATAGTTTTCAGGTACCATGTCAAATTTGAAAAGACCCTGAGGTACCCCCCCCCCCCCCTCCCCTAGAGTGGAAACCCCCAAGAAATGACCCCAATTTTTAAACTACACTACTCAATTGATTGAGGTGTGTATTGAGTGCTTTGGCTCCACATGTATTTCATAGGATTTAGAAACATTTGGCTGTGAGAAAGAAAAGTTTCATTTCTTCCAATAAAATGTTGCTTTAGATCAGATTTTTCATTTTCACAAGCAGTAAAAGGAGAAAAATCACCCCAAATCTTGTTACATAATACCCTATGTGGTCATAAACTGCTTTTTAGGCACACTGCAGGGTTCAGAAGAGAAAGAGCACCAAGTGCTTTTAAGGCCTCATTTGGTGATTTATACAGCAATGGCCGACAACTGTCAAGGCTCTGTGGTGAAGTAAAAAAAAAAAAAAAACATAGAAGCAGGGACCCTATTTTAGAGACCACACCTGTTACAGATATTACTAAGGGGAGAAGCTTTTGATCACATATGCGTTTTGCAAAAATTAAATGTATGGACAGCAAATCGTGCTAAGTGAAAATTGCAATTTGACATTTTAGTGCTCAATACTTTGTGTCCATCATTTGCCAGTGTGAAAAGTACAGCCCTTATTATACTGTGTTTCCTGATTTTAGAAATCGGTCTAATCTTTTCCTGGAAATACCACAGGGCTCAGGAGTAAAAAAGCACCATGTGCATTTGAGGCCCAATGTGGTGATTTATGCATCTTGTGCTGACAACTGTAGAGGCTCTGGGGTGAAATAATAATTGGAACCCCACCTGAAAAGTGACCCTGTTTTGGAAAGGTATTGAGGAGTGGAGTGAGCATTTTGACGCCACAGATATTTTGCAGAAATTAATGCACAGCAGACCGTGCAAAATGAAAATTGCAATTTTTCCACATACATGGCATTTCAGTGCCAAATATGTTGTGCCCAGTTGGTGCCATTTGAGACTCACATTGCCCTTTTTAAATTGTTATGCAGGTTCTACTGGGTCCAGAAGTGCCATAAACGTGGATGTAAACTGCTGTATGTGGGCACAGGGCAGGACTCAGAAGGGAAGAAACGCCATTTGACTTTTGGACTGATGATTTGCCTGGACTGGTTTTCAGGCACTACATCACATGTGCAGAGACCCTGAGGTACATGTACCGTGGAAACGACATGTGTTTTGCTGAGATAAATTAGTAGGGGAAGATGCAAAATAAAAATTGCAAGTTTTTCACAGATATGGCATTTCGGTGTCCAGCATGCTGTGCTATCTGAGACATGTTAGGCATGTTCGACTGGTTATGGAAATGCCATAAAAGTAGACATACACTGCTGTTTGGTTACGCTGAAGGATTTAGAAGGCAAAGACTACCTTTTGGCTTTTGCAGTGCAGATTTTGATGGATTGGTTTATGGCGCCATGTTGCTTTTTCACTGCCTCTGGGTACCAGTAAAGCTATGTTCTGTGAACTATACTTTTTTTTATTATTATTTCTCAAGTGAGCTGTGTGAATGCTTATTTTTTGTAGAATAAGTTACCATTATCATTGGTATTAGTTTGGGGTAGGTATGACTTTTTGATTGCTTTTTCTTTCACTTTTTGGGAAGCAGAATGAAGAAAAGGCAACAATTCTGCTATTGCTTTTTGGGTAGAAAACCAAATTTTTGCACGATAAGCGTTTTTGGAAAAAAATATATATATATTTCTATATATGTTTCTGAGAGCCACTTTTTATTTTTTATTATTCTGGCGATGGTCTTTGTCTTCTGTGGGGGCTCGTTATTTGCAGGATGAGTTGAAGTTTTCATTGGTACCATTTTAGGGTACATATGATTCTGATCACTTGATATGTTTTTTGGGAGGCAAGGTGACCAAAAATGGCTGTTCTGCCTTTTTTCTTTTTTTTTTTTACAGTTTTCATGTGATATTTTTATAGAGCTGGTCATTACAAACGCCATTTCCCATGGAGCTTTTATTATTATTATTTTTTATAAATCACTTTATTTTATACTTTGTGCCCCCTTTAGGTAATTTAAGACATTTGTGGAACATTTAACATTACTGCTGATTTCTCTGGTAACTGGGGTTGACATAGTAAGAGAGGGAATACAGCCCCCAGAGAGGTTGTACAGTGGTATACTATGCTGTACAACCTCATTGCAGAGCTAATCTGGGCCTGGTAAGACACAGCAGCTCGTGCAGACTCCAGGGGCTGGTACAGGAAGCAGCATAGCGATTTCTTATCTTATACACAGTGCTAGTTCAGTGCTGTGTATAGCGCGATAGGGAAGGCAGGGACGACGGAAAACTGTCTGCCTTTATAGAAAGCCCTGCTTTCACTGACTGGCTGTTTTAAAACAGATGATCCCCTGGACAATTATAGTCTATGGGCGGTCAGGAACTGGTCAAAATCCCATCTGCTTTGCTGGTACTATAAAATGCAGCATATATGCTACATGAAAATCAGCAGCATTTCAGTCACGTGCGTTTTTTGTTTTTTTTAGTGTGTTGATGGGAGCTTCTATTCAAGGCACAAGTTGGTTTTACCACTTCTTAATGATTACCTCGAATGATGTAATTGTCTAGAGCATCTTCCATTCTCTTCAAGGCTTCAGCACGATTACTGCCATGGGTCACTAACTATAATAAACAGTATTAAATGTTACATCATATAATGCAAAAATTCACAGATATAGATGTGTTAGGTCTAAAAACAGAAATTTTTAAAACAAGCACAATGACAGCTAATAGAAAACTGAAAAAAATAGAAAAGAAGATGCGTTCTATAATAATTTAATGTTCATCCTTTTAAATGCAATACATCGCCTACTATATTTCAAAATAATGCCGCTTTGCTTTCAGGCATATAGTTAATCTCAGATATCCTTCTGTCTTTTGAATACATTATTATTCCTCATTAATTTAAAATGGGTTTGGGTGAAAAGCCGCTGATTTTGGAACCTAAACATACTTATGAATCACTGCTTTCTAAAATCAAAACGCATACATAAACAACCTTCTACATCTAGTCCCCACTTTGTAGTCTCCCTTTTTCAAGGTGACTGACCAATATTAGGAGTGAAATGAAATGTGCTTGCTATTCAATTTTGACTCATGTGGCAGAATTAGAAACCTACTTTTGAAATCATAGGATCATAGTAAATGCTGATGTCGCTTCCTTCTTGAATTCCGCTGTCAACTCGCACCTTAGGCACAAAAAAAAAAAAGTTACTAGAAACTGAAATGGATTAGTCAAACCTACAAAAAAATGCACAGTGCATTTAGGAATCCACTGAAATCAGGCAAAAAACATGGCATTATAGACAACAATAGCACAAATCCCAATAATGTAGAAAATAGACCAGTTCATGGAAAAATTTCAGTTAATTCATTGGAACATAACCATCTAAGGCTTATATTAGATTCGTATGAAAGTTCGTTAGTGATGATCTGGCATTGTAATACTGCCGATTACCCGATGGACGAGCAAACGCTTGTTTGTCAGGTAATCAGAATCTTTCAGCAGGTTTAAAAATAATTTTTTGCAGGCGGCAGATCGTGCTGTCTAATCACGATCTGCCGCCGACAAATAACGATTCAGCATGGGGACAAGCGATGGCATTAGCGATCACTCCTCCCTCTACTCGTCTAATATACTGAGGGCGTACGTTCAGAAATGTCTCCTCTTTTTAACCCTGGAAACTCAGCCTAAGGGTACTGCCACATGTAATGTAAACGCTATAGTTTTGTATGTGGATAAACTACAACATTTAAAGTAGCTGTGAAGTGAATGAGACTTAAAAAATAAATAAAAAATCCCATCCACATGCTGCAGACATTATCCACAGCAAAACCTACACTCAACTTTACCAGCAGTAGGGATTTTTTATCTGCAGGATAGGAATTTATGTTGCGAGTTTCTGCTGCAGATTTTGCAATGCCACTATTTGGTGTGGATTTTGGCCAGGTATGCTGTGGAGTGGCCACACCCCTACGTTGCTATTACTCTGTGGTTACTCTTAATTGCCAGGCCATACCTGTACTCAGTTAACTTTGGAGTGGCTCGGACGCACACATGTAATTGCGCCCTAAATACTCGTTTCACTTCAAATGATACCCTTTAATAATACATAATTTAATCCATATAAATCTAAATCAAGTCACATATCTAGTCTATTATAGGAAGAATACAAAACACACATTTAAGACAATGCAGACATCAAACTTGGACGGCAAGTAATGGAATTATTTCACTTTAGAGTTATTATGTAAAACAACAAAGGGAAACAGATCATGAAATGGCCCTTCAGATCTCAAGCAAAATAAAAAAAGAAGCATCTGTTTAATTGGCTGATATGGGGCACAACACATTTGCATGTAGTCAGCAATTAGAACCAGATGCCCATAATTATTTAAATTAGCTAAAATAAAACATTTGGCACATAAACAAAGACTAAGAACAACAAAAAAAGAACAAGGTTCCTATGGCACCACGTTCATCATGGAGAGTGTAATACATCCTTGAGCAGACTATCGTCACGCTACTCTTAGTCTGCATCCTGGCTGATAAAATCTCCCTATATCTTGGTTTTTATGTTCCCTTAAATAAAGGACGGAAGGGTTAACAGTTGTAACTATTAGGCTTTGCATAAGCAGACCTTGTAAGTAATGCGATAGACAAGTCGTATTCCACTTAATAAGAGTTAACTCACACAAACTTGCACAATTTTCTGTCCAAATAAATGAATTTGTAAAAAACAGATAGCTCCCATTTTTTCTCACTCCCATCAATAGAAATGCTTATTCTGATCCACATAATGGACCAGAATAGGAATGCAGTGAGTTTCTAAGATCAGCCACACGGCTCCATTAGAGAAACAGATGCATTAACGGCGCCATTCACTTTCACGTGGAATGGTCGTGTGCATGAGCTTTAATGTTAAGTTACTATACTGTGTATTCTTTACACTATTACAAAGGTATTCACACATATGAGAACACCAGACAAAAATACTCTGGGACACTCACCATTCACTTACAATAAACTGCTTAAAGGGGACCTGACATGTTTTTAGTCAAAACTTGTATTCTCCATGAAATAACAATTCTGGAGCATCTTTCCTTAAAACTCTGCATTGTGCCATTCCTAGAAATGTATGAATACAGTGACAACTGTGAGTGATCATTCCCCTTGTCAAATGGGTGTGTCCCTACACAGTATGAGACTGGCAGCACTGAGTCAGAGAGGGTAGGGGCACCCATTTGTCTGTTTATTCATACACTTTTTCAGAGGACTAACAGAAGAATGGCATAATGTAGAGTTCTAAGAAAAGATCCTTCAAAATAATTATTTTATGGGGAGTGCAATAATTTTCGAAGACGAGTCAATAAAGGGCAGCAGGTTTACTAATGTCATCTAAAAGTAAGACAGTAATCCCTGCATTCTTGTGTCTGCACCAAGTTGGCTCAGTGACTTGGCGCTTGCCCTGTGGATCAGTTGCTGCTTCCCAATCTTGGGAAGCAGCAGAAGACCCATTGCACAAGTATGGAGTCGGCTGAGTGACTTCACGCCTGTGCACTGGTTTCCAAACTCATCAAGTAGACGCTGAGTCACTGAGCCAACTCGGCACTGCCTGGAGAACACAGGGCTAGACTAGATGTCTTGTCCTGTCAATCAACGGGGAGGGGGGAGTACACAGGGCAAAGGGGTGTTGCACTAAACCACCTCCGGACCGCCTAACGCAGGATCGCGTTCCGGAGGTGGCAGCGCTGCGCACAGTCACGCATATACGCGTCATCTCGCGAGACGCGAGACTTCCTGTGAACGCGCGCACACAGGCGCGCGCGCTCACAGGAACGGAAGGTAAGAGAGCTGATCTCCAGCCTGCCAGCGGCGATCGTTCGCTGGCAGGCTGGAGATGTGTTTTTTTTAACCCCTAACAGGTATATTAGACGCTGTTTTGATAACAGCGTCTAATATACCTGCTACCTGGTCCTCTGGTGGTCCCCTTTGTTTGGATCGACCACCAGAGGACACAGGTAGCTCAGTAAAGTAGCACCAAGCACCACTACACTACACCCCCCCCCGTCACTTATTAACCCCTTATTAGCCCCTGATCACCCCTAATCACCCCTGATCACCCCATATAAACTCCCTGATCACCCCCCTGTCATTGATTACCCCCCTGTCATTGATCAACCCCCTGTAAAGCTCCATTCAGACGTCCGCATGATTTTTACGGATCCACTGATAGATGGATCGGATCCGCAAAACGCATCCGGACGTCTGAATGAAGCCTTACAGGGGCGTGATCAATGACTGTGGTGATCACCCCATATAGACTCCCTGATCACCCCCCTGTCATTGATTACCCCCCTGTCATTGATTACCCCCCTGTAAAGCTCCATTCAGATGTCCGCATGATTTTTACGGATGCACTGATACATGGATCGGATCCGCAAAATGCATCCGGTCGTCTGAATGAAGCCTTACAGGGGCATGATCAATGACTGTGGTGATCACCCCCCTGTCATTGATTACCCCCCTGTAAAGCTCCATTCAGATGTCCGCATGATTTTTACGGATGCACTGATAGATGGATCGGATCCTCAAAACGCATCCGGACGTCTGAATGAAGCCTTACAGGGGCATGATCAATGACTGTGGTGATCACCCCATATAGACTCCCTGATCACCCCCCTGTCATTGATTACCCCCCTGTCATTGATTACCCCCCTGTAAAGCTCCATTCAGATGTCCGCATGATTTTTACGGATGCACTGATAGATGGATCGGATCCGCAAAACGCATCCGGACGTCTGAATGAAGCCTTACAGGGGCATGATCAATGACTGTGGTGATCACCCCATATAGACTCCCTGATCACCCCCCTGTAAAGCTCCATTCAGATGTCCGCATGATTTTTACGGATGCACTGATACATGGATCGGATCCGCAAAACGCATCCGGTCGTCTGAATGAAGCCTTACAGGGGCATGATCAATGACTGTGGTGATCACCCCCCTGTCATTGATCACCCCCCTGTAAAGCTCCATTCAGATGTCCGCATGATTTTTACGGATGCACTGATAGATGGATCGGATCCGCAAAACGCATCCGGACGTCTGAATGAAGCCTTACAGGGGCATGATCAATGACTGTGGTGATCACCCCATATAGACTCCCTGATCACACCCCTGTCATTGATTACCCCCCTGTCATTGATTACCCCCCTGTAAAGCTCTATTCAGATGTCCGCATGATTTTTACGGATGCACTGATAGATGGATCGGATCCGCAAAACGCATCCGGACGTCTGAATGAAGCCTTACAGGGGCGTGATCAATGACTGTGGTGATCACCCCATATAAACTCCCTGATCACCCCCCTGTCATTGATTACCCCCCTGTCATTGATTACCCCCCTGTAAAGCTCCATTCAGATGTCCGCATGATTTTTACGGATGCACTGATAGATGGATCGGATCCGCAAAACGCATCCGGACGTCTGAATGAAGCCTTACAGGGGCATGATCAATGACTGTGGTGATCACCCCATATAGACTCCCTGATCACCCCCCTGTAAAGCTCCATTCAGATGTCCGCATGATTTTTACGGATGCACTGATACATGGATCGGATCCGCAAAACGCATCCGGTCGTCTGAATGAAGCCTTACAGGGGCATGATCAATGACTGTGGTGATCACCCCCCTGTCATTGATCACCCCCCTGTAAAGCTCCATTCAGATGTCCGCATGATTTTTACGGATGCACTGATAGATGGATCGGATCCGCAAAACGCATCCGGACGTCTGAATGAAGCCTTACAGGGGCATGATCAATGACTGTGGTGATCACCCCATATAGACTCCCTGATCACCCCCCTGTCATTGATTACCCCCCTGTCATTGATTACCCCCCTGTAAAGCTCCATTCAGATGTCCGCATGATTTTTACGGATGCACTGATAGATGGATCGGATCCGCAAAACGCATCCGGACGTCTGAATGAAGCCTTACAGGGGCATGATCAATGACTGTGGTGATCACCCCATATAGACTCCCTGATCACCCCCCTGTAAAGCTCCATTCAGATGTCCGCATGATTTTTACGGATGCACTGATACATGGATCGGATCCGCAAAACGCATCCGGTCATCTGAATGAAGCCTTACAGGGGCATGATCAATGACTGTGGTGATCACCCCCCTGTCATTGATCACCCCCCTGTAAAGCTCCATTCAGATGTCCGCATGATTTTTACGGATGCACTGATAGATGGATCGGATCCGCAAAACGCATCCGGACGTCTGAATGAAGCCTTACAGGGGCATGATCAATGACTGTGGTGATCACCCCATATAGACTCCCTGATCACCCCCCTGTCATTGATTACCCCCCTGTAAAGCTCCATTCAGATGTCCGCATGATTTTTACGGATGCACTGATAGATGGATCGGATCCGCAAAACGCATCCGGACGTCTGAATGAAGCCTTACAGGGGCGTGATCAATGACTGTGGTGATCACCCCATATAGACTCCCTGATTACCCCCCTGTCATTGATTACCCCCCTGTAAAGCTCCATTCAGATGTCCGCATGATTTTTACGGATGCACTGATAGATGGATCGGATCCGCAAAACGCATCCGGACGTCTGAATGAAGCCTTACACGGGCGTGATCAATGACTGTGGTTATCACCCCATATAGACTCCCTGATCACCCCCCTGTCATTGATCACCCCCCTGTCATTGATCACCCCCCTGTCATTGATCACCACCCCTGTCATTGATCACCCCCCCTGTCATTGATCACCCCCCCTGTCATTGATCACCCCCCCTGTCATTGATCACCCCTCTGTAAGGCTCCATTCAGATATTTTTTTGGCCCAAGTTAGCGGAATTTTTTTTTTTTTTTCTTACAAAGTCTCATATTCCACTAACTTGTGTCAAAAAATAAAATCTCACATGAACTCACCATACCCCTCACGGAATCCAAATGCGTAAAATTTTTTAGACATTTATATTCCAGACTTCTTCTCACGCTTTAGGGCCCCTAGAATGCCAGGGCAGTATAAATACCCCACATGTGACCCCATTTCGGAAAGAAGACACCCCCAGGTATTCCGTGAGGGGCATATTGAGTCCATGAAAGATTGAAATTTTTGTCCCAAGTTAGCGGAACGGGAGACTTTGTGAGAAAAAAATTAAAAATATCAATTTCCGCTAACTTGTGCCAAAAAAAAAAAATTTCTATGAACTCGCCATGCCCCTCATTGAATACCTTGGGGTGTCTTCTTTCCAAAATGGGGTCACATGTGGGGTATTTATACTGCCCTGGCATTCTAGGGGCCCCAAAGCGTGAGAAGAAGTCTGGTATCCAAATGTCTAAAAATGCCCTCCTAAAAGGAATTTGGGCACCTTTGCGCATCTAGGCTGCAAAAAAGTGTCACACATCTGGTATCGCCGTACTCAGGAGAGGTTAGGGAATGTGTTTTGGGGTGTCATTTTACATATACCCATGCTGGGTGAGAGAAATATCTTGGTCAAATGCCAACTTTGTATAAAAAAATGGGAAAAGTTGTCTTTTGCCAAGATATTTCTCTCACCCAGCATGGGTATATGTAAAATGACACCCCAAAACACATTCCCCAACTTCTCCTGAATACGGCGATACCACATGTGTGACACTTTTTTGCAGCCTAGGTGGGCAAAGGGGCCCATATTCCAAAGAGCACCTTTAGGATTTCACAGGTCATTTACCTACTTACCACACATTAGGGCCCCTGGAAAATGCCAGGGCAGTATAACTACCCCACAAGTGACCCCATTTTGGAAAGAAGACACCCCAAGGTATTCCGTGAGGGGCATAGTGAGTTCATGGAAGTTTTTATTTTTTGTCACAAGTTAGTGGAAAATGCTTATTTTTTTATTTTTATTTTTTTTTTTTTTTTCATACAAAGTCTCATATTCCACTAACTTGTGACAAAAAATAAAAACTTCCATGAACTCACTATGCCCATCAGCGAATACCTTGGGGTCTCTTCTTTCCAAAATGGGGTCACTTGTGGGGTAGTTATACTGCCCTGGCATTCTAGGGGCCCAAATGTGTGGTAAGGAGTTTGAAATCAAATTCTGTTAAAAATGACCTGTGAAATCCGAAAGGTGCTCTTTTGAATATGGGCCCCTTTGCCCACCTCGGCTGCAAAAAAGTGTCACACATCTGGTATCTCCGTAATCGGGAGAAGTTGGGGAATGTGTTTTGGGGTGTCATTTTACATATACCCATGCTGGGTGAGAGAAATATATTGGCAAAAGACAACTTTTCCCATTTTTTTATACAAAGTTGGCATTTGACCAAGATATTTATCTCACCCAGCATGGGTATATGTAAAAAGACACCCCAAAACACATTCCTCAACTTCTCCTGAATACAGAGATACCAGATGTGTGACACTTTTTTGCAGCCTAGGTGGGCAAAGGGGCCCACATTCCAAAGAGCACCTTTCGGATTTCACAGGTCATTTACCTACTTACCACACATTTGGGCCCCTAGAATGCCAGGGCAGTATAACTACCCCACAAGTGACCCCATTTTGGAAAGAAGAGACCCCAAGGTATTCGCTGATGGGCATAGTGAGTTCATGGAAGTTTTTATTTTTTGTCACAAGTTTGTGGAATATGAGACTTTGTTTGAAAAAAAAAAAAATAAATCATCATTTTCCACTAACTTGTGACAAAAAATAAAAAATTCTAGGAACTCGCCATGCCCCTCACGGAATACCTTGGGGTGTCTTCTTTCCAAAATGGGGTCACTTGTGGGGTAGTTATACTGCCCTGGTATTCTAGGGGCCCAAATGTGTGGTAAGGAGTTTGAAATCAAATTCAGGAAAAAATGAGGAGTGAAATCCGAAAGGTGCTCTTTGGAATATGGGCCCCTTTGCCCACCTAGGCTGCAAAAAAGTGTCACACATCTGGTATCCCCATACTCAGGAGAAGTTGAGGAATGTGTTTTGGGGTGTCTTTTTACATATACCCATGCTGGGTGAGATAAATATCTTGGTCAAATGACAACTTTGTATAAAAAAATGGGAAAAGTTGTCTTTTGCCAAGATATTTCTCTCACCCAGCATGGGTATATATAAAATGACACCCCAAAACACATTCCCCACCTTCTCCTGAGTACGGAGATACCAGATGTGTGACACTTTTTTGCAGCCTAGGTGGGCAAAGGGGCCCATATTCCAAAGAGCACCTTTCGGATTTCACAGGTCATTTTTTACAGAATTTGATTTCAAACTCCTTACCACACATTTGGGCCCCTAGAATGCCAGGGCAGTATAACTACCCCACAAGTGACCCCATTTTGGAAAGAAGAGACCCCAAGGTATTCGCTGATGGGCATAGTGAGTTCATAGAACTTTTTATTTTTTGTCACAAGTTAGTGGAATATGAGACTTTGTAAGAAAAAAAAAAAAAAGAAAAAAAATCATCATTTTCCGCTAACTTGTGACAAAAAATAAAAAGTTCTATGAACTCACTATGCCCATCAGCGAATACCTTAGGGTGTGTACTTTCAGAAATGGGGTCATTTGTGGGGTGTTTGTACTGTCTGGGCATTGTAGAACCTCAGGAAACATGACAGGTGCTCAGAAAGTCAGAGCTGCTTCAAAAAGCGGAAATTCACATTTTTGTACCATAGTTTGTAAACGCTATAACTTTTACCCAAACCATTTTTTTTTTACCCAAACATTTTTTTTTTATCAAAGACATGTAGAACTATAAATTTAGAGCAAAATTTCTATATGGATGTCGTTTTTTTTTGCAAAATTTTACTACTGAAAGTGAAAAATGTCATTTTTTTGCAAAAAAATCGTTAAATTTCGATTAATAACAAAAAAAGTAAAAATGTCAGCAGCAATGAAATACCACCAAATGAAAGCTCTATTAGTGAGAAGAAAAGGAGGTAAAATTCATTTGGGTGGTAAGTTGCATGACCGAGCAATAAACGGTGAAAGTAGTGTAGGTCAGAAGTGTAAAAAGTGGCCTGGTCTTTCAGGGTGTTTAAGCACTGGGGGCTGAGGTGGTTAAATATAAAAAGGACGATAAGTCTGCAAATGTTAACCCTGGAGACAAAAGAAAGATATAATTTTAGTCAGCATGATCAACCCCACCAGGCAATATGCCTGGTTTAATAGGGTTGATCATGCTGACAGATGCTCTTTAAAAAACCTTCAGCTTCACTCTGTGGTTTATTATGTTCTCTCTCCCTGTTTTTTTTTAACAATGACACAAATCTTACAGATTTTATCATCATGTAGCAACATGAGGTGAAGAAGAAAAAAAGCAGGGACAATTTCATAGGACAAAGGACTGATTGCTGTTAATGAGCCAGTGCATTTGTTGTATATTGCTGATTCCTGTTTTCCTCTCTCAGTTTGACTTCATCAGTGCACCATTGAGGGCTACCCTTATGAAATGTGTCAAATGAGCAGTTCCTGGGGCCAAATATTTATTAAATAGCTGCTATCAACTTTTGGCATCTGGAATATTCACGAGCTAATCAAAATATTCAAGGCAGATAGACACGTCCCACCAATCCATGGGACAGAGGAATTCAGTGAAAGCTACATAACAGCAGGGTTTGAGGGCATATTATTATGGGTGGGGGGCGAAGCCTTGAAACTTGCAGGCACTTTCACATGTGGGAAAAGACCTCCCTAATAAAACAGCAACCCATCTGTCTGCATCAAAGCAGAACGAGTCAAGAACGCAACAGTCAGGTGAGGTTTTAATTTCAGCAATTGTTAAAAAGGTAACTTCACATAGCATCTGTGGCATCAACAACAAGAATGATATTGGACAGCTTATCAAATGATGAAGCAGAAGCTTTACGGAAGGAAATGAAAATGCTTTAGGCCTCATGCACGCGACCGTTGTGTGCATCCGTGGCCGTTGTGCCGTTTTCCGTTTTTTTTCGCGGACCCATTGACTTTCAATGGGTCCGTGGAAAAATCGGAAAATGCACCGTTTTGCCGCCGAGACCGTGATCCGTGTATCCTGTCCGTCAAAAAAATATGACCTGTCCTATTTTTTTGACGGACAACGGTTCACGGACCCATTCAAGTCAATGGGTCCGTGAAAGAACACGGATGCACACAAGATTGGCATCCGTGTCCGTGGCCGTAGGTTACTTTTATACAGACGGATCCGAAGCTTTTTTTTTAAAAGCTTTTTCAGAGCTGAGTTTTCACTTCGTGAAAACTCAGAACAGACAGTATATTCTAACACAGAGGCGTTCCCATGGTGATGGGGACGCTTCAGGTTAGAATATACTAAAAGAACTGTGTACATGACTGCCCCCTGCTGCCTGGCAGGTGCTGCCAGGCAGCAGGGGGCAGCGCCCCCCCCCTGTAGTTAACACATTGGTGGCCAGTGCGGCCGCCCCCCCCCCCCCCTCCCCTGTAGTTAACTCATTGGTGGCCAGTGGGCCCCCCTCCCTCCCCTGTAGTTAACTCATTGGTGGCCAGTGCGGCCGCCCCCCCCTCCCCTGTAGTTAACTCATTGGTGGCCAGTGGGCCCCCCTCCCTCCCCTGTAGTTAACTCATTGGTGGCCAGTGCGGCCGCCCCCCCCCCTCCCTCCCCTGTAGTTAACTCGTTGGTGGCCAGTGGGCCCCCCCCTTCCTCCCCTGTAGTTAACTCGTTGGTGGCCAGTGGGCCTTCTCCCCTCCCTCCCCCTCCTAATTAAAATCTCCCCCTATCATTGGTGGCAGCGGAGTGTACCGAACGGAGTCCCAGTTTAATCGCTGGGGCTCCGATCGGTAACCATGGCAACCAGGACGCTACTGCAGTCCCGGTTGCCATGGTTACTTAGCAATTTGTAGAACCATTATACTTACCTGCGAGCTGCGATGTCTGCATCCGGCCGGGAGCTCCTCCTACTGGTAAGTGACATGACCTGTCACTTACCAGTAGGAGGAGCTCCCGGCCGGACGCAGACATCGCAGGTAAGTATAATGGTTCTACAAATTGCTAAGTAACCATGGCAACCGGGACTGCAGTAGCGTCCTGGTTGCCATGGTTACCGATCGAAGCCCCATCGATTAAACTGGGACTCCGATCGGTACACTCCGCTGCCACCAATGATAGGGGGGAGATTTTAATTAGGAGGGGAAGGGAGGGGAGAAGGCCCACTGGCCACCAACGAGTTAACTACAGGGGAGGGAGGGGGGGCCCACTGGCCACCAACGACTTAACTACAGGGGAGGGAGAGGGGGGCCCACTGGCCACCAACGAGTTAACTACAGGGGAGGGAGGGGGGCCGGCCGCACTGGCCACCAATGAGTTAACTACAGGGGAGGGAGGGGGGCCGGCCGCACTGGCCACCAATAAGTTAACTACAGGGGAGGGAGGGGGGGGGGCCGGCCACACTGGCCACCAATGTGTTAACTACAGGGGAGGGAGGGGGGGGGGCCGGCCACACTGGCCACCAATGTGTTAACTACAGGGGGGGGGGGGGGTGCCAGGCAGCAGGGGGCAGTCATGTACACAGTTCTTTTAATATATTCTAACCTGAAGCGTCCCCATCACCATGGGAACGCCTCTGTGTTAGAATATACTGTTGGATTTGAGTTTCACGATGTAACTCAAATCCGACGGTATATTCTTACATAGAGGCGTTCCCATGGTGATGGGGACGCTTCAAGTTAAAATATACCATCGGATTGGAGAAAACTCCGATCCGATGGTATATTAACTCCTGACTTTACATTGAAAGTCAATGGGGGACGGATCCGTTTGAAATTGCACCATATTGTGTCAACGTCAAACTGATCCGTCCCCATTGACTTGCATTGTAATTCAGGACGGATCCGTTTTTTTTCATGTCCGTGGATCCTCCAAAAATCAAGGAAGACCCACGGACGAAAAAACGGTCACGGATCACGGAAAAACGAAACCCTGTTTTGCGGACCGCAAAAAAATATGGTCGTGTGCATGAGGCCTTAGTCTGTGAAAACTCCAAAAGTGAGCAGAGGTCACATCAAAAACCAATTCTGCCTGATGACTATGTATTTAGAATAAACAATAGTATTCCAAGCAGGTTACCCTGCAGAGATTGATCCCTGCAATGAGAAAATAAGCCTACAATAAGCAAAATATGCACATATTTTATTGCAATGACATACCATTGGTTTAGGTGGCATGTCACAGGTTGCTATACTCCAGTCTTACATGGGTTTAAATGAGTCAAAATATTAGACTTGGTCATTTATTTATTGAAGAAAATGATCCAATAACACATCTTTTCCAGCCAGAGGAGCATCCTTAGAATTCTCCTTTGATCATGCCATGATACACTTCACAAACATGTGTTGTGAAGATCCCTGTTATTTAAATAAAACAGGTTGCCCACTCACACCTGATTATCATCCCATTGATTGAAAACACCTAACTTTAATTTCACCTTCAAATTATCTGCTAATCCTAAAAGTTCACATACTTTTGCCACTCACAGACATGTGGACATATTGGATAATTTTTCTCCCGTGTGCTTCAAGGTCCATGCAGCCACGCTGCAAAAGGTAGGACATGTCTTATCTTTCTGTCACGCTTCGGTGTAGGAGGGAAACACCACACCGAGCATAGGAGGGAAAGGGGGTAACAGGGAATCAGGCATGAGAACTAGGGAAGGAAGATGGACACCTCCTAGTTAAAAACCCTAACAAAAATCCTGGCTGACTACCAGTATGAACAGACCCCAAAGGTAGGCGAGTTCATACGCAGGAATACTTAGAGTCCTATCAAGCCCTATAGGACCCTGGTACTAATGGCAGGGACAAGACTACCTGTTCCTCCAAAAGGAAGGACGAACAGGAGTCTCCTTCAGGCCTAATACAAACACAGGGAAATGCAACAGACAGAAACCAAACAAAATACAAGAGGGAAAGGAAAGACTTAACTTCAAAGGAACAATGGAAGCACCAGGAACTCCACCGAGATCCAACCACAATCTATCCAATGATCCAAACAGAAGCTATAAACCGCACAGGATTGTGAGAGAAGAAACTATAAACAGAGAAGGTTAAATTACCCTAATAGCCACACCTGGGGATAGAAGGTGTGGCAAGCACCAGAAACAACACAGACGTCATTTGATCCAAACGGAAAACATGTCAGATCAAACCACGCGTGTCCGTGACACTTTGACTGCAACATGCAGATTGCGGACCCATTTTAGTCAATATGTCTGCACCACGATGCAGGGTTCACACTCTAATAGGGATGCCTTGACAGACATCTCAGCATTTGTTATGCTCAAACAATAATATATTCAAAACACATTACGGCAAAAAAATAAAAAAATTTAAATTAAAGTGTTCTCACTTCAGCAAATTGCATTTATCATGAGAAAGTTAATACAAGCCATTTTCTAATGTATTGTTATTATCCATATTGCTTCCTTTGCTGGCTTGATTCATTTCCCCATCCCATTATATACTGCTCATTTCCACGGTTACAACCACCCTGCAATAAAGGAAAAAATGCTAGCCTCTCTGGTGGCCGGGATCACAGGAGTGCACATAGGCGGTCGCTTTTTCCTGTAGTGTACAAGCATGGCCACCACTGCTGGATTGCAGCGTGGTCATAACCGTGGAACCAATAAGTGCATAATGTGATGGAAAAATGAAGCTAGCCAACAAAGGAGGCAAAATGGACAATAACAGAACATTAGTAACTGCCTTGTATTAACAAATTCTATATGATAAATGCCATTTGCTGAAGTGAGACAACCCCTTTAAAGTGAAAAAAGTATTTTAGAAGCAATTCTTAAAAATTATTTCGAAACTTTCCAAAACCCACTTTTTAAGGAACAGTTCAGGTCTGTAGTAGGGATCGACCGATTATCGGTTTTACCGATATTATCGGCCGATATTCAGGATTTTGACAGTTATTGGTATCAGCATCTATTTTGCCGATATTCCGATAACGTATGGGGAACACAGATCGCGCTGCTCAGCGCTCTCTGTGTTCCCTCAGCAGCACAGGGGAGAAGGAAGCAGTGTCTCCCTCCCCCTGTGATGCTGCTGCCGCTGCCGCCAATGAGAGGAGAGAAGACAAGAGGCGGGGAGGGGCTGTGGCCACTGCGCCACCAATGATGTTGACTTACTCATTCATTCAAATTGAACAGGAGGCGGGAGCTGGCTGCAGAATCACATAGCCGGCTTCCGACCTCTATGAGCGGTAGCTGCGATCCGCGGTAGTTAAACCCTCAAGTGCCGCGGATCGCAGCTACCGCTCATAGAGGTCGGGAGCCGGCTATGCGATTCTGCAGCCAGCTCCCGCCTCCTGTATATGAATAAATTAGAGATTTATGTTCATTGGTGGCGCAGTGTGGCCCCCCAAGCCCCCCAGTTTTATTCATTGGTGGCGCAGTGCGCCCCCCACCCCCACATTAAAAACATTGGTGGCGCAGTGCGCCCCCCCACCCAATCCCCCCCAGTTTTAATCATTGGTGGCAGTGGCCACAGGGTCCCCTCTCCCCTGCTCCTCCGATCGGAGCCCCAGCAGTGTAAGCCTGGGGCTCCGATCAGTTACCATGGCAGCCAGGGCACTATTGAAGCCCTGGCTGCCATGGTAAGCTCCATGCTGCTGTGTGCAGAGCACAGAGCAGCAGAGACAGTGTGAGATCCTATTCACCCTGATAGAGATCTATCAGGGTGAATAGGACAAGGGTTCTAGTCCCTAAGGGGGCTAAAAGTTAGTAAAAATTAAAAACACCAAAAAAACAACTACACATTAACAAGAAAAATATTCATTTTCAGCAGGTGTGTAGGAATTATTTTTTAAATGAAATTTCACAGAATATCGGTATAAATTATCGGCCATCGGCCTGAAAGTTCACAAATTATCGGTATCGGCCCTAAAAAATCTATATCGGTCGATCCCTAGTCTGTAGTCACTTTGTGGTGCTTAGATAATAAAAGCCATCCATAAATGTCCCCATTGTAGAAACTACACCCCTCAAGTTACTTAAAACTGATTTTACTAACTTTGTTAACCCTTTAGGCGTTCCAAAAGAATTAAAGAAAAATGGAGATGAAATTTAAAAATTTCACTTTTTTGGCAGATTTACCATTTTAATCCCACATCAAGGGTTAACAGCCAAACAAAACTCAATATTTATTACCCTGGTTCTGCGGTTTACATAAACACCCCACATGTGATCGTAAACTGATGTAAGGGCACACGGCAGGGCGCAGAAGAAAAGGAGCGCCATATGGTTTTTGGAATGCAGAATTGGCTGGACTGATTTTTAGACACCATGTCCCATTTGAAACCCCCCTGATGCACCCTTACAGTAGAAACTTCTATTTTGGAGTACATATGATTTTTAATTGCTCTATATTACGTTTTTTGTGAGGCAGGTTAACCCAAAAATGACTGTTTTTATTGTTTACAACATTCATCTGACAGGGTAGATCATGTGCTATTTTTATAGAGCAGGTTGTTATGGAAGCAATGATATCAAATATGTCTACTTTCTTTGTTTCAGTTTTACATAATAAAGCATTTAAAAAAAAATAATGTTTTTGTGTCTCCATTTTCTGAACCTTATATATTTTTTTTTTTCTGCCGATCATCTTGTGCAGGGGCTCGTTTTTTGCAGGAAGAGTTGACGTTTTTACTGGTACCATTTTTTGGGTACATATGATTTTTGGACCATTCATTATTACACTTTATGGGGCAAGGTGACCAAAAAATTGGTTGTTTTGGTCCAGTTTTTAGTTATTTATCTTTACAGCGTTCACCTGAGGGGTTAGGTCTATACTTTTTCTTATTTAAGTTTTACACAATAATAGCATTTTTGAAACCAAGAAAAATGATGTTTTAGTGTCTCCATAGTCTGAGAGCCATAGCTTTTTTAATTTTTGACCGATTGTCTTAGGTAGGGTCTAATTTTTTGCAGGATGAGGTGACTGTTTGATTGGTACTATTTTGGGGGGCATATGCCCTTTTGATCGCTTAGTGTTGCACTTTATTTGATGTTAACAAAAAATGGCTTTTTGGCACTGATTTTATTAGATTTTTTTTATGGTGTTCAACTGAGGGGTTTGGTCATGTGATATTTTTATCGAGCTGGTTGTTACGGATGCAGTGATACCTAATATGCATACTTTTTCTTATTTATTTAAGTTTTCCAAAATAATAGAATATTTGAAACAAAAAAATATAGATTTTAATGTTCTGAGAGCTATATATTTTGTATTTTAGAGTGATTTTCTTATGTAGGGGCTCATTTTTAGCGGGATGAGGTGACGGTTTTATTGGTACCATTTTGTGGGACATACACCTTTTTGATCGCTTGGTGTTACACTTTTTGTGATGTAAGGTGACAAAAATGGCTTTTTTGACACAGTTTTTCTTTTTCTTTTTATGGTGTTTATCGGACGGTGTGGATCATGTGATATTTATAGAGCCTGTCGTTACGGACGCAGTGATACCTAATGTGTGTGTTTTTTCCTTTTATTATAAAATCAAGGGAGAGGCGATTTTTTTTCGTTTTTTTTTAACTTGAAACTATTTTTTTTTATTTATTAAAAACACATTTTTTGCTATTTTTTAAAACGTTATTTCTGTCCCACTCTGGGACTTCAACTTTTGAGGCTCTGATCCCCTCTGTAATGCATTACAATACAGCTATCAGGGACTGCAGGGCCCCTGCAGCAATCAGGCGCACAACACTCCGATGCCCGCCCTATCACCATGACGTAATAGTACGTCGAAATGTGGCAAGTCACTTTCCGCCATGACGTACTATTACGCCATATGCCAGGAAGGGGTTAAAGGGGTTCTCTGCTTATTAAAAGTAGTTGCCTGGGTTCAGAGCTGAACTCGTACATATCCCCCATCTCAACCCTCCGCCCCCCCTGACCAGCACTATTATCTATTTTTTTTTGGCTATTAGGCCATACATTCATCAATTATCCCCTGATGATTCTGCCACTGAATCTGTGACAGAAGAAACGCGTCGGGATTGTTCTTTGGGAGTAAAGTTTTTAGGGTTAGTTGGCCAGGGTTTAGCCATCGATAAGTGGGGTCGCTCCATTAGGGGGTGATACCTCCGCATTTAGGCGGGGGTCCTCTCCACTTTTAGGCAGGGACCCTTAGTATCATAGGGCCAGATCTCCCATATTTTTTCCTAACTTTTTTCATTCTGAACCCTTCGGAACACCTGCAGTTGGAAGGACTATATACACAGCCTGAGCAAAAGAATTGAAGATCAGGAACTTTGGAATCCGTGACTGGGATCCAGCACTGACCTTCTAAGCATTATACGTCAGAACCATGAGTGCTCACATATGACTCAGTGTGTTATATACATGTCCTAGGTACTGCATACCCTATCTATGTACTCTGCTAGATATCTATCTGCAGCTATCCAAAACATATATTGTCTTGTGGGATTTATTTTAAATAATATCTTTATAAAAGTTACGTTTTAAAGTAGGTTTAATTTTTCAGTGATCCCCCCTGATATGAGCATCGGAGCATGAAATGCTCGTTGTAACGCGCATGGCAAGGGTTTTTATGTTTACATTGGCACACTGCTAGCCGGAGGACTCCCTGTAATGTCACGACTCCGATGGGCGGACTTTAGCGTATTACAGGGTAGGGCACTGCTAAAGCCGGCCCATTAGTGCCAGTGTCGTCACCGGGCTCACTGGTACGTCACCCAGATCTCCAAAAATGCCTTTGCCCTGCGCTTAAAAATCCGATGCTCATATCAGGGGGGCCGGAGGGGTTGAAGATGGAGATATGTTCGGGTTCAGCTCTGAACCCGAACAACCCCTTTAATACAATTACTAAAAATACTTAAAGGGAACCTGTCACCAGTTTTATGGTGTCCTAAGTAAGGGCAACATAAATAAGTGACTGATTCTCTTAGCAAAATGCTGGGTCACTTTCTTTAATTGACCCAGTCAATGTGCCAACGTCTTGTATTGAAAAGCTCCAGCTGATAATGATGAGTCATGAATATCTATGAGCTCCTGACTCTCCCCGCCTACCTGCTGCTGATTGACAGTTTTTTTCCATAGGAATCAGCAGCAGGTGGGCAGGGGAGTGGCTATATCTCAGAATAAAAATAAAAAAACGCTGGACTCACTGACATCACGCTGGACTCAAATCAGCTCATTAGCATGCGGCATGTGGCATCTGTGTGTGTATATTATGAGGTAACTATCTGTCACACCAGTAAGTGAATACATCTAAGGCACTTTTTAGTAGTTAATGATTGTATATAATTAGATTATAATCAAATATCCACATGACAAGTTCCCTTTAAATTTTACTTTATAATAAATATATTCCCAAATACCTTTCATTACTTATAATGGCTTGTTTTTGTCTCTGCAGAAATCATCGGGGAAAATAAAATGGCTGTTGTCCTATTAGCACACACAAAACCTGTCCTAATATAGGAGGACAAGTTACTTCAGAACACTGAGCTAAAGAGCTTCCTCATTATCCTATCTGCTCTAGTTGTCAGGAATTATGATCCTAAATACAGATAAGCTCTTTAGCTAATCTCTGTAGGAATGGAGTTTATGAGGAGATATGAAGTACAGAGAGGAGGGTGGAGATGTGGCTAAAGAGCAGCAGCTCCTGTATATAGTCTCCATCACCACAGACTGTCCTGTCTATCCTCTCAGTACTTCATGTCTCCTCATGAACTCCATTTCCACAGAGATTCAGCTAAAGTTCTTATCTGTATTCAAAATCATAATCTCTGACAGTTAGAGCAGAGAGGATGATGAGACAGCTCTTTAGCTCAGTCTTGTTAAGTAACTTGTCCTGCTGTGTGATATGGACAGGTTTTGTGTATACTAAGGTTACTTTCACACTTGTGTTGTGAAGATATGGCAAGCAGTTCGGAGTTTGTAGACTGTTCCAGATGCGGATCCGTCTAACAAATGCATTGAAACACCAGATCTGTCTCTCCGGTGTCAGCCGGAAAAAAGGATCCGGTATTATTATTTTTTGCATCTTTAAAGGGAACCTGTCATCAACTTTATGCTGACCTCACTGACGGCAGCATAAATTAGTGACAGAATGGATTGTCACTCATGAGCTAAAAGTAAGTGGTTGCCGAGAACCAGCATCATAATCATTGCCAGGCCTTGAAAAGAGTCAAATCTACTTGAGAAGAGTCATGGTTATTCATAATCTCCTGCACTCTCACCCATCTGCTGATGATTGGCAGTTCTCTCCTAAAGAGAAAGGGAGAAAACTAGGTAGAAGACTGTCAGTCATCAGCAGGTGGGCAGGAGAGCAGGAATTCATGAATAACCATGACTCTTCTCAGGTGGCCGTGACTCTTTTCCAGGCCCAGTCTGCAATGATTGTGATCTTGGTTCTCGGCAACCACTTACTTTTTACTTATAAATGACGGACTGCTGAAATCAACTCACCTGTCACTACTTAATTATGTTGTTAATGTGAGCAGTATCAAGTTGGTGACAGGTTCCCTTAAAGGTCTGCGCATGCGCAGACTGGAAAACCGCATCCGCTTTGCCAGAACACTTAGTGCTGGATTTGGCATTAATGCATTTTAATGGAATATAATGCAGGATCCAGCATTCCGGCAAGTGTTCCAGAATTTTGGACGGATAAAATACTGCAGCATGCTGCAGTATTTTCTCCGGCCAAATACCGCAAGAGTGACTGAACGGAAGACCTCCTGATGTATACTGAACGGATTGCTCTCCATTCAGAATGCATTAGGATAAAACTGATCAGTTTTTTTCCGGCATTGAGCCCCTAGGATGGAACTCAATACCAGAAAAGAATAACGCTAGTGTGAAAGTACACTAAGAGGACAGCGGCCATTTTATTTCTCGTAATCATTGGTTCCTAGACAAAACGAGCCATTGTAACTAATGAAAGGTATTTAGGAATATATTTATAAAAAAGCAATATTTAAGTATTTTCATTTTCCTAATTCCTGAGAATCCCTTTAAAGGAGTATTCCAATAGAGTGCCCTTTAATCATAGCATTATAGTAAACTCCACTACTATACAAAGAACAATAAGGGTATGTTGAAATATGGCGAATATGCTATGCAAAAAATCTGCAATGGAAAAGGTCTTGCTGTACATAGGATAAAATCCACACATGCAGATTTTGCTGAGGAAATTGCTGCAAAATCTTCACCAGAACTTGTGCCCTGTGTAGCCGTATCCTGGTACCACAGGATGTAGTAAGTAATCTTTATGTAATAGGGTAATGGGGAAACAAACTAAACTTTTTTTTTTTTCACGAGTTCAAGGGGTTGTTTAAACCCTAATGCAAAAACGAAGGGCTAGAATGTGTTTAAAAAAAAAAAAAAGGAAAAAAAAAGACTGCTCGCCTCTTCTAAGCAGTTCAGTTCCAGCACTGTTAGTCCCGTTGCCACTTTTTCAGTGTGCCTGCTCCTTGTGGACTGTGGGACGTGCCCTCCACAGACATGTAGCCATTAATTGGTTTAAGTAGTTATATGTCTAGAAGCGGAACGTGACTGCTGAGGCCAGTTAATAGCCGAAGCAGTGCATGCAATGATGGACAAGGCACAGCACTTCTGGTCCACAGTGGACCAGAAGCAGTGGGAACAGGACCATCTGTCCAAGTTAGGGCTTGGACAGCCTCTTTAGATATTGATGACGTATCGCCTAGTGCCCAGGTCCATTGAAATGATTGATCAGTGGCGGTGCAGTGTGTTAGACCTCCAAAGATTTATTATTGACGATCAACCTTGAGGCTAGACTATCAATATATAGCGGGGTATTTTGATTATCTCAAGTTATTTGATTCTTACATAATAGGGGATGACTACAGGGAGTGCAGAATTATTAGGTAAGTTGTATTTTTGAGGATTAATTTTATTATTGAACAACAACCATGTTCTCAATGAACCCAAAAAACTCATTAAACTAACCAGAGAGAGGATATCAGTATAAAAGAAATTAGGAATCTACAGGGAACTGGAGTGAGATCTGCAGACGAGATTAGAGAGGAATTCGTAAAATATTATTCTACTCTATACAAATCTGAGTCTACGGTTCGTCGGTCTGACATGGACTACTATCTCCAACAACTGGCGCTCCCCCAGTTATCTATTGAAGCCAGAAAAATGCTGGATTCCCCCATTCTTTTGGAGGAACTTCAGGCGACTCTCCCGTACCTAAAGTATAGTTCATCTCCCGGATTAGATGGCTTACCGTTTGAAATCTACAGGTACCATGCCAAATCACTTCTGCCAATCCTCCTTCGGGTTTTTAATGAATCCTGCTCATTCGGTTCCTTACCGCCATCTTTTAGAGAGGCAGTGATTGTTTTGGTCTTGAAGAAGGATAAGGATCCATGCGATGTGGGGTCATATAGACCTATATCACTCCTAAATACCGACTATAAGTTCTTTGCAAAAATTTTGGCTGGTCGCTTGAAGCGGGTTATAGCCGGGCTGGTACATCCTGACCAGACGGGCTTTATCCCGGGTCGACAAATACATACGAGTATATATAGGGTCTATTTGAATCTGTCGGTAGGGGGCAGTGTGGACCACTCCGTCCTGTCATTAGACGCCGCAAAGGCGTTTGACAGGATGGAGTGGTCTTTTTTGTGGGCTACAATGTCTTCTTTTGGTTTTGGGGAATTTTTTTTTGGAAATGACTCAAATGCTATATCAACAACCGGTCGCATATATTAATATTAATGGTATTGGTGCTTCTCCTGTTATGATGCTGAGAGGGATGAGACAGGGTTGTCCCCTGTCTCCTCTCCTCTTCGCTCTCTTTATAGAACCGCTGGCTTGCCGGATTCGTCTTGATAGGCGCATAGAGGGCTTTGGGGTCACAGGAGTGAGCGACAAAATAAGCCTATATGCAGACGACAAGATTCTCTTTCTGGACCAGGGTTGTAAAATTCTTCCGTATGTTATAGAGGTTATAGAACAATACAGGGAGTGCAGAATTATTAGGCAAGTTGTATTTTTGAGGATTAATTTTATTATTGAACAACAACCATATTCTCAATGAACCCAAAAAACTCATTAATATCAAAGCTGAATATTTTTGGAAGTAGTTTTTAGTTTGTTTTTAGTTTTAGCTATTTTAGGGGGATATCTGTGTGTGCAGGTGACTATTACTGTGCATAGTTATTAGGCAACTTAACAAAAAACAAATATATACCCATTTCAATTATTTATTTTTACCAGTGAAACCAATATAACATCTCAACATTCACAAATATACATTTCTGACATTCAAAAACAAAACAAAAACAAATCAGTGACCAATATAGCCACCTTTCTTTGCAAGGACACTCAAAAGCCTGCCATCCATGGATTCTGTCAGTGTTTTGATCTTTTCACCATCAACATTGCGTGCAGCAGCAACCACAGCCTCCCAGACACTGTTCAGAGAGGTGTACTGTTTTCCCTCCTTGTAAATCTCACATTTGATGATGGACCACAGGTTCTCAATGGGGTTCAGATCAGGTGAACAAGGAGGCCATGTCATTAGATTTTCTTCTTTTATACCCTTTCTTGCCAGCCACGCTGTGGAGTACTTGGACGCGTGTGATGGAGCATTGTCCTGCATGAAAATCATGTTTTTCTTGAAGGATGCAGACTTCTTCCTGTACCACTGCTTGAAGAAGGTGTCTTCCAGAAACTGGGAGTTGAGCTTGACTCCATCCTCAACCCGAAAAGGCCCCACAAGCTCATCTTTGATGATACCAGCCCAAACTAGTACTTCACCTCCACCTTGCTGGCGTCTGAGTCGAACTGGAGCTCTCTGCACTTTACCAATCCAGCCACGGGCCCATCCATCTGGCCCATCAAGACTCACTCTCATTTCATCAGTCCATAAAACCTTAGAAAAATCAGTCTTGAGATATTTCTTGGCCCAGTCTTGATGTTTCAGCTTGTGTGTCTTGTTCAGTGGTGGTCGTCTTTCAGCCTTTCTTACCTTGGCCATGTCTCTGAGTATTGCACACCTTGTGCTTTTGGGCACTCCAGTGATGTTGCAGCTCTGAAATAATGCCAAACTGGTGGCAAGTGGCATCTTTGCAGCTGCACGCTTGACTTTTCTCAGTTCATGGGCAGTTATTTTGCGCCTTGGTTTTTCCACACGCTTCTTGCGACCCTGTTGACTATTTTGAATGAAACGCTTGATTGTTCGATGATCACGCTTCAGAAGCTTTGCAATTTTAAGAGTGCTGCATCCCTCTGCAAGATATCTCACTATTTTAGACTTTTCTGAGCCTGTCAAGTCCTTCTTTTGACCCATTTTGCCAAAGGAAAGGAAGTTGCCTAATAATTATGCACACCTAATATAGGGTATTGATGTCATTAGACCACACCCCTTCTCATTACAGAGATGCACATCACCTAATATGCTTAATTGGTAGTAGGCTTTTGAGCCTATACAGCTTGGAGTAAGACAACATGCATAAAGAGGATGATGTGGTCAAAATACTCATTTGCCTAATAATTCTGCACGCAGTGTATTTGTTTGATGAGAGTCTGACTGCTAGGATCCCTGTACTCAGCAGGGCGCCTCAAAATGAACAGAATGGCAGGGGATTACTTAAAATAACTGAAAGACCCCTTTTAACTCCTTAAGGACCGGGCTCATTTTCACCTTAAGGACCAGGCCATTTTTTGCAAATCTGACCAGTGTCACTTTATGTGGTGATAACTTTAAAACGCTTTGACTTATCCAGGCCATTCTGAGACAGTTTTTTCGTCACATATTGTACTTCATGACACTGGTAAAATGGAGTAAAGAAAAATCATTTTTATTTATAAAAAAAATACCAAATTTACCATAATTTTTGAAAAATTTGCAAATTTCCAGGTTTCAATTTCTCTACTTCTATAATACATAGTAATACCTACAAAAATAGTTATTAGTTTACATTCCCCATATGTCTACTTCATGTTTGGATCATTTTGGGATTGACATTTTATTTTTTGGGGATGTTACAAGGCTTAGAAGTTTAGAAGTAAATCTTGAAATGTTTCTGAAATTTTCAAAAACCCACTTTTTAAAAGGTCCAGTTCAGGTCTGAAGTCACTTTGTGAGGCTTACATAATAGAAACCTCCCAAAAATGACCCCATTCTAGAAACTACACCCCTTAAGGTATTCAAAACTGATTTTACAAACGTCGTTAACCCTTTAGGTGTTCCACAAGAATTAATGGAAAATAGAGATACAATTTCAAAATTTCACTTTTTTGGCAGTTTTTCCATTTTAATAATTTTTTTCCAGTTACAAAGCAAGGGTTAACAGCCAAACAAAACAATATTTATGGTTCAGATTCCGTAGTTTACAGAAACACTTCGGCGGATCCTCTCCCACGTCTTACATTTAGACCATTTTCTGCGCCTAAAACAGGTGTAGAAAATGGTAAATGAGATGGGCCTGCTGGCCTGTCCCTTTCCCCACCCATGCCACACCCACTTTTTTTTAGACCTGGCGTGAGCAGAGAGAAGTCACAGATTGCGGCACAAAGGACCTTTGTGCCACAATCTATGCCAGAAATATGCTTAATTAAGGCATATTTCTGTTTGATAAAATACCCCCATAGTGTATAAAAAAATATATACACACTGCTCAAAAAAATAAAGGGAACACTTAAACAACACAATGTAACTCCAAGTCAATTACACTTCTGTGAAATCAAACTGTCCACTTAGGAAGCAACACTGAGTGACAATCAATTTCACATGCTGTTGTGCAAATGGGATAGACAACAGGTGGAAATTATAGGCAATTAGCAAGACACCCCCAATAAAGGAGTGGTTCTGCAGGTGGTGACAACAGAACACTTCTCAGTTCCTATGCTTCCTGGCTGATGTTTTGGTCACTTTTGAATGCTGGCGGTGCTTTCACTCTAGTGGTAGCATGAGACGGAGTCTACAACCCACACAAGTGGCTCAGGTAGTGCAGCTTATCCAGGATGGCACATCAATGCGAGCTGTGGCAAGAAGGTTTGCTGTGTCTGTCAGCGTAGTGTCCAGAGCATGGAGGCGCTACCAGGAGACAGGCCAGTACATCAGGAGACGGGGAGGAGGCCGTAGGAGGGCAACAACCCAGCAGCAGGACCGCTACCTCCGCCTTTGTGAAAGGAAGAACAGGAGGAGCACTGCCAGTGCCCTGCAAAATGACCTCCAGCAGGCCACAAATGTGCATTTGTCTGCTCAAACGGTCAGAAAAAGACTCCATGAGGGTGATATGAGGGCCCGACGTCCACAGGTGGGGGTTGTGCTTACAGCCCAACACCGTGCAGGACGTTTGGCATTTGCCAGAGAACACCAAGATTGGCAAATTCGCCACTGGAGCCCTGTGCTCTTCACAGATGAAAGCAGGTTCACATTGAGCACATGTGACAGACGTGACAGAGTCTGGAGATGCCGTGGAGAACGTTCTGCTGCCTGCAACATCCTCCAGCATGACCGGTTTGGCATTGGGTCAGTAATGGTGTGGGGTGGCATTTCTTTGGAGGGCCGCACAGCCCTCCATGTGCCCGCCAGAGGTAGCCTGACTGCCATTAGGTACCAAGATGAGATCCTCAGACCCCTTGTGAGACCATATGCTGGTGCGGTTGGCCCTGGGTTCCTCCTAATGCAAGACAATGCTAGACCTCATGTGGCTGGAGTATGTCAGCAGTTCCTGCAAGACGAAGGCATTGATGCTATGGACTGGCCCGCCCGTTCCCCAGACCTGAATCCAATTGAGCACATCTGGGACATCATGTCTCGCTCTATCCACCAACGTCACGTTGCACCACAGACTGTCCAGGAGTTGGCAGATGCTTTAGTCCAGGTCTGGGAGGAGATCCCTCAGGAGACCGTCTTCCACCTTATCAGGAGCATGCACAGGCGTTGTAGGGAGGTCATACAGGCACGTGGAGGCCACACACACTACTGAGCCTCATTTTGCCTTGTTTTAAGGACATTATATCAAAGTTGGATCAGCCTGTAGTGTGTTTTTCCACTTTAATTTTGAGTGTGACTCCAAATCCAGACCTCCATGGGTTGAAAAATTTGATTTCCATTTTTTTATTTTTGTGTGATTTTGTTGTCAGCACGTTCAACTATGTAAAGAACAAAGTATTTCAGAACAATATTTAATAAATTCAGATCTAGGATGTGTTATTTTTGTGTTCCTTTTATTTTTTTGAGCAGTGTATAATGTACCCAGATAGAAAAGTTGGATTGCTGCAAAACTTGTCAAGCAGTTATGTCATAGGTGTGGCCTGAATAGACACTGGGTCTCACCACAAAAGGACGTAAAAGTGCTTCCCCCACTTCCCTATAAAAAGGCTTGCAGAGGCTATTTTGGGGTAGTGTACCTCTTGGTGAGAGATTGCTGACTGCTAGACATGCCACTACGATGCACTTGAAGACATTTTGCCCAGTTGACTTTGAGAGGGGGCGCATCATTAGACTGAGAGAAGTGCATGGCAACTAGGTTGTTCTGACCTGGATGTTGGGAGATGCTGGGAGCAGTGGTTACATGAGGGCACAGACACATGGCGGATAGGCTCCAGACGGCCCAGACAGACCACCAGTAGAGAGGATCCTTTAATCCACCAGCAAGCACGAGCAGTTCACACAGTTTCACTGTCCACAATTCAGACAAAAGTGGGACCTTCATAACACACCCACCTTTCACCAGACCATATCCAGGCACTCAGAAGTAAATTTGGTGTCACGGCGCTCATTACGTATCCTGCCTTTGACAGTCAACCACAGTCACCTTTGATTGCAGTGATGTCGTGAATGAGAAACCTAGACTGCTACCGACTGGAACCATATTGTCTTTAGCGATGAATTAAAGGGAACCTGTCATGTGGATATTTGATTATAATCTAACTAATTATATACAATCATTAACTACTAAAAAGTACCTTAGATGTTTTCACTTACTGGTGTGACAGATGGTTACCTCATAATATACACACAAAGATGCCGCATGCTAATGAGCTGATTTGAGTCCAGCGTATATTTAATTCAGAGCTATAGCCACTCCCCTGCCCACCTGCTGCTGATTCATATGGAAAATAACTGTCAATCAGCAGCAGGTAGGCGGGGAGAGTCAGGAGCTCATGAATATTCAGGACTCATCAGTATCAGCTGGAGCTTTTCAATACAAGATGTTGGCAGATTGACTGGGTCAATTAAAGAAAGTGACCCAGCATTTTGCTAAGAGAATCAGTCACTTATTTATGTTGCCCTTCGTTAGGACACCATAAAACTGGTGACCGGTTCCCTTTAAAGTTCTATTTGGGATCCCACGACAGTGGGGTTCGAGTATGGAGGCCCATAGTTGATACATAGTAACAGTTTATAAAGGCTGAAAAAAAGACATTTATCAATCCACTTCAGCCTGTTATCCTGCAAGTTGATCCAAAAAAAAAACATGAGGTAGAAGCCAATTTTCCTCACTTTCGGGGAAAAAAATTCCTTCCCGACTACAATCAGAATAACTCCCTGGATCACTTCTATCCTGCCTTCGCTGTGGAGCAACACATTGCCCCAACTGAAGATCTGGGGAGCCATCACTTATGACATTCATTCACCCCTAGTAGTAATACGAGGGACACTAATAGCTCAGTAACATTTGTTGAATTTCATGGCAGGGCTTCCAACTGGCATTTTTCAGCAGGTTAATGCTCACTCACACACAGCAAGGTTTTCCCAGTTAAGTCTCTGGCAGATTACACCACTTTTTTGGCCTGCCCGGTCCCCAGATTTATAGCCAATTAAGTATTTCTTAGCTTCAGAAACCCATAGTAGCTTCAGAAACCCATGAGTGTGCAGGATCTACAGACTCGAATACATCTGACCATATGAAATGACCATATGAAACCTCTATGACTCCATGCCAAGTCTTATCTCATGTTGCATCGAGGCTAGAGGCAGCCCAACAGGGTACTAGGGCCTCCTTTCAATTGTACAGTTTTCCTCAATAATCTTATCCTTTTGCTCTAATACTGTAATCCCTTACATACATCTTCATTGCATTCACACATATAAAGTTTCAATCCATTCCTCCTTGGTGCGTTATTTTGTTGTCAATAAATGTACTTCTATCTTTCCTGCTGGATCCACTTTTGGCTTTGACTCAAAAAACGGCATAAAAAAACTATGACAAAAACCTGTGTGCGCACGCTTAATGGTAAAAAAATAAATAAAATAACACACATTCTCCTAGCTTTAGCTTAAAAAAATGCATCTAAAACTGCCATAAAAACTGCAAGTTAGATCCACCGCCGCTTCTAAATCTATGCAGCTCCCTTGCTGGCATATATTTAGACCATTTTCTATGCCTAAAACAGGCATAGAAAATGATTAATTAGATGGACCTGCTGTCCTGTCCTTTCTCGCCACGCCCACTTTCTTAGACCTGGTGTAAGCGGGGGAAAAGTCACAGATTGTGGCGCAAACAACCTTTGTGCCTCAATCTGCGCCAGAAATACGCCTAATATAGACGTATATCTGGTTAGTAAATGATCCCTAATCTGCCTGACTGTGGCCTTGTGGTGTTCAAACTCTTTAGAGATGGTTTTGTAACCTTTTCCAGCTTGATGAGCATCAACAACTCTTCTTCTGAGGTCTTCCAAATAATCCTTGGTCAGTGCCACAATATAATTAACAAGCATGTGTTGTGAAGATCAGACTTTTATCGATCTCTGTTCTTTAAGTAAGAAAGGTCACCCACTCACATCTGTCATCCCAATGATTGAAAACACCTGATTAAATTCACATTCAGATTATCTACCAATCCTAAAAGGTAAACTTTTGCATTCACAGACACAAGATTTTGGATCATTTTGACTCATTTGCTTGATTCAGTTATCTTCATCTACTTTTACTTGTCAAGGTTTTTTTTATTATTCAGGAAAAAGCATAACAGAAGCAAATATTTTGCCATACATTTCTGTTTTACATCATAAATCAAATAATACATAAACAAGGAATAAAGGAGGGTAGGGGACGAATAGAGGGGGGGGGGGGGGGAGAAAGGGGTTAGGGTAACTGAGTAGAGTGAGGATATTCGTAAGACACATCATAGCAATTGAATATAAATCACATTACATTGCACCAGTCATTGCGAGAGAGCCTAAGTACGGGTGATTTGACCCACATGAGGATGGTTCGACCTACATGAGTACCCCATATATTATGGAATAGAACGGGGATAAGGATGGCTTTCCAGATCGAGCCTGTATAGTCTCCCATTTTGCCCATTCTATCTCATACTTATGTATCCTAGCGTCCCTATATGCCATCATTTTTTCATATACCGAAGTAGTGGCCACTGATTCTAATATTTCAGAAATGGACGGTATTCTCTTACTTTTCCAGTAGGTCACTATGCGTAATTTTGTAGCTAGAAAAATGTGTAAGCTTATCACTCTTGCCTCTTTGGGGATCTCGTTTAACTTTAAGAATAACAGGGCGAGAGCAGGATCAGGCAAAATTGGGGCTTTAGTCAAAAAAGAAACAGTTTGGAAGATTTGGGACCATAATTCTTTAAGATTAGGGCAATCCCAAAGGATATGAAGCAAGGACCCCTTTCCGCCGCATCCCCTCCAGCAGGTATGGGAGACCCCCGGGTAAATTAGCCTAAGTCTGAGAGGAGTAAAGTACCATCTCAACACCGTTTTCATGTATGATTCTAAATGGGTAGCACAGTGCAGGTGGGACATGGCGACTCCAATGGCAGTAGACCATTGGGTGAGAGTGTAGGATTGACCTAGTTCTTTCTCCCAGGCTATGAATGGAGCTGTTTTGATGAAGGAAAGTTTGTTTCCTAGAAGGGAGTAGATAGCTTTGATTCCTGAAGAGGATGTGAGTTGGGAAGGTTCCAATGCTTCAACAGTTGTAAAACCCCATTTCCAATTGTCATAGGAGTAACATTTAGGATATGTTTGATTCTCAGATACTTAAAAATTTCTCCACTCGGAATACCGTAAGACTTTTGTAAGTCCGCAAAAGGTTTGATCTGTGAGTTTATCAACAACTCACCCACAGAAAGTATTCCCCTCTCTTTCCATGCTGCCAATTGCAGATCGGGAGTTAGCAGAGATAAATAATCTATTGGGGCCAAGTGTGAGAATGACACCTGATTGCTTGCCACTTTGGCTACATATAATTTTCACATGACTAGTGATGATGAGACGAAAAATGAATGAGTCGGGATAGGCGATTTCTTACTGATGTATGCTAATAATAAGGCCTTAAGGTTGTGTGAAGGAGCTTGGGACTGTTCTATATGGACCCAGTTTATGGACTCGTCACCCATCCACCACGCCTTTAATTGGTTGATTCTGGAGGCTATATAATAGTCAAAGATGTTCGGTAGACTAAGACCACCTTTCTTCTTCTGTCTATTCATTATGCCCCTAGCTATTCTTGGTGGGCCTTTTTGCCATACAAAATTATTGAGCATTTTATTGGATAGCTTAAAGAAGGAGTCTGGCATAGGGATGGGGATAGTCTGAAACAGATATAGCATTTTTGGGAGGATGTGTTGTTGGAACGCAGCTATTCGCCCGATCCACGATAGCTCTGTTTTCGCTATATTGTTAAGTTCTGATTGAAGTGTTGGTATTAAATGGGAGAAGTTAGCTTTATAAAGGTTATGAGGGGTGGAGCAAAGATGGATTCCTAAATATAAAATGTCATCTGATCTCCAGTCTAGGGGAAACTTTTTCTGTAGGCGAATTAGCTCGTCTGTAGGTATGCCCAGTGGGAGGACTTGTGACTTAGTCTCATTAATCTTATAGTATGACAAGGCACCAAACTCCCGTATTATATTCATCGCCGACGATAATGACATATCAGGGTTAGTAAGTGTAAGTATGATGTCGTCCGCATACAATGAGATACGGTGTTGTCTATCCGCCAATTTGAATGCCCGTTATCTCTAGGGCCCTCCGTATAGCCTGGGCTAAAGGTTCTATGGATAAAATAAAAATAAGTGGGGAAAGAGGACATCCCTGTCTCGTGCCGTTAGACAGAGCGAAAGAATCCGATAGGGTACCATTAGCTAAGACCCTTGCTGAGGGATCCTTATATAGTGCCTTGATGGCTCTCATCATCTGGCATGGGAAACCCATTTTCTCGAGTACCGAGAAGACAAACGACCAATTGACCCGGTCGAATGCCTTCTCGGCATCCAGGGTAATGAAAAGCGCTGGTTTAGCGGACCTATTCGCGTAATCTATTAAATTTAGGACTCTCCTCGAGTTGTCAGTGATTTGCCATTTTTGCACAAAGCCCACCTGGTCTGGGTTAATTAAGGTCGGAATAATAGGGGCTAGCCTATTCGCGATCAATTTCACATATATTTTGAGATCCACATTTAAGAGTGATATTGGGCGGAAATTTTGTGGGATATCCGGGTCTTTTCCCGGTTTCGGCAAAGTCACTATGATTGCTTCTAACATTTCTTTTGGCATCCTTCCATCTGCCACAGCACGAGACAGGGAAGCCTGAAGGTGGGGAATTAGCGTTGGGGCATACAATTTGTAATACATGTTAGATAGGCCGTCAGGTCCTGGGCTTTTATGGCTCGGGAGATGGCGAATTATGCGGAGGATTTCTTCTGCGGTTATGGGAGAGGTGAGAGAGTTTATGCTCTCCGTGGCGAGAGTGGGTAGGGATAGAGAATCCAGAAATTTATCTATGTCAGTGGGAGAAGGATGGATGACAAGGGGGTCCTGATCCAAATTATAGAGGTGGGAGTAAAATTCCATAAACCGATTGACAATATGTTTAGGGTCATATATTTTTTGGGATTTAGCGGAGTTCCATAAATAGGCTATGCGGGATTTAGAAGCTCTTGCTTTTATCCTATTTGCGAGTAGTCTTCCTGCCTTGTTAGCTTGTGAATAATACCTGGCTTTAGTTTTCTTCAGGGCATGTTCATAGGAGTGTAATAAGAGTTCCCTTAAAGGGACTCTGTCACCACTTTCTAACCCCCCCTTTTAAAAGTATTGTTATCTCCATGGCGCCCCTGTGATTACAAAGGTGTTGTTAGAAGATAAATTCGCCGTCTCCTTTTGATAAAAAGAGCTTTTATCTAACCTGTCAATCTTCTTGATAAGGTGCCCAGGGCGTATCTGTTGGTCTCAAGCTGCCGCCCGCCGCCGCCGCTGTTGGTGCCCAGCTCCTCCCCTGATGCTTTCAGCGCCGCCTGAATGTAATGAAATACGCCTCCGGCTCTCGCTCAGTGCCCCCTCCTCCTTTTCAAAGATCCCGCGCGTGCGCACAGGCCTGTGCCTGATGCGCCCGTGCGGACATTTACAATCAGCCTCATTGAGCGAAGTGCGCATGCGCGCACTTCGCTCAACCTCCTCATCAGACGAGCACTGCAGCCAGCCGGCTGCAGTGCTCGTCTGATGAGGAGGTTGAGCGAAGTGCGCGCACGCGCACTTCGCTCAATGAGGCTGATTGTAAATGTCCGCACGGGCGCATCAGGCACAGGCCTGTGCGCACGCGCGGGATCTTTGAAAAGGAGGAGGGGGCACTGAGCGAGAGCCGGAGGCGTATTTCATTACATTCAGGCGGCGCTGAAAGCATCAGGGGAGGAGCTGGGCACCAACAGCGGCGGCGGCGGGCGGCAGCTTGAGACCAACAGAAACGCCCTGGGCAGCTTATCAAGAAGATTGACAGGTTAGATAAAAGCTCTTTTTATCAAAAGGAGACGGCGAATTTATCTTCTAACAACACCTTTGTAATCACAGGGGCGCCATGGAGATAACAATACTTTTAAAAGGGGGGGTTAGAAAGTGGTGACAGAGTCCCTTTAACTTAAGTCTGAGAGACCTCAAAGTGTGTGATGTATAGCTTTTTCTAACTGTTCTATTTGGGAAATTAGATCCCTCTGGGTTTTCTCCCTCTGCTTTTTGTCAATGTGGCCTAGTTTTATCAAGACTCCTCTTATGTACGCTTTATGCGCGAGCCATACCATTGAGGGGTGAGAAACAGAGGCTGAATTAAATAGGAAATACTCCTCCAGTTCTTTAGTGATCTCCTTTGTGTATTGGGAATGTGTTAGAATGAAATCATTCGCTCTCCAAAGCTGACTAGGGGGATATTGAAACTGCTCCTTAATTTCCACAGTAATTGTTGCGTGGTCAGACCACGTAAGTAACCCGATATCCGATTTTTGTATCTGGCCAATGGATCTACCATCTACTAGGATCAGGTCTATGCGAGAATAAGAACGGTGGGAGGGCGAGAAATATGTATAGTCCCTTTCTGAGGCATGCAGAATACGCCATATGTCATAGAGGGAGTTGTGTAGCAATAATTGGGCGAGGTTTGCAGAGACACTCCTATTGGAGGTAGTGGTATCAAGGGAAAGGTCAGGAACAGTGTTAAAGTCCCCACATATAATGACCCTACCTTTCTGCATTGATTTTACTTTATTGAGTAGTTTTTGTAGGAACCTGTACTGTTTCTTGTTTGGGGCATATAAGCCCACCACTGTGTATAGTACATTATTTAGGTAGCAGATATGAATGATATATCTACCTCTTTGGTCTAAAGTAGTGGAGACTTCTGTATGAGCTACCGTGTTTTTAAAGGCTAGGAGGACCCCCCTCTTCTTTTTCGTATCATGTGCTTGTATGATCACTGGGAAGCTATTGTGCTTGAGCCTGTGGGCATCTTTCTCTAGTATGTGCGTTTCTTGCGCACAGAAGATGTCACATTTAAGATCAAGGGCCTCTTTCCATAACATGCGGCGCTTAAATGGGCTATTTAGGCCTCTAACATTAAGGGAACCTAATTTAAGTACCATTGTAATGGAAGTATTGCACTGTTAAGAGCCTATATGAATATTTCAGGAGAGAGGAACCTCCTCTCACTACCACACATGCATGACATTTATCACCTTCTAGCTTATCTCTACTCAAGCATGGAAACCCTGGGGAGGTAAAAGAAAAAGAAAAGGAAAACACTAAACATAAGAATAACAAGGCTATCTGAACCAGAGACGCCCTTGAACTCGGGCAATCGGGCTGATAGGTTAGAGGCAGGTGTAGTCGCCTCTCAAATATGTTGGGGGAAAACATAGTCAGCCAATATGGGGAAGTGAATACTCATCCACTCCTACAACTTCAGAAGCAGTATAACGGCAAGTCCTTCAACGGTTTTTCTTCTTGCGCCTGCCCTCCACCAACTGCCATTCCTCTTCTGTCGAGATCTTGCTTCGAGGTGGCAAATCATGAGAAGGATCCGTCTGGATGTTCCATGTGGATAGCAATTTCTTCCCTTCTTCCACAGATTTGACCACCATAACGGAATCGTCCTTCCGGATTAACAGCTTGACTGGAAATCCCCAGCGGTATGCTATAGAGTGAGCCCGCAAAGCGGACGTTATGGGGAAAAGCGTGCGACGGAGCTGCAAGATGGCTGCTGATAAGTCCGCAAAGAGCTGAACTGATTGGTAAGGATCCGGCAAGCAGTTTTTCTTTCTAGCATTCGCTAGTGCACTTTCTTTTATGTGGTAAAAATGGATCCTAGCAAGGACATCTCTGGGGGTACCTTCTGAAAGATGTTTAGGCTTGGCAACCCTATGTGCTCTATCAATCAGGTCGCGATCCGAGCAAGAGGGTATCAGCAATTTCAATAGGCACTTTATATAATCGGACAGATCCGCTGGGGCAACACTCTCTGGGATCCCCCGTAGTTTAAGGTTGTTTCTGCGGGATCTGTCTTCAAGATCCGCAACTTTAGCCTTAAGATATGATACTTCAGCAGCAAGTGCTTCATGATCGTCGATCAGGTTGTTGTGTGAAGCGGCAAACTCCCCCATTTTTTCTTCCACATGTTGCGTTCTATTACCCAGATCCGTGACTGTGGCTTGCAATGGCGATATTATATTCGACATATGTGCGGTCATGGAACTATTGAATGCTAACAGCATTTGCTTCATTAAGCTGCTGGAAGCGGGTAAGTCGTTGGTGGGGAAGGATTGTAACTCCTCAGCTGTGTAAGGAGAGTCTATCTCCTCAGTGTCTGTTATATTGTGGCAGGGGTAACCAGGCTCTTGGACCCGTGGCCTCCGCTTCTCTGGACTGGCCGACGGTGAGGCCTGAGTGGCGTTTACTACAAGCGGGGATCCTGCGCCTGAGCTAGGCCGACTAACCTGAGAGGATGAACGGGGGGAGGGAGATGTCGATGCCATGGAGGCTGCAACTTTCTCTGAGCTCCGGGGTATCTTCTCCCTCTCCTCCGCTTGTCTTGGGGATGGTATCTTGACACCTCCAGTGCTGCTCGTGTCCGGGGCCATGGAGGAGGTCTCCCCGTCGGCGCCATCTTGGCTCCGGTCTTTGCTGAAGAAAAATTCCAGCTTTTCTTGCGCTTTAGGCGCTCTTTTACCCCTCGTCATCATGAGGGTCTTCACCAGTGTCTGGCAGACGTTCTATTTTATTGAATAAGACCACTTTGAAGGGCTTTTGCTGTGGTAGTCGCAGTGTAGGAGCGGGAGCTCTGGTTTATGCGTCCATCTCCCTCGGCAGCTTGGCCACGCCCCCATCTTCATCTACTTTTAAGATTTGTGATGTGTTTTAGGTCAAATTTTTCAGAAATATAGAAAGTTTTAAAGGGTTCACAAACTTTGAAACACCACTGTATTTATCGACAATTTACTTCTGCAAATCCCAGTTCTTAGGCATAGCAGTTTTATAGGGTGAGCATGTGTGCATTTAGGAGTAACCATATATTTTATTAAATCATTAAAACACCATGGTTAATTGAAAACTCTGTCTAAAGGAGGAACCCTGTGAAAACATAATTATCTTACTTGCAATTAATTCAACACTTAGACGCCAAAGATGCTGCTGACTAAGAATATCTGCTCTCATTTTCACAAAGCATCATCAAGCAATAGGCGTGATGTCCTTACCACAGTGCTGAAGCCTCTGGCATTATTAAAGTGTATTTTGCCTGGACTGTAACATACCTCGTGAAGCTTGCAGGCATCTCCCACCCTTAATTTTTAATTCACCTCTCCCTTAAAACACAACTCCCAGCCCGCCATGTCTACCTGACAAGTGACAGCCCAATCTGATTAAATGCTTGCAAGGGAGGGGACAAGTGGGCCTCCATGACAGGCCAAAAGTGATCACCATGGAGATACATAATTACAGCTGTCAACGCGTCTACTGTCCTGCTGGCATCAATTTGATTGCTCCCAGCAATAATGATAGACAAAGCTTAGTGTGCACTCCCCTGCACCCAATCACTTTATCTATCCCTTGGTCCATTTAGCTGACATGCTACATTCATATAAGCACATAACAGCAGTACATGGAATATTTAAGGCATTGTAATTGTTTTCCTTTTCTCTAGATAGCTTGCAAGTACAAATGTTATTACACAAAACTCCTGCTGCAGCATTAATTGAAGAAAGATTTGGTGGGACATTGTCCGTAGGGGGTACGGTTTTGTCCATTATCACTTGCACTTTCAACAGGTCTCACGTTTGAAAACTGCAAATTGCAGAAACTTGCAAGGGCAAAATGTTTGACATCTTGTTAGCTATTAAAACGTAGAAAAAAATTAGAGGGAAAAAAATCCTGAATAATTAACGTACATTCTAATTCAATGAATCTCTTGCTTGACGTTCACAAGTGATGCTTAAGCACAACCTCTAATTTATGTTTTCTCTTCTAATATTTAGCAAGACATAATGCCTGTTAAATCCTTGCAATTTTTGTTCTACTCACAGGCTTTGAACACAGCATGGAGTCTCTGAGCCAGGAAAGGGTCAGGTCCCATTAGAAAGAATATGGGAAAAACAATTTTAAGAAGTGAAATAAATCACATATCCCATAACATCTTAAAATTTTGAATTCCCCCCCTGTTACATGTAAGTAATCAGTCTGAGTAATCTTACACACAGACGTATTGCCCCTGTCAGTCTCCAAACAAAACACAGGGTCACAGTTACACCAATTTTACTTTTATTGCACAGAAAAGGGAGATCTTTTTGTTCTTTTTATGCAGCAGAACATTGATGAACAAACCACTCAAAAAACGTTCAACTTACAAAAGTGCTTTGTCCCCTGTAAAGCCTGTAAGTTAGTACTTATGCTGTCATGCTAATTATTCCAGCCTCACAGCCATATTGTTTTATCAAAATAGCAATAAATATTGTTAAATTGCAATATATTAACATACCCCTGGCAAATGGTGTGGCTCACCGTACTGAGAAAGACGACCAATGGAGGGGAGGCCAAAAGATTTATATGGATCCTAAAACAGTAAAGTTAAATAAAAAAAAACACAATCAGAACGCATATGTTAAGAGCACTACTACCGGTAGCCAATAGAGTTATTAAAATGAACATACAAAATAATTAATTCCAATAAATATAATGAAGGCAAAAATACAACTCCGTTCTGGGATATAGAGCAGGAGATTGAAAACCAACTGTGCATACATAACCATCTTACTGAATTGTCAGATAGACCCAACCAAGGGCAACAGTAATATCAAAGAAGGAACATGGGGGGACAAGTAAGTGGATAACTCTAAAACACTTTGATATAGAAAACACATGTACAATGCAAAGATGTTTACTTTTAACTAAAACATCACTTTAGACCATTTAACAGCTTAATACCTCTAGAACGATTAAAAAGAGGTACAGTAAACATAAAATGGAAAAAACAAAAAAACATAAAACCACTAATCATGATCAGAGGATAAACTACTGCATCTTATCAAGACAGACTACTGCAAACCAAAAATGGAAGCATTGCCCAAAACAACTAATCCCAATGCTCATTTCACTTCAACTTACAAAAGGGATGTCAGAAGTTGATCAGATCCAGTGGCCAGCTCAGGGGTGGACTGCGAATTCAAAGAGACCCTGGAAAAAAACCTAAAAGCGGTCCAATGTTGTAGGCGGGTCCAAATTGACAGAAGTCAGGGCCAACATAAGTAGACAGGGCCAGCAATACTGTAGTGCAGCAGCAAATACTACCCCAACTGGACTAAATACCACAGTCCAGCATATAAAATTGCCACCTCTGCTCCTCAGGACGGTGATGCAATTAAATGCAGGAGGGCACTTTCCACCGCCGGCTAGGTATATAAGTAACTGATGCGCCTAGCATTAATTAATGCTGAGAGCATCAGATCACTATGTACTAGGATAAGGGCTTGGGCATCAGCCAACTGGGACATTTCCCTGTAGGGTCTATGGCCAGTCTACCCCTGTACCAACTGCATTAGCTTTTATTCATGAGGATCGATATATTGATTGGGCAGAGTAAGGGTTCAAGTACACGACTGTGATCAACCCAGGAAACACAGTCTGCGTGTCTGGCGGATTTCCTGGTCCAACCACGGCTTCCCTAAACGGACTGCATCATAAAACACTGATACAGTCACTTTAGTTCATCTGAGCTATGGTTGAGCCTTGGAGATCCAGCAGACACACGGACCGTGTTTCCCAGGCTGATTATGGTCATGGCGACTGCACGAGGCGCATCACTCCAGCAAGTAGAAGAGGTGCCATCAGCGTCTACATCTGATCAGTAGCACCTGCAATGGAGATCTAAATAATGCTGCTGTCAGCGAATGGGCGTGCGCTCCCTGTGCTCATCAGCTCCTTGTTCCTGAAGTCTGTGGTCCACTAGGATGGGAATTTCTGAATGCTGGCTGCTTTCACTAGCAGCCAGACAATGCCCGCCTTCTTCTCGTCTCCAGGGCCCTGCAGTTATGCCCACCTCCTAGTGATATCACTGGGCGAGTTACGTGACAAACTTACTTGCCGGCCAGAACCGCCATTAGTGTCACTTAATGCTGTAATTATACACACAAACATAGCAAACTAACTTCACAAAAAAATGAAAGGCATGAGTTTTCAACTGTGTATCATAGATCAGTAGGGGTCTGAGAGCTGAGACCCCTACCAATCGCTAGAACAAGGAGAGAGAAGAGCTTGCATATTTCGCTCTCTCCTCTCTGCAGGATACAGTCTCTTATAGAAGTCTATGGACCCATCTCAATTCCGACCTCTGCAGTGAGGAGAGGGCGCGTGCTATGAGAGTGCTTCTCTCTTCTCTCGTCTTCTACCGATCGTGTGGGTCTCAGCACTCAGACCCCCCCAATAAAAACGTTTGATACCATGACATGTTAAAAATCGTTCAAAAATAAGTTACTATGATACCAGACTCTATTTCCATTTGATAAGAGCAATATTTTCATTTAATAACTAGTGCAAAAGAAAATTCTCACAGTAATTCTCACACTTTCTGAATGTAAATCCTTCTCTTTGACTTTTAGTTATTCCTCATTTAAATAGAAAGCATTACAGGCATTCTTTTTACCTCCGCGTAGACGCGACATTCAACTGCCCAGCCATTTATGGGGATATCAGCCTGTTTATGCCTCAGAGAATAGCCCTTTGCAACACGGATCATTTCTTCTACAAGGTCCAGGCCAGTAATACATTCTGTGATGGGATGTTCAACCTACAATGTAAAAGAGAAAAAAAAAAGCCAATGAACGGACACTGTAAATACAGAGGAGCAGGTTTATCAAAAAGCTATAAAACTGGAGTAAGAGGGTCCTGAAAACTGTGCCATATTTATAAAACCCGATAAATTTCAATCACTTGAGGGTAAGTTCACATTATGTTTTGAATTCCATAGTTCTGCTCTGTTATAGGAGCATAACAATGGAAATGACGGCTCTGTTATAGGAGCATAACAATGGAAATGACGGCTCTGTTATAGGAGCATAACAATGGAAATGACGGCTCTGTTATAGGAGCATAACAATGGAAATGACGGCTCTGTTATAGGAGCATAACAATGGAAATGACGGCTGTTCCAGATCCAAAAATATACACCAATTGTGCCAGATAGACCTCAATGACTATAATGTAGTTCATAGGGTTTCTGTTGAGATGTCCATCTTTTACCAGACAAAACAGCACTGGATGCTGTGCTGCCCTAGCTAATCCAACATTACTGATGGAAAATCCGACAGACTTCTAATGGAGTCTCCAATGCAGATGTGAACATAGCCTAACAACATGCTTTTAAAAATGGTCTTAAAGGGTTTGTCTCACATCAGCAAGTAGCATTTATTTTGTAGAGAAAGTTAATACAAGGCACTTACTAATGTATTGTGATTGTCCATATTGCCTCCATTGCTGGCTTGATTTATTTTTCCATCACATTATACACTGCTCGTTTCCATGGTTATGACCACCCTGCAATCCATCACTGGTGGTCGTGCTTGCACACTATAGGAAAAAACAACAGCCTATGTGAACTCCCATGGTCCCAGCCACCACAGAGGCCGGCAACTTTTCCTATAGTATACAAGCACGACCATCGCTGATGAATTGCAGGGTGATCATAACCATGGAAACGAACAGTGTATAGCGCAGGGCTTGACAAATTTACTTGGAATCTAGGAGCCAGCTAAAAAAGTTAGGAGCCAGCTAAAAAGATAGGAGCCCCCCCTCCCCTGTACTAAAATCATTGGTGGGCAGTGCGCCCTCCCCCTTCCCCCCATCATTGGTGGCAGCGGTAGTTCCGATCGGTTACCATGGCAGCCAGGACGCTACTGAAGTCCTGTCTGCCATGGTCAGTTACTCTGCAGCATTATACTTACATGCGCTGTGGCCGCCCGGCGCTAAGAAGAAGGAGCGCCGGGTGGCGCATGTAAGTATAATGCTGCAGAGTAACTGACCATGGCAGCCAGGACTTCAGTAGCGTCCTGGCTGCTATGGAAACCGATCGGAGCCCCAGCAATACACTGCTGGGACTCCGATCGGAACTGCCGCTGCCACCAATGATAGGGGGGAGGGCGCACGGCCCACCAATGATGGGGGGAGACCGCCCCCTATCGTACCGCCACTCGCCACAGTTCTGAAAAGGAGATGCGCCGCAGCGATGAGGAGCCTGAGTCAGTAGCGGTCCTCTTCACTGTAGTCTGGGGCGGGAAGCGTGAGGGGCGGGCCTAGTAGACGCGGACTCCTGCATGACGCCGCATCTACTCTAAACTTAAAGTGCTACTGCGCCCGGCTGCTGGTGTGCTGGGCCTATTATCAAGCAGGGGCAAATATCCAGGCGCCAGGACAAAATTCCTGATCGCCATGGCGACCTGGGATTTGTCAAGCCCTGGTATAGCGTGATGGAAAAATTAATACAGCCAGCAATGGAGGCAATATGGACAATCACAAAACATTAGTAAGTGGCTTGTATTAACTTTCTCTACATGATAAATGCCACTTGCTGAAGTAAGACAATCCCTTTAACAAAGGGAAACTGCACAGTGAGGTGAGATAAAAACAGGTCAGAGATGATGTAGAGCTTTTACCAGGGATTGTCCCACCATAAGAACTTATCTCCAATCCACTGTATAGGGCATAAGTATCTGTTCGTTGGGAGACCTCAGAGTGGCAGTCATACAGCTCCATTCAACTTTAGTGGACTGACAAAGGAAAGGTGAGTACAGCCCTCTGGTATCTCAGGCCGTCCCATAGAGTTAAATGGAGACCGACATAACCACTGCTCTTCTCACTCCACGCAATCGGGCACCTCATTCTTGTGATTGGCATTTCCCAACATTTGGGACTCGAGCCAATCAGATACTTATACCGTGTCCTATGGGTAGAGTGTGAGTTCTTATGGGGGTAACAAAGCCATTAAGGGTTTTCTGTGCTGCAACATCATTATGTCCAAAATATGAATATAATAGAATCTTAAAAGGATTTTCCGAGATTTTAATACTGATGACTTATCCAGGATCCCCGTCGTTCAGCTGTTTGTACAGCGGCTGTGCTTGGTATTGTGCTCAGTCTATTCAAGTGAATGGGGCTGAGCTGCGCCTAGGCCACGTGACAGATGAACGTGTCGTCACTGGCCTCGGGAAAGCTGAGAGAAGGCCCCAGCACTACTGCGAGTGCCGCTGCCTTCTCAAACAGCTGATCAGCGGGGGACCCGGGTGTGTAGCCCCCAGCGATCAGATACTGATGACATATCCAGAGGATACATAATCAGTATTAAAATCTCGGAAAACACCTGTAACACTGCAGAGACCATCAGAGGACATCAGCAAGGGACCTCTGTAGATTATCAATTATGAGTATACAAAGTATTTCTGTATTTTAATTTGGGGTGCTTCAAGGGGGATATCTTGAAGTTTTAAGTTTTAAGCTGGGGCTACACAGAGACTTTGGCTGTGACACACTGTGCGTGACCAAATACTAAATCATCAGTAATTAATGTGCATAGTGTCATGTTGTGACCCACAAGATTTCATGACCTGACAGTGACAGAATATCCAACCCGGCTGGATTTCTCACGACTGTTAGGTCGCGACACAACCCTATTTACTTTTCTTACTTGGAATTTAGGCTCTGCTGCTCTGGGGTCTCAGGTCAGGAGTGGGAAAAGCTCTAGCAATGGCCAAGGACCCAAGGCAGTGGTTTGAAATGCACCCCAATAATTCCTAAATGCCAATATTGATAAACCTGATAATGTAGCGCTGCATAGCATATAAATGATGTTTTGCTAGTGGCTATTATGTAAAGGTGTGACTGCACATGCTAACAAGACTACACTTTATTTTTGTTCAAAATGTGTCTTTTTTGTAAATCCATTGATTGCCAGCAGTGTCTTGCTAAATTTCTAAAAACTGTGCATTAATCTAGCAATCTGTTATGTTTTACAGGTTGAGGAAGCTTATCATCATGCTGCTCTGTTATACTCAACATGGCAAGCATGGCAGCAGCTTATGATTTCCTGTATGACTAGTTTACTCTAAATCTTAGCCATTCGCCTGCTTTCACTAACCTGTCCTGACAAGCAACCAGATTAGCGTAATCTTACATCAGCGCAGTGTAGCAGAAATGAGCAGATGGATCCTTCAGGTTTTTTCCCTCTAGATGTTTCTGTATAATGCTTAGCATGCATAATAGCAGAGATGGACCGGAGGTCTTATCAGCAAATTACTGTTAATGGTTTGGGAAGATGCCATTGTGGGAATGACCCCAGCTTTTCACACCACGTTTATGGAGGCTGGCTTACAGTGTGTGCTATTCTCTGAAAATATTTACCAGCATATGGGCAGCATAAGGAATACTACTAACCGCCAATCCTGCTCCAATAAAAAAAGGAGTGTATATGTGTGTGTGTGTGTATATATATATATATATATATATATATATATATATATATATATATATATATATACACACACACACACATAATAGAGCAATAACTGACAACTTACACAGAAACCTAAAAGTTTTACAACCAAGGGAAAAAAGCTAATTTTGATATAAAATGTTGTCAAGTTAGTTGGACAGTTTCCACTGTTGTCGACACTTTGTTCTACAAAAGGAAGTTACTAATTTTTAACCATTCACAGCAAGAGAGTTTACAGCAAAATATCTTTGCCTTTTCTGTGATATAGCAAAATGATACGCAACTGACAATACTAGCTAATTCCTCAGGCCGATGTTAAAAGCTGAGAACTTTGCCAATATCTTCCAGTCAGGAACATAACGGAGCCCCTCATGCACCACGTCACGGTGTCTCAGCACGCATGGGGTCCTACCACTAACCTGCCCGTGGTGTGTGAACAGGGTCTGAACAGTGCAATTAACTCACAGCCAGGCTCTCACATGCCTCCATAGTGGTATCACAAATGCATTGTGAGGTAAAATAAAGCTGTGAGCCGCACCCACAACAGACCATGTGACACAGAAGCCACACCCACAACAGACCATGTGACACAGGAGCTACCAGGTGCAAAAGAATGTTACCAACAATATAAAGTGGCACATTCCATACACATAAGGACAAAAACTCACTGAAAAAAGTGGCCTAAACGGATGAAAATGCTCCAAACCCAGACACTGTAGCGTGTCTATAACCGGGTGAGCAATTTTCACCCGTTTAGGCCACTTTTTTCAGTGAGTTTTTGTCTTTATGTGTATGGAATGTGCCACTTTATTTTGTTGGTAACATTCTTTTGCACCTGGTAGCTCCTGTGTCACATGGTCTGTTGTGGGTGCGGCTCACAGCTTTATTTTACCTCACAATGCATTTGTGATACCACTATGGAGGCATGTGAGAGCCTGGCTGTGAGTTAATTGCACTGTTCAGACCCTGTTCACACACCACGGGCAGGTTAGTGGTAGGACCCCATGCGTGCTGAGACACCGTGACGTGGTGCATGAGGGGCTCCGATATGTTCCTGACTGGAAGATATTGGCAAAGTTCTCAGCTTTTAACATCGGCCTGAGGAATTAGCTAGTATTGTCAGTTGCGTATCATTTTGGTGCATTTTTTGCAGTGAATTGTCTATGTATATTTTTTCATCTGCACAATGTATCATTTTGTGCAAGATGTTCTTGAGGTGCATGCGGTCCGCACCGGCATCCTCCATTGTACGCATTTTTTGCTGGGGATTGCCGTTGTCTGCGGACCGCATGCTGAGGAATTGCTCACCCGGTTATAGACACGCTACAGTGTCTGGGTTTGGAGAATTTTCACCCGTTTAGGACACTTTTTTCTGTGAGTTTTCTGTGATATAGTAAAGAATTTAAAACAAAATGAAAGCGCAAAACCTATGGGCAGAGGCGTAGCTATAGTGAAAGCGGCTGCCAAGGGGCCTGAACTCAGAAACGGCCCACACAGAAGGAGGACTAAATATTTTTATTATCAGGGCCCCCACAATAGTATTATACAATTGCATTATATGTTGATTTTATATGTTGATATTTCTGTCACTACAAGTATTTCTATCTTACAGTCAGCTCTACATGTTAAATGACTGCCACCACCTTTTATATATGTTGGAAGAAATTAATCAAGCCCTGCAGTCCAGAATTATGTCTTCAAAAATTCGCAAAATAGGGATTTAAGACTTTTTGGGGAAAATAATTTATTTTCACAAAGTGAGTGGGAAAGTGGGTGTGATCAGCCTGGTTTAAGCCAGAGTTTAATAACTGCCAAATTTTACAAAGTCACAATAATTGTCACAATTTGACTCCAGTAAATGGGGTGAAATAGAAAGTTGAGAAAGATCTCAAGACAGAAGTGGTAGGCTTAAAGATGCACTGAATGTACCAAACATTGTGGAACATATGATACATTTAACAGAAATGACTGGAAACCAGGCTGCCAGCAAAGCTGACTTTGACCTCAAAACTGACCTCATGATAAATGTCCCCCATTGTGCTGCAAAAAAATGAGATGTTTGCAATTCAAAATGTTAAACCAGGGGTCAAACACGGGGCCCCTGAGGTAGTTATCTGTGGCCCACAAGTGTTCCTTTTATAAGCTGTGCTGTCAGGCAGTTTCTATAGCACGTACAGTCGGGTCCATAAATATTGGGACATCGACACAATTCTAACATTTTTGGCTCTATACACCACCACAATGGATTTGAAATGAAACGAACAAGACGTGCTTTAACTGCAGACTGTCAGCTTTAATTTGAGGGCATTTACATCCAAATCAGGTGAACAATGTAGGAATTACAACAGTTTACATATGTGCCTCCCACTTGTTAAGGAACCAAAAGTAATGGGACAGAATAATAATCATAAATAAAACTTTCACTTTTTAATACTTGGTTGCAAATCCTTTGAAATCAATTACAGCCTGAAGTCTGGAACGCATAGACATCACCAGACGCTGGGTTTCATCCCTGGTGATGCTCTGCCAGGCCTCTACTGCAACTGTCTTCAGTTCCTACTTGTTCTTGGGACATTTTCCCTTCAGTTTTGCCTTCAGCAAGTGAAATGCATGCTCAATCGGATTCAGGTCAGATGGTTGACTTGGCCATTGCATAACATTCCACTTCCTTCCCTTAAAAAACTCTTTGGTTACTTTTGCAGTATGCTTTGGGTCATTGTCCATCTGCACTGTGAAGTGCCGTCCAATGAGTTCTAAAGTATTTGGCTGAATATGAGCAGATAATATTGCCCGAAACACTTCAGAATTCATCCTGCTACTTTTGTCAGCAGTCACATCATCAATAAATACAAGAGAACCAGTTCCACTGGCAGCCATACATGCCCACGCCATGACACTACCACCACCATGCTTCACTGATGAGGTGTTATGTTTAGGATCATGAGCAGTTCCTTTCCTTCTCCATACTCTTCTCTTCCCATCACTCTGGTACAAGTTGATCTTGGTCTCATTTGTCCATAGGATGTTGTTCCAGAACTGTGAAGGCTTTTTTAGATGTTGTTTGGCAAACTCTAATCTGGCCTTCCTGTTTTTGAGGCTCACCAACAGTTTACATCTTGTGATGAACCCTCTGTATTCACTCTGGTGAAGTAATTTTCTTGATTGTTGATTTTGACACACATACACCTACCTCCTGGAGAGTGTTCTTGATCTGGCCAACTGTTGTGAAGGGAGTTTTCTTCACCAGGTAAATAATTATTCGGTCATTCACCACAGTTGTTTTCCGTGGTCTTCCGAGTCTTTTGGTGTTGCTGAGCTCATCGGTGCGTTCCTTCTTTTTAAGAATGTTCCAAACAGTTGTTTTGGCCACGCCTAATGTTTTTGCTATCTCTCTGATGGGTTTGTTTTGTTTTTTCAGCCTAATGATGGCTTGACTGATAGTGACAGCTCTTTAGATCTCATCTTGAGAGTTGACAGCAACAGATTCCAAATGAAAATAGCACACATGAAATTAACTCTGGACCTTTTATCTGCTCATTGCAATTGGGATAATGAGGGAATAACACACACCTTGCCATGGAACAGCTGAGAAGCCAATTGTCCCATTACATTTGGTTCCTTAACAAGTGGGAGGCACATATGCAAACTGTTGTAATCCCTACACCGTTCACCTGATTTGGATGTAAATACCGTCAAATTAAAGCTGACAGTCTGCAGTTAAAGCACATCTTGTTAATTTCATTTAAAATCCATTGTGTTGGTGTATAGAGCCAAAAATGTTACAAATGTGTCGATGTCCCAATATTTATGGACCTGACTGTACATTGTGGAAGCACTCATTAGTACAGGAGGCGCAGGAAGCGTTAAGCACGGCACCACTATGTGCTGGCATTACGCACTGATCCCTGATCCTCTTCACCTGGCTCAGGCGCTGCACTAGGTCCTGCCAGGTTACAGCTTCAGGATGTAGTGCTTGTAGGCATGCATTATTACCTGATTCTGTGTGGTGTCAGGATGCAGTACAGCACTGGGACCAGGACACAGTGCTGTGCAGAAGAGCCAAAGTGGTGGAGGCAACTGGAGGTGGAGAGTTAAGTAATTTTTCTTTGTCTGGTCTGAGATCTGCATTTGGGCGATGCATGGGTTGGGCGGGGGTTATAGGGGGCGACCATGGTCTGATCTGGGGGCTGTATAAATTTGGGGCCTGATATGAGATCTCTATTAATTTGGGGTATGATCTGAGGTGTATATACATTTGTTATTCTGCAACCTGATGGTCAGGAATATATACATTAGATAATTGAGGTCTAGAAAAGAAAAAATGCTATATACACACATACCTAGTACTGCCCTGGCCCCTTTGTTTACATGCAGTAGCAGAGCTGTGGGGGTGTGCAACAACATACCGTGACTGTTCTTCTCATGAATATTTGGGGGTGCCAGCTAAGACTGCCTTTCCCCTCCTCCAGCACGGTCTTGGCTCTCTTTGCTGACAGATACATCTTCTCATGCTGCAGCTCTTCCCAGTTACTGACCTCACACAGACATTCTTTCTTATGGTTGCTCTGCTGGCCACTTACATCTTGCATTTATACAGGCAAAGTATTTCACCTGTTCCAGTACAGTAATCTCCCCCCCCCCCCCCTTCTTTAGCTTTCACTGTGCCTGGTATTGAGCGAACTTGTGGTTTCAAGTTTTGGTTATCTAAGAATTCTGTTATGGATTCTGCTACCACGGTAGAGGAATCCATAATAGAATTCTTAGATAACCTGAACCTTGCATGCCGAACTTGAAACCACAACACTAGTTATAAAAGCTAATGCTAAGCCATTCTGCCTCCAGTAACGTGCTGGGAGCGTGTCTTCGCACTGACAATCCCTGTCCACTTTTCGGACCTCAGTGCTGATGTTCCTATGGCCCATTAACACTGGAAGTTTGCAACCTAGCCTCTATGAGAATGCCTCCTGAATGAACTGCCTGACAGCTCTGAGCTAAGGATGGATTGAGCATTATAAAATAATTACTTAGACAACCCATTTAATTCTGGGTTCTGTATGGATGTCCGTATGAATTTCGGGCCTGTATTAATTTAAGGGTCTGGTCTTGGAGTCTGTATTCAGTTTGGGGTCTCATCTGGGATCTGAATTAAGAAGGGGGTGTCCAGCCATTTGAAATTTATTTCTGATCATTGTTTAGAATGCCACAAAGCTCTTGGTGTCATTCCGGGCTGAGGTGAAGCTCAGGGGCGATGAATGATATATACGTATGTGCTGTACGGGGATTTATGTGGATATTACATGCTTGTAATACAGAAGAGCGATGATCCTGTGCTGTGTAGTATACATCTATATTGTATCATATTTAGGCTACTTTCACACTCGCGTTTTGTGCGGATCTGTCTTGTATCTGCACAGACGGATCCGCACCGATAATGCAAATGCTTGTATCCGTTAATAACGGATCCATTTGCATTATTCATTCAAAAAAAAAGTCTAAGTTAAAACTGATCCGTCTTAACTTACATTGAAAGTCAATGGGGGACGGATCCGTTTTCAATTGCACCATATTGTGTCAGTGAAAAACGGATCCGTCCCCATTGACTTACATTGTAAGTCTAGATGGATGAGTTTGGCTCCGCGAAGTCATACGGTCACCAAAACGCTGCAAGCTGCGTTTTAGTGACAGTCTAAAAAACGCAACGGAGACTAAACCCAGCCAAATTGATGCCTTGTGAACGGATCCTTATCCATTCAGAATGCATTGGGGCTGAACTGATCCGTTTTGGGCCGCTTGTGAGAGCCCTGAAACTGATCTCGCAAGCGGACCCAGAAACGGCAGTGTGAAAGAAGCCTTAAATTAATATGGCTCGTCAAGTGGAAATTTTTTCTACGTGCCGGACCCAGAAACGGCAGTGTGAAAGTAGCCTTAAATTAATAGGGCTCGTCAAGTGGAAATTTTTTCTACGTGCAGGCTGGCCAAATTTGAGACCAGTGTTAAATTTTCTCTTGCTTCTACGTAAATTAGACTGTTGTAAAACAAAGGAAAGTACCAAGTTTATAGAAACTTCTATAAATTTCTTGAAATGGACATTTTACCTTTTGGTGACCAATGAAAGTACATGTACATCATTAGTCGCTAAGGAATGTTTGCAGTAGGCTCACAAACTGAGCCTGGTCCATACATGGCGAGTGCCAGCAGTGTTGCACAGCTGACACGCCCGCAGCTGCTGGGATCAGAGATCACTCTGATCCCGGTCACTTAACTGATCAACTGCCAAAAACTCCCAAAGGTGCATAACCTCTTTAAGGACTAGTAACAATTCTTCCCCTCTGTATTCCTGCAGTCATAACTTTATATATTTTTTTTAAACTCTTTTATTGACATATAAGAAAGAACATCAACATCTTACAATAGTGTTGCATATCATAATACAAACAGGTATAACAAGGTCCATTTTGTGTATGTATTTCAATCATCCACTGCATTGCTGTAAAATTCCCTATCTTTTGTTAGAAGTTTTTACAGAACATTCCTGTGACTCCACTAAACTGACCGATCCGAGGATCCTTGGGCTGCCGACAGTGCCTGTCGCAGTCTCGAGACAGAGTACGTGTGCGGAGAGCTGCACCATAGGCCCCAGAACTTTTCAAATTTTTGAGGTTTGTTACGGTGTTTAAACACCAACACTAAATATGGTATAATTTGATTTATTTGTAATTTCCACATGGATAGGGTCGGTGTACTGGGGTCATACCATCTCAGGGCAATACACATTTACATGCCATAAATAATTACTCTCTCAAAAATATTGTCATGTAGTGATCCCAGTTATCTTCGTTTATAGGTCCCAGCATTTATCTACTACCCTGAAAGGGCTGTTCTTGACCTTTCCTTGCACTAAATGGGAATAAATTCCTGACACTAGTCCTCTGTGACCCTGGATTTTAACAACCCCTATTAGTGGGTATTTCGAGATCGTGGTATTGGTGCTCGGGATTATGGCCTGTATGGCCGACCTAAGTTGTAGGTATGAAAAGTAGTGAGTATGAGGAATACTCAAATGTCATCAGTACTCCCTGATCGTATATATCTCCAAGAGTTTTAACCTCTGCCGCCTGACATCTTTCAGTCCCCATGACTACTTGTACCTGTGGCAGCGATTGATTGGCCCATAAAGGTATATCTGAGACAACCCACGTGAACTGGGTCAGTATTTTCGCTTCTCTTCAGATAGTTTATGCCAGTCTATGCAGCGGTTTCCGGAATTTAGGAGGCATCTCTAGGACTGACCATAATGAATAACAGTCCAGGAAGTGCATTAATTAGCACTCTGAAGTGAGTAGGTCCTCCGCAGTATGCCAAGTTCTAATAAGCCTCAGCTGACGTGCTAAATAATATATATAGTAATCTGGTAAAGCCATACCACCTTCTGTTTTTGGCTGTTTTAATGTATCTAAAATATCGATTTAGGTATAGGCACCTCTGAGTGTTGGAGGGAGTATAACACCCAACACCTTGGGAAGTATAATCATTTTAATGAGATTAATATGTCCTGCCACCGAGATGGGTAATGTTTTCCAGTTTTGGAGCTTATTCCGTATATGGTCCTTTAAAGGGGTAAATATTGAGAGACAGGGCCTGGGAATATCTTTTAGTAATATTTACCCCTAGATACTTGAAGGTATCAACCCCCTTTAGTCTTTCCACATGTGAAGGACCTGTCTAACCTGTCTTGCCTAGAGGCATGTAGACTGATTTCTCCCAATTGATTTGCAGGCCCGAAAACTCCAAATTCATTTATTATAGGGCTTCTGTCACCCCCCTACAGTCATTTTTTGGCTACTTAAAATCCTTATACTGTGATTTATCAATATACAGTGCTCTTACTCTTTTTCGTTCAGTAGTTTCTTCAAAAAACAGACTTTTATAATATGTAAATTACCCCTCTACCAGCAAGTAGGGCGGCTACTTGCTGGTAGCAGCCGCATCCTCCTTTCATAAAGACGCCCCCTCCTCATGTTGATTGACAGGGCCAGCGAGCGCTCTCGTCCTCTGGCTGGCCCTGTCTGCGTTCTAAATCTCGCGCCTGCGCCGTACCGGTCTTCAGTCGGCACAGGCGCACTGAGAGGAGGACGCTCGCTCGGCCGCTCCTTCCTTAATGCGCCGATGACGTTACATCTACAACCCGGCGCAGGCGCACTGAGGAAGGAGCGGCCGAGCGAGCGTCCTCCTATCAGTGCGCCTGCACCAACTGAAGACCGGTACAGCGAAGGCGCGAGATTTAAAACGCAGACAGGGCCAGCCAGAGGACGAGAGCGCTCACTGGCCCTGTCAATCAACATGAGGAGGGGGCGTCTTTATGAAAGGAGGATGCGGCTGCTACCAGCAAGTAGCCGCCCTACTTGCTGTTAGAGGGGTAATTTACATATTATAAAAGTCCGTTTTTTGAAGAAACTACTGAACGAAGAAGAGTAAGAGCACTATATATTGATAAATCGCAGTATAAGGATTTTAAGTAGCCAAAAAATGAAAAATGACTGTAGGGGGGTGACAGAAGCCCTTTAAGGCCACTGCACCTTTAAGGGAAATGTCAGGTGACAAATATAGAATCATGTCATCTGCATATAGTCCTATACAGACTTCTGTCTCCCATGGTCACCCCGGTTATATTGCTGCTGCTCCTCACCCTAATTTCCAGAGACTCAATTGCCAGTGCAGATAAGAGTGGTGACAGGGGGCAGCCCTGTCTCGTACCTCTATGAAGAGTAAAGATTACAGATAGCCCTCCATTTATCAATAGCCTACTGACCGGGCTGCTGTATAGTATAGTAATCCATTTGAGAAATTGTGGGCCAAACCCAAACCTTTTCAGGCAGTTAATCAGACAGGCCCATTCTATTGAATTGAATGCCTTGGCAGCGTCTAGTGAAGCCAGGGCCCAATCCTCCTTTAAGGAGAACCCCACCTGAGTAACTACCTGAACCCGCCTGATATTCTCAGTGGTAGATTTCCCTGACATGAGTCCTGTGTGGTCTGGATGTACCAATCATAGGATTACTCGATTTAGACGAGTGGCCAGAATTCTTGTCAATATTTTGTAGTATACATTTAGTAGTGCTATGGGTCTATATGAGCCACAGTCTAAGGGACCCTTATCAGGTTTGAGTAACAATATAATAGTGGCTTCCATAAAAGTTTCGGGCAGGTTACCTCTTTCCAAGGAGATTTGGAGGGTGGATTATAATAATTGAGGAGCTAGAACCTCCATATATTTAGCATACACTCCTTTGGGGAGCCCATCTGGGCCAGGAGATTTCCCATTATTAAGATCTGATATTGCTTGTGTAATTTATTCTAAGCTAATTGGCTGATCTAATTGGGTACAATGTGTTGTAGTAAAGGTAGGGATATACCCTCTAAATACGCAGCTATCTCCGCTTCAGTGGCTGTTATGCTAAATCTGTATGGATCTTGGTAGAAGTGTGTAAAGGTGTGGAGAATCGCCTCTTGCGTGTTGTGCAGTTGTCCTGCGGGGTCTCTAACTGCTAAAATTAGTTCAGACGGACTAATTAAGCCAGTAGTTTAGCCGATTGATTTCCCAGTTCGAATGCTGTCTGTTTCCTGAAAAATAATTTCCTATCAGCCTTGTCCCCAAGTGTTGCAAAATATTGTCTTCCCGCTTGTAACGAGTTTCTGTTAGAGTCTGTCGGGTGATTAATATATTGTTGTTCCAGTGTAGTACACTGGGATTCCAGCTCCACCTCTCAACGTTTGGTGTCTTTTTTTATAAAGGATATGCTGTAGGGTAAGGACCCTCGAAGAAATGCCTTTAAGGTGTCTCATGCCAGTGCTAGGTTAGGTTCGTTTGTGTGCATTTCAAGAAACTCTCGTAGCTGGTAAGGGATTCCATCTGCTGATCCCGAGAGGTTCAGCCAGAATGGATGTATATTCAGCCTGTACATTACTGAATGCGAGCCCCGCATCAGAGTGCCCAGTATCGGTGAGTGGTCCGATATCCCTCTGGGTAGGTATGTTATCGCACGTAGATTTAACATCACTAACTCGATAACTAACATATAGTCTATTCGGGCAGGAGTATACCTTGTCTGTGGGGTATTTAGCTCTCCATAGGTCCAACCATCCAAATTCAATCAGAAACCTATTAAGTCGTGAGGGAGTCCCTGTGTTTATTGGGTCCACATTGCCCAGAAACCGGTCGAGAGAGGGGTCTAACGTCATGTTTACATCTACCATGCAGATTACTCTAGCTTGTGGATAAGTGGCTGCAAATGTAGCAGCCAAGTGTTGAACCTGCATAGAGCCTGGGGGTGGGTTATAGATCCCTATTAATGTATATTGTACATTGTCAATTGGAGAATGGACAAAGACGTATCTGCCTTCAGAATCAATGACCAAGTCTTTTAACTCCCAGGGCAATTGTTTGTGTACTGTGGGGATTCGCTCTGGTAGTTAGGATTAACGGGTGCAGCACAGAGATAAAGTTCAAGTTCTTGGTTCAAAACATCGGTGTTTATTCACACGTGAAAGCAAAACAAAAATGCAAGTTGCTTGGTGATCGTTCACACACATGAAAAGTTCATATAGAAAACAGTCACCTTTTCTCCTGGGTGTTACTTCACACCCTGTTGGAAGTTCTGCTTTGTCAAGTTCACAGGCAGGCGTTAGGCGGCCTGTTGGCCCTCACAGGGGTCTGAGCCCTCCAGCCCGGATCAATCCGCGGATCCCAACACAGCCCTCAGATCACAGCACACAGACCTCCTGAGATCCACTGTCAGACGGAGGTGATCCTTCCCACCTGGCAGTGCTGGCTGGTTTTTATGCCTGGCAAAATCCGGCCTGGAACATGGGGAGTAGTCACCCACCCGGCACTTTGACTACGCCCAGTAAGAGCCGTCCCGGATCAGCTATTACAGCCATACTAAGTATCAAGGTGTCAAACAGCAACTGCTGCTGACACATAAAAAGCAGTACCTTCCTTGTACCTTCTTACAGTACTACAGGGGTGTGAATTTTATTTTTTAAAACTACTTGTCAAAGGACTAAAGCGGGGGTTCGATCTACTTGTCCCTCATAACAAGCTACTTGTCCTGATACAAAAAATAAAAACCATATTTCAATGCACCGCCACGCTTCCTTATGCAGGGAGGTGGCTGGCTTGCGTTCCAGTCTTTGTGGTATGAAATGACAAAATTTAGTCCTCGTTCACACCAGATGATTCTGTCCAGAATGCACTACATCGCAGCCGATGTGTTGTGGGGCAGGAGGGGGCGTGACGAAGTGAATGGCACCGTAGCCACAGCTGCAGGCCATAGGCCATCGGATGCACGGGATGGCAAGGCACAAATATGCCTGATGTCCGGTCAAAATGCTGCTTGCAGCATTTTGTTTGGACTGGACCGCAGGCATAATGTGCCTTGCGATCCTGTGCAACCGTTGGGCATGGTTATAGTGCCAATCACTTCAACAGACCCCTACTTCCCCTCCTGCCCCACAATATATTTAGCCGGCCGCAGTGTGGTGCAGTGCATTCTGGACAGAATCAGGCCAGAACGCACTGCCTGGTGTGAACGAGGCCTTAATGTGATCACAGCTCCCTGTCAGAGTTCGGGTGACGAGAATGTTTCCATTGGTGGGCAGTGCGCCGTCCCCCCGTCCCAGTATTAAAATCATTGGTGGGCACAGTGCCCCCCCCCCCCCCCAGTATTAAAATCACTGGTGGGCAGTGCGCCCTCCCCCTTCTATCATTGGTGGCAGCGGCAGTTCCGATTGGAGTCCCAGCAGTGTAATGCTGGGGCTCCGATCGGTTACCATGGCAGCCAGGACGCTACTGAAGTCCTGGCTGCCATGGTCAGTTACTCTGCAGCATTATACTTACATGCACTGTGGCCGCCCAGCGCTCCTTCGTGTAACTCGCAGGTCTGTGCGGCGCATTGCTATAAGCATAAGCAATGCGCCGCACAGACCTGTGAGTTACAAGAAGGAGCACCGGGTGGCCAAAGCGCATGTAAGTATAATGCTGCAGAGTAACTGACCATGGCAGCCAGGACTTCAGTAGCATCCTGGCTGCCATGGTAACCAATCGGAGCCACAGCATTACACTGCTGGGACTCCGATCGGAACTGCCCACCAATGCAAACATTGTAGAAACATTCCCGGCACCCAACCTCTGACAGGGAGCTGCCGTCCGCGCAATTAACCCCTCAGGTGCCGCGGATGTCAGCGCCCTGTCAGAGGTGCGTCCTCATCACCATGGGAACACCTCGGGTTTAGAATATACCATCGGATCAGATTTTTCTCCAATCCGATGGTATATTTTAACTTAAAGCGTCCCCATCACCATGGGAACGCCTTTCCACGCCCAGCTTGTCGCCGATCCACTGCTCCGGTAAACAAAGCCATCTCAGCCCTGCTACTTGTCCGCAGCAGAGCTAGGCTACTGAACAAACTACCTGCCCGTCGCCTGGAACTGCATGTCCCGGGTGTCAGGCGATACGATTTTCACACCCCTGTACTAACAGGGATACTCCTCTCGAGTGATGATAATTAGCACTTTTACTGTAGCATGTAACGTGTATAGCTAACTGACAGCAGTGGTGACAGTGTCATGATCTTCAGTATTAGGGCACATGCACACGACCGTATGCCCTCCGAGACATACGGTCTGTGAGTGGGCCATATGTCCTGAAGTGGCATACATTGTGCGCTTGGGAGCGCACAGCATCATATGTTACTATGATGCTGTGCGCATCGGGCCGCCCGCGGGACTATTATCCCGCACTCATATGATCTTATGAGTTCGGGACAATAGCCCCGTGGGTGGCCCGATGCGCACAGCATCATAGTAACCTATGATGCCGTGCGCTCTCGTGTGCATGATGTATGCCGCTCCGGGACATATTGCCCGCTCACGGACTGTATGACTCGGAGGGCATACGGTCGTGTGCATGTGCCCTAATACTGAAGATCATGACACTGTCACCACTGCTGTCAGTCGTTTGGCTGCAGAAGCCACATGACCCAGGTTAAAGCAGATGTTGACACGGGAAGATCAAAGACCTGTGGCACTCAGGGGGAGAGATGGAGCTACAATACACCAACAGGGATCAGGTAAGTAAAATTCCCACCACAAGTCCGAGCACATTCGGGGTCTGCAGAAAAGGTCCCCAGAAGTGAACAACCCTTTTAAGCATTAATCTACTGAGCATTTACATAGCGACATCTTTAGATAATTATAAAAAAAGAAATTCTAACCGATGCTAAATGATTCTTATCAGATAACATTAAAATGTTTTTTGTTGGCTAAGAGTCAACTCTTTTAAAAACAATGACTTTTGGAGCTTTTATTTTTGTATAATGCAGAACAATATCTGGTTTCACAAGAATCCCTAATATTGTATTGTTTGGAATAACGGAATGTAAAACATTTAATCTGACTGCTTTCAAAACATCACTGGAGCAAAGTTTTGAAATGTTTTTGACCAATTCAATTACTGCAAAAAGAAGTAGAAATGTCTGTAGTTCACAGAAGATATGGCAGCGTGAACCAAAAAGGTAAGTGTTACATCCTGTTCTATTGTGCTGAATAGTACATCCCTAAAACGTGGATAAATGTCCATACATTTAACATTGCTCAAAGATAAGTGTCAAAAACAAAAAGCAAATGCTAATACTTGTTCTTACAGTGTCAGTTTAAAGTGAACCTGTCACCGGGATTTTGTGTATAGAGCTGAGGACATGGGTTGCTAGATGGCCTCTAGCACATCCACAATATTCAGTCCCCATAGCTCTGTGTGCTTTTATTGTGTCACAAAAACGATTTGATACATATGCAAATTAATCTGAGATGAGTCCTGTCCCTGACTCATCTCAGGGACAAGACTCACCTCAGGTTAGTTTGCATATGTATCAAATCGGGTTTTTTACACAATAAAAGCACACAGAGCTATGGGGACTGAATATTGTGGATGTGCTAGCGGCCATCTAGTAACCCATGTCCTCAGCTCTATACACAAAATCCAGGTGACAGGTTCCCTTTAAGCACTGTAGCCAGTTACATTGCCGCAACAACAAGTAAACAAGCATTTAGTCATCTACAGTCACTTGAAGACAACTCTGTACAAACCTTGCAGATCCCCACCAACACTATACAGCCCACCACAGCTCTTCTGGTCTCTCTCAATGCACACACACATGAAATGACCATTCAGCCACAGTCGTTTCCCGACTAATTATTTCCTGTGCATTAGGCTAGTTTCACATCTGCAACAGAATTCTCTGCCTGAACAGCCTGCCACAGTTCTCCAGATCTGGCATTGCCAGATACTGCCACCTGCTCGCTGGAACTCATTGACTATAATGAGGACCAGCAAAGATCCGGCCGCTGCATGCAATGGTTCTTGTCCGGCCAATTCCCACGTTCTCTACCAGAACAGCCGGCCACAGATGTGAAGTAGCCTTAAGGTGGACCTGAAAGCATCAGAACATGAGTGGCTGGGATCCATAAGGTGAGTATAACTTATTTTCTATTATTTTACACCATTCTGAGGTGTCTCTTTTTGTTTGTTTGTTTTTATATTAAATTTAATCAACCAGACAACTCCTTTAATGAGGTAACATGTATATTGGTATAGTACAGAAACGATTGCATAGTAAGATATTTCTTTCATAAAACAAAGCTGTTAAAGTTGACAATGTGGTCTGGTCCAAATACAGAAGATGAGGAAAGAGAACATCTGCATCAGAGGAGACGTCACTGGATGTAAGAGGTATGTGGTACTAAATTCTAACAATAATAATTTTGCATTGCATTTTAAAGGAACGCGGCCTATGAATTGGAAATATTCCTATGTGCGGCCCATGTACCATGCCGAATTTGAGAACCCTGCATTATATGCCAATTTTAGACATGACAGATTACCAGCAGATTGTGCATCACATGCCTCTCTAACATGGTTGAGTAGCACAAAGAAGAGTAATAACTGGCAAAACTGAGTGACAACGTACATTCTATACATGCAATCAAGGAAGAATTCAGTTTAACACTTGCATGCGAATGGTCAATCTAGGCAGTGTAGAAGTAGAAATGCAAACATGGCTTTTTTGACAGACGGAATATTTTAGAATTAATCAGGTGACAACCTACATATTAACACAAGCTACAAAATGAGGAATCTTTGAAAATTAACAGCATCTGTTAGAAGTGAGAGGAAGGGCAAAATAAGAGTTTCGAGTTTTGGCTCTCTGCAGGGTGCACGCCCACTGAACAAATGCTTGAGCAAGGCAGATCTTGCACAGTCAGGAGAAGCATATGGGGTAAAAGCAAAGACAAGATTTCATTCCTGTGTTTACTTGGTATAGTGGAAAAACTAAAATACAGGGAAAAAAAGCGCCTCACATCAAAAGGCAGTAATACTGAATCACAACTAGTGGTCTTGCCTGAAGCAAGAAAGGCCTTGTCTATGGTGGTGGGATACTGAAGCCAGTCTATAATGTGCCTCTTAAGAAACCCCTCTATTTACCCTAGATATCCTGCTCATAGCAGCGTGATCCTTCTTTCTCCTGGCATCAGGGGACAGCTGGGAGAAAATCCACATAGACCCACCCATCGAGAAGTCTTTTGTCTAAAAACAAACTGAAGGGTATGGCCACACCCGGTGGGTCCACTGCAGATTTTCCACAGGAGACCCATTAGTATTCCACAGCAGTAAGATCTTGTTATGAACATGCTGCAGGTTTACCCCAGATCTCACCTTCTGCATTCCAAAAAGTGAAATCCACAGCAGATATTCAAAAAATTTAGGCCGCCTGCACACAATGCATATTTGCACGCAGAAAATCCACATGAAGTCCGCACCAAAACTGCATAAAAAAAACACACACACAAAGCACTACTGATTGCGTTTTTTTGTGTATTTGTTATGTGTTTTTTTGTTCAGATTTTCTGTTTATGTTAAAAATCCCATTGAAGTCTATGGGGAAAACTATATAAGCTGTGGATTTTAAAATCTGTAAGACAGGTCAATTTCCGCACACAAAAAATATGTACATGTAAGTGTATATGAGATCTGTCAAATCTCTTTCACTTTGCTTGTATTGCATTAAGCTGCAGTTTTCATGCAGAAAACTATGTGCAGGCACCTGTAAAATCTGCACCACGTTATGTATCTGCAGAGTTTGGATGAGATTTTGCTGCTACCTACTGTAAACATGGCAGATTTTCAACCTCCACATGGCCGTGTTTTCACATAGTCCTTTTTGTTGCTCTTACTCAGATTTTTTTTCTGGTGTTTTTTTCCCCATGGCTTTTATTTTACTGCTCATTGCACTGCAACGTGATGTTAGGAAGGAGCACTATTTTTGCTTTGCAGACATGCAACTGGCCAACGCACTCTCCTGGGACTACCAGTAACCTCTTTTGAGATCCTTTGCAACTTCAGAAGGAGGCCCTGTACATGCATCCTAATGCATCTCAGCAGAACCGCACACAAATGCTGCACAATACAAATGCACTATATACAAATTATAATATAGGTATATCACACCCCTGCTTCAATCAGATTTTTTGGGGGGCAACTGATATATCACACCAGTTGCAATTAGTTGTTCCAATGGAGTTTGTCCCTCTGTATAGCTGCGGTATTTCAGCAGAACCGCACACAAATGCTGCAATATACAAATGCACTAGAATATACTTTATATGTTAGAAAGTATAAGTATATTACACCCCTCAGTATGTCACAACTATCGATAGCACACCTATACCAGTCCTTGAAAGGACTTTTGCGGCTCTATTAGCTAGCGTTTGTTGTCTCTATTCTCTCTAACAGCCTGTCCCTGCTCCACACAGCAACCTCTCCCTACACTGGCAAAAAAACAGAATGTAAAATGGCGGGTTTATTTATACGGTAGGGGGTGTGTCCATGTGCTGAAACGTCTCAATTGGCTGTCCTGTCCCACCTGATAGCTGCATCATGGGTCAAAGTTCTGCACAATGCAAAGAATATGGTGCCGGCGGACATCGGCATATGTTCGCCTGTTTGGCGAACAGCGAAAAGACCGCCGGGCAAACCACAAGGCCATCTCGATTCAGCAATGCTGTGAGTCCTTAGGTGTTGGGGTGAAAATGGGAAAAAATCCTATAGGTCTTTGGTACTATGGGCAAAGATATTGAAACACAAAAGTAGTTTAATTATTTTCTTTGTTTAAAGGGGTTGTGCCAGGAAAAATATTCTACATTTTCCAAACCAGCATCTGGATCTGAATACTTTTGTAACTGCATGCCATTAAAAATTTTGTATAGCAACTGAGATATTCAATAAAATGTAACTGTATAGCGCCACCTGCTGTTTGTGCTCTTCCTTATTTTTTTGTCCGCCTCACTGCGGTGGTCACAAATGCTCAGTTTAATCCCTTCATGACCTTACAGTTTTCCATTTTTTTATTTTATTTTTTTACTTTCTGCCTTCCTGCAGCCCTAACTTTTTTACTTTTTCATTCACATAGCAGAATGAGGGCTTGTATTTAATACTGCATAATTCCAAATCGGAAGTGGGGGGAATCCACCATATTTTTTTAGGTTTTGATTTTTCATCGTTCTTTATGCAGTAAAACGGAATAATTACCACCGTTCTTTGGGTCAATACAATTAAAACAATGCCACATTTATATAGTTTTTCTTGCGTTCTTGCCATATTCTGACCCCCAGAACTTTTTCTAGGTTATGTCTACAGAGCTGTGCAAGTGCTCATTCTTTGTGGGTCCATCTGAAGTCTCTAAAGATACAATTTTGGAGTTTATATGACTTTTTGATCATGATCACATATTTTAATAGTAAACGATCTCTATTATTTTTGCTTATTCTTATTATGGGGAAAGGAGGTTGATTTGAATTTGTATACATTTTTTTTTTACTTCGGAATTTTAACCAGGCGGTAGGCTTTCTTAAAGCATAAAAACAGTCACTATCGACCCTATTTTTCCCACATATTCTGAATCTTTCCTCTACTTTACAAGACAGCTCAAGATGTGAACCGGATATGGAGCAGCCAGGTAGTTTAACCACCTCCGGACCGCCTAACGCAGGATCGCGTTCCGGAGGTGGCAGCCCTGCGCACAGTCACGCATATACGCGTCATCTGGCGAGACGCGAGACTTCCTGTGAACGCGCGCACACAGGCGCGCGCGCTCACAGGAACGGAAGGTAAGAGAGTTGATCTCCAGCCTGCCAGCGGCGATCGTTCGCTGGCAGGCTGGAGATGTGTTTTTTTTAACCCCTAACAGGTATATTAGACGCTGTTTTGATAACAGCGTCTAATATACCTGCTACCTGGTCCTCTGGTGGTCCCCTTTGTTTGGATCGACCACCAGAGGACACAGGTAGCTCAGTAAAGTAGCACCGAGCACCACTACACTACACTACACTACACCCCCCCCCCGTCACTTATTAACCCCTTATTAGCCCCTGATCACCCCTAATCACCCCTGATCACCCCATATAGACTCCCTGATCACCCCCCTGTCATTGATTACCCCCCTGTCATTGATCAACCCCCTGTAAAGCTTCATTCAGACGTCCGCATGATTTTTACGGATCCACTGATAGATGGATCGGATCCGCAAAACGCATCCGGACGTCTGAATGAAGCCTTACAGGGGCGTGATCAATGACTGTGGTGATCACCCCATATAGACTCCCTGATCACCCCCCTGTCATTGATTACCCCCCTGTCATTGATTACCCCCCTGTAAAGCTCCATTCAGACGTCCGCATGATTTTTACGGATCCACTGATAGATGGATCGGATCTGCAAAACGCATCCGGACGTCTGAATGAAGCCTTACAGGGGCATGATCAATGACTGTGGTGATCACCCCATATAGACTCCCTGATCACCCCCCTGTAAAGCTCCATTCAGATGTCCGCATGATTTTTACGGATGCACTGATACATGGATCGGATCCGCAAAACGCATCCGGACGTCTGAATGAAGCCTTACAGGGGCATGATCAATGACTGTGGTGATCACCCCATATAGACTCCCTGATCATCCCCCTGTCATTGATTACCCCCCTGTCATTGATTACCCCCCTGTAAAGCTCCATTCAGACGTCCGCATGATTTTTACGGATGCACTGATAGATGGATCGGATCCGCAAAACGCATCCGGACGTCTGAATGAAGCCTTACAGGGGCGTGATCAATGACTGTGGTGATCACCCCATATAGACTCCCTGATCACCCCCCTGTCATTGATTACCCCCCTGTAAAGCTCCATTCAGACGTCCGCATGATTTTTACGGATGCACTGATAGATGGATCGGATCCGCAAAACGCATCCGGACGTCTGAATGAAGCCTTACAGGGGCATGATCAATGACTGTGGTGATCACCCCATATAGACTCCCTGATCACCCCCCTGTCATTGATTACCCCCCTATCATTGATTACCCCCCTGTAAAGCTCCATTCAGATGTCCGCATGATTTTTACGGATGCACTGATAGATGGATCGGATCCGCAAAACGCATCCGGACGTCTGAATGAAGCCTTACACGGGCGTGATCAATGACTGTGGTTATCACCCCATATAAACTCCCTGATCACCCCCCTGTCATTGATCACCCCCCTGTCATTGATCAACCCCCCTGTCATTGATCAACCCCCCTGTCATTGATCAACCCCCCTGTCATTGATCAACCCCCCTGTCATTGATCAACCCCCCTGTCAGGCTCCATTCAGATATTTTTTTGGCCCAAGTTAGCGGAATTTTTTTTTTTTTTTCTTACAAAGTCTCATATTCCACTAACTTGTGTCAAAAAATAAAATCTCACATGAACTCACCATACCCCTCACGGAATCCAAATGCGTAAAATTTTTTAGACATTTATATTCCAGACTTCTTCTCACGCTTTAGGGCCCCTAGAATGCCAGGGCAGTATAAATACCCCACATGTGACCCCATTTCGGAAAGAAGACACCCCCAGGTATTCCGTGAGGGGCATATTGAGTCCATGAAAGATTGAAATTTTTGTCCCAAGTTAGCGGAACGGGAGACTTTGTGAGAAAAAAATTAAAAATATCAATTTCCGCTAACTTGTGCCAAAAAAAAAAAAATTCTATGAACTCGCCATGCCCCTCATTGAATACCTTGGGGTGTCTTCTTTCCAAAATGGGGTCACATGTGGGGTATTTATACTGCCCTGGCATTCTAGGGGCCCCAAAGCGTGAGAAGAAGTCTGGTATCCAAATGTCTAAAAATGCCCTCCTAAAAGGAATTTGGGCACCTTTGCGCATCTAGGCTGCAAAAAAGTGTCACACATCTGGTATCCCCGTACTCAGGAGAAGTTGAGGAATGTGTTTTGGGGTGTCTTTTTACATATACCCATGCTGGGTGAGATAAATATCTTGGTCAAATGACAACTTTGTATAAAAAAATGGGAAAAGTTGTCTTTTGCCAAGATATTTCTCTCACCCAGCATGGGTATATATAAAATGACACCCCAAAACACATTCCCCACCTTCTCCTGAGTACGGAGATACCAGATGTGTGACACTTTTTTGCAGCCTAGGTGGGCAAAGGGGCCCATATTCCAAAGAGCACCTTTCGGATTTCACAGGTCATTTTTTACAGAATTTGATTTCAAACTCCTTACCACACATTTGGGCCCCTAGAATGCCAGGGCAGTATAACTACCCCACAAGTGACCCCATTTTGGAAAGAAGAGACCCCAAGGTATTCGCTGATGGGCATAGTGAGTTCATAGAACTTTTTATTTTTTGTCACAAGTTAGTGGAATATGAGACTTTGTAAGAAAAAAAAAAAAAAAAAAAAAAAAATCATCATTTTCCGCTAACTTGTGACAAAAAATAAAAAGTTCTATGTACTCACTATGCCCATCAGCGAATACCTTAGGGTGTGTACTTTCAGAAATGGGGTCATTTGTGGGGTGTTTGTACTGTCTGGGCATTGTAGAACCTCAGGAAACATGACAGGTGCTCAGAAAGTCAGAGCTGCTTCAAAAAGCGGAAATTCACATTTTTGTACCATAGTTTGTAAACGCTATAACTTTTACCCAAACCATTTTTTTTTTACCCAAACATTTTTTTTTTATCAAAGACATGTAGAACAATAAATTTAGAGCAAAATTTCTATATGGATGTCGTTTTTTTTGCAAAATTTTACAACTGAAAGTGAAAAATGTCATTTTTTTGCAAAAAAAATCGTTAAATTTCGATTAATAACAAAAAAAGTAAAAATGTCAGCAGCAATGAAATACCACCAAATGAAAGCTCTATTAGTGAGAAGAAAAGGAGGTAAAATTCATTTGGGTGGTAAGTTGCATGACCGAGCAATAAACGGTGAAAGTAGTGTAGGTCAGAAGTGTAAAAAGTGGCCTGGTCTTTCAGGGTGTTTAAGCTATAGGGGCTGAGGTGGTTAAACATGTTCCAGTTATTTTTGGCATTCTGGCAATCTGTAGTGACATCACCATGGGAACAGAGACAGAAGATCATGTTTGCTGTCTGGCATCTTACATGCTAAAAACTGAGCTTCAAATAAAGGTAATATGAATGTTATTATGAAGCAGAGCCTATGGTGGCATCACATGGGGATACACAACTTCTACCATCTCAGGGCCACATTGTCAGATTGGATGATTTGAAGGGGCTACAATCAAGAGTTGGCAAAAGCATACACTTTTATTAAAATTAAGCCAAACTTAGTTAAAGTGAGTGTTGCCCTTTGCAGAGATTCCTACATGAGGCTCTGACTATAAAACAGCCACTTATAGCACAAGGGAGCCCATGCTGTGAAATTGGCAGTGTGTTGTCAAATCCTAAGTTCAAACTGTCAAACTTTCGATTGTAGTTGGAAGATGTTGGAAGATCATGTTTTAAAGTTTGTATCCCAAGAAAAGTATTAGTATGCATTGCATATAGCATATCAAATAAAGTTTTATTGCAATATACATGCAATGAAAATATTGTAAAGTTTTTATAAAATATTGTAAAGTGCATCAAGTTTTTCTCTTTGATAGTGCCCCCTGCTGTTTAACCTTCTGGTGCACCTTCTGCATTAGCGAAGGACCAACATGCACAGTAGTTTCCTTGCTCCCTACCATAAGGCATAGTGATCTTATAGTGAAGCAGTCCAGACACATTTCATTCATCCACCCATCCCTACTTTTAAATCCATAAAAATATATAGATATATCTCTCTTACTAGGGTTGCCACCTTTTCTTCAAGCCAAACCCAAACAGAAGGGAGGGAGGGCCCCCTTCCAGGCCCCACCCATGCCCTGCCTCCAGCCACGCCCATGTCCCGACTCCAGTCATGCCCATGTCCCGACTCCAGCCACACTCATATCCCGCCTCCACACCTGGTCGCTGTTGCACAGCGATTGTTACGCCCCTGATCCCGTCACTACAGAAATACAGCTCCCCATACCTCTTACATCCAGTGACGTCTCCTGAAATCCCACACCTGCGCCGTCCCGTTTAGTATTCAGCGCAGGCGCGGGATTTACGGGACGAAGAGGAGAACTCGGACGTTAATCAACTGGACATGGGTGTGCCACTGCCAAAGGGTGAATAGATGGAGCCTCTAGGTGCTGCAGCAACGCCCTCATAGCACCTAGAGGCTCATTAGCATATTATACGTCTTTATTTTAAGAGAACAGCGGCAGGCAGGGAGTTATAAAACACACTGTTATGTACTGCTGACATTAGCCCATCGCTAATGTCAGTCAGCTACATAACGTTTTTTTTCTGATAAATGACAGATTCAGAAACCTGTTTAAACACTGTTACATTACACTTCAAATGTTTTATATACCTTTTTAGAAGTGACTATCTAGGACAGGACTGTCTTGGTCACACAGGTTGAAAAAACACTGCTGCACTGTCTGCAGGCAGGGAACAGTGGGCGCTGGGCTGGGCACTACTTGGGCAGGCTGCTGGACTGGAGAAGAATGATTACTCTCTCTGATGTCACTTCCTGTTCCTGACTTCCTTATCAGAGAGAAGGAGGGAGGGACTGGGTGGCAGGGAAGCAGGCAGGGGAGGAGCGAGGGAGACTGAACAGTGAACACAGCGCTCTGACTCTGAGGTTGCGCTAGCGCCGGCTAGCATCACTGTAGACTGTAGAGGAGGGAGCGCTGCGCTCAACTGATCACCCGGCCGCCGCAGTGACAGCTTATCCGATCGGAGTCTCGGACGTCCACACAGTGCTCATCGCCCGCCGCGGCTCACACTGACGCTTGCGCTGCTCACCGCCAGCTGTCAGGTGAGACGAGAGTGCAGTTTGAATGAATCCTGTGCCCGGGTCTAAGAAAGGCTTGTACTCGGGCACAGGATTACAAACCCGGACTGTGCGGGTCAATCCCGTACGGGTGGCAACCCTACTCCTTACACAGTGGAGAAGAAAATTGTGGTGGTATTACACACAATATGCATCTCTAGGACTTTATATGAGAGATTTTCTATACAGGGGAGGAAGGGGTTAACAAAAGCCAATTGTAATGGGAGACGCAGGTGCTTAATGAGCTCCACGCTGCTCCGGACCTCTGCGCTGGCTTCTTTCAGTCTCCTCATTGTCTTCTTCGAGTGGTGTATGTGCATGGTCACATGCACTGCTCCAGCCACTGACTGGCTTCAACAGTGATGTGGCCACAAGCAATACGTCACTGCTGAAACCAGTCATTGGCTGCAGCGGTGATGTGACCATGCTCATGAACCACCGGATGTAAACTGTGATGGGACCTGAAGATTGAGGCAGCCTGGAGGAGTGGGATGGTGTGGAACTGGTAAGTAGGAATCCAGTAAGGGCTCTTTCACACGAGTGGATGCAGTGAGGATAATCCGCTGCGTGAAAGAGAGCCAAGCCCCATCTCAGACAGCAAAGACACGGAGCATTAACATGATTGATAATGCTCTTTGCCTCTCTGATCTTTTTACTACAAAATCACGGTGAAAACGTTATCTCACTTTGATTTTGTAGTAAAAAGATCACAGAGAGGCACAGAGCATTACCAATCATGTTAATGCTCCGTGTCTCTGCTGTCCAGAGCGGGGCTTGGATTACCCGTACTGCATCCGCTCATGTGAAAGAGCCCTAAGTATTCATTATTATACCTGGAAAACCACTTATAAGACAGTTTGCAGCACATGCTGTGAAAATTAGACAGCTCTGTTACAATTATTGCACCAGACAATCAGACAGAACAAAAAGAAGGAAATCTTCACACTGGTCAGAAGAAGAATGCTTCAGAGAAACATTTTCTGCAGATCATGGCAGGTCATGGCATGGCATTGTATTACATTTATGGGCACTACAAATGTGAAAAACCATTAACTGTATTGAACTTGTGTTTTACCTGGAGCCTTGTGTTCATCTCCAAAAAGTAGAAGTTCTTCTTTGAATCAACAAGAAACTCAACTGTTCCTGCAGAAGAATAGTTCACAGCTTTGGCAAGAGCTACAGCTTGTTCTCCCATAGCTCTTCGAGTCTCTGGATCCAGAAATGTGCTGGTAAAAAAATAAAATTTTGAATTTGCAACACTAGACAAATGCTACAAGGCAACAGATTCTAATGGCTAGGTTTGGTTTGGGCAGGGGGGGAGGGGGGAGGGGGGGAAACACCATGGCAGTGGCCCTAGAAAAAAAAAACTGACAGAAGAAGGGGCAGCATAAGTAGGCAGGGCCAACAGAAGTAGGTGAGGCCAGCGGTAAAATAGTGCCAGCACAGAACCAAATTACACATTGCAGCACAAAATACTGACGCCTGTGCCACAGTATGAAACTGTATCATCGTCCTGAGGATGTCGATACAGTTCATGCAAGGGGGGAACCTGCGGCCACTGGTCAGGTGAATAAGTGCCTGATGCTCTTACATTACATACCGGGCTGACGGCCATGAGGAGGGCGGTATACTTTGGGAGATCCTTTCTAATATGAAAAGCCCCCAGGCATGCCATACAACAGCCTAACTAACTAGATGCCTGTCAGTACATTACTGGCAGGCAATAAGGTTTTGGCATACTTGGCATAATACAAACAACCTGGAGATCACATTGTAAAGTCCTCAAGGAGGACAAAAAATAATGAAATATGTGTTAGTAAAGTTCATAAAAAAAAAAGAATGTTCATGTTAAAAAAAGACAATAAAAACGTTTTATAAAAAGTTGATTTACTCTGTAGAACCTTTTAAAAAAAAAATCATACATGGTATTGCGGTAATTGTAATGTCAAGTGTAAGGCTACTTTCACACCTGCGTTCGGGTGTCCGCTTGTGAGCTCCGCTCAGAATGCATCAGTCTGGCAGCGTTCAGCCTCCGCTCAGCAAGCGGATCCGTCCAGACTTACAATGTAAGTCAACGGGGACGGATCCGTTTGAAGATGACACCATATGGCTCAATCTTCAAACGGATCCGTCCCCCATTGACTTTCAATGTAAAGTCTGGACAGATCCGTTCAGGCTACTTTCACACTTAGAAATTTTTTTCAACTATAATGCAGACGGATCCGTTCTGAACGGATCCAAACGTCTGCATTATAGGAGCGGATCCGTCTGAGCAGACATCAGACGGACCCGCTCTGAACGGTAGTGTGAAAGTAGCCTAAACAAGTTAACACAGTGAAAGAGGCATAATAAAAATAAAAAAAATGAAAAATAAGGAACTGTTCTTTTCTCCCATTCCACCCCCAAATATTTTTATTTTACTAATTTACATGTTAGGGTGGGTTACAGGACTTTGTTTTCAGTCTTGCATAATGGGACCCAGATGGATCCGTTATGCTTTCACATAGACTTCTATTAGGACGGAAAGCAAATGGAATGCCTTTTAAAGGCTTCCGTTTTGCATTCTGTCTGGGCATTCTGTTATAGCCATGTTATAACGGAAAGCCATAACGGAATCCCTAAATTGTTCTATTAACCCCTTCAAGACCAAGCTAGTTTTTACCTTCAGGACCAGGCCATTTTTAGCAAATCTGACATGTCACTTTGTGCAACTTTAAAACGCTTTTACTTATCAGTCATTCTGAGACTGTTTTCTCGTCACATATTGTACTTCACGACAGTGGTAAAATTGAGTCATAAAATAAAATTTTTATTTATAAAAAAAATACCAAATTTCCCAAAAAGTCTTAAAAATTTGCTAATTTCTCTACTTTTATAATAGATAGTAATACCTCCAAAAATAGTTATTACTTTACATTCCCCATATGTCTACTTCATGTTTGGATCATTTTGTGAATGCCATTTTATTTTTTGGGGACGTTAGAAGGCTTAGAAGCAAATCTTGACATTTTTCTGAAAATTTCCAAAACCCACTTTTTAAGGACCAGTTTAGGTCTGAAGTCACTTTGTGAGGCTTACATAATAGAAACCAACCAAAAATGACCTCATTTTAGAAACTACCGTATGTTTCGCCCTATAAGACGCACCGGCCCATAAGACGCACATAGGTTTTTGAGGAGGAAAATAAGAAAAAAAATATTTTTAACCAAAAGGTGTGCTTTTGTTGGGTTTGAACTAATGGCGGTCTGTGCATGACACTATTATGTGGGATCTGTGGATGATGCACTGTTATGGGGTAGGGGATTTGTGGATGGCACTGTTATGGGGGGGGAGCTGTGGATGGCATTATGATGGTGGGGAGATCTGTGGATGGCATTATGATGGTGGGGGGGAACTGTGGATGGCATTATGATGGTGGGGGGGGGATCTGTGGATGGCATTATGATGGGGGGGGGATCTGTGGATGGCATTATGATGGGGGGGGGGGATATGTGGATGGCACTGTTATGGGGTGGTGGATCTGTGGATGACACTGCTATGTGTGTCATCCACAGATCCCCCCCATCATAATGCCATCCACAGACCCCCGCCCATCATTATCCCATCCACAGACCATCGCAGTCTGCCATGCTGCGATGCTGCAGCATGGCAGACTGCGATGTAAATTGCCAGCATTCGCCCCATAAGACGCAGGGGCACTTTTCCCACACACTTGGGGGGGGAGTGCGTCTTATGGGGTGAAAAATACGATACACCCCTCAATGTATTCAAAACTGATTTTACTAACTTTGTTAATCCTTTAGGTGTTCTACAAGAATTAAAGGAAAATGGAGATTAAATTTCAGAATTTCCCAAGCAAAACTCAATATTTATTACCCTGATTCTTTAGATTACAGAAACACCTTATATGTGGTCGTAAACTGCTGTACGGGCACACGGAAGGGCGCAGAAGGAAAGGAATGCCTTATGGTTTTTGGAGGGCCATGTCACATTTAAAGACATGCACCCCTAGAGTAGAAACTCCCAAAAATGACCCCATTTTGGAAACTACGGGATAAGGTGGCAGTTTTGTTGGTACTATTTTAGGGTATATATGATTTTTAGTTGCTCTTGATTACACTTTTTGTGAGGCAAGGTAACAAAAAAAAATAGCAGTTTTGGCACCGTTTTTATTTATTGTTATTTACAGTGTTCACCTGACAGGTTAGATCATGTGGTATTTTTATAGAGCAGGTTGTTACGGACGCAACAATACCAAATATTTGGTATTTTGGCTGTTTGTTTCAGTTTTACATAATAAAGCATTTTTAAAAAAAAAAATTTTTTATTAGTGTCTCCATATTCTGAAAGCCATAGTTTTATTTTTATTTTTGGGCGACTGTCTTAGGTAGGGTCTCATTTTTTGCGGGATGAGATGACAGTTTTATTGGTACAATTTGAGTGTGTATGACTTTTTGATCGCTTGGTATTAAATTTTTTGTGATGTAAAATGACAAAAAAAATGGCTTTTTCGACACAGTTTTTATTTTAAAAAAATTACGGTGTTCACCTGAGGGGTTGATATTTTTATTCAGCAGGTTATTACAGACGCGGCAATACCTAATATGTATACTTTTTTATTTATTAAAGTTTTACACAATAACAGCATTTTTGTAACAAAGAAAATCATGTTTTAGTGTCTCCGTATTTTGAGAGCCATAGTTTTTTAATTTTTTGGGCGATTGTTTTAGGTGGGGCTAATTTTTTGCGGGATGAGGTGACGGTTAGATTGGTACTATTTGGGGGGGAATACCCCTTTTTGATCGCTTGGTGTTGCACTTTTAGTGATATAAGGTGACAAAAAAAAGTTTTTTTAGCACATTTTTTATTTTACATTTTTTTGACAGTGTTCATGTGATATTTTTATAGAGCCAATCTATACGGACGCGGTGATAAGTAATATGTCTACTTTTCTTTTTTCCCTATTTTTAACAATTATTTTTTTAACTTTATTTTGGAAAAAGGACCCTTTTTTTAACTTGAAACTTAAATTTTTTATTATTAAAAAAAACAACTTTTGTTTATTTTACTTTTTACATTTGTCCTACTGTGGGATTTCATCTTTTCAGGGTTTGATCCCTGTTTCAATTCAGTACAATACATTCCGTATTGTACTGAACTGAACTGAACTGAACTGTCAGCATCTTACACAGGCTGGCAGCTCCGATGTCTGTGTAAGGCATCGGGGATGCCATGGCAACCATAGACCCCCTGCCAGCGCAGCGCGGGGGGGTGATGGGAGTCAGAAGAAGCCCCCTCCCTCTGTATACCCTGCACATGCTGCGGTCAGCGCTGACTGCCGCACGTGAAAGGGTTAATCCTCCAGCAAGGCACGTGAAAGGGTTAATCCGATGTCGGCGGATGCAGCAGGGGCCCGGCTATCAGTAACTGCTGGGCTCATGCTGCGGATCGGGCGGGTGCAGCTACTGCACCCGCCCGATCCCATCACGTACATGCACGTGAGGATGCGGCAAGGAGCCACATTCGCTCATGTACATGTACGTGATAATGCGGGAAGGGGTTAAAAATATAAATGACTTGTCCAACAAAAAATAAGCCCAAACCACCTTAATCAACGAAAAATAACTAAAATGTTATGGCTCTTAGAATGCGGCTACATAAAAACAATTTTTCTTTTTTTTTGCCATAGGGTGTGCTATTATACACACACACACAAAGACTAGGAAAAATTAAACCAAAAACATCACAAACATTCCTAAATGCAAGTTCTCATCACCGTTGGCTTCAGTTTTCGAATTTTAACACATGAATTGTACAAAAGCATAAACGCCAAAGGATTTTCTGCTATAAACTGATCTATTTCCTCCAATAAAGCTCTAAATGCGTATTTCAATCAGGCTGGATTGTCTTGATTAGACATTACTGGAAGCACAGCTTGAACATTTTATGAGGGCTTGTAGATTTTAAAGACCGAATTACACCTTGCAGCTGTATTGCAGAACAAGCATCATTATTCCTAATATGCATGAAAGGAAAGCTACTCCCCTGCACTACAGTTGTGTCTTCCCCTGTTTGCAGAAAATATATCTGCATCGCCTTTCACACTCACTGCTCACCTCCTGCTGCAGCGGAAGAATGGAACAGAGGTGCCATACTGCTAAACTTGATCTCTGCCATGTGGTTAGGCTTTCTACACTGAAATGACTGGATTATCTTTGCAATCAGACAGGTTAATTAACTGAAGTTTTCATATTCCTTTCTGCCTCTTTACACTTCATATGCATTTTGTAGTGAACATTATTGCCCAACACCCAACCTCTTATTCTTTATTCCCCTTCGACCTCCTTAATCATCTCTTCCTCCCAGGCTAATTATGCAGCACTTAAATACGCCATGTGTCACTTGACTCCAACACCTCAACCTGACAGTACTTTAGCCACTCGGTAGCTGCAACATGATGAGGAGTACACAGGGTATCAGAAGAAAGGGTTATATGTTTTGCTTGCTTTTTTTGCAATTACGCTACATTTGCTTAGTTTTTAAGAATTTTTATTTTTACGTTTTTAGTTTTGTATTATTCTGTCCATGTGAATGAAGCTCTTGAAGTACACTATAAAAGTGTCTACAGTGGTAAGTCTTACAGAGGCCAAAAGAGTGTCCTCTTCGCTTCCATGTGTTCAGTATATATCAAAAAGAAAAAAGGATGGAATTGCATAGTAAGGGTTAGTTCACACGACTGTTTTTGGCATGCAATACACCTGTAAACTGCCTCTCATTCATTTCAATGGGTGTCATCGTTTTATTTTTTTTCTTGGGAATCAGAATCAGCGCTGATTTGACCATTATAATTAATACACATCTGGATTCAGTTCTGATCATTCGCATCGGAGCAGGCTCTTTTATTTACAACACCACACTGCCAGGCGGAGGCTTCCGCCCAGCAGTGAGCCCGGTGACATCACTGGCTCTAATGGGCGGGATTTAGCGCTGCCCTAGCCGTTTTACAGGAGAGCCCGGTACGTCACCGGAACTCCAGAAAATGCCTTTGCCCTGTGTGATTTAGCGCATGGCAAAGGAGAGCATTGGAGCATGAACTGCTCTGATGCTCAAGCCAGGGGGGCTGCTCGAGTGAAAACGGGAATATGTCCGGGTTCAGCTCTGAACCTGGACAACCCCTTTAACAGTGATCCCCACAACACCCCACCCCCTTAACAGTTACCTCCTGAGCACGCTGCCACCTTAAATGTGAGCTCCAGAGCGCCCAGCCCCTCAACTGTAACATCAACAGTGCCCCACCCCCTTAACAGTGACCTGTAAAGCGTCCTTCCCGCTTAACAGTGATCTCTATAGCCTCTATAGCTCCCCCTTAACAGTGACATCTACAGAGCCCCACCCCCTTAACAGTGACCTGTGACAGTTAAGAAAAATGGCGTTGTTACGGAAACCTGGTGTAAAACTGTGTGTATGTCAGTGAGGCAAAGACTGAAAGCTTCTATTGGCCAATAAGGGTCATGTGATGTGCCATATTTGCATTTTTGGGGAATATCTCAAGAACGGAACATCCTAGAGAGCTGAGACCTTTACGAAAACCTTCCCAGAGACCAGATGTAACTATGTATGACAGATCGGTCCAGTCGTTTGGCCGTGCATAAGGAACAGACAGAATTTCAAATATATATATATATATATATATATATATATATATATCAGACCGTGGCTAAGAACCTAAGTATTGATTATTAAGACACATTTTAAAAACCAACTATTGCCAGGCAACCACTTGCAAAAAAAGATTTTAGATCAAGAGAATTAACACACAGCAGTATCACTAAGAGAAGCCAAGAATGATGCCATTCATACAGATCTAGCAACATATTCAAGCACAAAAGCTACTGCTCCACTTTTTTAATAAAGCTTATGAAAAACGCTGAGAGGTGGTTGTCTCCAAAAACCAGCTATAATATCAGTGTCAAAAACCAGAAGACCACTGTGCAGAAAGAAGCATTCCCGCCCGCAGGAAGGTAACACAGGAACATACAGCACGAGTCATGTCAAGACAAAGATTAAAACTCACCTAGGAGCCTCCTCTACTACTTTCTGGTTCCGCCTTTGGATGGAGCATTCTCTCTCATTTAGCCACAGTCCATTGCCATGCTTATCAGCTAGCACCTAAAATAAAGCAATGGCAATGTGTCATTTTTTAATCTGACATAAGTCAAAGCATTTACACTGTTTAGCTAAACATAAATATGAAAGTTACCATCATATTCAAGTGCAAGCAGTTCTTGCTGCAGGATCCAGAGCATGGCAATTATAATTCAAGAAGAAAAGGTTCCAGCACAAATGGCAATAATAAAAGTATATGCAAGTATAAAAACAACATTGCAGGACATTAAATGCAAGGTCCAGACTGCGACATATGGGGAAATGACCACATAGTGCAGACGTTTTGCCGGTTGTGACGTGGCCATGGTCAAGTACCACGTGACTGTATGGGATCCGCAGTCTCAAATTAAACAAAGACTACATTGTTAATCAGTCTGCATTGTTAACAGCCTCGCAGTCGCAAAGGTACAGAGCGTCAATTAACAATAGAGAGTGACTAAACTATGCAGTCTTCATTAGTTTAATTTTAGCCGTTTGCACGATAGGGCAACGCAGTGATGCCCCACTATCTCTATACAGTGCTGCTGAATATAAAAGTGCAACATAATGAATACAACGGGGGACATTTATCTAGACTGGCTGATCCATAAGAAGTCTTGATCTCCCTGTGCTGGAGCGAAATTCACCTAATTTATTAAGAGGCAGATGGCTTTTAAAAAATTAGGCGCATCTCTGCCTTGCTGTGCATCAGCAAATTAGGTCTACACCAGATCGGGGTGGCACAGACTTCAGCCATGACTAAGTTAAAGTAAATTCGGCAGACCATGCTAAGCTTGCCCCTCTTTTCTCACCACTTTAGGAAAGTGCCAAAAGCCGCAAATGTCCCTCAATATATAAATAGCATACATGAGGCTGATTGGATGAGCAGGTGGTGAACAAACATCCAGGTTCCACTGTATACATATAAAGTGGTTAAAAACCGTGCATCTTTATGGAAGCACTCTTAAAAATGTGGGGTGTATGTTCCTTGCCCAACAGCTGCCTTTATTATTAAAACCGACAACTCAGTGATATAGGGTTGGGGGAAAAAGTCCCTCCTAACAAAAAACATCACTGGTGGCAGAAATATCTTCGAGTAGTAGTGTTTCTTGATAGGAGGTACTTGTCCCACTACCCCTGCACCACTCAGTTGTCAGTTTTAATAACTACTAAAAAGGGCCACAAGACAATTTGTAAACCATGTTCTATGCATACGGTGATGCTAGATATTTAACTAGGTTTCCAGTTGAGTGCTTCTCCATGCACCGTCCCTTTCCACTCAAGGAGATACTAGTTACTAGATACGGTGGTGAGCTGATTCTATGACTTTTCTCCATTTTTGCTATTCAGAGACAACAGATGGCAATATTCATTACTTACTTGGATTTCTATATGACGGGGGTCGTCAATGAATTTTTCTATTAGCAGACGATCATCTCCAAAGCTTGACTGTGCCTCTTGTGATGAAAACCTAAACCCTTCCCTAAAAGCCGTGAAACAAAAATATGCTTAGAAATGTACGATAAAAAAAAAACCATGATGTATTCTTGAATATTACAAGCTTTGTCTTCATTTAGATTACCTTCCCCTATTACACAAAGCAACAATAGATGACAATTTATTTAGAAAGAACTACAAGAACTTAACAATGAAAAAAATAAACCTGGAGACAATACAGTCTACAGTAAAAAAAAAAAGGAGCAGTCAGTCAGTCCATAATCTACTATAAATGCAGCAATCAGTCCACAGCCTAGTATAAATCCTGCGGTCAGTCCATAGTCTAGTGTAAACGCCGCAGTCAGTCCATATCTAGTGCAAATGCTGCGGTTAGTCAGTCTGCAGTCTGATGTAAATGCTAGCATCAGTTAGCCCACATTGTAGTGTAAATGCTAGTCTGTCCACAGTATGCTATTCATGCTGCTGTTAGTCCAAGGTCTAGAGTAATTGCTGTGCTCAGTCAGAGCATGGTCTATATTAAATGTTGTTGTTGGTCAGTCCACAGTATAAATGCTGGTCATTTAATCCACAGTCTAATGTAGGTGCAAATTCCTCCTATATATACACACAATTCATATGTAAGAAAGGGGGTGACCTCTTTCTGGTTACTGTTGAAGGGTGTCTTTATAAACAGAGATCGCAATGACATCTGTATACGCATCATAGACACCTGTACAGGACATTTTACTCTTTACAAAACGTTGCATGCATATTTGTACGCATGAAACTTTCTTTGGTCCAGAGAGCTGTATCACCACAGCCCGTCTAATCAGTTTAGTCCCTGCCACCCAAATCATCAAGGCGTACCAGTTCATTATAAAAGCAATGTCTTCTAGTGGGACTAAAAATAAAGAATACATTTAAAAGGGTTTTCTGAGATTATTTTTTTTTTTTTACTGATGACCTATCCTCTGGATAGCTCATCAGTACCTGATCGGTGGGGGTCTGACACTCGGGATCCCCGCTGATCAGCTGTTTTGAGAAGGCAGCGGTGCTCGTTTGAGAGCTGCTGCCTTCTCACAGCTCACCAAGCACAGTGTTGTATATCATATAGCGACTGTGCTTGGTATCGCAGCTCAGCCTCATTCATCTGAATTGGGCAGAGCTGCTCCTAGGCCACGTGAACGATGAATGCAATGTCGCTGGCCTAAGAAATGCAGCAAGAAGGCCGCGGCCCTCACAGGAACGCCGCTGCCTTCTCGAACAGCTGATCGGCAGGGGTCCCTGAGGTCGGACCCCCACCAATCAGAAACTGATGACCTATCCTGAGTGTATAAATAAAAGAAGGCGGCACAGATAAACAAAAAATAGAATGGGTGCTTTGTCCAGGGGTATGGCTCCTTACCCAATGTAATAAGCAAAGAAATGGACAGCACTCCCAGTAAACAATACACAGTGGTTTATTCACCCACGTGGTACAAAGAGCCTTTCTCAAGCAAAGAACACAAGTGAAGTGCGAGATATATATAGCTCAAACATTTCATTAAGATCTTAATTGCATAATTAAAAAAGTGAACAAATCAATATACAAACCAATCATAAAAATGTACTGCGGTGGTGGAGATACATCGATGACATCTTCCTCATTTGGACTGGCGATTGTTCTCAATTGATTGAGTTTCAGACTTGTCTTAACAGTGTTAGGCTACTTTCACACTAGCGTTCGGAGCGGATCCGTCTGATGTTTCATCAGACGGATCCGCTCCGATAATGCAGACGTTTGCATCCGTTCAGAACGGATCCGTCTGCATTATTACTTAGAAAATTTTCTGAGTCTGAAAGTAGCCTGAGCGGATCCGTTCAGACTTTACATTGAAAGTCAATGGGGAACGGATCCGCTTGAAGATTGAGCCATATAGTGTCATCTTCAAGCGGATCCGTCCCCATTGACTTCCATTATAAGTCTGGACGGATCCGCTCGCCTCCGCACGGCCAGGCGGACACCCGAACGCTGCAAGCAGCGTTCAGGTGTCCGCTCACTGAGCGGAGCGGAGGCTGAGCGCTGGCAGGCGGATGCATTCTCAGTGGATCCGCCTCCACTGAGAATGCATTAGGGCCAGAAGGATGCGTTCGGGGCCGCTCGTGAGCCCCTTCAAACGGAGCTCACGAGCGGACACCTGAACGGTAGTGTGAAAGTAGCCTTAACAAGGATTTACAGTTTACTCTTGTACACTCTGATACTGATACAATTCTTGAAAACTACTGTCAGATACTATGAAGGGAAGTTACACAATTACTTATTTACTAAGCCCACTGATAAGAATGCCCTTCTGTGTTTTGACAGTAGTCATCCACAAAATATGGTGAAGCACTTACCCTTTTCTCAATTCCTTAGAGCCAAAAGGATTGTTTCTGATCCTGGTGTATTTGAATATACGTTAAATAATATGGTTAATACATTTCTACAAAGGGGTTATCCCCCTAAGCTACTTAATTCTCAAGTTGAAAAAATATATACCATTGATCGAAGTAAAACTCTGATGAGAAAGGAATCAAAAACAGTCCCACACCAGGATCCCTTTAATTTATAAGTATACTGAACACAGCAATGAAACGAACAATATCAAACGACATTGGGGTATCTTGGGAGGTTGTTTGGGACATATCCCTGAATTTAAGTCCCCACCCCTTTTTTCATACCGCAGATCTAGGAATCTGCGTGACCAACTGGTAAGGGCGGACATTGGCCCCAAATCTAGATTGACATAAAGCACTTTGACCCAACAGGGCTTGGGTAGTTTTCCCTGCCTTTGTTGTGTCAACTGTAGACTCATCTGTAAAGGTAGATTCTTTAGTAATCCTGTGACTGGCATTAGGTATCCCATACCTTTTCATCTCACATGCAACTTTAATTTTGTCATCTATGTTTTAACTTGTCCATGCAAATTGTTGTATGTGGGTGAGACCTCGACTGATCTAAAGACCCGCCTCAATAACCACAGTTATACGATTAGGAAAAAACGTCAAGATTTGCCTATCTTCAAACATTTCTCTTATTTGAATAATTCTGAAAGGGAACTAAAATGTTGGATCATCGATCACATCCCTTCACTTAGGAGAGGAGGTAATAGAGTATTGTTGTTAAAGAAAAGGGAGGTTTTTTTTTTTATTCATACCTTGAATTGTCTTAAACATAATGGTCTCAATATTGACTATAACCCTGGGTTGTATACATAAAGGATTGGTTTGCCCTATGATATTGCTTATATACTGTCTTTGGCTGTATCGTGAGTAAGTAGATGGTTAAATATGAACACAAGTAAGCCAATATGCTTATAATAGATTAATTGGTTTTCTTCTCCTTCCCTTTTTTTCACAGAACACAAGATGAACAAGGTGGAACGTTATGGAAGTTGAACATGTGTACCCATCGGAGAAAAAATTTCCCCATGCTGATTTATTATCAAGTTTTTTATATGGCTTTGTTCCAGGTTGTGCCAATATGTATGGTATTTTATTGCCCTGGTGTTATCAGGAGATCCCTGTTTTTGGCTGCGATAGGAGGAACCTAGGGGCGTTCTGTATAGCATGACCAACATGGTAGTGCCGAGTGTGCTTTCACTCTATGCCCATGAGGTTGGAGGTTTTACCCCTTTGACAAGGAGTATCCTCCCCATATAATGGTCCACCAGCATGCCTTTATTTTAGTTGCATGCTCCACTGACGGCATCATGAGGATTCGACTTTCTTACTCTTGATGCAACCTGGCGCTTGCGCATTGACACTTACTACACGCAGAGTTCAGCTTCTGACCGCATGTGGGACGCGATACATCTGATGGGTATGATTATGTTTTATTCCTGCGCTCCACCCTCTGTCATCTTATCACTTTTAGCACTTTACATTGCACCTGCGCTTAATCAGTACCACTTATGTATTTTATCAGTTTTTGTGGAAATATTTATGGATTTATGTGCAATCATGCATTTGTAATTTATATATTACCTATCACTTTATGCACTTTTGTATTTATTATCTTGACATTTTTATGATTCGTTTGTATTTTGATTTTTTCACTTTTTTAATTATGCAATTATGATCTTAATGAAACATTTAAGCTATATATATCCCGCACTTCACTTGTGTTCTTTGTATCACATGGGTGAATAAACCACCGTGTATTTTTTTTTTACTGGTGTATATATATATAATATATACACACACACACACACACACACACACACACACACACACACATATACACACACACACACGTACACTTTAAGAAAAATAAAAAAACACACACAATCTCCCATAGGGCTAAAATAGCTTAAAAATTAACAAGCTCTAGCTCTTTGAATGCAGCGATATATAACTAGACATGCTTTTATTGTGCAAATGTTGTAAAAAAAATAAAAGGATTCATATTTGGTATCGCCATAATCGCACTGATCTACAGAATAACAGTAAAACAATCTGACACGCAGTAAATGTTGCAAATTTAAAGTGCAAAAAGCAATAGAGGAACTGCTTCCCCCCCCCCCATTACCACCCCAAAAAAGGCAATAAAATTATTACAATAGATGTACCACAAAACGGTGTCACAAAAAAATACAATATGCCACGCAAACAACAAGCCCTCATATGGCAATATCAACACAAAAATATTTGCTCATTTTTGTTTGGGGCTGTGCCGCAGGAGAAAAAAAAACAACCACTCTGCGTCTTATTTCGGATTCTACAAAAATACTAAGAGGAGTATTTTTACTGTTTCAGAAAAAATGTAGTGTGTTCTCTGTATAGGACACATACTAATATAGCCTTTATTGATATTTTTGTGCCATTTGCTATATCTCACAAGACTAGTTTCACACTAATGTTGTGAGATCCGACGGGGAACAGCCTGTCCGTTCGCTCTGGATCTGGCATTGTCGGAAGTCACTGCGTTCCCGTTCTGCCTCATTAAACTATAATAGGAACCGGCGGAGATCCAGCCGCAACCTGGCAAACATGCAGAGAATCACCTGGACAACAACTGCAGCATGTTTGCCGGGTTGTGGTTGATCTCCGCCGGTCCCCATTATAGTTTAATGGGGATGGATGGGAAAGCAGTGGCTTAACCACCTAACTGTTTTGCCCGAGTCCAGCTCGGGCAGTGGGAAAAGTAGCTAACTGGAGGGGGAGGGCTGCTTTAGATGCTGCCATCTCCAGAAGGGTAGCAGCTAGAAACATGCAACTGGTCTTGTTTGAAAGCTGACAGTCCAGGATTTCATACAGGACCAAAATGACAGCTAAAGTCTGAGCAACAGAGGAGAAATCGCTGTTAGAAATTGAGTCGGGAATATTCGCAGGTAAACCCTGTTTTTACTTTCACTTTCAGCTGCATTCACAGCATCCCGATTTCCAGTTTTGGAATGTCAGCTTTCAAACAAGATCAGTTGCATGTTTCTAGCTGCTACTATTCAGTAGATAGCAGCATCTAAAGCAGCCCTCCCCCTCCAGTTAGCTACTTTTCCCACTGCACGAGCTTGACTAGGGTATAACAGTTAGGGGGTTAAGGTAATGCCAGATCCAGAGAGACCTGGCAGGCTGTTTCCTGCCGGATCTCGCAACATTAGTGTGAAACTACCCATTGTTAGACAGATCTTCTGTTCTGTCCACACAGAGGTCCTGTCCAAAAGATGGCCCCTGATGAGAGGGTCATGTGACCAGACATCACTCAGCCTCCTCTATTCTAATACACTGCACCTGCACAAAACTCCCAACAGTGCAAGTGCAGATGGCAGGTGCAGCGTAGTTGAATGGAGGAGAATAAATGATTTGCCTGGTCACATGACCATTCATCAGCAGCCATTTTATGGACAGGATCTCTAAAATACTTGGCCAACAAGGGGGTATACCTTATGAAATATAGAAAATGGAGCAGAATATTGTGATGGAAATAGTCAGAACTGTAGTGAACTCTGGTCAAGTTGTGTATGCCCTGTAGCTTAAAGGCCCGACAGATTTTGTTTTTCCTGTCTTTCTTATGATGTTGATAAAAATGCTAACCTTTAGAGAAGATGCTGCAAAAGCGTTTTAACTACTAACATGCTGTTAGTATGGTCTGCAAGTATTGCTTTATATGAATATTCAAATCCAATTACTAGTTTCGATTTCCACCCTCTTGGCAGTATGCCTTTTTTGTTCCGTTACCTAAAAAACTGTAGGTTTTGATAAATGGGACATTTTCTTAAGACTTGTGTGTTTCCCCCGAGCTCGTATATTCTTTTATCTAATCAGGAGCTGTGCTTCAAAGGCAGAAGAGTGTGGATTACGCTCACAATATCAACAAAGGCTATATAAGTAACTGCCATATAGTCATCTTACAGCCACATTTAACAGTAACTAGACAGAAGCCAACCCCTTAAAGTGTTTAGATTTAAAAACACCATTCATAAAATGCACTTTAAAAAAAATCATGCTTATTTCAGCATAACACTACAGTCTCTCTTGAGCACATAATAGAAAACAATTGTAACAGCAGACTCACATACCACATCTCTCACTCCCTGGTGGTTTACCAGTGCTTTTATCATAAAAGTAAGTCACCATACTAGCCATTGACCGCATCCTTAGCGGTTAATGCTCTGAAGCATGTGTCTATTGATAACCCACAAAGGGATTCCTGATTTAACAAAAATCAATATGCCTAATTAGGTAATCTTTCCATCAGGTAGAAATATAATTAATACACTAGGAGTTATCGGCATTGGATACTTTTCCAGCTTTAGTGTGGGTTTCCACATTGAAGTTTTCTGATGCAGTTTTTGAAGCCAAAACTAGATGTCGATTATAAAAAGGACAGCAAGTATAAAGAAGATTCCTGGTCTTGGCACAAAAAAATTGCATCAGAAAACTTGAACATGGAAACCCAGCCCTCAAGGTTGTTGTTCGTAGAAGCCAGTAGAGGGCCACAGAGAAACAGAACTCACTGACAAAAAATAAAAATATAAAAAATAACATACCCAGATACAAATGTCAGATTGCTGCAAAACTCAGTATGCAGTTTGCATGTCTCAGGCAGAAATGTAAATGATTACAGGTGTGGTCTGATTATACATTGGACCTTGCCACAAGAGGGTGGAAAAGTGCTTCCCTAACTGCCCTATTAAAAAGGTTCTCAGAGATTACTTTTGGGTACTGTACCTCTTGGTGAGAATTTGTTGACTGCTAGACATGTCTCTCCAATGCACTTGGATGCAACATTTTGCCCAGTTGACAGACTTTGGGAAGGGAGCACCATTTTACTGAGAGAAGCAGAATGGTCATTTGTAAGAATTGCCCATCTAGGCCATTCTGATCAAGCTTTTAGGAGGTGTTGGGAGCAGTGTTTACATGAGTGAACAGGTTCCAGACGGCCCAGACAGGAGAAGCTCCCACAGTTTTGTTGTCCACCACCCAGATGCAGGTGTCATCTTAATTACACATCCCTGTCTCTGGTCGGACCATATTCAGGTGCTTAGCAGAAGAAAGTTTGGTGTCATTGAAAAGGAAGTTTGATTATTGAAAGGTTTGCTTTTGTGCTGTTTAACAATGTAAGATTTTTCTTAACCACTTCACATCCGGGCCATTTGCCCCCTTCCTGACCAGGGCTAATTTTGCAAATCTGACATATAACACTTTATGTGGTAATAGCTTTGGAACGCTTTTACTTATCCAAGCCATTCAGAGATTGTTTTCTCGAGACACATTGTACTTCATGATAGTCATAAATTTGAGTCAATATATTTCACCTTTATTTATGAAAAAATCCTAAATTTACCAAAAATTTGGAAAAATTAGCAATTTCTCTGCTTTTAAATACCTCAAAATATTTATTACTTAACATTCCCCATATGTCTACTTTATGTTGGCATCATTTTGTAAATGTAATTTTATATTTTGGGGACATTAGAAGGCTTAGAATTTTAGAAGCAATTTTGTTAGAAAATTGCCGAAACCCACTTTTTAAAGGACCAGTTCAGGTCTGAAGTCACTTTGTGGGGCTTACATAGTGGATACCCCCCATAAATGACCCCATTGTAGAAACTATAACCCTCAGGTTAATTAAAACTGATTTTACAAACTTTGTCAACCCTTTAGGTGTTCTACAAGAATTAAAGGAAAATAGAGATCACATTTAAAAATTTCAATTTTTTGGCAGATTTTCCATTTTAATCCTTTTTTTTCTTTAACACATCGAGGGTAAACAGCCAACCAATACTCTATATTTATTGCCCTAATTCTGCGGTTTACAGAAACATCCCAAATGTGGTCGTAAACTGATGTAAGGGCACACAGCAGGGCGCAGAAGAAAAGGAGGTTTTTGGAAGGCAGATTTTGCTGGTTTTTAGATGCCATATCTCATTTGAAGCTCCCCTGATGCACCTTTACAGTAAAAACTTCCAAAAAGTTACCCATTTTGGAAACTAGGGGATAAGGTGCCCGTTTTATTGGTACTATTTTGGGGTACATATGATTTTTAATTGCTCTATATTACATTTTTTGTGAAGCAAGGTAACCAAAAAATGTCTGTTTTAGCTGCGTTTTAATTTTTTACAACATTCATCTGACAGGGTAGATCATGTGCTATTTCTATAGAGCAGGTTGTTATAGATGCAATGATATCACATATGTCTACTTTTTTTCTTTTTTTGAGTTTTACATAATAAAGCATTTTTGAAAAAAAATTATGTTTTTGTGTCTCCATTTTCTGAACGCCATATTTTTTTTTATTTTTCTGCTGATAGTCTTGTGCAGGGGCTCGTTTTTTGCAGGAAGAGTTGACGTTTTTATTGCTACCATTTTTGGGTACATATAATTTTTTGATCATTCATTATAATACTTTATAGGGCAAGGTGACCAAAAAAAATTGTTGTTTTAGCACAGTTTTTATCTATTTATATTTACAGTGTTCACCCGAGGGGTTAGGTCATGCAACATTTTTATAGAGCAGATCGTTACGGACGTGGCGATACCTAATATGGAGTGTTATTCACCTGAACACATGGTATCGATCCTCACGTGACTGACCCTTGTTCTGCCACAACATTTTCAGGTGGAGAATGCGGGCACCACAACAACGCTCCAAGCTGCAGACCCCGATACGGAGACCAAGATCCAGGAAGACCGCGGTAAGTAACCCATTGTGTTACTGCCTGTCTCCTGAGCTCTGCTTGCTGTTCTGCAGTGTGCCTGCACCATGTTCTGGTGAATGTTTTGCTTAATTTCCCCTATATGTGCAAACTGTCTCTAGGCGTATGAATGCACGAATGTGAGAGTGGCTGAGATGAGCTGAATCTAGGAAGGGTCTGATCCTGCTCCCCCTGGGCCAAGCTGAAAGTCTAGAGCTCGCTGACTGGTTTGTCCCCGTCTCTGGAGGCGAAAAAGGTTGACGGACCTATCTTGGAGGAAACTGTGAGAAGTGGCATTGTATAAAGCTGTCCAGTAAGATTGGATAAGGGCCCTGCAGTTCCTTGTTGGTACCTGAAAAAGGCGCCAGAGGTCAGGGGTTGCTCCAATGTTATATCATGTTGTATGGTTTCACATGTACTGAGTGCCTGCTGATAATGCATGAGGAAGAATTATTGCGTTGTTGCCAACTCCTGTGCTGTATAGTATATACATGCATGGGTATTATGATACCAGTTTGGATTGGATGGTTGCAGTTATAATAATTTGGATAGCAGTGTTTGTGTGCTTCCTGTGCCATAGAAAGAACATAAAGGGGTTTAAGGGGTTTCCAGAGCGTAACCACAGAGAGAATGTGTGGGTTACTCTGTGTATGGGCAAGACTACACTGTAATGTTGCCAACCAGTGGATAGTGCTGCCTCGGAAGCGTGACCACAGCACCACTGGTAGTAGAGAAAAGTGGCGCCGCCTCAGAAGTGTGTCCACGGCACCACTAATAGTGCTGCCTCCGAAGTGTGTCCAACAGCACTGTTGTAATTCACCAGGTGTGTGAGTACCTGGATAGTGAATTACAAGGAGCCATCCACGGGATGGGGGCTACACAGAGTAAACGTTCCTCTGAAATGGAAGCAGAGAAATGGGTCTCTGCAATAGATATTGTGCAATGCGCAAAGGGCACTGAAGCAACAAAAGACAGTAAACAAATGTTAAAGAAATTGGGAGCAGGTGTGAATGGAACATTGGATGAATCAGTATTTCTTACTAACTTTAAGGGGTGGTTGGAGGACCATAACAAATATGACCAGGCCACAATGTGGTATGATGTAGCCCAGGGAATGACTATGACTGCCCATAAGGCAAAAGACACCGACAAAGGGACAGTGTATGAAATATGGGCTGTGATTAAATTGTCAACAAAATAATTAATCATCCCTCATGAAGTATGGTCTATTAGCCCCCATAACCCACAAAAATCTCTCTCGCCAACAGCACCACCTCCATATAATGGCCCGGAGGGGTGAACATGTCCTAAGTGTGGACAACAAAACCCAGACTCGGGAGAGAGATGCTCAGTATTGAAACAATAAGACCCTCCCCACAGTCAGAGCTGGGCAAGCGGAAACACATGATTATAATGTTTATTGGCCATGGACCCCTAGTGAGTTGCTGCCCATCTGTAACACTTTGCCAGACCCCCGTACTGTCCCCAGTACTATCCTTCGTAAATTGGGCGGATCTGGAGAGTCTTCTTGAGACAAAAGAAGGGGAGGTACTTAAGAATCAAATGTTGGCAAAGGCCCCTGATGCTGTCCCTATAGATAAGGCCACAGACCAGTCGGACCAGGAATTTATCATGGCCCTTAAACCCTGGGTAAAAGAGCAACAGGACAATCAGACTGATACCTTTATGACGCAAACACAAGATGCTAAACTTTATGACGCAAACACAAAATGCAAAGCAGACTGTAGCGGACCACGCCACAGCTTTAGAACAGCTCTGGCTTGACTATGGGTATGAGAAAGGAGACAGTAAGGACATGAGACTACTAAAACATACATTCATGTCTGGATTAAAAGCACCCATACAGGATGCTGTAAAAAAAGGACCTGCCGTTTCCCTGACCTAGTGGCCATAGCAAAGGGAGCTGAGCTAGACTTACAAAAATAAAAAAAAGCCAATAATGGCTAATCAACCCTTCAAACCAAAGGGCAGGCTCCAGAAAAAGGTACCAGGTGGAGCCTGGTCTCCACGTAACTGGGACCAGGTAACTTCATGGAATTGTGGGGAAAATGGGCATTATTCAGTCAAATGTCCCCAGAAAGGTCGCAACTTGGTTGGGATCTCGCCGTGTTCCACCCACCCTGGGCCCAAGACCAAGATACAGCTTACAGTGGGTAGAACAGTGTTGTAATCCCAGGGGAGTATAATAGCTATAGCAATCCTCAGAGTAAATATAGATGCTCCCCCCACACATCAGACGAGGCTCTAAATTGAGGGTAAAACAGGAACTCTTTAATGGGGCTACCTGTCAGACTTTTATGCAAGTCTTCCAGCAAGGGACACTCCCCCTGGGGACCTTGTGGAAGACAGATCATTTTTACATTAGTCAATCACTTGCATTTACAGTATTGAAACACTCCCAGCAATTTTAGACAACCCCCATCTGCCTGTGATACAATTAACAAAATACAATGGGCCTTGTTTGTGACGCAATCAACAAATACAATGGGCATTTCCTGTGACACAATTAAAGCGAACCTTTCACCTGGATTTCACTTAATAAACTATTACCAGTACCTTATAGATTATCCTCATTCTGTTCCAATGCATTTTTGTGACGCTTTCCTGGGATGTATATTCATGAAAAAAACGACTTATAAAGTCCTCGTCTCCAGCTCCTGAAGTCACGGTAGAAGTCAAGGGGGTAGCCCTTCCCTCACTCCAGGCTGTAACTCCCCTGCCCTAACCCCTCCTCTAAGCAGTGCAACTGACACCCGGCTCAGTCGCCGGGACCGCGCTTGTACAGGCGGCGCATGCGCCGTCGGACTTTAGCGTGATCCTGTAACTGGAGACGAGGACTTTCTAAGTCGTTTTTTTCATTAATATACATCCCAGGAAAGCGGCACAAGAATGCATTGAAACAGAATGAGGATAATCTATAAGGTACTGGTAATAGTTTATTAAGTGAAATCCAGGTGAAAGGTTCGCTTTAACAAAATACAATGGGCTCTGCCTGTGATACAATTACCATACACAATTAACTTAATCACTCACAGGCAGAAAACACACATTTTTCCCAAAACACAGAAAACACCTCAAAACCCCACATATCCCCCTAAATTATGGCTTTCCTGCCCAAAACAGTTCCACAGATTTAGCGTGTGCAGCCGGTCTATCTTCTCCTTCCAGAATGCACATGGGCCATAATCCATTATACAAAAAACACTCCCATCTTGCGCTTCTGCACAGGAGGAGAAATTGAAGTCACTCACTGATGCATGAACATTGGGTAAGGGACTGAGAATTAATTGTTACATAGATTCTAGGTATGCTTTCGGGGTAGCACATGACTTTGGTTTGCCCGATGAAGTCAGAAATCCCCTAGTTTTCCAGATAACACGAATTAGGAATTTAGAGGCAGTACAGAGCCTCATAGAGGCCCTAGAGCTGCCCACAGAGGTAGCCATTGTTAAAGTAACAGCCCACATGAAGAAAGATGATCTGCAAGCCGTGGGAAACGCTCAAGCTGACCAAGCAGCCAAACAAGCAGCCAGTCTGCCACTCCTGACATTGTCTTTGCCAACTACACCAGACTTATCGCTGTTGCAAGAACTACAGGCTCAGATAATGTCTCAAGACAAAAAAGTATGGATGGAGGCGGGGGCCACAAAGGCAGGAGAGTTTTGGCAGGTAAATGGTCGAACAGGTTTGCCTCAAAGTTTGTATCCAATGATGGCCAATTTTGCACATGGCCCTACTTATTTGTCAAAAGGAGCTATGAGCGCACTAGTGTTAGAACATTGGCTTGCCCCTGGAATTCAGACCCTCTTTGAAAAATTTGTTCAGGGTTGTCTTACATGTGCCAGACATAACCTTGGGAGGTTCGTAAAGACCCCCAAGAAACACACTCCCAAACCTGTGTACCCGTTTCAAAGAGTGCAGGTGGATTACATACAGCTACCCAAGGTGGGCACGTATGAGTATGTCCCTGTAGCCATTGATGTCTTCTCAGGCTGGCCAGTAACTACGGCTACGGCCAAAAACACTGCTAAGAAAATATCGTCAGAAGTAGTCTGCAGATATGGGATTCCAGAGGTGATAAAGTCAGACAGAGGTACTCACTTCACTGAGGAGATAATAGGACACATACTGAAGACCCTAGGGATCACACAATCCCTGCACACTCCCCATCACCCGGAAAGCAGCGGAAAGGTGGAAAGACTTAACGGGACTATTAAATTCAAATTCCAGAAGTATTTAGACTCACACAGTTCTATGAACTGGGTAGAAGCTTTGCCAGTAGTATTATATGCCATCCGCACTACTCCTACTGGACAAGAAAAGCTTAGTCCTTTTGAAATTTTATTTGGCTCTGCGCCAAGGACAGGGTTATATTTTAAGTGTGATCAGATATGCCGGCTTGAGCAGATAGTGCATTGGGACTCCGGGTCCCCACTTCAATTTGAAGCCATATGGAACCCATGGAGATCCTATCGACGCTTCATACTGACTTAGTTGCATTAAACTCTGCAATACTATTTAAGTGCATGTCTGTATTATCTGAGTAGCAGCCTCTTACATGGTAATGAGCGGGTCTGTGTATATATGGATGAGACTTGCAGACAGCAATTTCTTGGTACCTAAATGTCCCTGGAAACGTTGGTGGTATACGATTCTGGAATAGGAAATATGTATCACTTTTTTCCTTCCTTTTTTTTCCCTCAGACCAACTTTCCCCCCTACCTATTTTCATGTTTTGAGTTTGGTTTAAGGTTTAACACATGGTGATCAGTGCTACGTGACTAAATGTTCTCATATAGATATACTTTATTCGAAATGTTTGACTACACCACCGACTGACTATAACGTCATATACTTTGAATCTGATGCTCACTATGTCATCTCTTTTCTATCTCCTATTTGAATGGATATGCATTCCTTGTGTCAAACGGTCATTATAATTGTCTCATTTGCAGAAAAAATAATAAAAAGAGTTTTAAAACAAACATACTTGGTAGAGTTGCATGAAAATCTGTCAAAAGTGCATTCACGTGTTTTCTCTTCTATACCAGATCCTAATTCTCTTGAAGGTACACACTCTCTGGTTCCTGGAGATTGGGTAGTCCTGAAGAGGCATGTGAGAAAGACCTTGGAGCCAAGGTTTGAACCATGTAGCTAAGATAAAGGGACGCTTTGTCAGTTTACCACAGGTATATGTGTGGGAAACAGATTGTAGAAACACTACTCTGGTATTCAATATGGAATTTGCGGGTACTCCATGTAACATAGTGGATACTGACTGTAACAGTTTATGCTTCTGTCCAACTATGAAAGCTTCTTGTTCCCCCAGGTGTGCCTGTCCAGGAGAAACAGACGAGGACCAATGGAATTGTGAGACCAAATTGTATGGTACTATGATATGATTTCAGGGATGGCTGGGAAATCATGGTAGGATGAAACCAGGACTATACTACATTTGTGGTAACAGAGCTCAATCATGGCTCCCCATGGGGGCATGGGGCAACTGTACCATAGGAAGTTGTCCCAGCCATCAGACCACGCTCAAACATTTTATTTACAGGTGCACCTGAAACCCTTCTTGAGATGACTAGAAATAAACAAGAGCTATTCACATCAGCAGATAAAGCCTGGATGTGGTTCCCTTTCTGGACAGGTTGGGGAATTGAGTTAGAAAACACAATCAAATACAGCCACCACAGGAGCTGTTCCTACTCATAGGACAAGGTTGAGTCCTACAAGGCTACCGCAGTATACAAAAACCCAAAATCTAAAAAAGGGCAGTAGTAAAACTTAACTTTTAATGATTTGTCCAAAAGGTCAAAAAGCCCCAATGTAACCATGAAGCCACACCAATTAGACAATAAGCATCACAAAATCCATATCAGACACGTGTATGTTGAATACTTAAATCAACCCGTATTCTGTAATATACACACTGCTTACCCGAATAGATGTATGGGTAGAGGTAGGCAAAATCAACGTCCACACTATTTAATTCACGTCCTAACAGATAGATGAATTGGGACTCTCTTGTTTTCACAATCCTCAAACACGTCACCCCTTCATCGTCTAATTGAATAGTGTATAGTATTTGAAAGGACAGTAAAGAGATAGAACCCTATCAATGATAATTCAAAAGGGTGCTAAGAAACCTACCCACAGGTGCTCAGATAAATAGAAAATAATGTCCCTACGCGTTTCATTCATTTATATAGCCCCAAACTCATCAGGGGACACGGGGCTAGTGCAACGCTTATGCAGGATAGTCCATTCCTAGAAAAGTCGTCCTAAGGGGTGTATGGTCGCACCTCCAGCAATGTTCACCCATAAACGGTACATGACGCCACACTGGTATAGGGGATGCACATATCTACAGTGGCTTCTACCCTATGTTACAATACCCTTACCGTTTATGGGATAACATCAATAGATTGATTCAGTTCTGACCAATTAAAAGTATTATTTGTGTACCAATCAAAAGTTATTGTTGAAATATTTGTAAACCAATCATGTCAATACTTTAAGAGGTTACACCCTTGGAAGGGGAATAAATATAGGGCAAAGGACATTCCCTTTTTTGGATCCTGGCAGAGTTTTGAACTGCGCGCTGACCTCTGTCATTTTCCTCAATCAACGTAATTTACCTGAACACGTGGTATCGATCCTCACGTGGCTGATCCTTGGTCTGCGACAACACAGACCTGATTACAAGTAATTAAGGTGTGTAAATGCACAAAACAATCAACAATAGACCCTTCTTTTCCATTTCAGTTCACATAACACTGTGAAATAGATATATATATATATATTTTTTTTTTTTATTTATTTATTTTTTTACAGGATTATCGCTGTCAAGAAACTTACCCTAAAGAGGAGATTTACTAAGCAAAATGCAACAGGATTCTGTCATTGATCATCTACTATGGAGAGGTAAGCTCCAGACTGGACCAGGAAAGCTGTGGATGTTGTATATCTTTCTTGCCATTGTTAATGTCAAAATGATCATTAGAAAAATCTATGTACTGTTCTTTAAAATATTTGTACATTATAATTAGCTTGTCCTATGTCATCTTTTTTCTAAATACAGCCATTCCCTTAATTATCTTCTTTGACCTTCTCTGCACCTGCTCTACTTAAGTCACACATGTTCCCATCAGTTGCACACAATATTACACGTGTGGTCTGGCTAGTGCTTTATATAGTGGCAAAAAAATGTTCTTGTCATGACACCTATATCTGTTTTGATGCATCCTATGATTTTATATATCGGTTAAAAGAAGAGGTCCTAATACTGACCCCTGTGGTACCACACTGGTGACTGTGACCCAATCTGAGCATGTACCTCCCTCTGCTTCCTATCACAGAGCAGGTGTTAACTAATTTACACATATACTCCCCTAGTCACAGCACTCTCATTTTAAGTACCAAACTTTTATGCAGTACAGTATTAAATGCCTTTTGAAAGTCTATTACTCTGTTAAGAGGACAGGAGGTTTTGCCGGCCTCCAAGAGGGAGGCTGTGGTAGTGGTAATTCCAAAACCGGGTAAGGATCCGACGTTTCCGGAGTCCTACAGGCCCATCTCCCTCCTCCCAGTAGATGTAAAAATATTGGCAAAAATATTGGCCATCCGCCTAAACAGGGTTATTAATACTTTAATACATGATGACCAATCAGGATTTATGCCTGATAAAAGCACGTCTATCAACCTAAGGAGGCTTTTCCTTAATATTCAACGGCGAGTGAATACGGGGGGTGTAGGGCAGTGGTTTCTCCCGACGCTGCCAAAGCCTTTGACAGAGTCGAATGGGACTATCATGAAAATTATGGGGTTTAGCCCGGGATTTTTATCCTGGGTGAAACTTTTATATAGATATATATGTCCAGAGTTAGGGCAAATGGAAAGCTTAGTCCGCAATTCTCGTTGTATCGTGGGACTAGACAGGGGTGTCCTCTGTCCCCACTCCTATTTGCAGTGGCCATTGAACCGTTAGCGTGTACACTGCGTGAGTCACCGGATTGGACGGGGCTTCCGTTGGGTCCTCATGAAGAACGAGTCTCCCTATACGCAGATGACCTGCTATTGTACATTGGTGACCTGGAGCGGTCGATCAATCCAGTGATGCAACATATTACTGAATTTGGCCTCCGATCGGGGTTACATATCAAATGGGATAAATCAGTGTTAGTTCCGCTTGATACGCTCCCTCTCCATATGGATTGGTCAAAGATTCAATTACAAATTGTTGATAAATTTAAATATCTTGGTGTCCTGATTGCATCAAGAGTTGTGGACTATGTTAAACTTAATATAGACCCCCTGTTAACTAAATTTCTGGATAAGGTCTCCGCCTGGTCCAAGCTCCCGCTTTCAGTGGTGGGAGATGCAATTTGATTAAGATGATCCTGATGCGCAAACTGCTATATCTCTTACACAACTCACCTGTTTGGGTTCCCCAAAGGTTATTCTATAAAATTCAAGGCATTTTCCGATCACTTATATGGAAGAAAAAGCAACCTAGAATAAAACTGGAGACATTGCAGAGAGGCAAGGAGGTCTGTCTGTACCAAATCCCTGGGTGTATTATGTAGCTGCCCAATTGCAACATTTAAAGGGTTGGGGGCAACGTATGGAAGGAGGGCCCTCAGCACGTATAGTATCTTATGTGGGAAAGCAAGACAAACCAATCGGTGTACCGGAAATAGGGAGAGTACAAGGTGTTAGGGATGTGTGAGATCTGGTCCAAATTTAAAGATATTATTGGCCTTACTGTACTCTATGGACCTGCGCCTTTGTGGCGAAACCCGAAGCTTCCGGAGATATTTAAACTAGAGGGGTTTTCTCCTTGGGAGAAAAAGGGTGTCCTCAGTCTAAACCAGGCATGCTCAACCTGCGGCCCTCCAGCTGTTGCAAAACTAAAACTCCCAGCATACCTGAACAGCCTACAGCTATCAGACTACAGCAGAGCATTGTGGGAGTTGTAGTTTTACAACAGCTGGAGGGCCGCAGGTTGAACATGCCTGGTCTAAACCATATTCAGGAGGATGGTAATAAGAAATCCTTTGCACAGCTACAAAGAGAGTTTGCACTCCCGCACTCAACGTTCTATCAATTTTTACAACTGAGGCACGCATATCAGGCGCAGTTTGCGGGGAGTGCAAAGGTTTTAGCTACTCCAACGATTATGCAGCAGCTATTAAGCAAGGACAATACGAAGGGGTTGATCTCCTTGTTATACAGACATATTAATGGCATAATTTCTCCTTCAGAGACCCTTCCGGTTAAAGATAAATGGGAGGCTGAAGTAGGACATAATACTCAGGAACAATGGAAGGATATGCTGTCCCTAACGCCCTCTTTGACTCTTAATGAAGCACAGCGTCTGTCACAATTATACTTACTACACAGGGTGTACAAAACCCCTGTTTTTATGTATAAGATAGGCCTTCGGCCTGACTCATGTTGTCCTCGGTGTGCAATGGAAAATGCATCCTTAATACACATGTTTTGGACGTGCTCTAAATTTAGAAAAATTTTGGAAGGAGATAGTGAAGCTTATTAAGCAAGTTACGCAGATAGACATACCATGTAACCCTAAAATGTGTCTCTTGGGTCAATTGGATGTGGAGGTCCAGGGTAATGATATATTTCTTTGTATACAAAGAATGCTCTTTAAAGCACGTATATTAATAGCTAGACATTGGATTGCACCTGACCCTCCCACGAGATGGGAATTTGTTAACAGACTGAACGTTATTCTGCGTTATGAGAGAGGTATCTATCTGAAGAGGAAACGTCCAAATAGGTTTATGTCTGTGTGGGGGGAATTGGGTGTCTGATCCAGGATTAGTCTCAAGGGCGCTAGCAGAGGAATGTATCTGAGATCAAATGTCTGGGTTAGGTAGATTACGGTAATCTTGTTCACACGCTATAGACCACATTATGCTGTGTGGATCGCTGAGCGATGGAGCTTGACTCTGTGGATTGCCCCAAACTCGTGGAGAAATATAGGATATGCTCTGTTAGCAATCATAGGATATCGTGTGGTGTTGGGTTGGCTGTCTCGCCGCACAATGCAATATAATGCAGTACTGTACAACACTAGACAATACAATGCACTTTTGGTTATGGGCTAGGGTTGGGGTGGAGGGGGGGTATTGAAAATGGGGGAAAAAATATGTCAAGCACGCGGCGTAATGAAGACAACAACTAATAGACATTGTAATATTGATGCACTTTATTGTGTCAACAAATGTCACTTGCTGATTGTCATTTTGCTGCAATTTGCTCGACAATAAAAAATACACTGATTTAAAAAAAATAAAAAGAGGATAGGTTTCATCATTATCATAGACAGAGTCCTCCATAGATTTCCATCTTCATTTGAACTTGCAAAAAGTTGCAAATGAAGATAAATGTGACAAGCTCTGCCCACTCTCTGCCCTCAGCACGTCCTTTTCTCAGAAAGTAGTGAGGACGGCACAGAAACGCCACTTGCGATCTGTCACACGTGGCATTTAAAAAGTCACAAACACGTTTATGACGTTTTCTGCCACTTTTCCCTTGTGTGAGCCATAAGGTGGAGTTCACACTAGCGTTCGGGATTCCGTTATTGTTTTCCATTATAACAGGGTTATAACGGAACATAACGGAATTTATAGGATGGCATGCAAAACAGAAGCCTTTAAGTGGCATTCCGTTTTGCTCCGTCCTAATAGAAGTCTATGGGAAAACATAACTGATATGTCTGGGTCCCATTATGCAAGATGGAAAACAAAGTCCTGTCGACAGGACTTTGTTTTCTGTCTTGCATAATGGGAACCAGACGGATCAGTTTTGATTCCAATAGACTTCTATTAGGACGGAGAGCAAACGGAATGCCTTTTAAAGGCGTCCGTTTTACATTCTGTCATAATGCAAGTCTATGGGCAGCAAAACGGATCCACCCTTCCGTCTTATGGATTCCGTTATGTTCCGTTATAACTCTATTATAACAGAAAGCCATAATGGAATCCCTGCCGCTAGTGTGAACCCACCCATATTGATAAATTTCATAAAGTTTCTGCTTGTCTAGTTTTATTCCATATTAAATGAACTGTAGTTTTGGTCACTGTCTTCCTCTGTGAAACAAAGACGAGGGGTAGGGAGATATCTAATCACTTAGAAAGCTGATTGCCGCACTAGCATTACAACAAGAAGAGATTTCCGTCTCGGCAATCATTGAAAGATAAAATACACCTTTTCCCTCCTTTCCTAGTAGAAGCCAAACTGGATACATCTCATTATAGCAATGCAGGAAAACCTCTCTACAATGAGCTAGAAAAGGGTTTCTGTTTTCACATGATGAGATCCTGTATGGTAATGAATATACAGCTTTGGGGAATATCCACTTAAGAAGTCTTTAAGACTTTGGTGCGGCCTCATCTGGAATATGCAGTTCAGTTCTGGGAACCAGTCCATAGAAAGAATGCCCTAGAGCTGGAGAGTGTACAAAAGAGAGCGACTAATCTGATGAGGGGCATGGAGGGTCTTGGGTTATGAGGAAAGATTAAAAGAACTACATTTATTTAGTCTTGAGAAGAGATGTCTAAGGGGGAACATGATTAACCTATACAAATAATGGGCCGTACAAAAAATATGGTGAAAAGCTGTTCCATGTGAAATACCTTTAAAAGACAAGGGGCACAGCCTCCGACTAGAGAAGAAAAAGTTGTCTCCAGAAGCGTCAAAGCTTCTTTACTGTAAGAACTGTGAATCTGTGGAAAAGACTTCCTCAGGACGTGGTCACAGCAGGAACAGTGGACAGTTTTAAAAAGGGCCTAAAAAAATTATTTAAAGTGAATGACAACGCTTATGAAAATGTGTAGAAATTTGGATCTCACTTCCTTTTCTAAAATTCAGGTCCCCTCCTACCCCTTGGTTGTGATGGACTTATGTCTTTTTTCAACCGTATTAACCATGTGAGACTGGAGCGCTTGAAAGACTAAGAAAAATGTAACCTTTTTGAAATGAGACATTTCAAAGGGTTCAGGGAAACAAAGGGTCCCAGATTTACTAATGCGTAAGTGTCAAAAATCGGTCTAAAAAAATCTGGCAAGGCCTTGAGAAAGCATCGGGAGACGTCTCTGCACTGCATGTGTTACAACAAACTTTTTAGTTTAAATAAAGTTTTTCCTGGAGAGTGGCGCTGGATTCCATATCTTCACTGGTGATTAGCTAGATCCTTGTGTGCCAAATCTTCAGTATGAAATTCTTTACTAAATTTTGTACTTCTCCAAAACATTCTGAGATAAAGTCAATATTATGTAGTTTACATGAGTACAGATTATTTATCCATCTCTCAAGGGTATTTGCATGTAACTTGATAAATCCTAACATAATGCTGGTGATATATACTATATATCTAGTATTTGCACAATTAGGTCTTAAGGAAATCCAAAATGAGAACAAACTGAGGTAAAAATACAACCTTACATACGGTATGTTACTTTGTATCACAATGACAACAATAAAAAAAAAAAGAGCGCAAAGAAGCAATTAGAAGTAGACAGGCTATATAGACTTCAGATAACTTTGAAGTGACAGTTCAGCACATATCCTCAAAACAAAGATGTAGAATTTGATCGTATTAATCAAAGTTAACAGTGTGGACAGCAGCTCACCTGGTCTCTTCATCATCCCAAGCAATCCTCATGCCTTTACCACCACCACCCGCTGAGGCCTTGATCATGACGGGGTAGCCTAACAGCAGGGAGCAATTAAACACAAGTTGAGGCTTTGATCATCTGGTCATACGAACATGACAGTTTGGCATGCCCCAGTACAGTAAACAATATTAATATATATTTTTTTTTAACTTTTAATCTGTGTCATGTTTGAGTTATCCCCCAATAGATATGTTTTAATGAAAACGAGTAAGTTTTGTGGATTTGTTAGTTTTTAGCGTGATAATATAAATGGAAAGCCATAATCTCAAAATACAGATGCTTCTCATTTTTATAAAGAAATCCTGTAAACTGCCTTTCACTATTGTATTACATAGTGTCATAAATTCGTTGTTGCTGTATGGGGTGCTAGTTCCAGTGCCGGAGGCTGCAGGGAACTATTGTGGTAGGGGTGCAGGGTGATGGACCCTCACTGACTGGATATTTATGTCCTATTCTGAGGACAGGTCATCCATATCAGGAGCCTCCAAAACCCCTTTAAATGCATTATTGGTGTAATAATGGGCTAGCACATATCTATTTAACCTCTGGTATCTTCACCTATCTGCAAAATAGGACCCACTTGTCCCACCTGGTGAGACCGCTGTCAGCTGCTGCATCCAGGCATAGAATAAATAGAGAGATGGCTGTGCATGTGATCGATTCTCTTCTATGGGTGTTACGGAAACAGCCATCTTACAGTGTAAAACATGTTTGACTGAATTGTGATCTATATAATATGACCTGTATCCTTGACCAAATGTTTATTTGTCCATCTATGATGTATCAGAGTGATCAGTCGCCACTTTAAAACGCAGCCTATTAGGTTGGCAATGGAACATGAAGAATGTTCTTCAGCAGTGAAACCACCTTAACACAGAAGTCAAAAGAATACAACTGACAAAGGTTCAGACAGAAGCCTCCATCACACATTCTCACAAAAATATGTAGTGTAACACGTAGCTGTATTTTGTCTTGCAAAATGCCGGTATTCAAGCCGGAACCCAACAGACCCACATAGTAAATTGGCTCCAGCATATGCCAGATCCAGAAATTCTGGTATTCTGTTCCTATGTTGGAACAGAATACCGGAATTAAAGTGCTGGTGTGCTTTCCATGCATTTCAGAAGCATTCAAATGGATCCAGATACCATAAAAAGGAATGTCACTGCTTCATACATTTACAACAGTGGACTGCAACCTATTGGGATAAATGTGAGTCTCTGTGTGGTTGTGCAGTTTAAAATGTCTCAAAGTTTCTCTATTTTCAGAAATGTCTTAACAGAGCATGATGCAACAATTCTGGCAAACAGTAAATCTGCCCGCTCTAGAAAGTCTAGCGTGGTACAAACACAAACTTCATACCTTTTATGATTGCACACTATTTACGTAAATGGTTGATTATAACTGTATAAGATTTAAATTCTTGATATTTTTTAAAGTTGTGTTAAAAATGTAACTACCACATTTCCCACAGTATAAGAAAATGGCAGTGCGTCTTTTAATGCAAATACTATAGAGGAATTCCAGTATGGATGCGTTTATTAGTATAGTTGGACTGGGGAGCAGTAAATCTAGTGAGTGCTGGCTTTACTCAATGCTCTTCTTCGGGTACTACGCTGTATTCTGACCGCATACAGTGTCAGGATATAATGCACGTAAGCATGCACTATGACCTGACGCTGTGCGACATCAGGTCACATTGCAGGGCTGCAGGAAGAGTGCTTTAGATCTTCTATCTGGAGCAGGAGGCATAATCTATTATTTATTTTGTGTCTTTCGGTACGTGGAAATACACTATTTCTTTTAAACCCCGCAAGGGTAAATTAATATTATGTAACTGAATAAAGCTTCCTTTCACACACTTTTTTGTGGCCTGTAAAAATTTGGATAAATGTCAGACTTAAAAAGAAAAAAAACCTTTTACATTAGCCAAACATTTATTCCAGTGTATATTTGAAATGTGAGACACGATAAAGTTAGAGGGTTGTCTGTGGCATCCTTACTAGCACAACCTCTCCCAATATATAAACATTGCAGGTACTACACCTTAAAAGTTTTCTGTAGACTTTCAATAAAAGATGGCAAGGTATTTAGGCGCACACAAGTACAAGAAAAGGTAAGCAAACCCTTTGGTATTGCCTTAATTTCTGCATTGATTCCTCATAAAATGTGAACAGATCATTATCCAAGTAACTCTAAACAAACACAACCTAAATAAATGACACACAAACCGTTGTACCGTTCATGTCTGTTACTGAGCAGAAAACATCTGCAACACAGGGAGAAATAGTGAGTGAACCCATGCGTTTAAAGGGGTTATCTCACTGTAGCAAACGGCATTTGTCAGGTAGACATAGTTAATATAAGGCACTTACTAATATATTGTGATTGTTCATATTGCCTCCTTTGCTGGCTTACACTGCTTGTTATGACCACTCTGCAATCCAGTACTTGCACACTATAGGAAAAAGCACCAGCCTCACTGGCGGCTGGGACTGTAGGAGCGCGCATAGGCATGCATGCACAGCATCTCCCGTCCTAGCTACTTCATATCTGAACTGCGGTGGTGGTCAAAACCCCTGTAAACAAGCCGTGCATAATGCCCTGTAGAGGGCCCTATGCTCTATTGTTCTAATATTTTATGGATTTATATTGATTTGATGTTTTATTGATTTATGTTTGTATGATCCTATGTTCTATGTCAAATGCCATTTTATAAGTAAAGAGTGAAATTTTTCAATACCTGCTTGTTTGTATTGATGTCCATACGCCTCTAGTTATTGAGTGCCCCTCGTTCCATTTCTACTCTTTATATACAGTTTTCTTCGGTATTGGGGGATACCGAGAGGTATGCACCAGTCCATATTCTAAGACAGTAGGAGAAGCCGCTGACTATATCTAATAGCGAAAAATTAATCAAGCCAGCAAAGGAGGCAATATGGACAATAACAATACATTAAAGAACTAGCTGACTGCCTCAATGAATACTTCTGTTCAGTTTTTACAAAGGAAAATGAAGGAAAAGGACCTCAGTTAGGAAGGAAGACTAATACATCTTTTGATGCATGTGTCTTTACAGAGGAAGAGGTTCTAAGTCAACTGTCTAAAATAAATACAAATAAGTCACAGGGGCCTGATGGGATACACCCAAAGCTATTAAAAGAGCTTAGTGGTGAACTAGCAAAACCATTAACAGATTTATTTAACCATCACTGGTAACAGGAGTCGTCCCAGAAGATTGGAAATTAGCAAATTTTGTGCCCATTCATAAGAAAGGTAGTAGGGAGGAATCGGGCAACTATAGGCCAGTAAGCCTGACATCAATAGTGGGGAAATTAATGAAAACCATACTTAACCTCTTCAGGACATAGGGCGTACAGGTACGCCCTGATGTCCTGGTACTTAAGGACACAGGGCGTACCTGTACGTCCTATGTATTTCCGATACGGAAACCGTTGCCTGCTCAAATCATTGAGCAGGCACCTTGGCTAAATGCGCGGGGGGGGGGGGGGCGATCGCCGAAAACCGCAGGTCAATTCAGACCTGCGGTTTGCAGCTTTTCATGTTGCGGGCGGCGGTGCCATCGGGTCCCCGTGGGGCTGTAGGGGGGACCCGATGGCATGGAAGGCAGCGCGATGCCTTCCTGAGGTATCGGCGCTGCCTTCCTGTGACGAGCCTGTGAGATCCAGCCCCCTGGATCTAACAGGCCGGAAACTGTATGAGTAATACACACAGTATTACTCATACAGCCAATGCATTCCAATACAGAAGGATTAGACCCCCAAAAGTTGAAGTCCCAAAGTGAGACAAAAAACAAAGTGAAAAAAAAAAAAGTTTAAAAAATAAAGTCGTCCCCCCCCCAAAATATATATATTTTTTTTTAAGTTTCAAGTAAAAATAAACAAAAACGTCATTTCCCCAAATAAAGTAAAAAAAAAAAAGGGGGGGGGGGGGGGGAAGACATATTAGGTATCGCCGCGTCCGTATCGACCGGCTCTATAAATATATCACATGACCTAACCCCTCATATGAACATCGTAAAAAATAAATACTGTGCTAAATAAACCAATTTTTTGTCACCTTACATCACAAAAAGTGTAATACCAAGAGATCAAAAAGTCATAATCATGGTGTAAAACTTACATAAATAAAAAAAAGTATACATATTAAGTATCGCCGCGTCCGTAATAAGCTGCTCTATAAAAATATCACATGACCTAACCCCTCAGATGAACACCGTAAAAAATAAAATAAAAACGGTGTAAAAAAAAAGCCATTTTTTGTCGTCTTACATCACAAAAAGTGTAATAGCAAGCGATCAAAAAGTCATATGCACCCCAAAGTGGCAATCAAACAGTCATCTCATCCCGCAAAAAATGAGACCCTACCTAAGATAATCGCCCAAAAACTGAAAAAACTATGGCTCTCAGACTATAGAGACACTAAAACTTGTTTTTTTTTTTGTTTCAAAAATGAAATCATTATGTAAAACATACATAAATAAAAAAATTGTATACATATTAGGTATCGCCGCCTCCGTGACAACCTGCTCTATAAAAACACCACATGATCTAACCTGTCAGTTGAATGTTGTAAATAAAAAAATAAAATAAAAAAACGGTGCCAAAACAGCTATTTCTTGTTACCTTGCCTCACAAAAAGTGTAATATAGAGCAACCAAAAATCATATGTACCCTAAACTAGTATCAACAAAACTTCCACCCTATCCTGTAGTTTCTAAAATGGGGTAACTTTTTTGGGAGTTTCTACTCTAAGGGTGCATCAGGGGGGCTTCAAATGGGACATGGTGTCAAAAAACCAGTCCAACAGAATCTGCCTTCCAAAAACCGTATGGCATTCCTTTCCTTCTGAGCCCTGCCATGTGCCCGTACAGCAGTTTCCGACCACATATGGGGTGTTTCTGTAAACTACAGAATCAGGGCCATAAATATTGAGTTTTGTTTGGCTGTTAACCCTTGCTTTGTAACTGGAAAAAACCATATTACTTACCGGTAATTTCCTTTTCATGAATCCTCCATGACGGCATACCATGAGAGATGACCCACCTCCAACCAGGTAGGGATAGGAAGTATAAAATAGACCCTCCTCCAGCATATCCTCTGTCTTCTGGACCGACAGCCTAGAGAATCTATTCTTCAAAGTATATATATATTATATATATATATATATATATATATATATATATAGAGAGAGAGAGAGAGATCCAGAAAAACGGGCGGCACTCCAAGAGATAAGAGAAAGTGAACCTTTATTCACCCAGGTGGTGCAACGTTTCGGCTCTACACTTGAGCCTTTTCCAAGCTATATATATATATATATATATATATATATATATATATATATATATATATAAGAAAATAATGGCAGCACTGGAAACAAACAATATGGGTGCTATGTCCAGGGATATAGCTGCTTACCCCAGATGAACAAAGACGAAAAAAGGACAGCACTCCAGGTAAAAAAGTAGTGGTGTTTAATCACCCATGTGGATGGCAACGTTTCAGCTCAAACAAGAGCCTTTTTCAAGCAATGAACACAGTGTATGCTGGGGTATATATAGTCCAACCCCCATTACATCATAATACAATCAATCAACAATAAAGTTAAAAATTAAAGTGCAGGAGTGCATATACAATATCAAAATACAGATATACATGTGTAATACCCATGGGCGAAAAAAAAATCGCTGTAGTGATATATCAAAAATATAATACATGGTGTGTATATTATAACCTACAAAGAGGTAATTAGTGATTAGGGACAGGTGTACACAAAAGTGGGAGGAACAAGAGATAATAATGCTGCAAAAAAGAGGGAAAGCGGTGACATACCGTTCATCGTGTCAAACATGTCGCATACCGCTAGATCCGGCGTTCAGATACAGGCAATGCGCAGACGCCAGAAAGCGTCCGGTCACGGCATGACGTCACCACCAGTAGTTGCGGAAACATGCGCACTGACATGCGCACTATTACTAACAGTCTTGGTAGGCCATTTTACAAAAGGTCAACGTGTCCCAACACTGTGTATGCGCATGTCCATGTAATGATAGACAGGACAGCGCAACACGGAAAAATAAGCCGTGTTATATGACATGAGTTCATGGGGGCAAGGCGAGATACTGTAGCTCAAAAATGGATACAGATCCCACAATCCATGGGCGAACAGTATAATGGAGACCGCACCAGAATATGCCGCGATCCTCACACACACCGCCCATAGGCCCCCCCATAAATCCATCATGAATCTATATCCCACAGTGTGGACTGACACAGAGTATTTGACAAACGCCATAAAAAGCTAACCGGGCCAAAAACATGTAGATCAAATAAAGACACTCGTATAGATAAGTAGAGACATGTAGACACAATGTGTATGCACCGGGTACGTCCCACTTCTCGATTCAGCAGCGTCATTCTTGTCTGTGAATAAAAAAGGAGAAAAATCAGAAAAATGGCTTAATAGTGTTCAAGATACACTATGTAACACAAGAAAAGAGGCGCATATCACATATAAAACCATAGGGGGCAAACCGCTCATCTAAACATAAATCCCCGGATTGTAATCCACATTAAGCCCATTGGGTCTCAAACTGTTAAGAGTGTAGATCCAAAAAAGCGCTCTCTTTTTAAGGATCAACACCCTGTTCCCCCCACGTCTAGGCATGGGTACATGATCAATGGCCCAACATTTGAGATCTTTTTCGGAATGTTTAAATTCCGTAAAATGTTTGGCAACAGGGAGGTCCTTTCTTTTTTTACGTATGGATAATAGATGATTATTGAGCCGCGTTTTAAGATCGGTTGACGTTTCACCCACATATAATAACTTACATGGACAGATCAAAACATAAATCACGTAATTGGAATTACATGTAAGGTGAAAGCGAATAAAGTGTGAAACTCCAGTGGTAGGGTGGATAAAAGCACTGCCTTTGCCCATATATTTGCAGTCAGTACAGGTTAGAGCAGTTTGTATTGACCTAGATCTAGGGCCAATATCTGCTCTGACAAGCTGATCTCGTAAGTTTCTAGACCTACAATATGAGAATAGGGGGGGGGGGAGATCTGAATTCCTGGATCTCACTATGGCAACCTCTCAAAATACCCCAATGTCGCTTAATGATACGATTAATCTCTTCACTCTGTTCCGTAAATTTAGAAATAAAAGGAATCCGGGTCAAAGACCCTTCAGATGACTTCCTTTTGAGGAGACTGGTTCTATCCAAACCACGGACCTTATTGATATGGGAATCCAATAATTGGGTAGGGTACCCCCTTTTTAGAAATTTACTAGCCATATTGTTTAGAGAAGAATCTAACTTGTCGGGCTCAGAAACAATACGTTTAACCCTGAGGAATTGTGAAAAGGGTAAATACTTGAGTGTATTGCGTGGATGGCCACTATTATAGCAGAGAAGGGTATTTCTGTCGGTTGGCTTAGTATAAAGCTGAGTATGTAACTTGCCCTCATTAAATATAACAGTGGTGTCGAGAAACTGTAATTCAGTCTCCGAATGGACCAAGGTAAATTGTTGATCAACCATGATTTAGGTACTGACGCCATTTCTCGCATGCTTGACTCTTCATCTTATACACTGGCCGCCAGGCTGTTTATCATCGATTTATTGCAGATTGTCTTGAGACATAACTATTTCCTGTTCCAGGATACGTTTTTCCAACAAAAAAGAGGCGTGGCGATGGGGTCTAACGTAGCACCTACCTACGCCAATATCTTTATGAGGTGCTTTGAGGAAGATGTCGTCCATGTGTCACAATAGCTGCAGTGGTGGAGATACATCGACGACATCTTCCTCATATGGACTGGTAGTGTTGCTCAGTTGCTTGAGTTCCACCATTTTTTAAACAGTGTTAACAAGGATCTATAATTTACCTTGGTCCATTCGGAGACTGAATTACAGTTTCTCGACACCACTGTTATATTTAATGAGGGCAAGTTACATACTCAGCTTTATACTAAGCCAACCGACAGAAATACCCTTCTCTGCTATAATAGTGGCCATCCACGCAATACACTCAAGTATTTACCCTTTTCACAATTCCTCAGGGTTAAACGTATTGTTTCTGAGCCCGACAAGTTAGATTCTTCTCTAAACAATATGGCTAGTAAATTTCAAAAAAGGGGGTACCCTACCCAATTATTGGATTCCCATATCAACAAGGTCCGTGGTTTGGATAGAACCAGTCTCCTCAAAAGGAAGTCATCTGAAGGGTCTTTGACCCGGATTCCTTTTATTTCTAAATTTACGGAACAGAGTGAAGAGATTAATCATATCATAAGGCGACATTGGGGTATTTTGGGAGGTTGCCATAGTGAGATCCAGGAATTCAGATCTCCCCCCCCCTATTCTCATATTGAAGGTCCAGAAACTTACGAGATCAGCTTGTCAGAGCAGATATTGGCCCTAGATCTAGGTCAATACAAACTGCTCTAACCTCACATGGTAAGGGTAGTTTTCCCTGCCTATGCTGTACTGACTGCAAATATATGGGCAAAGGCAGTGCTTTTATCCACCCTACCACTGGAGTTTCACACTTTATTCGCTTTCACCTTACATGTAATTCCAATTACGTGATTTATGTTTTGATCTGTCCATGTAAGTTATTATATGTGGGTGAAACGTCAACCGATCTTAAGACGCGGCTCAATAATCATCGATTATCCATACGTAAAAAAAGAAAGGACCTCCCTGTTGCCAAACATTTTACGGAATTTAAACATTGCGAAAAAGTTGGGCCATTGATCATGTACCCATGCCTAGACGTGGGGGGAACAGGGTGTTGATCCTTAAAAAGAGAGCGCTTTTTTGGATCTACACTCTTAACAGTTTGAGACCCAATGGGCTTAATGTGGATTACAATCCGGGGATTTATGTTTAGATGAGCGGTTTGCCCCCTATGGTTTTATATGTGATATGCGCCTCTTTTCTTGTGTTACATAGTGTATCTTGAACACTATTAAGCCATTTTTCAGATTTTTCTCTTCTTTTTTATTCACAGACAAGAAGGACGCTGCTGAATCGAGAAGTGGGACGTACCCGATGCATACACATTGTGTCTACATGTCTCTACTTATCTATATGAGTGTCTTTATTTGATCTACATGTTTTTGGCCCGGTTAGCTTTTTATGGCGTTTGTCAAATACTCTGTGTCAGTCCACACTGTGGGATATAGATTCATGATGGATTTATGGGGGGCCTATGGGCGGTGTGTGTGAGGATCGCGGCATATTCTGGTGCGGTCTCCATTATACTGTTCGCCCATGGATTGTGGGATCTGTATCCATTTTTGAGCTACAGTATCTCGCCTTGCCCCCATGAACTCATGTCATATAACACGGCTTATTTTTCCGTGTTGCGCTGTCCTGTCTATCATTACATGGACATGCGCATACACAGTGTTGGGACACGTTGACCTTTTGTAAAATGGCCGACCAAGACTCTCAGTAATAGTGCGCATGTCAGTGCGCATGTTTCCGCAACTACTGGTGGTGACGTCATGCCGTGACCGGACGCTTTCTGGCGTCTGCGCATTGCCTGTATCTGAACGCCGGATCTAGCGGTATGCGACATGTTTGACACGATGAACGGCGCTGGGTATGTCACCGCTTTCCCTCTCTTTTGCAGCATTATTATCTCTTGTTCCTCCCACTTTTGTGTACACCTGTCCCTAATCACCTCTTTGTAGGTTATAATATACACACCATGTATTATATTTTTGATATATCACTACAGCGATTTTTTTTTCGCCCATGGGTATTACACATGTATATCTGTATTTTGATATTGTATATGCACTCCTGCACTTTAATTTTTAACTTTATTGTTGATTGATTGTATTATGATGTAATGGGGGTTGGACTATATATACCCCAGCATACACTGTGTTCATTGCTTGAAAAAGGCTCTTGTTTGAGCTGAAACGTTGCCATCCACATGGGTGATTAAACACCACTACTTTTTTACCTGGAGTGCTGTCCTTTTTTCGTCTTTATATATATATATTATATTTTTATATTTACATTTTTTTAAATTGCACACACACATACTTAACACCTCCTTATATAAAAGGGTTTTTTTTTGGGGGGGGGGGGGGGGGGGAATCCCTGCCGTCATGGAGGATTCATGAAAAGGAAATTACAGGTAAGTAATATGGTTTTTTCCTTTCATCCTCCATGACGGCATACCATGAGATATATCAGATCAATGCTATCCTAGGGAGGGACAACAGCCTCAAACTCTCCTACCGAAGGAAAGCTCCTGTTTTGACCGAGTATCTACCATATAATGCTTTATAAAAGGTATGAGGGCTGGACCATGTTGCAGCCCTACAAATTTGTTCCATTGAAACATTAGCTTTTTCTGCCGAAGAAGTGGAAATCGATCTTGTGGAATGGGCTTTGAAATTTTTTGGCGGAGAGACCCCCATAGAGTTGTAATATTCTAATATTGCAGACAATCCATCTGGCTAAGGAGTCTTTTGTGGCTCTATGACCTCTAAATTTTCCCTGGAACTGGACAAACAAATAGTCTGATTTCCTGAAACTTTTGGTGGCCTCTAAATAAACTAAGATGGCTCTGCATACATCAAGTTTGTGAAATTTTTCTTCACCTTCAGATTTTGGATTGGGACAAAAGGAAGGGACAACAATCTCCTCCTGTCTGTGAAAATTGGTAACCACCTTAGGCAGGAAGGAAGCATCCAACCTAAACACCATTCTATCTGGAAATATCATGAGAAAAGGTTCCACTATCTTAAGTGCCTGAATCTCACATATTCTGCGAGCTGATGTGATAGCCACTAAAAATAAGACCTTTAGTGTAATATATTTTAAGGACACATCTGACAACGGTTCAAAGAGGGGTTCAGTTAACCCTGAAATGACCAGATTAAGGTCCCAAGGAGGAACAGAGGGTCTAAAAAAAGGTTTCAATCTGCCCCTTTTAAAAAACTGATAATCCAAGGGTGGTCAGCGATTTTCATATCAAAAACTGAACTCAATGCTGATACATGCACCCTTAAAGTATTAGGACGTAACCCTTTGTCAAAGCCAGATTGTAAGAATCCTTAATACCATCTGAATAGAAAAAATCTGGCATGAATTTTTAGATTGAGAACACCAGTCACAAAATTTTGACCAGACTCTGGAATAAATCTTTGAGGTTACTACCTTTCTGCTAGCTGCCATGGTATTGATTACATCATCTGAAAGTCCTTTGGCTTTTAAAGTTAACCTTTCAGATTCCAAGCAGCTAGGTGTAGCTTCTCTACCCAAGGGTGACAGATTGGACCTTGGACTAGTAGGTTTTTTGTCCAGGGAAGAATCCATGGACTCTCTAATGACAAAAATTTGAACACAGGGAACCATGATTTTTTTGGGCCATAGTGGAGCTATCAGTATCACATGAGCCCTTTCTTGTCGGATCTTTCTCAATACTCTGGGAATTAACGCTAGTGGAGGAAACGCATACGCTAGGCAGAACTCCCATTTTTGTGCCAGCGCATACACCCCTATGTTCCGTCAAAGGGATTTAGAGAAAAGAATCTTTCGAGTTTTGAATTTTGTTCTGTGGCAAAAAAGTCTACTTGCGGAGTCCCCCACATTGCGGTTATTTGTGTAAAGATCCGCTTCTCCAGGCTCCATTGTGTTGATTTTAGAGGTACTTGACTTAAGAAGTCAGCTTTTACGTTTAAAGATCCTTTGAGATGTACTGTTGACAGAGAATTTACGTGACTTTCTGCCCAAGAAAAAAATTCTTCCGCCAATTGACCCAGACTTTCGCTCCTTGTTCCTCCCTGATGATTTAGGTAGGCTACTACCGTTGTATTGTCGGACCTTATTTGTACATCTTTCCCTATTATATCTTGAGACAGAACTTTTAATGCCTCCCAAACAGCCCAGAGTTCTCTTTGATTTGATGACTGACTCATCTGATCCATGGACCATCGTCCTTGGCAGGCATGAAGAGAACAATAAGCTCCCCATCCCCACAAACTTGCATCGGTGGTGATCGTTTGAATCTGATTGGGGGACCAATCTACTCCTTTTAGGTGGTCCGGATTTAACCACCACTGAAGTGAGTTTTTTACCCAAGGAGGAATCAGGATTATCTGACCTAAGGCCTCTTGCTTTCTGTTCCAACATCCTAGTAACCATTGTTGTAGGGTACGAGTGTGGAATTGGGCCCATTTTACTGCGGGAATGCACGATGTCAGAGAGCCCAACAGTTTCATGCTTCCCCTGACTGAACAACTTGCAATTTCTGTGAATCTTGAAACTTTTTTTTTTATCATTTCTGATGCTTTTTCGGCCGGAAGAAACGTTTTTTGCAGTATGGAATCCAAGCAAACGCCTAAAAAGATTAATCTCTGTGAAGGGGCGAGTTTTGACTTTTCCCAGTTTATGATCCACTCTAATTGGGACAGAATCTAACATGTTTTTGATATATTTGTCTCTAGATTTCCTCTGAGTTCCCTACCACAAGTAGTTCATCTAAGTAGGGTATTATTCAGATATTTCGTCTTCTCAAATGTGCCATGACCTCTATCATCACCTTCGGGAACACTCTCGGAGCAGAGGTGATCCCGAAGGGAAGAACCTAGAATTGGAAATTATATAACTTTTTCTCCAGAAATACCGCAAACCGCAGATATCTCTGAGCTTCTTTGCATATTGGTACATGGTAATATGTATCTCTTAAATCTATTGATGCAAGGAAATCTCCATTTTTTTATAAGTTTATGGTTGACCTTAGGGATTTTATTTTGAACTTTTCATATTTTAAGAATTTGTTCAATTTTTTTAGATTTAGGATCAAACGGAACTTCCCATTGGGCTTCTTCACCAAAAATACTGTTGAGTAGTATCCTTTTTCGAGTTGAGATTAGGGTACTGGAATAATGGCTCTTTGAGATAGAAGGTTCCGGACACCTTCCTCGAGAGACTCCTGAAGGAGAGATGTCTTTTGAATGGGTGTTATCCTGAAAAAATTTACTGGGGGAGGAAGACGGAAGGTAATATCGAGACCTTCTGCTATAATGTTTAGCACCCATGCATTTTGGGTGATATTTTCCCAGTCTTTTAGGAAAAATTGTAGCCTTCCCCCCACTTGAATCTTGGCGTCATTGCTTTGAAGTTTCCGAATTTTTGGGGGTGATTTTTTCCTTTTGACCACTGTCCTCCTCTGTCTGTTCTTTTGGAACGGAAATTTTCTTTTATTCGTTTCTTTTGGAAAGGATTTTTTTTTAGAGTCCGCTGCTTTCTCTAATATAGTCTCTAAATCCTGCCCGAACATTAAGTTGCCATGAAAGGGTAAACTACACAATTTAATTTTTGATGCAACATCCCCAGTCCATGATTTTAACCATAGGGCCCTCCTTGCTACTACAGATAGACTAGAGCAGTGATGGCGAACCTATGGCACGGGTGCCAGAGGCAGCACTCAGAGCCCTCTCTGTGGGCACCCACGCCCTGGAAAAAGTCTATGGTGTATCGATATGCCTTAGACTTTTCCTGCCATTCATCAATGCAGGGCGCACTATGAACGGCACAGGCAGCGCACTGAATGTAGGCAGGATATTATAGCTAAATCATAAAGTACTTGGATAATATACTACAGTATATTGGACTGTAGTATTCACGTTAACTTGCCATGTTGGCACTTTGCGATAAATCAATGGGTTTTCGGTTGCATTTTGGGCACTCGGTCTGTAAAAGATTCACCATCATTGGACTAGAGGTTCTGGCGGCCATTCTAACAGACTCCGCTGTCGCATCTGATAAAAAATCTACCGCTTTTAATGAAAGAGGGAAAGAATCCTTTAAGGTATCATAAGGTCTACCGTCCTTAATAAGGACTTCCAACTGCTGTAACCATTTTTTTAAAGGATCGAGATACTGAAGTTGCAGCTAAATTGGGCTTAAATATGGCCGCAGCAGATTCCCAGGCCTTTTTTAGAGTGGAATCTATTTTCTTGTCCATAGGATCTTTTAATGATCCCATATCTTCAAAGGGAAGAGAATTTGATCCCTTAACTAACTTTGAAAGGGAAACATCAACTTTGGGGCAAGCGATTAACAGTGTCTCATCCTCATCATTAAAGGGAAGTCTACGCCTCATAGTTCTGGAAATAAATAACTTCCTATCTGGAGATTTTCATTCTCTTTTAATCATCTCTAACATATTTTTATGTACTGGAAAAAACAGTTTTTTTCTGTGCTCGAGACCCCCATACATTTCATCCTGAACAGACCTATGAACTTTTTCGTCAGAAAGATCCATAGTCGTCCTAATTGCTTTTATCAACTCATTGGTATCCTCTGAAGAAAAGTTTCTAAATTCTGTGTCTGAGCCTGAGGAATCAACAGAACCATCACTATCTGAATCTGAATCCTGATCTGGGTCCGAAGAAAGGGATTCGTAATTTTTACCCCGTGACTTCGTTTTATGCATAGTCGGGTCGGGGTTAGATGTGGACTGTTCAGACAAAACTGACCGCATCTCCTCTCTAATCACATCCTATAGTTCATCTCTAATGGATGGGACTAAGACTTTAGCCATGTTAGCAGGGCAAAATTTACAGAGTTTCCTGGAACCTCTATCTGACAGTTTTGTCAAACAACTCACACACTTTTTAGTATTAAGAGAGGATTTTGTTTTTTTAACCCCATCTTTATCACTCTACAGGCACACAGGAGAGAGAGAGAAAACATAAGGGAGGAAGACATTAGCAAAGGCAATACAAATTTACAATACAAAAATACAAGTCTTCCCCCACTGGATGTGACTTACTGCAGCTGCACTCCCAGGAAGCTCCATCTGTCCTGCCACAATATCAGACATATTGCCAGTCCTGCATGCCCCTTAAATCTCTCCTTACCTGCAGACCTCAGATCAGCGGACGACTTCGGTCTTGATCTGCTGGGCCAAATTAAGCTCCGCCACTTACAGCCGTCATGCAACCCGGAAGTCCCTGTGGAACGCATGTGGGATGCATCGGACTTCCTATGACGTCATCACTATGCTCCGGCGAATCGGCTGTGATGAGGAACATTCTTCAAGACCGGAAGAACTAAATAAGTGTCCGGTCAGCACATGGCCCTTCCAAGCTGGCGCGCTAGCAAGGAGGTAAGGAACAGGGTCTCCATACTTAGACCTCCAGCACCAAAACAACTCCAGTATAGAAGGTTGGTCCTGCTTGCCCCCTCATGTGCAAAAAAAGGCATCCTAAAATTATCCCCACCTCTGCCTGCCTACACAGAAGTGGACCCATAGCAAATGCCATGAGTGGTAACCCGTCTCCCACCTGGAGGGACAGGAAGACACAGAGGATATGCTGGAGGAGGGTCTATTTTATACTTCCTACATGGTTGGAGGCGGGTCATCTCTCATGGTATGCAGTCATGGAGGATGAAAGGGAAAAAATATATAAAAATGGAAAATCTGCCCAAAAAGTGAAATTTTGAAATTGTATCTCTATTTTGCATTAATTCGTGTGGAACACCTAAAGGGTTAATGACATTTGTAAAATCAGTTTCGAATACCTTGAGGGGTGTAGTTTCTAGAATGGGGTAATTTTTGGGTGGTTTCTATTATGTAAGCCTCACAAAGTGACTTCAGACCTGAACTGGTCCTTAAAAACTTGGTTTTTGAGGACTTCTGAGAATTTTAAGATTTACTTCTAAACTTCTAAGCCTTGTAACGTCCCCCAAAAATAAAATGTCATTCCCAAAATGATCCTAACATGAAGTAGACATATGGGAAATGTAAAGTAATAACTATTTTTGTAGGTATTCATATGTATTATAGAAGTAGAGAAATTTAAACTTGGAAATTTGCAAATTTTTCAACATTTTAGGCAAATTTGGTATTTTTTTTATAAATAAAAATGAATTTTTTTTACTCCATTTTACCAGTGTCATGAAGTACAATATGTGACGGGAAAAAAATCTCAGAATGGCCTAGATAAGTCAAAGGGTTTTAAAGTCATCACTACATAAAGTGACACTGGTCAGATTTGCAAAAAAATGGCCTGGTCCTGAAGGTGAGAATGAGCACGGTCCTTAAGGAGTTAAGGAGAGGATTGTGGAACATCTAAAATCCCATGGATTGAAAGATGAAAAACAGCATGGGTTTACTTCAGGGAGATCATGTCAAACTAATCTTATTGATTTTTTGATTGGGCGACTAAAATAATAGATGGCGGAGATGCAGTAGACATCGCTTATCTAGACTTTAGTAAGGCTTTTGATACTGTCCCACATAGAAGGCTTATCAATAAATTGCCGTCTTTGTGCTTGGACTCCGATATTGTTGAATGGATTAGGCAGTGGCTGAGGGACAGACAACAGAGGGTTGTAGTCATTGGAGTATATTCAGACCATGGTCTTGTTACCAGTGGGGTACCACAGGGATCTGTTCTGGGACCCATATTGTTTAATACCTTTATCAGAGAAATTGCAGAAGGCCTCGATGGTAAGGTGTGTCTTTTTGCTGATGACACAAAGATTTGTAACAGGGTTGATGTTCCTGGAGGGATACACCAAATGGAAAAGGATTTAGGAAAACTAGAGGAATGGTCAAAAATCTGGCAACTAAAATTTAATGCACCTGGGGCGTAAAAACCCAAGAGCAGAATATAAAATCAGTGATACAGTCCTAACCTCAGTATCTGAGGAAAGGGATTTAGGGGTCATTATTTCAGAAGACTTAAAGGTAGGCAGACAATGTCAGAGCCGCAGGAAATGCTAGCAGAATGCTTTGGTGTATAGAGAAAGGCATTACCAGTAGAAAGAGGGAGGTGCTCATGCCGCTCTACAGAGCACTAGTGAGACCTCATTTGGAGTATTGTGTGCAGTACTGGAGACCATATCTCCAGAAGGATATTGATACTTTGGAGAGAGTTCAGAGAAGAGCTACTAAACTAGTACATGGATTGCAGGATAAAACTTACCAGGAAAGATTAAAGGACCTTAACAAGTTTGGAAGAAAGACGAGACAGAGGGGCTATGATAGAAACTTTTAAATACATAAAGGGAATCGACAAGGTAAAAGAGGAGAAAATATTTAAAAGAAGAAAAACTGCTACAAGAGGACATAGTTTTAAATTAGAGGGGCAAAGGTTTAAAAGTAATATCAGGAAGTATTACTTTACTGAGAGAGTAGTGGATGCATGGAATAGCCTTCCTGCAGAAGTGGCAGCTGCAAATACAGTGAAGGAGTTTAAGCATGCATGGGATAGGCATAAGGCCATCCTTCATATAAGATAGGGCCAGCGGCTATTCATAGTATTCAGTATATTGGGCAGACTAGATGGGCCAAATGGTTCTTATCTGCCGACACATTCTATGTTTCTATTAGTGTCTTCATTAACCTTTGCCCACATTATAAATGCCACTTGCTGAAGAGCGTCAACCCCTTTAATAACCTGCAGTTCCCCTTCAGTAGCAATCCCCTCACTAAATGTTTTATGTAGCTGCAAACAGGATTTACACAACATTGAGGAGAAATTTTCGACCATTCCTCTTTGTAATTGTGTTTCAGTTAATCAATTTTTTGGGGATGTCTTGCATACAAGACATCTTCCACCTCCCTCCACCACGACTCACAGTTGGGATGAGGTTTTGCTGCAGGTGTGCAGTGTTCTTCAAACACACCATTGTGAAGGAAGGAAGCTACTGCTGTCTAAAACATTGCAGCCCTTTGCCAGATTGCCTAAAAGCATGTGGGTGTCCCACAATAATTCTAAGAAAATGTTCTACAGACAGATCAGACATATGTCAAATTTTTGGCATAAATGCACAACATTATGTTTAAATAAATAAAAATGCTGCACACCCACACCAAAACTTCATCCCAACTGCAAAGTATGGTGGAGGGGGCATCATGGTTTGGGAATGCATTGCTGCTCAGGGACTAAAAGGCTGATGATCACTGAGGTAACAATGAATTCAAATGTGCATCAGAACATTTTGAGCAGAATATGAGGGAAGCCGTCCATGACAGGTAAGGTATCAAGACAATAGCTCAATGCACACAAGCAAATCAAGTACAGAATGACTGAAAAATAAGATTTGTGTTCTGAATGGCCAAATTAGAGTCCTGACTTTAACATCGTCGAGATGCTATGGCTTGACTGAAGTCTGTGCACACATAGCATCCCAGAAATACGGATGAACTGAACCATTTTCAGGGAAGAATGATCCAAAATTCCTCCTCAACATTGGTCATTTCTTATTTGCAGCTACAGGAAATATCTGGTGGAAGTGACTGTTGCTAAAGGGATATAAACAGAATATTAAATTCAAGCATTCACTTGCCATTTCTCCGTGCATTGTGGATGTGTGCTCAATATAAGACATGAACGGTACAACTATTACTTCAGGTAGATTGTGCTCATCTAGAATGGTGACTTAGATAATCAGACCACACTTTTATTAGTAATCAGTGCAGAAATCCACATAGTTCCAAACTCACTATTTCTGGCAACTGTAAGCTTTGTTATAATGATATACACATATATACATACATTTAGAGTAAAAATATTTAGTAGGGTTAAATATCCTCTGTTTATTCCGAGTACTAATGTTAATAAATAGGGCTAGTCGCATAGGCATAAAATTTCTGTCAGTATTTTACATTTCCAGTATGTCCTGCGTTTACGACAGCTGGAATATGGATGAATTTTGATATGCGCGAGTGAAAGAGGCCAAAAAGCAAGGAAACTAAAATATTAAATGAAATGGTTTGGCACACAGTGATCCAATTTTAGACACATGCTTAAGGGGAAGTGGGAAACCTACAATGCCGTGTCACCAACATGGTAGCCATCTTGAATGCCATTTTGGATTTAACCATGTTTTTTTTTTAATTTTTTCTTAAATGGGAAGATAAGGGAGTGACACATTAAATTGAAAAGAAAAAAACTGGTGTGCTTCTTTTTTACTTAACTTTATTCATTCTCATGTTAAAACTTTTTTTCTTTTTTTTTCTGTGCAGGAGGCAATGTGCGTGAGGACATTATCCCAAGAAGAACCATGTTGAGATCTTCCTGATTTCCAGGTCATAGTCTATGACTATGTTTTTATTTTAACACTAGATTATGGAGACTATGAATGATCCCGGATAATAATCATGGACATTTATGATAAACATTAAACATTGACATTTGATTTATGAACTTTTAATGATCATGGAAGATACAAAGCACGTCAATTTATTGAATTATATTGTTAACACATTTTTATTTGATTCACTAGAATGGATTGGCTTCGATGAGCCGAAGTTATTACTTCGTACCACTTGGAACCGAACCAGAGTTTGATAAAAGGTTTTTTACATTAGAAATTAAATTTTTGAAGTTATTACCCAAAGTCTCGCGAGACTTCAAAGTAATAACTTTAGCTCATTGGAGCCAATACATTCTAATACTGTACGGAGCGGGAGTTTTATGTGAATCGACTTCAGATGTTTCATCCGAAGTCTATTCGATCATCCCTAATAGACACCTTCGGGGCAATTTTTTTAAATTAATTTTGGGCTAAAATGATTAGTTCAATTGATCTTTATTAAAAATGTTCAGCTGTTTTCAGGGTTAAAGATCAGTCTGCTTGTAAGCTGTCGCAGTCTGTTTCCTTTGAACCCCGTCATCTGATGGCTAATGTGTAGCTCTTATCTCTGATCTTCTGACCTCATAAACACTAATTAGAGCTCAATTCTTACCAAACTGATAAGAATATAACTTGAAGAGGTTATCCAATCCTATAAAATGTCCCCCCATATGGCAGGCCCTCAATGCTGAATATACTTACCTGGGTCCCCTCTCCCTGCGCCGCTCCTGATCCCCGCACCGCCGATGCTGCTTCTCTCAGTGCCCGGATAAAAACATCCGGTGTCGGGGGGAGCAGTCAATGGCAGGCAGGGATGAGCCTCCCTATCATCACGGGTGACGCTAGGTAGGCTCGTCCCCTTCCCCACCTGCCATTGGCTGCACCCCCACAGGATGTTTTCATCTGGGCACGGGAAGAAGCAGCAGCGGCGGCGGTGCGGAGACCAGGAGCGGCGTAGGCAGCGGGGACCCAGGTAAGTATATTCTGCATTAGGGGACCGACAAATGGGGGACATTTTATAGGATTGGATAACCTCTTTAAGTTATATTCTTATCAGTTTGGTAAGAATTGAGCTCTAATGAGTGTTTATGAGCTCAGAAGATCAGAGATAAGAGCTACACATTTGCCGTCAGATGACGGGGTTCAAAGGAAACAGACTGCGACAGCTTACAAGCAGACTGATATTTAACCCTGAAAACGGCTGAACATTTTTAATAAAGATCAATTTAACTAATGATTTTAGCCCAATATTAATAAAACTCCGTATAAAATTTGCATAAAACTCCTGGTCCGTACAGTGTTAGAATGTATTGGCTCCCATGAGCCGAACTTATTACTTTGTGAAGTCTCGCGAGACTTCGGGTAATAACTTCAAAAATGTATTTCTACTGTAAAAAAAAAACTTTTACCGAACTCTGGTTCAGTTCCAAGTGGTACAAAGTAATAACTTCGGCTCATTGGAGCCAATACATTCTAATACTGTACGGATTGGATAACCCTTTTAACATGACTTAATTGGCTGAACATTTCAATAGAGACCAATTAAAAAAAAGTTTTTGGGCCCCAAATTAGTACAATCCAAATATATGCCCTTGAAGGTGTCCGTAGCTGTTAACGGATGCATTTTAATTAATGAGTTATATATAAACACAGATCAATGTGGACACTGTAGCATTTTCTGAGATGAGAATTTATAAATGATGTTCTAGTACTGTAAAATAAGCTACATTAATATAGCTGAGGAAACAGAATAAAAAGTAAACATATAGCTGTTACATTCAATGCCTGAACAGAAAGGGACTTTATGTACAATTTGCAAAGATAACACATGGTGTTAGAAGAAAAAAGAAGCCAATGCTTAAATTGTTCAAAAGCCATGGGCAAATGAGATCTTAAACTATTAAAACATTATTTGTTCTATAGGGATTACCTATTACACATTTAATTTAGTCAAGCATGTCTGCTAAGAGGCATACAAATCCCACCATAGCTAATTTAAGAACTTACCAATTTCCCTTGCAATTCTGACAGCTTCATCTGCATCCTGTAAAAGCAGGAAATGAGACTCACGTTAATCCCATCAGCCATTGCACTGTGTCCTAAGGGCAGTCATATATTGCACTACTGTCTCCTCCGATTCATTTAATGTTTGATTTTACAACCTTGTGACCTTGTTCATTCAGAGGAATGTAAAATTAATACCATAAGTGGAATGTAAATTCTACCTCATCATTATTATACTACTCGAGGAAAACTCAAAGCGCTATCCAATCAGCTGACAGGAAGCCCCACGACCATTGAAAGATGGCCTTTTGCAGTGGCCGAAATGAAGTGATTAAATTTCAGAGTTTACAATTCATAATAGGCCATAAATCAGGGCATTAAAACTTGTCGGCTAAAGCTTGTTTCATCTCCTCTCCCGTTTGCTTGTCATGTTTTTCATGAAGCTGACAGCAGGGGGAGATGATTCTCTATTGTTTCAAATGCTTAGCTTTACCAGCTTCCGAAAAGTAAAATAATCTAAGTTATACAATTAAAAAAAAACTGAGGTTGGCTGGTGATACCATCTGTCATAAAATACGATTTCAACCAATACAAAGAGAGTAGTTAGGTAAAAAATATAGGACAGTCAATAGATAAAATTATGATAAATATATATATATATATATTTTTTTTTTTTTTTTTGGCGTATTTACATGTGCAAATTATATGTCTGTAGATGACTCTTTTTAACTTTTAATTCATACATTTTTAAAGACAGAAACCACATCTTGAATGTATGTTATTATGCAAGAAAATTTACATAAGGTAAAAATCCTCTTTCAAAGGAAAAAAAGTTTCACTACTGTGTTACGGACTCATGAAGAGAAAGGACGCTAGCAGGGGAAGTTGGCAAAAAAATTTAATTTCCTTTCATTAACTAGTCTGCTCCACAATCGCTGCTTGTTAAGTTCAAAGCAGTCTTAAGAACAACCTTAGCTTTAAGTCCTTTTACTCCGAGCACTTACATCTGCTAATGAGATTTTTTTTCCCTTGTCCACAAAATAACAATTGTTTTTAAGCCATAGATAAATTCCCTCACAAGAATGTATAGGTTTACTGTTTTATTACACCTTGTTTCTTTCTCTATGGGATGTTGGCTTAAAAGAATGAAATTCATGAAAAGGGGTCATTTAAGAATGTTAGTGGTTTGTACACATTGAGTAGCAAGGCCCTTTGTTCCTGCCGCTGACAGTTATGCGAGAATACTTCCCCTTAATAGCCTCTCTGTCAGGAAGTGTTAAACCTTCCAAATGCAGACAATTAGAACCTCTCCAGCAATATGCAGCAATGACTGATGAAGAGCTGCCATTACAGCACAAGTTGGGAACTTTCTGCATTTCTTTTGGCTTGCAAATTTGATTGTGTTGGAAGAACACAATTACCAGGCCAATTTATATCTGGGCAAGGAAACTGGGTAATAACCACAAATAAAAACAAGGAAACACAGCTTTGGAAGAATTAACACAAAAATGCTGTAAATAGAATTACACCTATACCATGAATAAAAGAACGATCCTTTGGTGCAAGAAATGTTAGGTTATTGTGCATTGTAAGAGCAGAGAAGCCTTCAGATCTCACTGAGCTCAGAGTAAAAGCATTTTACTGAATATACAGATTTTTTGGGAACTACAGATTTAATATCGTATTAGCCAACCTGCCTGGATAATACAAATGTGAACTTGTAAAGTCGAATTATTTGTATTAAATATTTGGCTGTCAAAATACAATGGATTTATACCAAACTGAAATATTTTTTTTTGCTCAACTACCTGATATCTTGAGGAGCCACATATGTGAACATATTTTAGAAGACTGGGGAGCACTTGCTCCTTTTCCTGGGGTGCTGGCATAACTTGGTGGTGTCCAGAAATTCCACCCCCTTCCTTTCACACTGTGTGACGCTGAAGCAATGATTACCTGGGCTATATAAAATGCATGGATATGCATGTATTGTATTGGATATGCATGGATATGCATGTATTGTATTGTACACCCCACTTGTACTAATCGTTTTGGATCAAGTTTTCATGAGAAGTCTACTCATCCAAGACAGTTTCCCCAGCCCAATTTCTAATTGTTTCATGTGAAAAATACATATACTTGGCTGCCTTTAAGATAATTCTGCACCTCTTCACTGGCCACAGCCGTGTTTAAGCCTATGCAATGCCCCTCTACCCCTATCCTTCTCATCAACTGGTACACCATGATTTCTGGGCTCCATGCAATGCAATTGAAGGGAGGAAATAAGGAAGAAGCTGTACAATATGAGCTGAGCTGTGGCTGCATCTTTTACATGCACTGGATTTGTCAAAGGGGAAACAGAATTTTTGGGACAAGTAAATTCGTTGTCTATGCAAACTTTACGATGTCTTTATTAGTAGTGATAAGTCAGAGCAACTGGACTTTTTTCTATTTTTTTTCCCTTGAAGATATTTTGATAGCCATCCGACTGGTTTTCTCATTCTAAGGGCTCATGCACACGACCGTGCTGTTTTTTGCGGTCCGCAAACCGCGGATCCGCAAAAAAGGAAGCCGCCCGTGTGCCTTGCGCAATTTGCGGAACAGAACGGGGGGCCCATTGTAGACATGCCTATTCTTGTCCGCAAAACAGACAAGAATAGGACATGCTATATTTTTTTTGCGGGGCCTCAGAACGGAGCAATGGATGCGGACAGTACACGGAGTGCTGTCCGCATCTTTTGTGGCCCCATTGAAGTGAATGGGTCCGCATCCGAGCTGCAAAAACTGCGGCTCGGATGCGGACCATAACTACGGTGGTGTGCATGAGGCCTAATTAAGAAAACCATTCTTCATGGGAAAAAAATATCAGTAGCTCTGACTTCTTACTCCAGATATACCATTATTACTTTACTGAGAGAGTAGTGGATGCATGGAATAGCCTTCCTGCAGAAGTGGTAGCTGCAAATACAGTGAAGGAGTTTAAGCATGCATGGGATAGGCATAAGGCCATCCTTCATACAAGATAGGGCCAGGGGCTATTCATAGTATTCAGTATATTGGGCAGACTAGATGGGCCAAATGGTTCTTTTCTGCCGACACATTCTATGTTTCTATGACCTGGATGAATGAGAACCTTCACAGACACTTTACAATAGAGAATGGTCACATAAGATATTGTAAACATTTAAAGGGGTATTCTGAGAATTTTATTTTATTTCATGTTCCCCCCCATTCTTTACAACTTTTCCTTTTATAGTTATTAATATTTGCCTACCGGCTAGTGCTGCACTCCCCATTCAAATTATGCTCCAGGCACTTCCCGGATCACTAGCTGTACATTGTGCACATGATCCAACCCACAATGACCATGTCTGTCATCCCTGATGGCCTGCCCCCTGCACTCCAACAGCACAGCGCATACGGGAGAATGAATCTCCCACTAGCCCCAGGAGAGCATAAGAATAGTATCCCACTCCAGCCTTGGGCACACAATGCAGGTCAGCGCCGAGGGCGCTTTACTGCGCAGGCGCAGCTTCCCTGGTTAGGCGGTCAGGATACTATTCTATTCTCTCATAGAACTAGCTAGAGATTCATTCTCACACACTGCCGAAAAAATTCTCAGAATACCCCTTTAATAACACATTTAAAAAAAAATTATTAATGAAGTGTGAAGAATAATAGTTATACACTTGTTTTCAGCGACAAAAAAAAAAAATAAAAAAAAAAAAAGACTACACGAAAATAATTCAAGGACATTCTTTTTTTACCTTTAGATATGGCAGATGCCCAAAAGATAATTACTGCCGTTTACACAGGATGCAACATCACAAATCCTGACACAGTTAGCAATAGTACAACCGCATTAAACAGGAATTATCATATACACAATCCTAATTTGCAATTAGCTGCTCATTTCTTAGCGATGTGCAAAATTAATCAGGCATGGAAATTAGACAAAATGAGAATTGCATGGCAAATGTTATCGTGGTTTAGGCAAACAAAATAAGTGCTTAAACATTCCACAAGCAAACTCCTCGTCAACACCCATAATCACCGTGCATTTTAAGCCTTTAGGAAGTGCGTTTAATTACAATTATTTTCCCTTGTTACACTTGAAAATCACTAATAAAAATCATTATCAAAAATAAGTAGTATTTTCCCCATTTTAGATGCTTCAAATTAGTTTAGGCTGGAATCATATATGCACTTTTTATGGCAGTTTTTAAACCAAACACAAGAGTGGATACAAAAGAGAAAAGTAATAGCCGTGCTGTTAAATTATTTTGGATCAACTTCTTGCTTTGACAAAAAACGGCAAGCACAAAACTGCATGCGTAAGCCCTGCCTGCTTTATTTTCGCTTACAAGCACAAATGCACACGCATATTTGGGACTGGTCTCTTCAAAGAGGCTTTCCCCATGCACAAGTGGCTAAGGCCTGTTTCACACAAGAGATACAGAACGAGTCAGGGTCTGTTCAGATCAAAAAGTTGAATCAGTTTTGTCTGCAATTGTGTTCTGCGTTTCATTTTTTCCCGGGCGGCTGCATTTTTTTATGCGTTTTTCACGCGTGTGATGATAAACTCAAGAATAACACTCTGAACTGGATGGACGGATTCTCTTTTCAGCCTTATGAACTATGTTACTAGGTTACGATGTTACTCAACATCTCCTAGCAACCATCAATGAAAAACGCATTGCATACGGAAGCCTTTCGTTTTTCATGCAAGCTCCATTCACTTCTATGGGGCCAGGGCAATTTTTCCTGAATGCAGACATGATCAGTGGTAAACTATGCTCATGTGCGCAGACCCCTTGAAATAAATGGGTCAGGGTTCAGTCCAGATGCTATCCGTTTGCAACACGCATCGCATCCGGGTGTGCCAATAAGCCATTACAAAAATCAACTATAGTCTAAAAAACATAAAACTGAAGCATCTATTGTCTAGGAATTCTGTTCAATTCCCTAGATTTATTCTGCAGAGGGAAAAAAAAGTTGACAAATTTCCAAGTCTAAAAGAAAACTAAATGAATAAGAATTGCAATTTGACTCATTTATTACAATATCTGGACCACAAACTGCTCCTCACCTTGACCACCCCGTCAAATCCAGGGATGGTGTTGACCTGCGCATTCTTGGCTAATAGCTTGCTTTCAATCTTGTCTCCCATAGCTTGAATTGCATGAGTGTCAGGTCCAATGAAGGTGACGCTTTCTGCTGCCTGCGGAGACAATGAAGGTTTTACGTTTACTAAAAAAAAAACATATTAAATGTTATCTGTGGTTTCACACTTCAGAGGACTGTTTAAAGAGAGCATGTGGAGAGTAACGTAATTAAGGGTATACACTCGGCAAACAGCATTGTTTAGAAACCTGCCCATTCATTAAATGCACATTTTGGGTGATCACATAAAACTACAGTACATGCACGGAAACCCTGGCTTTCAGTGCTTCATTAGAATTTAAGTATCCGACAGGAGGTCCGTTTCTGTCAAGTGCCAGCTAAGTGATTGACAAATATGGCGTCCTCATTTAAATGCTCATCTAAACGGGGCTGCAGTTCACAGCAGTCATTTCACTATTCCAGAGCAATGTCGACAACACAAAAACACGTGACAGGAAGAACACGCAGGCTACAGAAAAACTGGGGACATTTATCAAACCTGGTGTGCCAGTATTTTGGTGTCAAAATGGTGTTCAGCACTTTGCGCTAAAATTCCCAATATCTTGACCTCGGCGCCCTGTGGCATCACTTTTGGCATTGGAGTACAAGAGTGGTTGTGTTTTCTGCAAAGCTAACTTCAAATGTTCTCCTAATGGTAAATCCCCCCCTTTGTAATATAGATAAGCATAATTACTGGCCGGACTGGGATCCTGGGATGCATGCAGTGGCATTTTTTGCCAGATATTTCTATATACATTGTCAGCAGTACAGATATTCTCATTAGGGATGAGCAAATCAACTTCGGATGAAACATCCAAAGTCGATTCGCATAAAACTTTGTTCTAATACTGTACGGAGCAGGAGCATCGTACAGTATTAGAATGTATTGGTTCCGATGAGCCAAAGTTATTGCTTTTTGCGACGTCTCGCAAGACTTCGCATAATAACTTCAGAAATCGATTTATACTGTAAAAAACCATTTCCCGAACTCAAGCTCCTGCTCTGTACAGTATTAGAACAAAGTTTTATGCGAATCAACTTCGGATGTTTCATCCAAAGTCGATTCGCTTATCCCTAATTCTCATCCCTCACATTAGTAATGTAATGACTCCATCTTATAGCGCCATTAAATGGCGTTTCCTAGCTTTATATATAGCTTAAAGAGGTTGTCTAACCCTGAAGATGAACTAAGCTAAGGCCCAGAACTCATCAGCTCTCCAGTCCTGTACTGAGGATCCTGTCCCCACAGTTTCTGGCTCCCTGTAGACCAGAAGTGACATCCTGTCTTTGGTCACATGCACTGCTGCAGCCAATCACTAGCCTTAGCAGTGCCATACTTATACATGTGTTGTGTCTGATATCCACTGAAGTGAATGGAGCTGAGATGCAATACCACACTCAACCTATGGACGGGTTTGGCGCTGTTTTTGGAAGAAGGCAGCCATGTTCTTCTAATCCTGGAGAAACGCTTTAATGACCATCAGACATTTTACTGCTTGTTTTAAGTACAGTATTACAAGTAACAGATTTTACCTAAAGCATTAACAAACACCACTTTTATTCTCAAGGTATTAAAGAGGAAACTGGAAACTGTCACCTCTCCTGACATCTTGTTTTAGTTAATACTTGCATTCCCCATGCAATAACAATTCTGGTGCCTCTCTTCATTTAACTTCATGTTGTGCTATTCCTCTGTTATTCCTTCTAGAAGTTTATGAATGAATTTCTTGCACGTCCAGCTGCATGGTACGAGTTGTGGAGGCGGGGTGTCCCAGCACAGTCTGACACTTCCCCAAATGGTAACAGAAGGAATAACAGAGGAATTGCACAAAACAAGTGCTGGAAAAGAAATAAAACTAAGAATAGTTGCTGCTGAATGTAAATGTAACCCAGGCTCATCAGCGACTGGAGGCCCTATTACATGGGTGTATTATCTGCAACTGACAATGTAACACGTGGATCGGTGCTCGCGTGGAGACGAATGATTGTTAGTACAATGGTCAATATCTGCACCAAATCATGTGGATTTGGCTGCAGTTCCCGATTTCTGTGATTTTGCGGCAGATTTCATCCTCTGCATTGCAAAGAAGGAAACCTGCAGCAGATTTCCACAACATAAGTTAACATGCTGTGGAAATCAGGTTAAGGGTACTTTCACACTTGCGGCAGAGGATTCTGGCAGGCAGTTCCGGACGCAAACGGATGCATTAGTCAGACGGATCCGGATGCGATTCCATCTGACAAATGCATTGCAATACCGGATCAGTCTTTCCGGTTGTCATCCGGAAAAACGATCAGGTATTTATCTTTTTCACATTTTTAAAGGTCTGCGCATGCACAGACCGCAAAACCGGATCCGTTTTTCCAGAACACTTGGGGCCGTATCCGGCATTAATGCATTTCAATGGAAAATAATGCCGGATCCAGCATTCCGGCAAGTGTTCAGGATTTTTGGCCGGAGAGAAAACTGCAGCATGCTGCGGTATTTTGTCCGGCCAAAAAACTTAAGAGGGACTGAACTGATGCATACTGAACGGATTGCTCTCCATTCAGAATACATTAGGATAAAACTGATCAGTTTTTTTCCGGTATTGAGCCCCTGTGACGGAACTCAATACCGGAAACGAAAACCGCTAGTGTGAAAGTACCCTAAGGCTGGGTTCACACGGGCGTTGCGGGAAAATGTGCGGGTGCGTTACGGGAACACCCGCAATTTTTCCGCGCGAGTGCAAAACATTGTAATGCGTTTTGCACTCGCGTGAGAAAAATCGTGCACGTTTGGTACCCAAAACCGAACTTCTTCACAGAAGTGGGGGCTTGAGATCGGTGTTCTGTAGATTGTATTATTTTCCCTTATAACATGGTTATAAGGGAAAATAATAGCATTCTGAATACAAATAGCGCTGGAGGGGTTAAAAAAAAAAAAAAAAAAATTTAACTCACCTTAATCCACTTGACCGCGGAGCCGGCATCTCCTTCTGTCTCCTTTCTTCAGGACCTGGGTAAAGGACCTGTGGTGACGTCACTCCGGTCATCACATGATCCATCACATGATTCATCACCATGGTAAAAGATCATGTGATGGATCATGTGATGACCGGAGTGACATCACCAAAAGGTCCTTTACCTGTAATTAATGCTCACCACAGGTCCTGTTCAGCAAAGGAGACAAGGAGATGCCGGGCTACGCGATCAAGTGGACTAAGGGGAGTTAAATTATTATTTATTTATTTTTAACCCCTCCAGCACTAGTTTACTATGCATTCTGTATTCAGAATGCTATTATTTTCCCTTATAACCATGTTATAAGGGAAAATAATAATGATTGGGTCTCCATCCCGATCGTCTCCTAGCAACCGTGCGTGAAAATCGCACCGCATCCGCACTTGCTTGTGGATGCTTGCGATTTTCACGCAACCCCATTCACTTCTATGGGGCCTGCGTTGCGTGAAAAACGCTGAATATAGAGCATGCTGCGATTTTCACGCAACGCACAAGTGATGCGTGAAAATCACAGCTCATGTGAACAGCCCCATAGAAATGAATGGGTCGGTATTCAGTGTGGGTGCAATGCGTTCACCTCACGCATCCGCGCGGAATACTCGCCCGTGTGAAAGGGGCCTAAGGCTACATGCACACGAACGTTAGTTGTTTCCGTGTCCGTTCCGTGTTTTTGGGTTTTTTTGCAGATAGGATGCTGTACGCATCAGTATATCCGTTCTGTAGCCCAGCAAAAAATATAGCACATGTCCTATTCTTGTCCGTTTTAGGCATGATCCAATGGATCCACAAAAAAAAAACGGATGGCATACAGATGTCATCCGTTTTTTTTTTTTTTTTTTGCGGATCCGCAATTTGCAGACCGCAAAACACATACGGTTATGTTCATGTAGCCCAAGTCAGGGTATGTGTAGGTTCCAATGCAGACACTCTCCAAAGCATGTGGATGAGATCTGTGAAAATCATATCATTTTTGCTGCTAATGCACACAATGCAGATTTTCTGCATGCAATTCCACTATGGAAATCCCACAGCTATTACACTACATGTGGCTGTACCCTATGTCCTATGAGATACCATCAAGAGCAAATGAGTGGGAATGAACATGTGAATAAAAGTTCACTTGGCCTATCATCAGGTCCTGTTAAAGCGCTTTTAGTTATCGATCCCTGGCCTTCAACTTGCCTGAAGTAGAAGATCACTTTATCAGATACCTGCAATTGACATTTCTGACCTGTTCCAATGACACTGCTTTGAACTCAAACCTTCACCTACCAGCAGTAGCTACCTACAAAGATCCTTATCTCTTGTGGAAACAGTTACAAGTCTGATAAATCCCTTGTATAACACACTTCACTGCTCTTATCACCAAAGAACAATACTTAGGAGTGGGGGAAGTCATTATTACCACTGCCTTTCTCTTCATCCCCACTGATGACTGTAGCATGTCAAAGGTTATCAGCCATTATGTCACAATGATTTGCCTCTGAAGCATTAGTCTTAATGAGAAATTTTAGTTTTACTTGTGACATATTGGTTATATTGTTACCCTTGAATAATTTTTACAAGTTATACAAATGTAATTTGCATATCATTTGTTAAAATGGAACTTAATGAAAATTGGACAAAAAAAAAACTTAGTTTAATAGAAGCACTATAATGCATTTAGTCTTACATTGCAAAACAAATAAAAACCACAGTAAAAATGTATATAAATAAAAAAAATAAAAAATAAAATAAGGATCCTTCTGGTTACTTTGAAAATGCATGGGATTAATGGCTCATAATCATGACTAAGGCTTAGGCCTCCTACACATGACCATATCCGTTTTGCAGGTCGCAAATCGTGGATCCACAAAACACAAATGCGGTCCATGTGCATTCTGTAATTTTCTTGGGACCCACTGTAAAAAAGCATATTCTTGGCCGCCAAATGGACAAGAATAGGACAGGTTCTATAATTTGAGGCCTGGCAGCACTGATACGGACAGCACACAGATGACATCCATATGATGTCCATTTCTTTGCGGACCCACAGAAACAAATGGCTCTGTGTACAATCTGCAAAAAATGCAGATCGGACATGGATTAAAAAAATACGGTCATTTGCATGAGGCCTTAGGGGGCATTCACACATTCAGAACTTTTCTCTCCGCTACAAAAACGTTCTCCTGAATGGAAACCTAACGGATCCCATTATAGTCAATTTGGTCTGTAGGCTCTGTTCGCTTCAGTTAAGCACCAAATCCGGAACTTTATTTTCATTCGTCTGCTCCTAACAGAAGGGAAATAAACTAGCGCTGATGTGAAAGCAGCCTTATTTTGTTTGTACATGAACCCTCTGATTGTAAAGCACTGCAGAATATGTTGCTATATAAATATTATATAAAGATTTTCATATTCTAGCGATATGCCATAAATGTTGAGATGACACAACCCCTTTATAGGAGCAGCACACTATACTTTCCAGCACTTTAAATCTGTCCTTTTTCAAATGTCTTAACTCCTTGACAACCACCGCTGTACATGTACAGGAGAAGGTGTCACTTTAAAAGATGGCACCCACTAGTGTGCGCCACAGCCGCCGGTTTTTTCTGTTTCAAACAGCAGAGGCCCAGGGCTACTGTTTTCAATTGGCAGATAGGGCCGATTGCAGCCATTTAACCCTCAGATGCTGTGGCCAAATGCGACCACGGCATCTGAGTGGGGAAGATGCGGGAGCCATGTGCTCCCGTGCCCATAACAGCCTTACCCTGGCTGAGGTTGAGAAGTTATGATACCATGATAGCCCTGAGCCTGCTTGAGGCGCCGATACCCATCACTGGAATATTCCAATACAGGCCTGCAGGTGGCAGCACTGTACTGGAATATAGCAAATGCTGTGTTCTGTAATGGATAAATGTCCGTCACAGAATCCAATTGGCAATCTACCTAGGGTGACCATAAAAAAAAGACAAATATAAGAAAAAAAAAAATATATATATATATATATATATATATATATATATATATATATATTTATTATATTTCAAATCACCCCCTTTCAAAATAAAAATAAATAAATAAATACACATCATAGGCATCGCTGCAGCCAAAAATGCCTGCACTATTAAAATATTAAATTAGTTATCCCAAATGGCAAATGGAGTAATGGAAAAAAAATAATTCAAAATGGACAATTCACCATTTATTTGGTCACTTCAAGTACAGATCACTCCGCAAAAAATGAGCTCTTTAGACATAAATATAAAAAAGTTATGGGGGTTACAATATGGCAATACAAAGAAAATAAAAAAAAATTTTACAAAGTTTTCATTTTTTTTTTCTGTATTAAAACACAAGAAAAACTATACAAATAGTAGGTAACAGGTCAGAGAACACCATTAAAACAAAAACAAAAAAAAGTGAATTTTTTTTTCCAGCTCCCCACTACATCATTTGCGATATTAAATAGCGCCAGAAAGTACAATTTATCCCACAAAAAAAAAGCCCTAATATGGCTATGTGAACAGAAAAATAAAAAAGTTATAGCTCTGGGAAGGAAACTCACGCAAAAATTGAAAAATCGCCGGGTCTTCTAGGGGTTAAACTGATGATCGGATGAGAACTTTATCATCTTAAGATATTGCTTTTAAATATGCGTACGTAAACAAATTCATTCGAAATTTTTTAGGATCATTCAATTAACGCATTTCCTGCACTGTAAAAGTCACATAAAGTGACTGAACATAAAGTTGAACGTAAGGGAACGTATTCGAAGTCATTTTACTCTATAATGCCTAAATTGCTCATAGACTGATTGGTTAGGGGTTTCAGTATGTAACCAGAACTACTTGCTCCATCTAACCATAAAAGGCAGATATTTACAACTATAAAAGAAAAAAGGAAAAATTATATTCAGAATCTCCACTCCCTGCAACCAACATGATCTTTGGTGAATAAGCTAACTAACATTTGGTAGCCTTTATAAATACGGACTTTTTGTCATTTGTGCTAATCAGAGTCAATGAAGCTGAAAGGTCTGATTTGTATTAGATCTAACAAGGATGCCAGGATTAACGGATAGAAGAGTGAAATACTGTGAACCAATTAATTATACATTCATTGAGCCAGGCGTTCTGAATGTTAGCCATAGCTGCTCATGCAGTTCGTGTGTTTCTGTATTTTATATTTATAGCATGTGTAATAATATACAGCGATTATTATCATGCATTGGACGTGTGACCACAGACAATCACGGGTTGGTATATGATCAGATGTACCTATTGTGTTGTCACATAGTCTATCAGCATTACAATTCAATCAATAGGTTAAAACAAATATTGTGGTGACCCTGGGTATGAGCAGGGTGCATCATCTCTTTGATTCGAGAGGAGTGTCTGCTCCACCAAAGCTCACACGCAGAGCATTCCCGAACAAGCCTGGAAGCTGCAGCTGCATTGAGGGAATTACTTTATAATAGTTCCGAGATAAAGGGCAAAGCAAACTAATGAAAATGTATGCGATTTCCCTGTCCACGCTGCTCTTATTTTACTTTATGGCACTAAAAGCTGCTTTGGTTTTTTACATAAGAAAAGGAACCTGTGGAACTAATCCCAGTAACTTCTTGTGTTTTTCTGCATAACACCTCGAGGCTATACGAGAGACAAAATGCTTCATTTACATCCCTGAACATTACAGTCTGAGAAAGGAGCTTTTCAGCTGCAAATGTTATTGCATCTACATGTCCAGAAGAGAATGAAGGTTAAACAACCAGCTCAGGTTTATGTTAACTCGACCCTTTAGCTCTGGGACCAGTACAAAGAGCAGAGAATGCAAAGCCTTCATGGTCCAACCTCCTCCTTCATTACATTCAATTAGGCTCTGGAAATGGATCTAGCGGCCGATTACATGCAGATAAAAAGAGGGTAACTGGTATCTGCAGAGGAAGTGACAAAACCCTGCCAGGTATAATCCCGGCCAAGCTGCTTTTCCATGGCCTCTGGGAGTATTCATTGGATTTTCACATCATGACGAAATGATTCATATTTAAACACTTAGTATGTGTTTTGCGGATCCGCAATGATAGAAATACCTATTCTTGTCCTATGATAGAAATGCTTATTCTTGACCGCAACTGCGGACAAGAATAGGACATGCTCAATCTTTTTTGTGGGGCTGCGGAATGGAAGTACGGATGCGGACAGAACACGGTGTGCTGTCCGCATCTTTTACGGCCCCATTGCAATGAATGGGTCCACATCCGGATGCGGACCCAAAAATACGATCATGTGAATGCTCACTTATTTTGTATGTGTGTAGCCTTTAAATTATTGAAATATGCAAAACTGAAAATGAAATGCAACTGGTTACAATGTTTTTGTCAAGTGAACGGGGCTGAGCTGTAATACCAGACACACCCCAAGAGCTGAGAATTTTATCAGCCTCGATATTCGGATGCAAGACCGTCAAATGTATAGGCCAGTATATGTCTAAACACCTTTCCTTTCATCAACATTATTTCCAGATGTATACTGTCAAACATAGACTATCATGCTGTGAACCTAGCCTAAACATCATTATGTATTTCACAATTTGGGAAAAAAACCATGGGTCCATAGGAAAGGATATAGAATCCTTTGCACTCAATGTTTTACTGTTCATTTGATTCCTAAAGGAGTTGGATGGCTTTTATTTGGAGAACTTTCACTACCAGCCTGTTGTTCCGATTGAAAAAATAATAAAAATCACACTCAACTTCATACCGGCTCCTTTCAGCGGTCTTCTGGTCCCTGTCCTGTAAACTTCTGGATGGACAGAGTCATGTGTGCCGTTACTGCTGCCAATGGCTGGCCTCAGTGGTGACATGTCCACAAGCAGCATGTGACCCAGCAGGAACATGCTACTTGGGGACACATCACCGCTGTCACCCATTTAACCCCATCCATTTGGAAGTTTAGAGGACGGGGACTGGAAGACCACTGAAGGAACTTTCTAAGGGTACTTTCACACTAGCGGCAGGACGGATCCGACAGGCTGCTCACCCTGTCGGATCCGTCCTGCCGCTATTTCACAGTGCCGCCGGACCGCAGCTCCGTCCCCATTGACTATAATGGGGACGGGGACAGAGTTCTGGCGCAGCACGGCAGTTCGCGGTGAGAGTCGGACATGCAGTACTTTTAGTCCGGTGGCCTTTCGCCGTGCACTGCCGTGCTGCGCCGGAGCTCTGCCCCGTCCCAATTAGAGTCAATGGGGATGGAGCGGTTGTCCGGCTGCACGGCAAAATAGTGGCAGGACGGATCAGACAGGGTGAAGAGCCTGTCGGATCCGTCCTGCCGCAAGTGTGAAAGTAGCCTAAACCGTTTTCATTAAAAAATTTCTGCCATTTTGCTGCTGTAGTGAAATTCCTTCACATAGCTAGTTGGTTGTTGCTTCTCACATAGATCTGACAGCACTGCTCCTAGCTCTCCTTTTTTTCTCACAGTGTTAGGACTCATGCACACGACCGTTCCGTTTTGTGTGCCTTCCCGCAATTTGCAGAACCAAACAGGTGGCCCATTGTAGAAATGCCTATTTTTGTCCGCAAAACGGACAAGAATAGGACAGGTTATATTTTTTTTGCGGGGCACGGAACAGAGCAATGGATGTGGACAGCACACGGAGTGCTGACCGCATCTTTTGCGGCCCCTTGAAGTGAATGGGTCCGCACCCGAGCCGCAGACCAGAACAAGGGTCGTGTGCATGAGGCCTTAAAGATCATTAACACGACCATGGTTTTGGCGTGCATCCAATCCGCATTTTTTGGGGATCAGATCCGGATCCTTTCACTTCAACGGGGCAGCGAAACATGCAGACAACACACCAGTGTACTGACCGTCTCCATATGTCCAGTCAATGGCCCCGCAAAAAAATAAAATAAATTAAATTGTCCGTTTTACGGACAAGGATAGGACAGTTCTATAGAGGACAAGATGTTTCGTTCTACACGCTATGATCGAAAGTATACATGTGTTCTCAATAGGAAGAGGAGAATGAGTCATTGCCATACAACTCTGGCTTAGGTTTACACATCTACCACAAGAACAGAATAGGCAGATTAAAGATTAATTAACGTGCCAGACTCTTCTTTCTGTAGATATCTGACATAATGGGGAAAGACTACACCCAAATACACATAAGACAGTGGGTCAGTCACAGCAACTATGGTCTTATGAGTACAAGTAACTTTAGTTACAGCAGCAGGGAATGGTGAGGATATTTTACATGGCAGACCAGAGTTTGGAGAGGGTGGAAACTTCCATGTTTTCAGGCAGGGCATACCACACATGCTATTCAATACAGCATATTATTAATATTAAGGTCACCTCTCTCACTGGCAACTCATGGTTGGCTGCTATGTATGCAGATATATAGCAGTCCAACAATCACTGCTCCTCATGAATATAGCAGACTCATAACTGAGTCTGCTGTCGTCTTTAATAGTTGTTATTAGTCCATATGGCACAAATATATTTTTGTCACGCTTTGGTGTGGGAGGGAAACACCACACCGAGCATAAGAGGGAGGGGGGGGGGGGGCAGGGAATCAGCCCTAAGAACTAGGGAAGGAAGATGGACACCTCCTAGTAAAACCCTAACCAAAATCCTGACAGACTGCCAGTATCAACAGACCCCAAAAGGTAGGCGTGTTCATACATAGGAATATCTACAGTCCTATAGGACCCTGGTACTAATGGCAGGGACGAGACTACCTGTTCCTCCAAAAGGAAGGACGAACAGGAGTCTCCTTCAGGCCTAATACAAACAATAGGGAAATGCAACACACAGGACCCAAACAAAATACAAAAAGGGAAAAGAAAGACTTAACTTCAAAGGAGCAATGGAAGCATCAGGAACTCCTCCGAGATCCACACGCCAGCAATCAACAACTAAACTGAAGCTATAAACTGCAGAGCATTGTAGGAGAAGCAACAATAAATAAGGAAGGCAAATGACCACATTAGCAACAGCAGAGGCAAGGGGTGTGGCCATTACCAGAAACCACACAGACGCCTATTGATCCACAAGGAAAAGCTGTCAGATCAAACCACGTGTTGCCAGTCTCACCGATCTCCTACCACCTGTCGTGGAAACGTCAGTGATAATTTTCCCTTTGTCTAACAGGAGAGTGGACCTTTCCTCTATACAGTATTGGGTCCTTAACCCCTTAAGGACCAGGACAATTTTTGTTTTTGCATTTTCGTTTTTTTTCTCCCCACATTTTGTAATGGCATCATTTAATTTACCATGTCTTGTATTGGAAAACAGAAAAAAAAAATATTCGTGTGATGGCATTGAAAAACCCACAATTCCACCAAGGCTTTTTGAGTTTTGATATTCTGACGTTCACTGTGCTCTAAAACTGACAAGACATCCTTATTCTGCAGATCAATAAGATTACAGAGATACAAAATTTCTATAGTTTTTTATTTTGCTTTACTACCTAAAAACTTTTGAAAAAGTTTTCAATGTATTGCCATTTTTTGACAGCCACAACTTTTTTAAATTTCCGTCTATTTAGCTGGATGAGGGTTTGCTTTTTTGCGGGGCAAACTGTGGAATTTATTGGTATCATTTTTAGAGTATGTATGGCTTTTCGATCAATTTTGCAAAAAAAAAAATATAAAAAATTTTTTTTGGGGGGGGGGGAAACAAAAAATTGAGAATTGTGTATTTTTTATTACACTGCCCATAGTGTAGGAAAAATATTTTTATATTTTAAGTATTTGAGCATTTTGGGACACAGCTACGTTGCTATGTTTATTTTTTTTATCATTTATTCATATGTAAAAATGGGAAAGGAGATGATTGGATTCTGTTCTGTAGGTCACTGATCGAATATACCTTGAATTGGCATTATGAAGCCCAGTTTAATTTGCTTTTACTTTTTAAAACGTTAAAAGGCAACTGCCAGACAAGGGCTTTGGTTTGTGGTACTGTACTCTCTCCGCAACGTATTTATGAGCAAGCAGTAATTTTAGCTGGATCGCTTCATTAAAGGAGCAGATGGCTTATGAAAAGCATGTTAACATGTAGGGTCTTATGATCCAACTTACATTACATGTCCTTATAAAACATGGAAAGTCTGCAGCTAAAATCTGGAAGTAATAACTTTAATCACAACAGTGACGTTACATTTAACGCAAGATGTACACCACTTTGAGATGAAAACCAGGTGAAGGACAGTATCTTTTATTATAAAAATACAGAGCAACTTGCAAAGCCGCCTCCAAATGACAAAGGAGATATTTATCAATATGCATATTTAATAATTAATAGCTTGTAAATTCAATTTACAAACAAATCATAATCATGTCCATGAAAATAACTAGCAATATCTAAAATTGCATGTTGTGCATCCCCATGGCTGTATGCTCAGTCCGTCATAGGGCTCAAGTACACAATCTGCATTTTTTGCGGGTCGGATGTGCACCTATTCACTTCAATGGGGCCGCAAAAGATGCAGACAGCACGACATGTGCTGTCCGGATCCGTATGTCCATTCCACAGTCCCGCAAAAAAAAAAAATTGAACTTGTTCTTTTCTTGTACTTTTTATTGACAAAGATAGGCCAGTTTTATAGAGGGTTGGAAGTTCCGTTCCACAAAATGTTGACAATGGCCGTGTGCATGAGCAATTAAATTGTGTTTTGTTTTTATTGCCAAAAACTGTAAAAGGTTAATCTATTTTTCCCTGGATCTGCACACATTGGTAGCAAAAATATACACATGTAACATCGACTCAAAATACAGCTTTGAGATTGGTTCTCTTTTCTGTGTGCAATGACTTCATTAAAAGGCATCTAGAGAATCAGAAATAAATACAAATTAAATGCAATTAGAGGGATATTCGGCCAAGAACATCTGAGGATCACTCTGAACTAGTAATAAGGAAAATTGAAGGACCTAAAAAAAATTAGGGGCAGCTGGGGATGGGATAAAAAAAATATATATAGAGAGAGCGAGAAGCAGAAGGCTCTGTGCACTGTTGTGATCCCGGCGCCAGCAACTGTATTGGATCCTTACCAATCCTATATTGGTGACCTATTTGTAGGATTTCACCACCTAAAAGCTGGACAAACCATTTAAGGGGAGATTTATGAAACGGTCTGTTAACTGATGGCCACGGTAAGGCCTCTTGCACACGGCCGTTGTGCTCTTGTGGCCATATTGCGGGCCGCATACGGCGGTTCCACAATACACGGGGCACCGGAAGTGTGCATTCCGCATCACTGATGTGGACCTATTCACTTAAATGGGTCCTCAAATACGGAGATGCGGTGCGGAACGGAACCTCATAGAAGCACTACGAAGTGCTTCCGTGGGGTTCCGATCCGTGTTTCCGTTCCGTAAAAACAGAACGGACGGATCACGGAGGTCTGGAACCGTTCCGGCCGCTGCACAAACCTTGCCCGTGCATTGGGGACTGCTAATTCCGGTCCCCAATGCACGGAACGGAACCACAACAGCCGTGTGCAAGAGGCCTAAGCTGTAATGAGAATTGCGGCTCTTTTTAGTGAGCCAAATCACTTGTTGATTTTAGACTAAATAAGACTAAGGCCTAATGCACACGACCGTTGTGTGCATCCGTGGCCGTTGTGCCGTTTTCCGTTTTTTTTCGCGGACCCATTGACTTTCAATGGGTCCGTGGAAAAATCGGAAAATGCACCGTTTTGCAGCCGAGACCGTGATCAGTGTATCCTGTCAGTCCAAAAAATAGGACCCGTCCTATTTTTTTGACGGACAACGGTTCACGGACCCATTCAAGTCAATGGGTCCGTGAAAGAACACGGATGCACACAAGATTGGCATCCGTGTCCGTGATCGGAGGCCGTAGGTTACTTTAATACAGACGGATCCGAAGATCCGTCTGCATAAAAGCTTTTTCAGAGCTGAGTTTTCACTTCGTGAAAACTCAGATCCGACAGTATATTCTAACACAGAGGCGTTCCCATGGTGATGGGGACGCTTCAGGTTAGAATATACTAAAAGAACTGTGTACATGACTGCCCCCTGCTGCCTGGCAGGTGCTGCCAGGCAGCAGGGGGCAGCCCCCCCCCCCCCCCTGTAGTTAACACATTGGTGGCCAGTGCGGCCCCCCCCCCTCCCATGTAGTTAACTCGTTGTTGGCCAGTGGGCCCCCCTCCCTCCCCTGTAGTTAACTCGTTGGTGGCCAGTGCGGCCGGCCCCCCTCCCTCCCCCCCCTGTAGTTAACTCGTTGGTGGCCAGTGGGCCCTCTCCCCTCCCTCCCCCTCCTAATTAAAATCTCCCCCCCTATCATTGGTGGCAGCGGAGAGTACCGATCAGAGTCCCAGTTTAATCGCTGTGGCTCCGATCGGTAACCATGGCAACCAGGACGCTACTGCAGTCCCGGTTGCCATGGTTACTTAGCAATTTGTAGAAGCATTATACTTACCTGCGAGCTGCGATGTCTGCGTCCGGCCGGGAGCTCCTCCTACTGGTAAGTGACAGGTCATTAAGAAATGCGCCGCACAGACCTGTCACTTACCAGTAGGAGGAGCTCCCGGCCGGACGCAGACATCGCAGCTCGCAGGTAAGTATAATGCTTCTACAAATTGCTAAGTAACCATGGCAACCGGGACTGCAGTAGCGTCCTGGTTGCCATGGTTACCGATCGGAGCCCCAGCGATTAAACTGGGACTCCGATCGGTACTCTCCGCTGCCACCAATGATAGGGGGGGAGATTTTAATTAGGAGGGGGAGGGAGGGGAGAGGGCCCACTGGCCACCAACGAGTTAAGTACAGGGGAGGGAGGGGGGGGCCCCTGGCCACCAACGAGTTAAGTACAGGGGAGGGAGGAAGGGGCCCACTGGCCACCAACGAGTTAACTACAGGGGAGGGAGGGGGGGGGCGCCGCACTGGCCACCCACGAGTTAACTACAGGGGGGGGCTGCCCCCTGCTGCCTGGCAGCACCTGCCAGGCAGCAGGGGGCAGTCATGTACACAGTTCTTTTAGTATATTCTAAACTGAAGCGTCCCCATCACCATGGGAACGCCTCTGTGTTAGAATATACTGTCGGATTTGAGTTTCACGATCTAACTCATATCCGACAGTATATTCTAACATAGAGGCGTTCCCATGGTGATGGGGACGCTTCAGGTTAGAATATACCATCGGATTGGAGAAAACTCTGATCCTATGGTATATTAACTCCTGACTTTACATTGAAAGTCAATGGGGGACGGATCCGTTTGAAATTGCACCATATTGTGTCAACGTCAAACGGATCCGTCCCCACTGACTTGCATTGTAATTCAGGACGGATCCGTTTGGCTCCGCATGGCCAGGCGGACACCAAAACGACTTTTTTTTCATGTCCGTGGATCCTCCAAAAATCAAGGAAGACCCACGGACGAAAAAACGGTCACGGATCACGGAAAAACTAAACCAGTTTTTGCGGACCGCAAAATAATACGGTCGTGTGCATGAGGCCTAAGATTGACTTGCGCATTTGAGTGCTGCTAAACATATTTTCCCAGCTGCACGTCTGCCACCGATTTCAATGATCAATTTTTATTTTTTATTTTAGCATAAATTTGGCAAAACAAGTCTTTGGGCATAAAAACATACATTAATGACATGCTATCAACATATGTAAACTAAACATTACAAACATGATATAAATGTATTAAATCTCAACCTGATGTACTGATTGCATGTGTCCTCTAGACTTGCGTATTCAGCCATGTCTGTGACACGTGTCAGTCTTCTACTTGTTTAAAAAAATCTAGGATAACACTAATAGTGGGGGCTCTAACAAGGCTCACAAGATTTCACACAGTTTTGCCAAAGACCCCAAATGACATATTATAAAACTAACCTAAAAGTAAGAGTTATATTTCATACAGAATTGGAGGGGATGGTTCACGACTCAGGGATTCTCTGTTTGATGTTGTTTCACTCCTTAAAGTCAAAGCCAATTTTGGGGCAGTGTTCTGATTTCCCCTTCTTGCATTTAAAAAGACATGACTTGTTTTTTGAAGGACACATTGCACTTACTACTGGCTCCATTTAACCCCTTAAAGGGTATTCTGCTTTTCAATTTTTTTTATTTGTTGATATAATAGGAAATCAAATCCTACAATTTTCTAATCAACATGCATTTAAAATTCTGCATACATACATCTGTATGAAGAAGACTGGTATATCCCATGTATGAGTCCTATGTTATTCTGGTTATCACAGTAACTACATCATTGTGTGTCAGTCTGTAGTGGTTTGAAAATTGGCTGCCTGTCTCTAAGCAATGTCTTGTTGTTAATAAAGTTTAGTGTACAAAAACAAACAGCACACACACACACACACACATCTACACCGACAGGCATCAGGTGCTGCTCCTGCAAGTAGTAGTACTATATATAATGTATATGTATGCTTCAATACACTATTATTCACCTGTTAGATACCCTGGCAGTTAACCGAAAGCCAGGTCACTTTTGAGGGTCACATGACTGGTTTAGTCCTATCTAGCTCTCCTACGGATGCATTTTACAGGACTAAAACTCTTTAGAGAGAGGCAAATGCACGCATATAATAAAGGTTTGCAAGCAAAATTTGAAATAGATGTAAATTCGAAAATTTTTGACATCATATTTTCTAAAAAAAAAAAATATACCGTAAATGTAACCATTAAAACCTGAAAACCTCTTTAAAGGGAGTCTGTCATCAAAGTTTCACCTTTTTAACCCTTCCCATAGCTCTCTAGCAGCCTTAGGCCTCATGCACACGACCGTTGTGTGCATCCGTGGCCGTTGTGCCGTTTTCCGTTTTTTCACAGGTCATGTCACTTACCAGTAGGAGGAGCTCCCGGCCGAACCTGTCACTTACCAGTAGGAGGAGCTCCCGACTGGATGCAGACCATCGCAGCTCGCAGGTAAGTATAATGGTTCTACAAATTGCAAAGTAACCATGGCAACCGGGACTGCAGTAGCGTCCTGGTTGCCATGGTTACCGATCGGAGCCCCAGCGATTAAACTGGGACTCCGATCGGTACACTCCGCTGCCACCAATGATAGGGGGGAGATTTTAATTAGGAGGGGGAGGCCCACTGGCCACCAACGAGTTAACTACAGGGGAGGGAGGGGGGCCGGCCACACTGGCCACCAATGAGTTAACTACAGGGGAGGGGGGGCCCACTGGCCACCAATGAGTTAACTACAGGGGAGGGGGGGCCCACTGGCCACCAATGAGTTAACTACAGGGGAGGGGGGGCCCACTGGCCACCAATGAGTTAACTACAGGGGAGGGGGGGAGGGGGCAGCACTGGCCACCAACGAGTTAACTACAGAGGAGGGAGGGGGGGCCAGCCACACTGGCCACCAATGTGTTAACTACAGGGGGGGGGGGTGGCTGCCCCCTGCTGCCTGGCAGCACCTGCCAGGCAGCAGGGGGCAGTCATGTACACAGTTCTTTTAGTATATTGTAACCTGAAGCGTCCCCATCACCATGGGAACGCCTCTGTGTTAGAATATACTGTCGGATTTGAGTTTCACAATGTAACTCAAATCCGACGGTATATTCTAACAGAGGCGTTCCCATGGTGATGGGGATGCTTCAAGTTAAAATATACCATCGGATTGGAGAAAACTCCGATCCGATGGTATATTAACTCCTGACTTTACATTGAAAGTCAATGGGGGACGGATCCGTTTGAAATTGCACCATATTGTGTCAACGTCAAACGGATCCGTCCCCATTGACTTGCACTGTAATTCAGGACGGATCCGTTTGGCTCCGCACGGCCAGGCGGACACCAAAACGACTTTTTTTTCATGTCCGTGGATCCTCCAAAAATCAAGGAAGACCCACGGACGAAAAAACGGTCACGGATCATGGAAAAACGGAACCCCATTTTGCGGACCGCAAAAAAATACGGTCGTGTGCATGAGGCCTTACAGTTAATAAAAACTTTACCTTTATGAGCAATCCTGGACTTATAAAACCGGCAAAAAACAACTTGGTAGCATATGTGAAGCCGGCGCATGCACATTAAATACTGTGATGCCGTACAAGGAATGGGCATCGCAGTGCGCATGCGCCGGCCGACGGACTGAGTGCGCAGGCGCGGGATCTCGGCGAAACAAGTAGTAGATGGGCAGTCAGAGGGAAAGAATGGGCGGGGGGAAGCGACAATAAGGCCGAGTTAGCTGGGCACCTACGAGGGTAACGCCGGCCCTGGGCACTTGCGAGCCCTCATTTGCATATGCTACTAAGTTGTTTTTTGCCGGTTTTATAAGTCCAGGATTGCTCATAAAGGTAACATTTTTATTAACTGTAAGGCTGCTAGAAAGCTATGGGAAGGGTTAAAAAGGTGAATATTTGATTACAGACTCCCTTTAACCACTTAAGGACCACAGGTTTATACCCCCCTAGTGACCAGGCCCTTTTTTACAAATCGGCACTCCACAACTTTATTGCTCGGTCATGCAACTTGGCACCCAACTTGGCACCCAAATGAATTTTACCTCCTTTTCTTCTCACTAATAGAGCTTTCATTTGGTGGTATTTCATTGCTGCTGACATTTTTACTTTTTTGTTATTAATCGAAATTGACTGAAATTTTTGCAAAAAAATTACATTTTTCACTTTCGGTTGTAAAAATTTTCAAATAAAACTACATTTCTATATAATTTTTTCTCAAAATTTATTGTTCAACATGTCTTTGATAAAAAAAAAATGCAATAAGTGTATATTTATTGGTTTGCGCAAATGATATAGAGTTTACAAACTATGGTACAAAAAAGTGAATTTCCGCATTTTGAAGCAGCCCTGACTTTGAGCACCTGTCATGTTTCTTGAGGTGCTAGAATGCCAGGATAGTATAAATACCCCACAAGTGACCCCATTTTGGAAAGACTACACCCCAAGGTATTCCGTGAGGGGCATGGCGAGTTCCTAGAATTATTTTTTTGGCACAAGTTAGCGGAAAATTATGTATTTTTTTTTTTTCTTACAAAGTCTCAGATTCCACTAACTTGTGTCAAAAAATACAATTTTACATGAACTCGCCATGCCCCTCACGAAATACCTTGGGGTGTCTTCTTTCCAACATGGGGTCACTTGTGGGGTATTTATACTGCCCTGGCATTTTAGGGGCCCTAAAGCGTGAGAAGTAGTTTGGAATTCAAATGCGTAAAAAATGCCCTTTGAAATCCAAAAGGTGCTCTTTAGAATTTGGGCCCCTTTGCGCACCTTGGCTGCAAGGGGCCCAAATTCTAAAGAGCACCTTTTGGATGCTGGGTGAGAGAAATATCTCTCTAAAAGTCAACTTTTCCCATTTTTTTATACAAAGTTGTCATTTTAGAGAGATATTTCTCTCACCCAGTATGGGTATATGTAAAAAGACACCCCAAAACACATTGCCCTACTTCTCCCGAGTACGGCGATACCACATGTGTGACACTTTTTTGCAGCCTAGGTGCGTAAAGGGGCCCAAATTCCAAGGAGTACCTTTTAGGAGGGCATTTTTAGACATTTGGATTCCAGACTTCTTCTCACGCTTTAGGCCCCCTAAAATGCCAGGGCAGTATAAATACCCCACATGTGACCCCATTTTGGAAAGAAGACACCCCAAGGTATTCCGTGAGGGGCATGGTGAGTTCATAGAATATTTTCTTTTTTGGCACAAGTTAGTGGAAAATGATTATTATAAGTCTTATATTTCACTAACTTGTGACAAAAAATAAAATTTTACATGAACTCGCCATGCCCCTCACGGAATACCTTTGGGTGTCTTCTTTCCAACATGGGGTCACTTGTGGGGTATTTATACTGCCCTGGCATTTTAGGGGCCCTAAAGCGTGAGAAGAAGTCTGGAATATAAATGTCTAAACATTTTTACGCATTTGGATTCCGTGAGGGGTATGGTGAGTTCATGTGAGATTTTATTTTTTGTCACAAATTAGTGGAATATGAGACTTTGTAAGAAAAAAAATAAAAAATAAAAAATAAAAAATAATTTCCGCTAACTTGTGCCAAAAAATAATAATCTATGAATCCTATGAACTCACCATGCCCCTCAAAAGTGATCTTTATAGCGCCGCAGCGATTTTACGGTGTTTTTGCAGTGATCAGGAAAAAAAAAAAAATCTATCACTGCGGTGGGGCGGACTGAACGCAAGTGTGCGCACAAGATCAGGCCTGATCGGGCGAACACTGCGTTTTTTTTTGTAGAGCCTATAGAACATGTCCTATTCTTGTCCGCAATTGCGGACAAGAAAAGGCATTTTCTATATAGTTCTGGCAATGTGCGGATCCGCAAAATGCGGAAAGCACATTGCCGGTGTCCATGTTTTGCGGATCCGCCGTGTCCGTGTTTTGCGGATTCGTGGTGTCAGTGTTTTGCGGATCCATGGATCCGCAAAACACATACGGACATCTGAATGGAGCCTTACAGGGGGATGATCAATGACAGGGGGGTGATCAGGGAGTCTATATGGGGTGATCAGGGGTTAATAAGTGACGGGGCGGTGTAGTGTAGTGGTGTTTGGTGCTACTTTACAGAGCTGCCCGTGTCCTCTGGTGGTATATTAGACGCTGTTATCAAAACAGCGTCTAATATACCTTTTAGGGGTTAAAAAAAATCGCATCTACAGCCCGCCAGCGAATGATCGCCGCTGGCAGGCTGTAGATCAGCTCGTTTACCTCCGGTTCCTGTGAACGCGCGCTCCTGTGTGCGCGCGTTCACAGGAAATCTCGCGTCTCGCGAGATGACGCCGATCGGCAATAGTGTGACCTGGCAGAGCCGCCGCATTGACGCCGATCGGCGTTAGCGAGACGGGAGATGGTTAAGGACCCAGCAATTTTCTGCTTTTCCGGAGCCAAAACCTTTTTCTTCATTTTTCTAGTCATATGAAGGCTTGTAGTTGTACTTTCTAATGGCACCAATTTATATTGCATACGATGTAGGAGGAAGCTGGAATTATTTTTTTTAAATGGGGTAGAACTGGGGAAAAAAAAAAAATTATGTATTCTGCCATAGTTTTAGGAGTTTCGTTTTTATAGCGTCCCCTATGCAGTAAAACTGACCTGTTAATTTCCTTCTCTGGGTCAATATGATCACATTGATACCACATTTTTATAGCTTTTCTTGTGCTTTAATGATTTACCAATGCAGACTATAGGAGAATCACTACCTTCCTATTACAGGCAGGGCCTGATAGGAACTTGGCAGGTATCAACATATTCTGACCCCTGTTCTTTTGTTAGATTTCTGTTTAATGAGGAACAAATCGGTATTGATATAATTTAGAAAGTGTATATAACTTGCTGATCCCTTTTTATTAATTATTTTTGAAGGTGAAGAGCTGAAAAAACTGTGGATTGCGATTTTGATTTTTTTTTTATGTTACGCCAGTCACCATATCGGATAAATATTTTTAAATAGCAGGGGACTTAAACATGCGATTGTTTGATCTATTCTCCCACAGACTGCAACGATTTAACATTGTAGTCTATGGGAGAGTCACTATATTCCCATTGGGACCAGCCACAGATATGGTTCCAAAGGGAATTTGCTATGGTAGGCCTCCATAGTTTGCGGTTCGCAAAATGGACACAGTCGTGTGAATGGACCATAAATTAAGTACAATAAGGCCTCTTAAACACCACTATTTTTATTTCTGTAAACTGATATACAGAAGAAAAAAAATAAAAAGATTTCAAAACTACCTCCATTTAGTTTTTTTTATTAATGGATGGGAAAGCACAAATATCTGAATTTTTCAGTTGCAATTTGATAAAAAATAAATTGAAAGTAGCAGTAAGTTAATTAAACCGATTGTATACCATATCAACCTATTTTGAAATCTGCATTTTTCTCAGTCCCATTTATAGAAATGGCTATTCTTGTCAGCAAAATAGAAAATAATAGGACATGTTCGGGATGAGCATATGGATTTTTTTTTTTTGTGGAAATTAAATGAATAGGTCCATGTGCAGCTAGCACGTGTATAGACGTCATGGCAGCTCTTTAATCCAAGCGCTGCAAAACGCTTGTATTAAAGCTTCTGACCCTGCACATGCTACTGTCAAGTAATTGCAGCAAGGGACCAATCAGAGTGGTCCCTTGCCGGTAATCGATCCGATTGGTTAGTCTGTGCAGACTAACCAATCGGATCGCGGCAGTGTAAAGTGCCTGTTCCAGGCTCTGATCTGCGCTCTGCAGATCAGAGCCTGAAATCATGTAATGTGTCTTGGTGCCCCCCGATCTGTGCACCCCCCTGTGCGCCTCCAACCCCCCCTCCCATCAGCCCTGCCTCCGCCATCTGTCCCCGCCTGCCCCTGAGGTGCCCCCCCCCCCTTGCTGTATTTGATGGCAGCGGCTCCATTCCTGAGCTGCCGCCATCAGCAACGAGTGTCAGCTGTATGCTGACACTCTGCTGTAACCCCTTAGATGCCGCAGCAGAGGCATCCATGGGGTTAATAAAGGGAGGGGGCTCCCTCTCTCAACCATCGGGGCTGCCGTGCTTTGCAAAGGTGTCTGGAGTTGCCATCTACAGGAAAATTGATAGTAATATACTTTGCAATGCAAGAGCATTGCAAAGTATAGTACAGCCATCAGCCCCCACTGGATCTTCAAGATCAAAGTGGGACTTCATATAAAAATTTAAAAAAAGTGAAAATAATAAAAGTAAAAATAAATAAATTGCCCTTTCCTATAAAAAATGAAGAAAAACAAAACTACACATTAGGTATCACTACGTCCGTCTCTATAAATATATCACATGATCAACCCTGTCCGATAAACACCATTTTTGTCACTTAGATCACAAAAAGTGCAACACCGAGCGAACAAAAAGGCGTTTGTCAAACAAAATGGAACCAATAAAACAGTCACCTCATCCCGCAAAAAATGAGACCCTACATAAGAAAATCACTCAAAAAAATAAAACTACAGCTCTCCTACTATGGAGACACTAAAACATCATTTTTTTTTATTTCAAAATGCTATTATTGTGTAAAACTTAAATAAATAAGAAAAAGTATACATATTAGGTATTGCCACGTCTATAACGATCTGCTCTATAAAACTGTCACATGACCTAACCCCTCAGATGAACGCTGTAAAAATAAATAAATAAAAACTGTTACAAAACAGCCAATTTTTTGGTCACCTTGCCCCATATAGTGTAATAATGAATGAGCAAAATATCCTATGTACCCAAAAATGGTACCAATAAAAACCTCAACTCTTTCTGCAAAAAACGAGCCCCTGCACAAGACGATCGGCAGAAAAATAAAAAAAATATGGCGTTCAGAAAATGGACACAAAAACAATTTCTTTTTCAAAAATGCTTTATTATGTAAAACTGAAACAAAGAAAGAAAGTAGACATATTTGATATCATTGCGTCCGTAACAACCTGCTCTATAAAAATAGCACATGATCAACCCTGTCAGATAAATCTTGTAAAAAATAACAAAACGTTGCCAAAACAGCCATTTTTTGGTTACCTTGCCTCACAAAAAACATAATAGAGCAATTGAAAATTATATGTACCCCAAATAGTACCAATAAAACTAGCACCTGATCCCCTAGTTTCCAAAATAGGGTCACTATAATGCCAACATAAAGTATATATATGGGGAATGATAACCACCTCAGTTCCCCTAGCTTAAACACCCTTAATGACCAGACCACTTTTTACAATTCTGCACTACACTACTTTCACGGTTTATTGCTCGGTCATGCAACTTACCACCCAAATGAATTTTACCTCCTTTTCTTCTCACTAATATAGCTTTCATTTAGTCGTATTTCATTGCTGCTGACATTTTTACTTTTTTTGTTATTAATCGAAATTTACCGAAATTTTTGCAAATAAATTTAATCTTTCACTTTCAGTTGTAATTTTTTTTTTTTTTTAAAAATACATTTCTACATACATTTTTCTCTAAATTTATTGTTCTACATGTCTTTGATAAAAAAAAAAATGTTTGGGTAAAAAAAAATGGTTTGGGTAAAAGTTATAGCGTTTACAAACTATGGTACAAAAATGTGAATTTCCACTTTTTGAAGCAGCTCTGACTTTCTGAGCATCTGTCATGTTTCCTGAGGTTCTACAATGCCCAGACAGTAGAAAAACCCCACAAATGACCCCATTTCGGAAAGTAGACACCCTAAGGTATTCGCTGATAGCCATAGTAAGTTCATAGAACTTTTTATTTTTTGTCACAAGTTAGTGGAAAATGATGATTTTTTTTTTTCTTACAAAGTCTCATATTCCACTAACTTGTGACAAAAAATAAAAACTTCCATGAACTCACTATGCCCATCACGAAATACCTTGGGGTGTCTTCTTTCCAAAATGGGGTCACTTGTGGGGTAGTTATACTGCCCTGGCATTTTAGGGTCCCTAATGCGTGAGAAGTAGTTTGAAATCAAAATGTGTAAAAAATGCCCTGTGAAATCCTAAAGGTGCTCTTTGGAATGTGGGCCCTTTTGCCCACCTAGGCTGCAAAAAAGTGTCACACATGTGGTATCGCCGTACTCAGGAGAAGTCGGGCAATGTGTTTTGGGGTGTCTTTCTACATATACCCATGCTGGGTGAGAGAAATATCTCTTTAAAAGACAACTTTTCCAATTTTTTATACAAAGTTGGTATTTGACCGATATATTTCTCTCACCCAGCATGGGTATATGTAAAATGACACCCCAAAACACATTGCCCAACTTCTCCTGAGTACGGCGATACCACATGCGTGACACTTTTTTGCAGCCTAGGTGCGCAAAGGGGCCCAAATTCCTTTTAGGAGGGCATTTTTAGACATTTGGATTCCAGACTTCTTCTCACGCTTTAGGGCCCCTAAAATGCCAGGGCAGTATAAATACCCCACAAGTGACCCCATTTTGGAAAGAAGACACCTCAAGGTATTCCGTGAGGGGCATGGCGAGTTCATAGAAGTTTTTTTTCTTTGGCACAAGTTAGCGGATATTGCTTTTTTTTTTTTCTCACAAAGTCTCCCTTTCCGCTAACTTGTGACAAAAAGTTAAATTTTTCATGGACTCAATATGCCCCTCAGCGAATACCTTGGGGTGTCTTCTTTCCGAAATGGGGTCACTTGTGGTGTATTTATACTGCCCTGGCATTTTAGGGGCCCTAAAGCGTGAGAAGAAGTCTGGAATATAAATGTCAAAAATTTTGGACGCTTTTGGATTCCGTGAGGGGTATGGTGAGTTCATGTGAGATTTTATTTTTTGTCCCAAGTTAGTGGAATATGAGAGTTTGTAAGAAAAAATAAATAAATAAGTAAATAAATTTCCGCTAGCTTGTGACAAAAAAATAAAAATCTTCTATGAACTCGCCATGCACCTCAAAAGTGATCTTTTTATAGTGCCGCAGCGATTTTACGGTGTTTTTGCAGTGATCAGAAAAAAAAAAATTCTGTCACTGCGGTGGGGCAGACTGAACGCAAGTGTGCGCACAAGATCAGGCCTGATGGGGCGAACACTGCGTTTTTTGTAGAGCCTATAGAACATGTCCTATTCTTGCGGATCCGCAAAACACATACGGACGTCTGAATGGAGCCTTACAGGGGGGTGATCAATGACAGGGGGGTGATCAGGGAGTCTATATGGGGTGATCACCCCCCTGTAAGGCTCCATTCAGACGTCCGTATGTGTTTTGTGGATCCGTGGATCCCCAAAACACATACGGACGTCTGAATGGAGCCTTACAGGGGGGTGATCAGTGACAGGGGGGTGATCAGGGAGTCTATATGGGGTGATCAGGGGTTAATAAGTGACAGGTGGGGGGTGTAGTGTAGTGGTGCTTGGTGCTACTTACAGAGCTGCCTGTGTCCTCTGGTGGTCGATCCAAGCAAAAGGGACCACCAGAGGACCAGGTAGCAGGTATATTAGACGCTGTTATCAAAACAGCGTCTAATATACCTTTAAGGGGTTAAAAAAAAAATCAGATATACAGCCTGCCATCGATTGATCGCCGCTGGCAGGCTGCAGATCCTGCAGTTCCTGTGAACGCGCGCCCCTGTGTGCGCGCGTTCGCAGGAAATCTCGCGTCTCGACTCACTCGGAATAACAGGACCTCCGCAAAGACGCAATCCTGCGTACGGCGGTCCTGTAGTGGTTAAAAAAAAGCACAGGTGAAAAACAATATCTGCACCAAAAAAAATTTGCCCAATTGGTGCAGAGCTGTAAAATTGTAAAAAAAAAATATAGATAAAAAAAATAAAAATTACCAAAATCGCAGAGGTGGTGCACCACAAGTCCCAGCAAGCCAACAAGCAGCACAGAACCTTTCTGCATGCAGTCATCAGCTAGGGTGGCTGCCTGCAGCGAGGTTCAGCCCTTTCCAGTGCTGCTATAGTGCTGCCATTTGCTGGAGTGTTGTTCCAGCCAATCGCAGCGCTGGCAGGGGACGCCAAACACTGGAGTCCCCTGCCTGACCTCTGAGGAGGCCGCTGCTGTTCTGTTCAGCACAGGTCACCTCCCCATGATCCCCCCTCCCACCCGCAGCTTCCTTCTGCATCTGGCACTGCGAAGTGCCGGTCTGCAGGGAGCTGCAGAGGCAGCCGAAAGACACCATGCTGCCCTTACCCCAGGGCTCGACAAATCCCGGGCGCCAGGTCGCCATGGCGACCAGGAATTTGGTCCTGGCGCTTGGGTATTTGTCAGCCCGTTTTCAAAGATGCGCTCTCGGCGCGCACCATGGTTTCCTGAGCCGGCACAGTGGAGAAGGAGAGGAGTCCCTCCCTCCCCACTGTGCGCGGCTGCCGCTGGCCACTAAGAACAGAGTAGGAGGAGGAGGGGAGGGACTGCGGCCACTGCGCCACCAATGAATGTGCCGGCCATATCCCGGCCCCTATGACTGCACGCTGTGATCCGCGCGATTAACTCCTCAGTTGAGGGGTTATTCGCGCGGATCACAGCGTCCTGTCAGAGGTCGGGTGCCGGGTTCTTCAGTCTCGACTCTCTGCATTGGTGGCAGTGGGCAGTTCCGATCGGAGTCCCAGCAGTGTAATGCTGGGGCTCCGATCGGTTACCATGGCAGCCAGGAGTCACGCTACTGAAGTCCTGGCTGCGATGGTATGTTAGTAAGCAGCATTATACTCACGTGCGCCGAGGCCGCCGGGCGCTCCTTCTGTCTGTGCGGCTCATTGCTAATGCTTATAGCATTAGCAATGCGCCGCACAGACCTATGAGAAGAAGGAGCGCCCGGCGATCACGGCGCACGTGAGTATAATGCTGCTCACTAACATACCATCGCAGCCAGGACTTCAGTAGCGTCCTGGCTGCCATGGTAACCGATCGGAGCCCCAGCATTACACTGCTGGGACTCCGATCGGAACTGCCCACTGCCACCAATAATGGGGGGGGGAGGAGGAGGAGGGGGACCCTGTGGCCACTGCCACCAATGATTAATACTGGGAGGGAGGCGGGGTGGGTTTGTTACCAGAGGGGGCTGATAGGAGGGGGGGGGGGCTGATCAGAGGGAGGCTGGAGGGGCTGATCAGAGGGAGGCTGGAGGGGCTGATCAGAGGGAGGCTGGAGGGGCTGATCAGAGGGAGGCTGGAGGGGCTGATCAGAGGGAGGCTGGAGGGGCTGATCAGAGGGAGGCTGGAGGGGCTGATCAGAGGGAGGCTGGAGGGGCTGATCAGAGGGAGGCTGGAGGGGCTGATCAGAGGGAGGCTGCCATGGTCAGCTCCCTGCTGTGAGTACTATGCACAGGGCAGCAGGGAGAGTGTAAAGTCCTATTCACCCTAATAGAGCTCTATTAGGGTGAATATGACAAGGGTTCTAGCCCTTAAGAAGGCTAAGTTATTAAATAAAGTAAAAAAAAAAAAAAAAAAAGTTTTAAACACCCCCCCCCCCCCCCCCCCCCCCCAAATATAGAAAACAATATATTGCGATATACATGCTTAAAATTATATCGCAATATAGATTTTATGACGCGGCTCCGCCTGGCTCCTAACTTTTTTAGCTGGCTCCTAAATTCCAAGGAAATTTGTCAAGCCCTGCCTTACCCGGCATGGATGCCTGCCGATAAGAGCAGCCACGGTGCCCCGATCCTGCTCCAGCACCCGGAGGATCTTGCGCCGTACATGTACGTCGCTGGTCCTTAATGGGTTAATGCAGTTCTAGCGAGACACTAATGTATCATCAAAAACCACACCAATTCTCCATGCTCTTAGCATTTATCTCCATCGAAGGTAACTCATTTACTTCCACAAAGTACTGAAATGTCAATTAGGAGTTACTGCCCTTAGGATTTTTTCTTTTTTTAGAAAAAAAGGCAGATAACAAAAGTTTTTTTAAAAAAGCTTCTTCCATTTGGCATGACTTTACTTTTCTAAAAGCCGAGAAACAAAGAACAACCAACAATAACAAAGAAGTATTGTACTGAAAAGAGCCATGATGCTTGGTAGCTAGGCGAGTAATAACAGGGCACAAGGTAATGGCCAACACACAGTAACTGGACCTTCCACGTAATGGAGGAAGTTTCCTACTGTTTCCCTGCTTGTGCCACAGCAGTGGACTGTTGTGTTCTACAGATTAACAGCATTCATACATAGTTGCTCAACAGGGGGAATGTCCACATTCAGTGTCTAGCAGCTTTATGAGGAAGTTGGTTATTGCCTGCTCTGTGTAACTACCATTCTCCCAGCCATTCTTCCCTGTACAATAAGAAACAAGGTGGTGTACGGGAAATACTCTTTACAGGACTGCTTAACACACTGTAAATACAGATAACAGAACAACTGCAAGGCTGTTTTTTTCTGCTGCAACAACTGGTTAAGTTCTTCAACAGAATTGCTATGACTACTAGAGTTCATGGCATTGAAATAATATCAATACCAACGCAAGACAATTGTTTTATCCTTGGTCAGTTTCACCATAAAATGCAGTGCCATCTGTAGGCAGCAGGATATACAGCAGGAGGAGCTGAGCAGGCTGATATACATTTTTTGTGGGAAAAGAGTAGTAAAACTTGTAATTAATACATTTAAATCTCTGTTTATGATTTTATTGTTTACAGAGGAGGTGTTATCAGTGACCTACAGCTATCTCTGTACACACACACAAAGAATGCTATCACTAATAACACCTCCCCTGTGTACAACAGCATGACTGACAGCTATTTCTGTATACACACTTACACAGGGAACGTTATCAATCACTGATAACACTTCCTGCAGACAATAATAGGACATATTCTACTTTTTTGTGTAACGACCATGTGGACATTCGGACATGAAATGCTCCAGGAGTCAATTCTTTTTTTTCTTTTTGTGGCCCCATTAAAGTGAATGGTTCCGTATACAGGCCGTAAAAAAAAAAAAAAAAAAAAAAAAAGGAATGGACACATGTAGATGAGCCCTTAGATAATGCTATGAATGATAACACCTACCCGTGTACAGCTATCAGTAACGGACAGCTATCCCTGTACACACTTATACAGAGAATGCTTTTAAACACTGATAACACCTCCCCGTGTACAACTCAGTGACTGACCCCTGTCTCTGTATACACCAGGGCTTGACAAATTTCCTTGGAATCTAGGAGCCAGCTAAAAAAGTTAGGAGCCAGGCGGAGCCGCGTCATAAAATCTATATTGCGATATAATTTTAAGCATGTGCGATATGCGATATATATCGCGATATATTGTTTTCTATATTTGGGGGGGGGTGTTTAAACTTTTTTTTTTTACTTTTTATTTAATAACTACACTGCTCCAAAAAATAAAGGGAACACTTAAACAACACAATGTAACTCCAAGTCAATCACACTTCTGTGAAATCAAACTGTCCACTTAGGAAGCAACACTGAGTGACAATCAATTTCACATGCTGTTGTGCAAATGGGATAGACAACAGGTGGAAATTATAGGCAATTAGCAAGACACCCCCAATAAAGAAGTGGTTCTGCAGGTGGTAACCACAGACCACTTCTCAGTTCCTATGCTTCCTGGCTGATGTTTTGGTCACTTTTGAATGCTGACGGTGCTTTCACTCTAGTGGTAGCATGAGACGGAGTCTACAACCTACACAAGTGGCTCAGGTAGTGCAGCTTATCCAGGATGGCACATCAATGCGAGCTGTGGCAAGAAGGTTTGCTGTGTCTGTCAGCGTAGTGTCGAGAGCATGGAGGCGCTACCAGGAGACAGGCCAGTACATCAGGAGACGTGGAGGACGCCGTAGGAGGGCAACAACCCAGCAGCAGGACCGCTACCTCTGCCTTTGTGCAAGGAGGAACAGGAGGAGCACTGCCATTGCCCTGCAAAATGACCTCCAGCAGGCCACAAATGTGCATGTGTCTGCTCAAACGGTCAGAAACAGACTCCATGAGGGTGATATGAGGGCCCGACGTCCACAGGTGGGGGTTGTGCTTACAGCCCAACACCGTGCAGGACGTTTGGCATTTGCCAGAGAACACCAAGATTGGCAAATTCGCCACTGGCACCCTGTGCTCTTCACAGATGAAAGCAGGTTCACACTGAGCACATGTGACAGACGTGACAGAGTCTGGAGACGCCGTGGAGAACGTTCTGCTGCCTGCAACATCCTCCAGCATGACCGGTTTGGATCAGTAATGGTGTGGGGTGGCATTTCTTTGGAGGGCCGCACAGCCCTCCATGTGCTCGCCAGAGGTAGCCTGACTGCCATTAGGTACCGAGATGAGATCCTCAGACCCCTTGTGAGACCATATGCTGGTGCGATTGGCCCTGGGTTCCTCCTAATGCAAGACAATGCTAGACCTCATGTGGCTGGAGTGTGTCAGCAGTTCCTGCAAGACGAAGGCATTGATGCTATGGACTGGTCCGCTGTTCCCCAGACCTGAATCCAATTGAGCACATCTGGGACATCATGTCTCGCTCTATCCACCAACGTCACGTTGCACCACAGACTGTCCAGGAGTTGGCAGATGCTTTAGTCCAGGTCTGGGAGGAGATCCCTCAGGAGACCATCCGCTACCTCATCAGGAGCATGCACAGGCGGTGTAGGGAGGTCATACAGGCACGTGGAGGCCACACACACTACTGAGCCTCATTTTGACTTGTTTTAAGGACATTACATCAAAGTTGGATCAGCCTGTAGTGTGTTTTTCCACTTTAATTTTGAGTGTGACTCCAAATCCAGACCTCCATGGGTTGAAAAATTTGATTTCCATTTTTTTTTTTTGTGTGTGATTTTGTTGTCAGCACATTCAACTATGTAAAGAACAAAGTATTTCAGAAGAATATTTAATTAAGTCAGATCTAGGATGTGTTATTTTTGTGTTCCCTTTATTTTTTTGAGCAGTGTATTAGCCTCCTTAAGGGCTAGAACCCTTGTCATATTCACCCTAATAGAGCTCTATTAGGGTGAATAGGACTTTACACTCTCCCTGCTGCCCTGTGCACACAACAGCAGGGAGCTGACCATGGCAGCCAGCCTATCATGTGCCCCCTCCCTCTGATCAGCCCCCCCCCCCCCCCCCCATCATCATTGGTGGCAGTGGGCAGTTCTGATCGGAGTCCCAGCAGTGTAATGCTGGGGCTCCGATCGGTTACCATGGCAGCCAGGATGCTACTGAAGTCCTGGCTGCGATGGTATGTTCGTGAGCAGCATTATACTCACGTGCGCCGTGATCGCCGGGAGCTCCTTCTTCTCATAGGTCTGTGCGGCGCATTGCTAATGCTATAAGCATTAGCAATGAGCCGCACAGACAGAAGAAGGAGCGCCCGGCAGCCACGGCGCACGTGAGTATATTGCTGCTCACTAACATACCATCGCAGCCAGGACTTCAGTAGCGTGACTCCTGGCTGCCATGGTAACCGATCGGAGCCCCAGCATTACACTGCTGGGACTCCGATCGGAACTGCCCACTGCCACCAATGCAGACAAACATTTCCGGCACCCGACCTCTGACAGGACGCTGTGATCCGCGCGATTGACCCCTCAACTGAGGGGTTAATCGCGCGGATCACAGAGTGCAGTCATAGGGGCCGGGATATGGCCGGCACATTGGTATTCAGGCATTCATTGGTGGCGCAGTGGCCACAGTCCCTCCCCTCCTCCTCCTACTCTGTTCTCATTGGTGGTCAGCGGCAGCCGCGCACAGTGGGGAGGGAGGGACTCCTCTCCTTCTCCACTGTCCCGGCTCAGGAAACCATGGTGTGCGCCGAGAGCGCAACTTTGAAAACGGGCTGACAAATACCCAAGCGCCAGGACCAAATTCCTGGTCGCCATGGCGACCTGGCGCCTGGGATTTGTCGAGCCCTGGTATACACACTTACATAGTAAATGCTATCAATATTTGATAATACCTCCCCTGTGTATAAGTATCAGTGACTGACTGACGGCTATATTTGTATACACACTTACACAGATAATGCTATATATCACTGATAACACCTCCCCTGTGTACAACTATCAGTGACTGACTGCTATCTCTGTATACACACTTAAGGGTGTATTAGACTGCCAGATAACCTGCCCGATCATCGCTAACAACTGACCTGGCAGTGTAAGCACTCGTTCATCTGGCAATCCCAATTTTTCAACAGTTCTAAAAATCATTGTTTGCCGGAGGCAGATCGTGGTGTCTAATCATGATCTACTGTTGACAAACTGATTCAATATGGGGACGAGTGATGACATTAGTAATCACTCCTCACCATACAGTGGAGGAGATTGCAGCATGTAATTACAGCGGTCTCCTCCTCTGACGAGCATGCGATTTTTGGGAAGGAACGCTTCTCTCCCAACAATTGCCTGCATAATCTGTCTGTCTAATACAGCCTTTACACAGAGAATGATATCAATCACTGATAACCCCTCTCTGTGTAAAACTATCAGTGACTGACCGCTATATACATATATACAAACCGAGAATGCTACCAATCACAGTTAACACCTTCCTGTGTGCAAAAATTAGCAAAATAGGGATTTGCTACTTTTCAGGCATATTTGCACCAAAAATTTAGACATTTTGGATTTTTAAATAACTTACTTATGCTTTGAAAAGTAAAGTAAAAAGTGGTTAGCTATGTTAATTAGTTTCACTCCACATTCACCAACGGTGACATTTTTTAAAAGTCTCAAAAAAGGCACAATCCTACTCCAGTAGGTGGTGGATTAGAAATACTGGAGTAACATCTTTTACCCATATCTTTCATCAAAGGGAACCTCGAGGGGGTAAAATGGAAGATTATTTGGATCAGGTTGTAAAATTTAGCAAATGTTTTGTTGCTTAATGTAAATTAGTCCATTCATTCTATAATATAAAGGTAGTACATTTCTAAGCTTAATTTATCCTTAGATTAAAAAAAAGTTCTAACAAAAAAATGCCAGCATTGCTCACATCAACCCATTAGTTATTTTCATTTCTAACCCTGCTCTGAAACAAAGTTGGACTGACTGGTTCCTACGAGTAACACTGACTCTTAGAACAGATTTTATGCATGAAGGGCCAGAGTGTTATTTATGCTGTGGATGTACCGTAAATATAATCAACAATCTGTAAATTTCCCACATATTTTTTCAAATGTGGGAATGGCGTTTTCAAAAACGCAACTCACATTGCGCTGTAGCTTGTTGTGTGTTTTCCATGGGGGGGGGGGGGGGTCAGTCATGGGTTTGGACTGAGGGGACATCCACTGTATTAAAAATTAGATTCAGTAAAGCCAGGTTTTAATTGAATTGTACAGTGAAAGTAGTAGAATAGCACGTTTATACAAAAAATATTTTAAAATAAAAAAAATCCAGGAAATGAGGAAAAAAAATTTGTTGAACATTAATGGATTGTCCCAAAAGCACGCAATCTTCAGGTATAGTGATTGCCAGTTCGCAGTGTTCACCGACGAACACATGCGATCTGCCATCTTCACTCACAAGTCCGGCGATGCAGAGGTAAGTCCTTACCTGTGCCTGCGCCGTGAGCCGGTCTGAAACACATGCGGTCACCGGGAGCAGTTTAGTTTGCACTTGTCTACTGCTACTTTTTTTTTTTTTTAAATTTTAGAAATCAATATGTGTGACAAACATCCAATAATAAAGGAGATTTACAAAAGATTTTTACAACATGATATATAATGTTTAACAGTCATGAATAAACGTATGGATGAAAATTAAGAGCAGTCACTTAAAACGTAAACAAGAAAATTAAAATGCCTTCATAATTTCCTCATTTTATAACGGAGCCAGCAGTTTATCAGCTGCCATGAACTGTAGTAGTCCACTTACAAAATGTCTAAAAAAAAAACCCATTTAAAGCTGCCAGTAGGGGGTAAATTGAAGCCTCGTGCATTAAGAAGCTAATCATTTTTAAAAAATGTTCAAGGCAATGAACCCTGAAGATAACAGGCACTGAAATGACTATAAAAGTGTTTTGTATGGAGCTTAACTTTCAGCACAAATAAATTCTCTGCGAGAAACCCATCAGTTAAACAGGGGTGTAACATTACACAGCAGAATATGCAGCAGTTTCTGTTGTGGCTGTACTGTTTCCTACATTACCCAGCTTATTATATATATATATATATATATATATATATATATATATATATATATATATATATATATATATATATATTAGTGAAGCAAAAGAAGGCAGCACTCCAGATGATAATGAAAAAGTGGACGGTTTATTCACTCATAGCTGATGAGTGAATAAACCGTCCACTTTTTCATCATCATCTGGAGTGCTGCCTTCTTTTGCTTCACTATCTACACGTTTCGGCTCAGCACTGGAGCCTTTCTCAAGCCTGAGAAAGGCTCTAGTGCTGAGCCGAAACGTTGCGCTGCCCACATGGGTGAATAAAAGGTGATTGTTTTTTCATTCAAATCTCTGGAGTGCTGCCTATTTTTGTATTCAAGGACTGCTTATCCTTTGGGCCGTGGACCCTTCTACTGATTGAACCCCTTGTGCTGCCTTATTTTCTATATCATATATATATATATATATATATATATACACACACACATATACATATACACACATATACATACATATATATATATATATATATATATATATATATATATATATATACACACACACATATACATACACACATACATACATACATACATATACACACACACACTGCTCAAAAAAATAAAGGGAACAGAAAAATAACACATCCTAGATCTGAATTAAATAAATATTTTTCTGAAATACTTTGTTCTTTACATAGTTGAATGTGCTGACAACAAAATCACACAAAAATAAAAAAATGGAAATCAATTTTTTTAACCCATGGAGGTCTGGATTTGGAGTCACACTCAAAATTAAAGTGGAAAAACACACTACAGGCTGATCCAACTTTGATGTAATGTCCTTAAAACAAGTCAAAATGAGGCTCAGTAGTGTGTGTGGCCTCCACGTGCCTGTATGACCTCCCTACAACGCCTGTGCATGCTCCTGATGAGGTGGCGGACGGTCTCCTGAGGGATCTCCTCCCAGACCTGGACTAAAGCATCTGCCAACTCCTGGACAGTCTGTGGTGCAACGTGACGTTGGTGGATAGAGCGAGACATGATTTCCCAGATGTGCTCAATTGGATTCAGGTCTGGGGAACGGGCGGGCCTTTGGAGGCATTCAGTTATTCATTCCGTCATAATGGAAGTCTATGGGCTGCATAGCGGATCCGTCCCGTTTCCGTTATGCAGGATAGGACTCCCCTGCATAACGGAAACTGGACGGATCCATTTTGCAGCCCATAGACTTCTATTATGACGGAATGCCTTTAAAAGCAATCAGTTATGCATGCCGTCAAAGAATTGCGTTATGGTCCATGGCAACGGAATCCATAACGCAATTCTGCTTTTACCAGTAAACGGATCGCAAACGAATTTCTAAATATGAAATTCATTCATCTCTAAAAGTCACCATGTGGAATGAATCAAAAACATAAAACAAAAGCATTACGGAATTCAAAGAAAGTGATAGCACGTCACTAGCATATGTCTTCATTTTCTACATTTTCTAGTCTGACTACCAAAGCTCTCACCAATCCAAATATCGGACAGGCCGCAGAGCACTACTGCCCCTTTCTCATTTCTTCCCTGCACATGGTGGTTCCATCACCTACTGGGCAGCGAACCGCAGCACGGCTCCGTTTAATATAGTAGCAGTTCCTTGTAGCTCCACTATGCAGGGAAAGGAGGACTCCATGATAAAGTAGAGCTGCAGCCTCAAGATCATATGGATCCCAGAGTTTGGAACAAGTGTTTTGAGAAAAACACTAAGATATTTAAATGCCATGTATATACGATAATCTTATATTTACATAGAGCCAACATATGCCAGAGTGCTTTACAACTGGTCACAAGCAAACAAGTAAAATGAGTTAAAAAAATAAATAAAATTAAACGAGACAAAAAGGAGAGAGATTCCTGCCCGTAAAAACTTAGAATATAAATTATCACAAAGATAGACTGATAGAAAAATATAGATAACGAGATAACCTATAACAAAAAAAGGAACAAGGGTTACAAGAGCAGAAAATCGTATGGTCACAAATGTGATAGTCTGTAATGATGCATACGTTTAGATTTATATTTCAAAAGGACAAAGAGCAATGTGACGGTGTATGCCCTTAATGATGTATAATAAGAAGGCTACCTAATTGTAGATAGATAATTAGCGTCCAAGACTTTTTCTTGTACCCATCAATTATTAAGCGCATAGTTTACATTATTACATTATATCATTTAAGACTTGGATGTACATCATCATCATCCAATTATAGCCATACCACAGAAATAGCTACAACTGCTGCGGAAACTAAAAATTGCATATTATACATATTGCATACTTTTCATAATATTTTAAATCACTTTACAGCTCCTGTGATGTAGAACTACCACCCCCCCCCCCCCCCAACACATACACATCTACCCACCATTTGTGATATATGTACTAGAGATGAGCGAATTTCATATTTTGAAATTCGTTCATGCTTCGTTTGGTGGTAAAAGCAGGATTGCGTTATGGATTCCGTTATCACGGACCATAACGCAATTCTATGATGGAATGCCTTAAGAGGTTATTCATTCCGTCATAATAGAAGTCTATGGGCTGCAAAACGGATCCGTCCGGTTCCGTTATGCAGGGGACTCCTCTCCTGCATAGCGGAAACGGGACGGATCCGTGATGAAGGCGACAGACTTATATTATGACGGAATGAATACCGGAATGCCTCTAAAGGCATTCCGCTATGCATTCAGTCATAGAATTGCGTTATGGTCCGTGGTAACTGAATCCATAACGCAATCCTGCTTTTACCACCAAACGAAGCGCAAACGAATTTCAAGAGGACCTTTCAAGTGATTTTATTAAGAGAGATGTATACCCGTACTTGCGGGGTACCCCCCGCTGATGCTGCCACCCTGCTTGATTTTTTAAAATATTAATACTCTGCCATGCCGGATTTTTCCAGCTCAGTATGCCATTACTGATCATCGGAACAGGGAGGAGGAGATGCCAGGGTTTCTAAATGGGCATCTCCTTCTCCCTGGCTGTAGCGCTGTCCAATCACAGTGCAGAGCATCACAGCCAGGGAGAAAAAAACCTCACTGGGTGTGACGCTCTGCGCTGCGATTGGACAGCGCTACAGCCAGGGAGAAGGAGACTTCCACCGAGAAAGACTCAGTCTCCTCCCTCATTGCTCCGATGCTTAGTATTAGCATACTGAGCAAGAGAAATCTGTTGGGGCACAGCGGGGCATAGGTTAAAAAATAAAATAAAATCAAGCAGGGCAGGTATATATCTGTCTTAATAAAATCGCATGAAAGGTCCTCTTTCATAACATGAAATTCGCTAATTTCTAATATGGACGTTTGCATCTGAAATCAAAGACGAAATACAAACTGAATGTATACTATAATTAACAACGTTCACATTGAATTAAGGTAATCCCATTTCCTAAACATGTAAAATCCATTGACCGTCTATAAAAGGTGCATACAACCACACAACTAAATTCATGGCAACATGTGCGTAATTCCCCTATGCACTCCGATTGTACTTGTTCTAATAAACACATCATCAATGGATAAATCCACGAGCAACTGCACTAAAAACTGCTTTCACCTCTGATACTACTGATCAGTCTGTAATTGGACATGTTCTAAAACGTAATATTCCCTCACATCAGTGAGTTATTTTTATTGGCAGAAAGGCGCCTCAGTCTGGAGAAAAGAATTGTTCTTTAGACTTTGCAGGCTTCTTCTGTAATTTATTTAGGGGGGATACGACAGCACTTGTCACTTACAAGCCACTCACAAGCACTGGTTGCCAGCACGTATTACTTTATGGAACATTCTGGTTACATATTATATCATTATTCCCTATCCACTAGGTAGGAGACAACCGTTTTTTGCTCTATAAGAGCCATGCTGAATATACTGATATCTTTTATGGACATTTCACCTTTTGCTGTTATCTAATTTTCCGTATGTGACTTCTCATATGTGAGTTTGATACTGAACTTCCTTTTCTGTATTGATCAAAATTATAAAAAAATATATAAATGATTTCTTTGGGTCCCCAACCAGTGACCAGAACGGGGTTGTGTGTCTCCTACTTGAATGGAGTGGCGGTCATTTATACTGGTACTTGGCTATCGTAGGTTGTCCCACAGAGATGAATAAAGCAGCAGCCTGCCGCTTCGTTCATATCAGGATCCCTGTTCTCAGTAACCATCTGCAGTACCCCAACCAATCTAACACTTATCCACTAGATAAGAGATTACTTGTTGTTACTAGAAAACCACTTTAAGGAATGAGTTCTTGTGTGTAAAATAATTTTCTTGTGATTCCGATTATACTTATCACCATGAAAATGCAAAGTAGTGTGCCAGCAGAGTGTTATAGAGCAGGAGGAGCTGAGCAGATTGATGTATAGTATTGTAATAAAAAAGATTCAGTGTAACTTGTATTTCTTTCATGTAAATTCCTGCTCATTCTGGTCTTTGAAGCTCAGGAGGCGGTCCTATCAGTGATGGACAGGTATCTGGTTATACACAGTCATAGAGGGAAGGCTGTAAATCACTGATGGGATCGCCTCCTTGACTTCGAAGACCAGAAAGAGACGGAATTTAAATGAAAGAAATACAATCTTAAACTGAATCTTTAAGCACAACACCATATATCACTCTGCTCAGCTCCTCCTGCTCTATAACATGCTGCCTGTAGCTTACATTTTCACTGTGACAGGTTCCCTTTAATAAAATCATTATTATTAGTAGAATATTCAAAAATATTTTACAATCAGAGGGTACATGTACAAACAAAATCAGACATTACACTTTAACAAACTAATCAATACCTCAAACAATAGAGGAGAGGGTTCACATGAGCTTAAAGGCTATGGACACTTTTGGGGACAATTTATTATTACATTCTGCTTATTTTGGGCTGCAAATCACTTTTTTCAGTTGTTATTTATTAACAATTTTCAGTTATTTTCTTTGTACAGATGTCCATCTCTGTGTATTTGCAGGGTGGCATTCTGCTCCTGATGACTCATGTGTAGTCTTTATCTTTATATTGCTGACAGCTCATAAACACTCATTATCGCTCATTTCTTATCACAATGATAGGAATATGGCTTTAATAAGTGTTTATGTGCTGTCAGGAGCTCAGAGATAAGGGTTAACGATTGAGGGTAAGGGTTTCTATCAGACAGGACTCAATGGGGAAAATTTTGTAATAATGTTATACTTTGCACTGTACAAAATGTATTTGCCAAGAATCTCACATTTATAACGTAGCATTAACACTAGCACATTTTCTATAGCGAGTATGGCATGATTGTATTTACTTTATTATCTGTGTTTGAAGAGTGCTGCTGCATTGTGTTTGTTTTTGCCTTTGTGCTTTCAGTCATGGCGACGTGCACCGGCGCATTGGGATGTGCCAACTAACCACCATTTTTTCTAAGGAAAAGAATCACAGTATTAATATTAGAGAAACTTATTATTCTAGTGTATGGACCTTTGTAAGTATGTAGTATTGTAAATCCTGCACCAGATTTATGCTAGAATTCCGTTTGTGCGCCAAAAACTTGTAAATTTGCCAGAATTTTATCTGTGCACCTAAAATTTATAAAATGTATATGTAATCTGTAGTGAATGTAATCTTCTCATCAGTGACTGTATTTGTGTGATATAACCTCCCTTCTAATTTTTAGCTGTGTCATGTGACCAACTCTCTGATCTCCAACTAACTGACTTCCTGTCCACACATAGATGCTGTGTCAGTTGGAATGATTGCTGGTCACATGACACAGATGAGAAGCAGAAGGGAGGTTATAACTCACATACAGACACTGGTAAGAAGATTACATTCACTACAGATTAAATCATGTACCTTTCTAGCAGGTCAAAGAATAAACATTTTTTGCTGGAGTTCTTTAATAAAAAACTAACTGAAAAAATGCTTTGCAGTTGAAAATGAGTAGAATACAGTAATAACAGTAATAACCTTGTCCCCAAAGGTGTCCACAGCCTTTAAAATTTGTTTGCATGCTCTCTACATGTTCACGAGTTTCCTATGAGGCCTAGAGATGTATGTATAGTTATGCTTAAAAGAGAGAAACAGTATTACAACCGCAAGAGGTATATTTCAGCAAGACTGAGAGCACATTATGACTGAAAGCTATGGCAATATGATTTCTATTGGTGACAATTGCCGAATTTGTTTTCAGAGCCAAAAGGCAGCCGATTATTAGTAAGGCAAAGCCAACATGCAACAAAGGGTCAGTCCATATAGTCTTCTTCTCTGTGGGTTATATACTTCTCTGGACGAGTCCATCTCATCTAGATGTGCATCTTGGAGAACTGCTTTGTCCATCTCCCACACTTTTGTACAGTACTTCCAGATTACAATCACGGCGCCGTAAGGTTTCCTTTACTAGAACAGAGAACTATAACTTTTGTTGAAAAGAACAGTGAATTCCCAGACAGGTTTCATGCGCTACTGATTTGAGATATTCATGGGAAATTTTAAAACTGGTCAAAAGCTTGACAGGGTATTTGGCTTCTACTCTTTTTATTCCTAATACATATATATTCATCAGTCAAAGAAACAACTCTGCAACAAGAACAACCACTCAACAATGAAATGTAAATTACTGACATGTGCTAAAAAGCTGGACATGAAAGTGCTCATTAGCAGTGGCTAAGAGAAAATGCTCAGTGGATGATAACCATTTTCACTTAATTCTGTGTTCACTGAATGCAACAATTCACTTCCAATTACAGATCAAAGTCATAGCATGGTAACTGCAAGCATCTCATTTAAAATGACAGAACAGAAAATAATAAAAAATAATAGTGTAATTGAGTTTCTTTTCTGAAGTAAAACAGAAGTAGGCTACAGTCAGCTGTGTGATCTCTATGGAAAGCAGGTCGGTGATGAGAAGTGCAATGAAAAGAAACCCTCATCTTACAGAATGCACCAGCTAATATTCTGCAAGTGTCTCCAGGTTGGCTTCACTGCTGGAAGTGTAGATTATTTATGTGCATAACTCAATAGAGATGAAGCCAGTGCAAGGCATTTTTATATACTGAAAGTACTTTCCAATGCCATATTGATTTCATGTTTAATGAGGATGTAAAGATTCAAACCTTGACTGACTGTTCTTTGGCTAAGTAGATTAAAAGTGTTTTCCGAGACTAATACTGATGACCTATCCTCTGGAAAGGTCATCAATATCTGATCAGTGGGGGTCCGACACCCGGGACCCCCGTCGATCAGCTGTTTGAGAAGATACCAATGCTCGTGTGAACGCCGCAGCTTTCTCCGTGCTCTTCAAGCACAGTGCTGTACATTGTACAGCGGCTGTGGTCAGTATTGCGCTCAGTGCCATTAACTTCAATGAGCCTGACTGAGCTGCACCTAGGCCATGTCACCAATGAAAAAGGAAAAGCTGGAGAAGGCCACAGTGCTACTCCGAGCACCGCTACCTTCTCAAGCACCTGAACGGCGGGGGTTCCAGGTGTCGGACTCCCACCGATCAGATACTAATGACCTATCTAGAGATAGGTCGTCAGAATTAATTTAAAGTCTCAGAAATACCCTTTAATAGCCGATAGTAAAAAACAGCAGCAGCATGGTCATATACACCATTATACAAACAACAAATTCATGCCATATATTTACCACTATAAAGTTTATCTGCTACAGCGCACCTCTTTCTGCACCCAATGAGATTTAAGGTCCATATCTGTTTTTGCAAACTGCAAATTCGCAATACACGGATACCAGCCATGTATGTTCCGCATTTTGCAGGTCCTTCCCTATGACAGAAATGCCTATTCTTGTCCACAAAAATGGACAATATTAAGACATGTTCTATCTTTTTTTGTACAGCTGCGGAACAGAAATGCAGATGCGGACAGCACACTTTGGGCTGTCCGCATGCTTTGTGGCCCCATTGGAATTAATTGGTCCACATCTGACATGCATAATTGCGGAACGGATGCAGACAGAAAAATACAGTTGTGTGAATGGGCCTGTACTCATTGGAGTTGTAATTTAATGCACATTTAAGGGGCTGCCCAGGACTAGAAAATAAATTTACAAAAAAAAACAGCAGCACGTCTGTCCATGGGTTGCCTCTAGTACTGCAATTCCATCCATTCCATCGAAAGCAGCTGAGCTGCAATACCGGACACAGATGATGGACTATTCAAAATAATTTGAGCATGTTTAGTATATCAAAAGTTTGAGGGGCTTTTTGAATAATTATTTACACACCTCATGACTAAAATACACCAAGAAGGAAAAGTCATGGAATTATGGAAATAGGATCCATAGAGATGTTGCTGATATGCAAACTATAAATACATGAATTTATGCCACACGCAGATATACATGCAATTACACTCCTTGGCATACTATCATGTCTAAACAATACTCAATGGACACTATGGAGAAATGTCCGTACCCTTGGTTCCACAACCAAATGAATGTAAGTTTGAGCTGTTAGTGTACCTGAAATGAAGACTAGAGGGATGCAGTGAGGAGACACAGCCGGATATAAAAGTCAAGTGAGGTAGATATTTTAGACAAAAAAGGCTCTTTGTTCTCATTTCTATACTGAATTTTCACGTTCTACAGTGTAAAAATATGTGGCATCAACTATTAGGGGAGAGTTAGAGGATTCATTTTTAATACATTTTCAATTATTCAATAAATTAAATTTAATAAATAAGATCATCGATAGTAACCCCGGTTTAAAACTTTAGGGAAAAACAGTGGTGTCTAGGAGCAACGGGACCATACACAAAGTAATGGGAGAGTCTTCCTGTGAACACATATTTGTGGTGTACATGCTGGAGTGTCTATGTGGCCTCCAGTATGTAGGACGGACCACTAGAAAATTAAAAGTAAGAATTCAGGATCATATATACGAAACAAAGAAGGGTTTAGAGACACATAGGGCCAGATTTTTCATCACACTTACATCTAACTCCACTTTTACATATGTCCAAAGTCAGTTTTAGCTCAGATTTATTAATGGTCCTTTAATACTGTGATAAATGTGGTCTGACGGTAGCAGTTTATCCTTCAGTAAGCGGCTTTACAAAAGTCGCAAGTTGTTACGAAAAAGTCGCATGTTCTATTAAAAATTCGCATAAGATAAGCATGGTCCTCACTGGAGTGAAATTGCGCAATTGTTTGCGACTTTTTAAATTGTAGCAATAGTAAATCTTTCTAGAGATCCAATTACATAATAAAACACCTCTACTTTCAGAAAACTGGTGAGCATAGTGCAGAGCCAATAAAAGTCACACATTTTTGCGCAGTTTTTAGCGATTGTTCAAAATTTTTTCGACTTTTTCACTATTATTTTGACTTGAGCTAATGATAAATCTGGCCAATAGTGTCTCTGCACACTTTAAAAAAAATCCATAAAAATCCATAAGGTTGGATTTTCATGGGGCTGGAACAAGTTTGTAATAATTGGAGGTGGCGATCCATTGAATAGAATGAACAGAAGAGAAGTAGAATGGATCTATAAACTCGGCACCTTACAGCCTGAGGGATTAAACGTCAAAGCTCGTGTAGTGTAAAGTATCGAGAAGTCAGTTATATCCTATTATTTTCAGTGTAGTTATTTTCCTATTGGGATGTCAGTGCGGTGGTTTATTATTGAGGTCTATACGGAGGTACGAAGAGACTGCGGCTTCTTCAGAAAGAGGGAGAATCGCAGATCTATTTGTATTGAGAGGAGGAATTAATGGAGGACAAATAGAGAAAACAAAATCATGTGACATTGAAAGGAGGAAAAAGAGAAAGTTTTATGAAATCAGAATTAGATTAAAGATGTTACTTTGTTGTTTGTTTTATTTTATGTGATATTGTGATATTTTGTATCGCCACATCTGAAAAGTCCAAACTATTAAAATAGTTTTAAAAAAATATCGCCGTAACAGAAAATCATAATTTATTATTATTTTTTTTTATGAAAATGCACAGAACAGGTTATCGGTATCGGCTCTAAAAAAAATAATTAATCGGTCAATCCCTAGTTTAAATGGAGGAGACATCACTTTGAGGTGTTTTACCTGATCACATGACCCTCCATCAGTAGCCAACTTATGGAGAGGACCTACATGTGGACTGCACAAAAGACTTTTTTTTTTTACAAAGGGGGGCAAACCTTATGAAATATAGAAAATGTATTAATACAATATGGTGGCTCACTTCAAGCGGATTATGGAGTCAGGTGCTGCCAACCCAAAATAGAGGGACACCCACCCTCTAATTGTATGGTTAATAAATAAAAAGATAGTGGGTGAGCACTCAAACACTTGGACTTAATAAAATTTAATAAAATTTAATTAAATCAATTTATTAATACATGTACTAGTCATAAAACCATTTAAGATAGATATAAAACATAACATAAATTATAATCACCAATGGGAATGCATATGTTGAGTTTCCACACTTAAAATAGATATGTCATATTGGAAGTATCCAACAGAGCATGACTAGATATTTATTGGGGATCTGGTATGGACCCCAATTGGACCCCAATGGTCGATCATGTCTCTGGGGTCCATACCAGATCCCCAATAAATATCTAGTCATGCTCTGTTGGATACTTCCAATATGACATATCTATTTTTATGTTATACAATTTTAAATGTTTTATGTATTTTATGTATTTTATGTATTTATATTGAAATATTCATAGTTTAACATATATGTTCACCTTTGAGATGGTCAGAACAAGAGATGACAAATTGAACTGACCTGGATATTATAGAAGACATTATTGTTATTGTTAATGAAATAATTGCCCAAGATGTTTTATCTTTGTTTAACAATTAGATATAACAAAATGCTTTCTTATTCTAAGTCCATATGTAACAGCAGAATTGTATAGCACAGAAAACGCATATATGCTCAATAAAATCGCATGAATACCGCATGCATAGAAATTGGAAAACGCATTCCAAAATGGAAATCCAGGAATCCACAGTTTTGGTGTGACATTCAGGATATAAAAGGTGGAGGTCCACAGGTGTCAAGGCACCACTGAGGAAGGGAAGGTTAATTCCCGAAACGCGTCTGGGCCGGACACCTGTGAGCAGCACCTCCGTGATTTCTAGCGTGGCCACGCTACTTCCAACTGCAGCCGCAGTCAACCTTATAGGAACAAATAAACACAGACCGAAGAGGTAACTTCTTTGTTCCAGCCGGAGGATCATCACACACGGACGCATCAAGTCCCGCTCCAACTCCCGCGTTAGTTCGGGACTAGCAGCGTGAACAGTGTGGAGCGTGACGCCGGCATTAACCTGCACCGCTTGCGACCGAGTCTACGACTAATCTGCACCGTCAGCCGTTTGTGTGAATAGGAAGGAAGGTAAGATACCATTCCTCCCCAAAGGATTGACTTTCATCGTACGGTATGATCAATACCTATAGCCATTAAGCTTGTGTTTAATCCTACTGCACCGACAGCCCTGTGGAGGAGATAAACTATACTATCTTAATCATACCTTGGCTATCTATTTGTGCTTGATGTGTCCCATATATGGGATAAAGATTGACAATCATATTTGAGGATTGACATTTTTGGAATCGACACTGTGACAGTGGATTTGTGCTCAGTTACCTGCTGTGGCAGTCCACACTGCTTGGACAATTTGAATACTTCATTTTAAGTGTGGAAACTCAACATATGCATTCCCATTGGTGATTATAATTTATGTTATGTTTTATATCTATCTTAAATGGTTTTATGACTAGTACATGTATTAATAAATTGATTTAATTAAATTTTATTAAATTTTATTAAGTCCAAGTGTTTGAGTGCTCACCCACTATCTTTTTATTTATTAAATATAGAAAATGGTGCAGAATTTCAACAAAGGCTAATTTAGTAAGGGCAGGGCTACACGGCGATGTGTTGCGCGACAGTAAGAAGCAGCAAAGTTATGAGATGCAAAAATATGCGCAACTGGTCCGCAACTTGCTGTCTGTTTTAGAACTGTGTAAAAGTCACGCGAGATTTGTGACACAAAATCGATCAAGCCTAGATTTTTGTGTCTTTTGCAGCATGTCACGTGTCACACTGCTATACCATCAACAATCATTAAGTGCAATGTCGCGTGATACACTTTGCTGTGTGGCCGTACCCTAAAGCTGATGTTTGTGCTCCAGACCTGCCCTCCTTACTTTATTTGGGGACAGGAATTTGCAACCACTGAGAGCCATTTTGGAAGCTAAAGTCTACCACCTTTGGTCCCCCCAGCTGCTTAGTATGCATACAAGTATAAAACACTTCCCTTTCAAACAATCTTATATAGGAACAAAAAACAACTCATCGGAGCAATTCCCAAGCTTTGCATTCTCTTCACATGAATCAATACAAACTCCACTTCTATATCTAGGTACAAGAAAAGCATCAAAGCAAAGCACTGCAATATCCCACTGGATAACCCCTGTGGTCACGATTGATTGTATTCATATTTTATTAGCCCAAAGATGCACAACAAATTTGTGACCTGGAAAACCCACATAATATGACATAATACATTAATACTGCCATTTTAATTGAGTGCCCACATTTAAAAAAGTATTTAGAACTGGTAACAGCTATAAAATAATGTTACAGAATTTTTTTTTATATTGGCCTGTAGTTAAATTTTTTTTAAATATTTTGAAACTAAAAAAAAAAAAAAAAAAAATTATGATGTTTTTCACAGACCTTCAAAAAGAGGTGTTGCATAACACATTTTTGCATTTTCCAGGTAAATATCACTTTTGAAATAAGATTTTATGATGAAAGGACAAAAAAATAAATAAAAAAAAATAAATAAATTAGGTACAGATCACACCATGGGAAATTAAAGTGTACAAGATACACATGACAATATTTTATTCCCTACACAACCCAAGCAGTCTTCCTTTACTCATTACCCATATTTAAATAAAAAAAATAAAAAAAATTATGATAATCACTTGCTCACCCAAGTGGGATTAAATGCAAACCGAGCCCACCGTGTGTTAATTGAAGGCAACGCTGAGGTTTTGGCTCATTATTTCTCTCATAATGTAGGACATTTGCTTTACCACATGTCCTTTCAAACCATCCATGCTGCACCTGCACTGATCAGACTAAAATTTGGGTTGGGTACTATAAAATTGTGCAATTTCCAATGTTTATTACATTTTACCCACCACTTGGTAATTTTACTTATATTGTTGTTGGATGCGATAAACATGGAAAAGCTCACAAAAGATAAACTTCGTTTTTATATGCAAATGCTGACAGACCTGCACGCACCAAAGCAAGGTCACAATTGCTATACTACCGGCATATATTTGGATAGCAGCAAACTGACTTGTATGAATAACATTCATATACAATGAGGACACATTAACATCCATGATGTAAAAATCAAATACTTTCAATGAAAACAAGAAAAAAATAAAACACCTTTTAAAATTTAATGAGCATAAATAAGTGCATTAAAGCACTGATGTTAGGAAATTAGCTCTCTCTGTCTCATAGTCAATGTTTCTGTTTCATTGTACAAGTTTTCAAAGGGGCTGAAGATAACATAAGGTGAGTAAAGTTTTTTTTGCTCCAAACAATTTCTGTCTGGTGCTGCGGAAAAGATATTCGCCAATCAAATGCCATTGTTTGCTTAGCAATCTACAGCTAAGGGAATCAGCAGATCTCATCATTCTTTCTCCACCAAACTTTACACCACCAGATATATGCCATGGCAAACTGCTAAATGGTGTTTGTCCGCTATCTCCACTGTTGCAGAGTCCACCGTTAGGGTGCCTTTCACCAATACATCAGATGGTGATCTTGTTATGGACTATTGAAACAGTATGGACACTTGCTTGTTCTATACACTTGCGTTACACTGCTCAGACATCGCTTCGTAAAAAAAAATCCTGCTTCCTGGATGTACCACCAGGGACGCATACAGCCATACAGCTTTTCCACTATCTGCCCATTCCAAAGCCCTATGTACATGTCAGTGAGGGGGGGGTGCGGAGCTGCGCTCCTAGCTGATTTCTTAAGTCAGCCTGATGAAAAAGAAGTGTAAGATTAACCCATTGAATGCTTGCTATCGCTTCCAGGTAACCAATAAAAACACACCACATTTAGTCACCTCCCACCAGGGGGGTATATTCTGTGTGAACACTTGCAATAAAGTAGAGATTTTACTTGGACTCCAATGGGTGTGTCAGAGTTTGATTTCTCCGTGCACGTTAAGACAATTTTCTACTAATTTGGAGCAGTATATCAATCTACCTGGTATCTTGACCAGATCCAAAATAGTTGTCTCCCAACATGGGGATCGAAGGACATGACGCCCGATCCAGTAGCCCCGATGACCAGACGAGGAGGACCTCCCTAACTGACACCGGGACTGCAGCCTGTGATAAGAGGTAGGACAACGTGTTATCTTACCTCCATGTGTCCTTTGGTGTAGTCCATCCGTGCCTGTCTGAGGGAGGGGTGCAGTGACAGCTTGGGGCGTCCTCGAGGGCATGAAAGTAAGAACCCCATGTGTTTTAAAATCTTGATGTACTATGTTTAAAAACTGTGAAGACTGTTGACAAGTATCACTGACCGAGACAGAGAGCTCTCCTATTTGCCTGTATCGATCACAGAAGGGGGAAAGCGGTCCGCAGCAGCCGGAGTGTGCTTGTCTGGGACTCAGAGCTTCATCAGGTCCAGTGATTACTCTATACACAGGTCTCTAGATGGCTCCAGTAGGTGCGAGAGACGAAGGGACATAACGCAAGTGTCCCAAAGGGTTACTGTTCACCTGAGCAGTATGTGGTGGACAGGAGAGGAAAATGATTTGTGAAAAGTCTGAGCAAGCTAGAGAAAGGATATGGTATATGTAAAGGTGGTACTTTGTGTTGTACAACATGGCAAACTTTGCTGACAGAAAAGAAAGGTAGATTAGACTATGTGAAGTTAGTGGATACAGTCCGAGTCTGGCTGGACTGTAGCAAGGAATTTAAACAGACGGGAGGAGAGCAAAATCTTGATGAAGCTAGTGGCTAATGGCGGTGAAAATAAAAAAAGTGTGTGGGTCTGTAATGTATGTTGTCAGCTAAATCCCACCTCCCAAGAAACGTGTTTTGCCTGTGGTGCTCCACACCCACATAGTCACACCCCGGTAAGCCCCAAGCATGTCCTCCCAGTCCCTGCTACTGCGCCATCTTATTCCCAGCCGACGCCCACGGCTGGACCTTTAATCTCCTTCAGCCCTGATCCTCCCGTCGCCCCTGTAGAAACACTAGTGGCTCAGTTATAGCCCATGATAAATCCAGACGGCACGTTTATGGCTCCTAGTAATCCACCTCCTGCCTCAATCATGATAAGGGGACAGTCAGAAGCACCTGAACAAGAGAATCCGGACAGTGTTGTTGGTCCTGTAGACTCAGACACAGTACAGAGACCCCTAAGCAACCACCCCCAAAAGACTATAGTGGCTCCGGCACCCAACCCTTGAGCCTGCCCAGACCAACTGTGCTCCAGGAACAGATTAATGAATTACAAAGGAATATGCAAGCTTAAGAAAGGGGCAATCTCAAAGTTGTAAAGGAAGCCCTAGATTTTACCCGACCACAAGGACCTCCAAAATATGTGTCCTGTACCCCGCAGCAGTTATTCACCATAGTGAACCTCCTGCCAGATCCTGAAACCCATCCCATGCCCTTTTTCAGAAAACTGTCACAGGTACATAAAACGTATGGATGTACATGGTCAGATGGATGTACATGGTCAGACCTACAGAGCATTGTGGAAAACAAGACAGGGGAGTATTGTTCACTAATAATGGACCATATCCCCACCCCTATCCTAAGGGAACTCTCATTCCTTGTAGACACTGGTGCAGCCCACAGTGTTTTATGTGAGACTACCGTGCCTCCTTCCTGGCTCACTGACAATCAATTATTCTGTTCTGGACTAGAAGGGGTCGTGCAGAATAACCCCGTTACCAAGTCACTCTCAGTCACTTACCCTGGATTCTCCCGGACCAAAACCCCTCGGCTCCACCTTCCAACGGTTGTTGCAATTTGTTGTCGGCCAAACATGCCCCTTCACTCTGTTAGGCTCTGATCTTCTTCAGAAAATCCAAGCTAACATACAGTTCAGAGAGGATGGGACGGTCACCCTCGGTACAGCCCTATACCCGGAAGAAACTTGCCTACTCATGGCATTAACAACCCTTCAGGTCACTGATTCATATGAGCCAGGGGATTCACTGCAAAACATTTTGCACCTCATCCCTGATACCCTCTGGGCCAAAGGACCCCAGGATATCGGACGCCTCAATGTCCCACCAGTCACTATGACCCTGAAGGACCCCAAGGTCCTGCCATACAAAGCGCAATATCCGCTTTCTGTCTCACAACAGGATGCTATAACACTCCAAGTGCAGGCCCTCCAGTAGAATGGGGCAATCAAAATCACTACCTCTCCCTGTAACTCGCCCCTTTACCCTGTCCGGAAGAAGAGGGAGAAGGGACAACCTCCTATTTACCGCATGGTTCAGGATCTCAGAGCTGTCAACGAGGCCACTGTCCTCGAGACACCTATTGTTCCCAACCCGCACACCCTCCTCGCTGGCATCCCACCCACCGGCGCTACTTTCAGTGTCATTGATCTGGCCAATGCATTCTTTTCTGTTCCCTTACATGAAGACTGTCAATTCCTTTTTGCTTTCACTCATGCTGGCAAACAGTACACCTGGACTGTTATGCCTCAAGGGGCCCAAAACAGCCCTTCCTGCTTCAGCAAGGCTATGTCCTCTGTTCTGACACCCTGGCAGTCCGACCACCCGGAAGTGGATCTCCTGTAATATGTGGAGGACCTACTCCTTTGTGCAGTTTCTCAGAAAATCTGCCTATCCATGTCTGTTTCACTTCTCCAGTTCCTGGCTTCTGCTGGCTGTCAAGTCTCGCAAGCCAAATTGCAGCTGTGTCTCCCCAAAGTTGTCTTCCAAGGTCACTATCTCTCAAGGTAGCAAGCACCTCACTAATGGCAGAAAAAAGGCCATCTCTGACATCAAACTCCCAGACACCTCTCAACAGCTGCAAACCTTTCTGGGCCTCATCTACTGCAGACCTTGAATCCCTGATGCTTCAGTCCTAATGCAGCCCCTATACGACTGCATACCCCGCAATGCTACTACTCCTTTCCAGATGACAATGGAGGCCGGAGAAGCCTTTCATTCATTGAAGGCCGCCATTGCTTCTGCCCCTGCTCTTGGCATCCCCAACTACAACCTTCCTTTCCGACTGTATATTATGGAATGTCAGAGCCAAGCTACTGGAGTCCTAAGTCAAACTCATGGTGGCCGCAATAGACCCCTGGGTTACTATTCTAAGCGCCTTAACCCCATAGCCAGAGCTGCCCCTTCCTGTGTTAGAGCCATCCATGCTGCCAGCTCTCTTCTGGACGTCACATCTGACGTTGTACTTGGTCACCCCCTCACTATTCTGGCTCCCCATGACATTTCTACCATTCTTTAGCAGAGCTCCAGCTCCAGTGTAGTCTGCTCCTGCCAGATAATGTCACCAATCAGAGATGCCATGTCCTCAACCCTGCTGCACTCCTTTCTCTTCCAAGGGGGGAATATACTGGAGATTCTGAAGATTTTATTGATCTACATGCTGAAGAGGATCTTCAGGAAGATAAACTATGGGCCTCAACCAACTCTCTTTACAAGGAACAAGATCATGATTGCATCAAAATGATGGAAGCTGAAGTAGGGACATCACCATCAGTCCAAGACACACCTATGACAAACCCGCATTGGACTCTCTTTGTGGATGGCTCAAGGTATGCCGATGACAAAGGGAAGTTCTATACAGGCATGGCAGTCACTAGTGAGAATGAGGTGCTGTGCTTCACCCAGGAGAGAAGCTGATGTCTCCTCCCTATTGCTCCGATAGTAGTAATTAGCATACGGAGTAGAAAAAGGTAACTGGGCCACAGCGGACGAACGGACGGCGCCCAGGAATAATAGCAAGTGCAGGGAGATCCCTGGGCGCCGCTCTATGTACCCTGCTACTTAAAGTCTGGACCCATGAAAGGTCGTCTTTAACTTTTAATACAGGAGGCAGGTGCCGGCAGCAGAATCACATAGCCGACACCCTGCCTCTGACAGGGAACTGTGATCAGCGGTAGTTAACCACTTAGGTGTGGCACCTAAGTGGTTAACTGTCGCTGATCTGCTGCCGGCACCCGCCTCCTGTATTAAAGGTTAATTATCATTGGTGGCACAGTGCGCCCGACCCCCTCAAACCCCCAGTATTAAAATCATCTGTGGCAGTGGCCACAGGGTCCCCTCCCCTTCTCATTGGTAGCAGTGGCAGCTTTTGATCGAAGCCCCAGCAGTGTAATCCTGGGGCTCTGATCGGTTACCATGGCAGCCAGGACACTACTGAAGCCCTAGCTGCCATGGTAATCTCCCTGCTGCTGTGTGTACTATGCACAGGGCAGCAGGGACAGTGTGAGGTCCTATTCACCCTAATAGAGCTATTAGGGCGAATAGGACAAGGGATCAAAATATCCCAGGTTATAGCCATTAAGGGTGGGAAATAGTTATTAAATAAACAGTAAAAAAAAAGTAAATATTAACCCCTTAGGGTCACTGGACCTAAATGCACGGGGGGGTCCAGTGACCCCCCTCCCCCTGTCAGCGATCGCCGCAAACCGCAGGTCAATTCAGACCTACGTTTGCGGCTTTTATCTGGTGCGGCGGTGGTGCCATCGGGTCCCCATGAGGCTGTGGGGGGGACACGATGGCATGGAAGGCAGCGCGATGCCTTCCTGAGGCATCTGCGCTGCCTTCCGGTGAAGAGCCTGTGAAGCTGTATGAGTAATACACAGGCCCGGAAGCTGTATGAGTAATACACACAGTATTACTCATACAGCCAATGCATTCCAATACAGAAGTATTGGAATGCATTGTAAAGGAATATACCCCCAAAAGTTCACGTCCCAAGGTGGGACAAAAAATAAAGTGAAAAAAAAAAGTTGAAAAAATAAAGTTTTCCCCCCCAAAAAATGTAAAGTTTCAAGTAAAAATAAACAAAAACATAATTTTCCCCAAATAAAGTACAAAAAAAAAATTGGTAAAAAATTGGTAAAAAATAGGAGGGAGGAGGGGGAGTATACATATTCGGTATCGCCGCGTCCGTATCGACCGGCTCTATAAACATATCACATGACCTAACCCCTCAGATAAATACCATAATTTTTTTTTAAAAAACTGTGCTAAATAAACCATTTTTTTGTCACCTTATATCACAAAAAGTACAACAGAAAGCGATCAAAAAGGCGTTTGCCCACCAAAATCGTACCAATCTAACAGTCACCTCATCCCGCAAAAAATGAGCCCCTACCTGAGACAATCGCCCAAAAAATAAAAAAAAACTATGGCTCAGAATATGGAGACACTAAAACATCATTTATTTTGTTTTACAAAAGCTGTTATTGTGTAAAACTTACATAAATAAAAAAATAAAAAAGTACACATATTTGGTATTGCCGCGTTCGTATCGACCGGCTCTATAAAAATATCACATGACCTAACCCCTCAGATGAACACCGTAAAAAAAATGTAAATAAAAACTGTGCTAAATAAACAATTTTTTGTCACCTTACATCACAAAAAGTGTAATAGCAAGCGATCAAAAAGTCACACGCACCCCAAAATAGTAGCAATAAAACAGTCATCTCATCCCGCAAAAATCATACCCTACCCAAGGTAATCGCCCAAAAACAGAAAAAATTATGGCTCTCAAACTATGGAAACACTAAAACAGGATTTTTTTGCTTCAAAAATGAAATCATTGTGCAAAACTTACATAAATAAAAAAAGTATACATATTAGGTATCGCCGCATCCGTGACAACCTGGTCTATAAAAATATCACATGATCTAACCTGTCAGATGAATGTTGTAAATAACAAAAAATAAAAACTGTGCCAAAACAGCTATTTCTTGTTATCGTGCCTCACAAAAAGTGTAATATAGAGCAACCAAAAATCATATATAGAGAGAGGGGTATATCACCTGTAGGTGATGCAGGACAGATAGCGCTGGAGTGTGCGGTCAAAGCAGCTGAGGAGAACAATAGCTCCTCACCAGACAGTAAGCAGCGGGATCTCCCCATCCAGGTAGATCTGTCCGGTCAAACTATAGGAGCACAGGGGGGGCATTTTTTCCTTCTTTTCAAAAATCATTTATACTCTAAACTAATATCAACAATACTGCCACCCTATCCTGTAGTTTCTAAAACGGGGCCACTTTTTTGGAGTTTCTACTCTAGGGGTGCATCAGGGGGGCTTCAAATGGGACATTGTGTCAAAAAAAACAGTCCAGCAAAATCTGCCTTCCAAAAACCGTATGGCATTCCTTTCCTTCTGCGCCCTGCCGTGTGCCCGTACAGTAGTTTACGACCACATATGGGGTGTTTCTGTAAACTACAGAATCAGGGCCATAAATATTGAGTTTGGTTTGGCTGTTAACCCTTGCTTTGTAACTGGAAAAAAATTATTAAAATGGAAAATTTGCCAAAGAAGTGAAATTTTGAAATTGTATCTCTATTTTCCATTAATTCTTGTGGAACACCTAAAGGGTTAACAAAGTTTGTAAAATCAGTTTTGAATAGTTTTGAATACCTTGAGGGGTGTAGTTTCTAGAATGGGGTCATTTTTGGGTGGTTTCTATTATGTAAGCCTCGCAAAGTGACTTCAGACCTGAACTGGTCCTTAAAAATTGGTTTTTTGAAAATTTCTGAAAAATTTCAAGATTTGCTTCTAAACTTCTAAGCCTTGTAACATCCCCAAAAAATAAAACATCATTCCCAAAATGATCCAAACATGAAGTAGACATATGGGGAATGTAAAGTAATAACTATTTTTGGAGGTATTACTATGTATTATAGAAGTAGAGAAATCGAAACTTGGAAATTTGCAATTTTTAAAAACATTTTGGTAAATTTGGTATTTTTTTATAAATAAAAATGATTTTTTTTTACTTCATTTTACCAGTGTCATGAAGTACAATATGTGACGAAAAAACAATCTCAGAATGGCCTGGATAAGTCAAAGCGTTTTAAAGTTATCAGCACTTAGAGTGACACTGGTCAGATTTGCAAAAAAATGGCCAAGTCCAGAAGGTGAAATAGGGCAGAGTCCTTAAGGGGTTAAGTATAAATCACCCCCTTTCCCAATTTTACATATAAAATATATAAACAATAAATAAATAAACATATCGCCACATCCGAAAAGTCCAAACTATTAAAATATTTAAAAAATCTATGCGGTGAACGCCGGAACAGAAAAAAAATAAAAAATAAATGCACAATTCGCCATTTTTTTTAATGCAGAATGCACGTGCCTTTTTTGGGCATTTTATTTTTTCACGTGGTATCGGCTGGTATTGAGTATCGCAATACTTTATGGTATCGAAATGGAATCAAAATTTTGGTATCGCAACAACCCTACCCCATACGAGATCCTATTTGGGACAGGGCCAAGAATGGGACTGTATTTTCTGCAGCAGATACAAATGCATTATGAATCTGTTGCAAAATATGTGATAGCATTGAGCAAACAATTGTCTAATATACATGCACAAGTTCTCTCTTCCATTCCAGATCCAGACTCCCTAGAAGGAAACCTGGAGAGTGGGTGGTAGTCAAGAAACACGTCAGAAGCACCCTCGAACCACGATACGATGGACCCTACCAAGTGCTGTGGACTACCCCAACTTCCGTGAAACTCGAAGGGAGACCCACCTGGATCTACGCCTCACATTGTAAGAGTAAAGGAAGTCCGGACGACCCTGGAACAATAAGCCATGAGGAAGAACAAAATGAAACGCCATTCAACACGTTTCCCCCTCCAGCTATGATGCCGTGCAGAGATAGGGCAAGATGAATCCCTGGGTACTTTCATAAGACCTGAAATCGGGAGCTTATCTATTAGAGATAAGTTGTCGCCACTGCAGGTGAAAAGTATACGAAGGGTATGCCCAGTGGATTCGTTAGACTTTAGGGATAGCCAACGATCAAGTTTCCAAGGGAGGACTGTTATGGACTATTGAAACAGCATGGATACTTGCTTGCTTTATACACTTGCGTTACACTGCTCAGACATCGCTTCGTAGAAAAATCCTGCTTCCTGGATGTACCACCAGGCACGCATACAGCTTTCCCACTATCTTGAAGATGGGAGGGCGGAAGAAGCACATTCCAAAGCCCTATGTACATGTCAGTGAGGGGGGGGGGGGGGGGGTGCGGAGCTGCGCTTCTAGCTGATTTCTTAAGTCAGCCTGATGAAAAAGAAGTGTAAGATTAAGCCATTGAATGCTTGCTATTGCTTCCCAGTAACCAATAAAAATGCACAACATTTAGTCACCTCCCACCAGGGTGGTATATTCTGTGTGAACACTTGCAATAAAGTCAATAAAGTAGAGATTTTACTTGGACTCCAATGGGTGTGTCAGAGCACGTTAAGACAATTTTCTACTAATTTGGAGCAGTACATCAATCTACCTGGTATCTTGACCAGATGTAAACCCAGGTCATGAAGCTCTCGATAACCATTTTTTGAAGTGGCACTTCACAACACTGCAATCCCCATTATGTTTACTTCTAACATGTTTTCACCAAAGAAGCAATAATAGCATCAGAAAGGCGGCGTCCATTAAACACAATGGTAAAAGTTACTTGGCTCTTTATTACGACTTATTCCATTATGAATGGTGGCCCATAGGACTTGCTTGGTTTTATGTTTGAATTCAAGGACAGAAGTAATATAGTGAGACCGACAAAAAGTAACAGGAACACTAAACCTTGAAATCAATACTAAAGATGATCAGGAGATTAACATGCCCACATTGTTTGTCAGTTTGCAGGATTTGCTGCAAGTTCCCTAAAGGGGTATTCCCATCACAGACAATGGGGGCATATCACTAGGATGTGCCCCCATTGTCTGATAGGTACGGGTCCCACCTCTGAGACCCTCATCTATGCCGAGAACGGAGCGGGGAGCGTGGTGGCTGGAGGACCCCAGGATTTCCGGGGTTCGGCTAATGCCAAGCGCTCTACCCATACAAAGTAAATGGGGGTGCAACGCACTTGCGCGGCCACCGCTCCCATTAATTTCTATGGGGCTGACGAAAATAGCAGAGCCAGCGCTCGGCTATTTTCGGTGACCCCATAGAAATGAATGGAGGGCCGCTGCGCAAGCGCAGTGCGCCCTCCACCACCTTCCCTGCTCCGTTCTCAGTGTAGGGACCCGCACCTATCAGACAATGGGGGCATATACTAGCGATATGCCCCCGTTGTCTGTGATGGAAATACCCCTTTAAGTCCTGGGGGGAAAAAAACACACATGCTGCTGATCTGTTCTATTTTGGGCTGGAGACCTTAAAGGGTTTGTCTCAGTTCAGCAAATAGCATTTATTATGTAGATAAAGTTAATACAAGGCACTTAGTAATGTATTGCACTGATGTATCGATGCACCTGTGTTTCAGGTGTGCACAGGTGGCGGAGCGTCAAGGGTGAATGAGTGATGGGTCAGCTGACCCTCCCCCATATGATGCTATAAACTAGCGCACACTTGATTCCCAGAGTGGATCAAACAGCCGGAGGAAGCGGTCGCACCGCGATACGGGCGTCGCTGTGGATTGATACTCCATGTGAGTCTGCCCCCGTAACATACCCTACAATAAAGGAGCGTGAACACGAATGGTGAGTGCGGCTTATCTTTGCATCTTGTTTTCTACTTCATCCTGTTCAAGCCTTGCACCCCGATTTCTTGGATGGTCGGATTAGGCCAGGATTGTGTTCCTTAAATCCCCAGGTGGGAGGACGGTGCCCTCAGTATCTCTTGTTATGTGCCTTGTTTTAACTTTCTTAACATAATGAATGCCATTTGCTGAAATGAGACAACACCTTTAACAATATTTTTGTCCTACTGCAGACAGGGCAGTGAAAGGGGGCTCCTATTCCCACCAGTCATAGGGCAGTCAGGAGGAGGAAGAGGGACGTGGCTAAGCTTCTTAGACACAAAGAAAATATTTATTTATACATTTATAATTTTCAGCTGTAATATGAGACAAAAAAGAACCAAAGGAAAGGAGAAGATTAACTCCTTCTCGACATCTGCCATACATGTATGGTGGATGTCAGTCTTCAAAAATGGTGCCTGCTCAGGAAGTGAGTGGATGCCATAGCTGCTGGGTACCTGCGGTTTTACACAGCAGACACCTAGAAGCAGAGTCCATGATCGGCTATAACACCACTCACTGACATTTAACTGTGGTCGCAACTGAGTGTTCCAGAGGACTGAATGGCTTCCACTCCCCAAGATCAGGGGAGCCATTCGGTTGCTATGACAGCCTCAGGCACTCCGACAGCTCTAAGCTCCTGTCATAGTGCAGTTCCTATCAGGGTCTGCCTGTGGCCGGGTTTAATAGGAGTGCGCTGAATCTCACATACAGTTGCAAGAAAAAGAATGTGAACCCTTTGGGATTATATGGATTTCTGCACAAATTGGTCATAAATTGTGATCTGATCTTCACCTACGTCACAACAATAGACAATCACAGTCTGCTTAAACTAATAACACACAAAGAATTAAATTTTACCATGTTTTTATTGAACACACCATGTAAATATTCACAGTGCAGGTGGAAAAAGTATGTGAACCCCTAGACTAATGACATCTCCAAGAGCTAATTGGAGTGAGGTGTCAGCCAACTGGAGTCCAATCAATGAGATGAGATTGGAGGTGTTTGTTACAGCTGCCCTGCCCTATAAAAAACACACACCAGTTCTGGGTTTGCTTTTCACGAGAAGCATTTCCTGATGTTAATGATGTCTCGGACAAAAGAGCTCTCAGAAGACATACGATTAAGAATTCTTGACTTGCATAAAGCTGTAAAGGGTTATAAAAGTATCTCCAAAAAGCCTTGCTGTTCATCAGTCCACGGTAAGGCTACATTCACACGTCCGTATTTTTCTACATCCCGATTTTCGGTCCGTTTTTTGCAGATCCGTCGTTCCTGAAAATGTTTCCGTATGTCATCCGTTTTTTGCGGATCCGCAAAAAACGGAAACATGTGAAAACTCAAATCCGACAGTATATTCTAACACAGAGGCGTTCCCATGGTGATGGGGACGCTTCTAGTTAGAATATACTGAGAACGGTGTACATGACTGCCCCCTCCTGCCTGGCAGCACCCGATCTCTCACAGGGGGCTGTGATCCGCACAATTATTGTGCGAATCATAGCCCCCTGTGAGAGATCAGGTGCTGCCAGGCAGGAGGGGGCAGACCCCCTCCCCTGTATTAAATGTGACTAGTGCGGTCTCACCTCTCACTGCAATAGCGTCTTGGCTGCCATGGTAACCGATCGGAGCCCCAGCGATTTAAACTGGGACTCCGATCGGTACTCTCCGCTGCCACCAATGATGGGGGGGGGGAAAGAGGTGAGACCGCACTGGGCACATTTATTAATACTGGGAATCCGCACTGGGCACCAATAATGGGGGGGGGGGGAGAGGTGAGACCGCACTGGGCACATTTATTAATACTGGGAATCCGCACTGGCCACCAATGATGGGGGGGGGGGGAGAGAGGTGAGACCGCACTGGGCACATTTATTAATACTGGGAATCCGCACTGGCCACCAATGATGGGGGGGGGGGGGGGAGAGGTGAGACCGCACTGGGCACATTTAATACTGGGGAGGGAGGGGGGTCTGCCCCCTGCTGCCTGGCAGCCCCTGATCTCTTATAGGGGGCTATGATATGCACAATTAACCCCTCAAGCGCAGCACCTGAGGTGTTAATTGTGCAGATCACAGCCCCCTGTAAGAGATCGGGGTTGCCAGGCAGCAGGGGGCAGTCATGTACATCGTTCTCAGTATATTCTAACTAGAAGCGTCCCCATCACCATGGGAACGCCTCTGTGTTAGAATATACTGTCGGATCTGAGTTTTTCACGAAGTGAAAAATCAGATCTGTAGAAAACTTTACTGGGAATCCGCACTGCCGCACTGGCCACCAATGAATATAGAGGGAGGGAGGCTGCAATGGTCACATAATACTGGGGAGGAAGCCTAATTTCCAGGAACGGAATCCGCATAAAACGGATGACATACGTAATGACATACGAATGTCTTCCGTTTTTTGCGGATCCATTGACTTTGTATTGGTCCAGGATCCGATTTTTGCGGAAAAGAATAGGACATGTTTTATATTTTTTCGGACATGCGGAACGGAACAACGGAAACGGACAGCACACATTGTGCTGTCCGATTTTTTCCAGGACCCATTGAAAATGAATGGGTCCAGATCTGGTCCTGATCTGTTCCTGAAAAAACGGAACAGATCAGGAAAGAAAAAACGGACGTGTGAATGGACCCTTAGACAAATTGTCTATAAATGGAGAAAGTTCAGCACTGCTGCTACTCTCCCTAGGAGTGGCCGTCCTATAAAGATGACTGCAAGAGCACAGCGCAGACTGCTCAATGAGGTGAAGAAGAATCCTAGAATGTCAGCTAAAGACTTACAAAAGTCTCTGGCATATGCTAACATCCCTATTAGAGAATCTACATTACGTAAAATACTAAACAAGAATGGATTTCATGGGAGGATACCACAGAGGAAGCCACTGCTGTCCAAAAAAAAACATTGCTGCACGTTTACAGTTTGCACAAGAGCACCTGGATGTTCCACAGTAGTACTGGCAAAATATTCTGTAGACAGATGAAACCAAAGTTGAGTTTTTTGGAAGAAACACACAACACTATGTGTGGAGAAAAAGAGGCACAGCACACCAACATCAAAACCTCATCCCAACTGTGAAGTATGGTGGTGGGAGCCTCATGGTTTGAGGTTGCTTTGCTGCGTCAGGGCCTGGACGGATTGCTATCATTGAAAGAAAAATGAATTCAAGTTTATCAAGACATTTTGAAGGCCATCTGTCCACCAGCTGAAGCTCAACAGAAGATGGGTGTTGCAACAGGACAACGACCCAAAGCATAGAAGTAAATCAACAACACAATGGCTTAAACAGAAGAAAATACACCTTCTGGAGTGGCCCAGTCAGTATGTCTGATCTGAAACTACAGGAAACGTTTGGTTGAAGTTATTACTGCCAAAGGAGGTTCAACCAGTTATTAAATCCAAGGGTTCACATACTTTTTCCACCTGCACTTTGAATGTTTACATGGTGTGTTCAATAAAAACATGGTTACATTTAATTATTTGTGTGTTATTAGTTTAAGCAGACTGTGATTGTCTATTGTTGTGACTTAGATGAAGATCAGATCACATTTTATGACCAATTTGTGCAGAAATCCATATCATTCCAAAGGGTTCACATACTTTTTCTTGCAACTGTAGATTGCATGTGATAGATGTTAAATCATCACAGTCTATGACAGAAGAGACCATACGATCATAAGACAATGTTAAAGTCCCCTAGGGTTTTTTTTTTTTTTTATAAAAAGATATTCAAATCTTCCCCTCTTTCCTCACAAAAAAAAATTAATCGAGATTGCCGCATCCCAAAATACCTGAACTATTAATACACTGCTCAAAAAAATAAAGGGAACACAAAAATAACACATCTGAATTAATTAAATATTCTTCTGAAATACTTTTTTCTTTACATAGTTGAATGTGCTGACAAAATCACAGAAAAATAAAAAAAATGGAAATCAAATTTTTCAACCCATGGGAGGTCTGGATTTGGAGTCACACTCAAAATTAAAGTGGAAAAACACACTACAGGCTGATCTAACTTTGATGTAATGTCCTTAAAACAAGTCAAAATGAGGCTCAGTAGTGTGTGTGGCCTCCACGTGCCTGTATGACCTCCCTACAACGCCTGTGCATGCTCCTGATGAGGTGGCGGACGGTCTCCTGAGGCATCTCCTCCCAGACCTGGACTAAAGCATCTGCCAACTCCTGGACAGTCTGTGGTGCAACGAGACGTTGGTGGATAGAGCGAGACGTGATGTCCCAGATGTGCTCAATTGGATTCAGGTCTGGGGAACGGGCGGGCCAGTCCATAGCATCAATGCCTTCGTCTTGCAGGAACTGCTGACACACTCCAGCCACATGAGGTCTAGCATTGTCTTGCATTAGGAGGAACCCAGGGCCAACCGCACCAGCATATGGTCTCACAAGGGGTCTGAGGATCTCATCTCGGTACCTAATGGCAGTCAGGCTACCCCTGGCGAGCACATGGAGGGCTGTGCGGCCCTCCAAAGAAATGCCACCCCACACCATTACTGACCCAATGCCAAACCGGTCATGCTGGAGGATGTTGCAGGCAGCAGAACGTTCTCCACGGCATCTCCAGACTCTGTCACATCTGTCACGTGCTCAGTGTGAACCTGCTTTCATCTGTGAAGAGAACAGGGCGCCAGTGGCGAATTTGCCAATCTTGGTGTTCTCTGGCAAATGCGAAACGTCCTGCACGGTGTTGGGCTGTAAGCACAACCCCCACCTGTGGACGTCGGGCCCTCATGGAGTCTGTTTCTGACCGTTTGAGCAGACACATGCACATTTGTGGCCTGCTGGAGGTCATTTTGCAGGGCTCTGGCAGTGCTCCTCCTGTTCCTCCTTGCACAAAGGCAGAGGTAGCGGTCCTGCTGCTGGGTTGTTGCCCTCCTACGGCCTCCTCCACGTCTCCTGATGTACTGGCCTGTCTCCTGGTAGCGCCTCCATGCTCTGGACACTACGCTGACAGACACAGCAAACCTTCTTGCCACAGCTCACATTGATGTGCCATCCTGGATAAGCTGCACTACCTGAGCCACTTGTGTGGGTTGTAGACTCCGTCTCATGCTACCACTAGAGTGAAAGCACCGCCAACATTCAAAAGTGACCAAAACATCAGCCAGGAAGCATAGGAACTGAAAAGTCGTCTGTGGTGACCACCTGCAGAACCACTCCTTTATTGGGGGTGTCTTGCTAATTGCCTATAATTTCCACCTGTTGTCTATCCCATTTGCACAACAGCATGTGAAATTGATTGTCACTCAGTGTTGCTTCCTAAGTGGACAGTTTGATTTCACAGAAGTGTGATTGACTTGGAGTTACATTGTGTTGTTTAAGTGTTCCCTTTATTTTTTTGAGCAGTGTATATACAAATATTTATCACAAACAGTGAATGCCTTAATGGAAAAAAAATCTAAACTGCTGGTTTGCCATTTTCAATTCTTTTCAAAAATTTTAATAAAAAGGTAATAATAATAATAATAATAATAATATTTATTTAGAGAACACCAACATATTCTGCAGTGCTTTACAATCAGGGGGTTCATGTCCAAACAAAATCATACATTCCAGAGAGTGGTAGACAGAAATGAGGGAGGAGATGTAGGGGGGTGCAGCACTGTGGAGAGATTTGTGGGGAAGAATTAGCAGTTTAAATTGAATCCTGTAATGTATGGGCAACCAGTGCAATGACTGGCACAGGGTGGAGGCATCGGAGTAGCAGTTAGACCCATAGTTTGTGACCCCCGTCCTGCTGGACAGAAATACAGCCGATGGTATGATCAGCTGTGTTTCTGCCCAGAGGGCCGAACAGTGTTGCATTACAGCTCCTGCTCCTGGCCCACAGCCAGCCAGATGTAAACAGCACTGGAAGATGGAGGCAGTAGGGGTAAATAGACTGGAAGATGGAGGCAGTAGGGGCAGCATGGAGGACCAGGGCATTTGGGAGCAGGCAAGTATGAATCTTCTGTTTCAGGGGCCATGCTGCAGGAACATGTTAAAAAAAATTTTTTTTACTAGAAAATCCCTTTAAGCCCATATTACACTGCACAATATTTGGGCCAATTACTGGGAACAAGTGTTCAAAGGAACAGTCAATACCGATATCTGGCCTGTATAATCGCGCTGCCGATCAGCTGATAAACAAGCATTCACTCGATTGTCGGCCGATTTTCATATTTCATATTTACATTGGCTTGTGTAATAGGTCGATGCAAATTATCACCGATTTTTTTTTTTTTTTTTTCTGGTCCCGTGAAATAGAGCAATGTGACCCACAAACCAAAAAGTTCTGCACCCCTGACTTGGATAGAGGAGACTGGCTGCTGCATTAATATACAGAAGAGGGGAGCATTTATAGAGGGGGAGACAAATTAATAAGGGGTTACAATAATGTATGGATCAAGTCAAAACATAAGCCTTCACACAGCTCTGTAGATGCAAATATAAAAAAAAATGTATGGAGGTCAGAATATGGCAACGTGAAGATTTTTTTAAATTTTTTTTTTATTTACCATATTTTTTTGCCCTATAAGACACACTTTCCCCCCCAAAAGTGTGTGTGTGGGGGGGAAGGGGGGAATGGCAGTGCGTCTTATGGAGCGAATGCTGACATTTTTACTTTGCACTGATACATCGCCGGCCGCGATGCTTCACAGCGCAGCCTGCGATGTGGCAGCGGGGAGGGAAGAGGGGCTGGAGGCGGCAACTTGTGTTGGAATCGCAGCGGGGCACGGTGCAGTCACTGTTCTCTATTACACCGGGCCGCGCTCACAGCAGTATTTACTAAGTGAAGTCATGGGTAAAGCTTTGCTAAGGTATAGCAATCCTCTGCAGCAGTAGCGCACGTAGTACTCACTACGAAACTCCTGTAGCAGGCAGGCTGGCCGGTCCCACTTCCTCACGTGCATGCTCCTCCCACTTTATGAATGAAGCAGGCGGAGCAGGCGAGTGACGGAGTGAGCGACGTTACGCTGCCGGCCACCCTGCCTGCTACGGGAGTTTCATAGTGAGTACTACGTGCGCTACTGCTGCAGAGGATTGCTATACCTTAACAAAACTTTACCCATGACTTCACTTAATAAACACTGCTGTGTGGGCCCGGTGTAATAGAGAACAGTGACTGCATCGGGCCCCGCCGTGATTCCAACACAAGTTGCCGGCCTCCACCCCCTGTATTGGGGAGGAAGGTCACTATTTACACAAGAAAATGGATCAGCCAGCACTCACTTAGTGCACTCCACACGGGATAGAAGCGGTACCTTGTATTATTCCTATATATACCTGCATTTCTTGAGTATATACTTACCTGTTGATAAAGGCATGCTTGCCGAAATGCGTCCTGGTTGTAGGACACATTGATTTGATGCAATAAAACATCTTAACTAATTGTCAAGACACGACTGCTGGGATTTCTTCTATACTATTTACACAAGGACAGTGTTATATGGGGGGGATCTGTGGATGACATATATATAGCATAAGATGCTATATATGCGTCATCCACAGATCCCCCACCCCCCCTAACAGTGTCACCCACAGATCCCCCACCCCCCCTAACAGTGTCACCCACAGATCCACCCCCCATAACAGTGTCACCCGCAGATCCACCCCCCATAACAGTGTCACCCGCAGATCCACCCCCCATAACAGTGTCACCCACAGATCCAGCCCCCATAACAGTGTCACCCGCAGATCCAGCCCCCATAACAGTGTCACCCGCAGATCCACCCCCCATAACAGTGTCACCCACAGATCCACCCCCCATAACAGTGTCACCCACAGATCCACCCCCCATAACAGTGTCACCCACAGATCCACCCCCCATAACAGT